>NC_086100.1:120189429-120828185 GCF_963921235.1 Mobula hypostoma
ATCAGTATTACAGAAGAGTAAAGGGAATTACAGAGGCGTGAGAGAGGAGCTGGCCAAAGTTGACTGGAATGGGACACTAGCAATAATGATGGCAGGACAGCAATGGCTGAAGTTTTTGGAGAAATCTGGAAGGCACAGGATGGATACATCCCAAAGAAATAGTATTCTAAAGGGAGGATGAGGTAACTGCGTCTGACAAGGAACGTCAAAGACAGCATAAACGAAAAGAGAGAGCATATAATATAGCAAAATATTTATGGGAAGTTAGAAGATTGGGAAGCCAATAATACAAAAGAAGATATCAAAAGTGTTTTTTCCAGATATATAAAGAGTAAAAGAGAGGCAAAATTGGATAGCAGACCACTGGAAGATGAGACAGGAGAGTTAGTAATGTGGGACAAGGAACTAGCAGATAATCTTAACAAGTATTTTGCATCAGTCTTCACTGTGGAAGACACTATCAGTATGCTGGAAGTTTAAGAGTGTCAGGGGGCAGAAGTGAGCATAATTGCTATTACTAAGGAGAAGGTTTGTAGGAAACTGAAAGGTCTGAAAGTAGCTAAGTCACCTGAACCAGAGGGATGACACCCCAAGGTTCTGGAAGAAGTAGCTTAAGATATTGTAGAGGCATTAGTAAAGATATTTCAAGAGTCACCGGATTCTGGAGGACTGGAAAATTGCAAATGTCACTTCACTCCTTCAGAAGGAAATGAGGAAGAAGAAAGAAAATTATAGGCCAGTTGGACAGGGTCAATGATTAAGGATGAGCTCTCGGGGTACTTGGAGGCACATGATAAAATAGATATACATCAGCATGGTTTCCTCAAGGGAAATCTTGCCTGACAAATCTTTTGAAACTCGTTGAGAAAATAACAAGCAGAATAGACAAAGAGGTGCCAATGGATGTTGTGTACTTGGATTTTCAGAAAGCCTTTGAGAAAGTGCCACACATGAGGCTGCTTAACAACATATGAGCCCATGGGATTACAGGAAAGATACTAGTATGGATAGAGCATTGGCTGATTGGCAAGAGGCAAAGAATGGAAGTAAACAGAGCCTTTTCTGAGTGGCTGCTGATGAATAGTGGTGTTCCACAAGGGTAGGTGTTGGGGCTGCTTCTTTTCACTTTATATGTCATTGTTTTGGGTGACTGAATGGATGGCTTTGCGGCCAGATTTGCAAACGATACAAAGACAGGTGGTGGAGCAGGTAGTGTTGACAAAGCAGGGAGCCCTCATAAGGACTTAGACAGATTGGGAGAAGGAGCAAAGAAATGGCAGATGCAGTATAGTGTAGGGAAGTGCATTGTTGTGTACTTCGAAGGAACAAAAGTGTAAACTTTTTTCTAAAAAGGGGAGAAAATTCAAACACACAGAAGCAAAAGGACTTGGGAATATGTGTGCAGGATTTCTTAAAGGCTAACTTGCCGGTTGCGTCAGGGCTAGGTAAGACAAATGGAATGTTAGCATTCATTTCAAAAGGACTAGAGTATAAGAGCACAGGTTTAATGCTGAGGTTTTATAACGCTTTGGTCAGACTGCCTTTGAGTATTAAGAGCAGTTTTGGGCCCCTTATCTGAGAAAAGATGTGCTGGCATTGGAGACAGTCCAGAGGAGGTTCATGAAGTGATTCTGGGAATGAAAAGATTAACATATGGGGGGGTGGTTTGATTCCTCTTGCCCTGTACCTGCAGCAGTTTAGAAGAATGTGGGGGGGGGGATCTCATTGAAACCTACTGAATATTGAAAGACCTAGATAGAGTGGATGTGGAGAGGATGTTTCTTATAGCAGGTGAGTCCAAGACCAGAGGGCACAGCCTTAGAATAAAGGGATATCCATTTGGAATAGAGATAAGAAGGGATTTCTTTAGCCGGAAAGCTGTGTATCTGTAGAATTCATTGCCAAAGAGCTGTGGAGGCAAATTCATTGAGAATATTTAAAGTGGAGTTGATAGTTTCTTAATTAGTCAGGGTATCAGAGGTTATGGGGAGAAGCCAGGAAAATGGGGTTGAGGAGGATAATAAATTAGCCATGATAGAATGGCAGAGAAGACTCAATGGGCTTAATGGGTTAATTTTGCTTCAATGTCTTATGGTGTTATGGTCTAAACAGATTAAGATACTGTAATTGTATGTTGGTTCTGGAAAAATGCCAGTGTCAGAATATATCACACAAAGCTTGTGGACGAACTGGAATATTAAAAGATGGAAATGGGATGGAAGCAAAATGCACACATAAATTTAGTATTAGCTGCATTATAAAACGCCATAGCCTTGTTTTACCAAATTTTATACCGGTGGGAATAACTGATTGTAACATGAGTGAAAAGAGCAGGAAATCACAAGAACAACTAAGTAACATTACAGAGGGCAAACGTCAACATAATTAACTTCAAACTGGCAACCCAAATGGAAAATTGATTGGAACATTAAACTGGTGGAAACCCTGATGTCACAGACTGCTATGCAGTTTTCCAATCAGTAAGATCAATCAAGTGAAACTGATTGTCGAAACCATCTCTCTCAAGGAGCCCTCCTTGATATAACATGAGTTCTGCTCCAGTAGCAGCTTTAATGAAAGCAGAATCCCGTGATCGCATTCCAGGCAAAGCAACAATCAACTGTAATTATCCCCAGCTATACCCTACGGTAAATCACTCTTTCCTGAAGACTCTGAAAGCCACACTTTTACAGATTCTGTGCCAGTAGCAAAGTTTATGCAACATCTCAGAAAGAAGCACCAGTTTAAAAAGACCACGGACGTAATTTTATGGACCAGTGACCGGCAGCAATCCCAAAAGAGAGCAGCACGTAATGGTTTCCTGCCCATTCTTTATGACACATTGAAATCCTAGCTGTTCAAAATTCACCACAGAATGCATTCAGCACTGACAGAAACACTTTGTAATAACTGCCTTTTAAAATTCCCATAAGATCTGGAATTATGCAAGTACTTCAGAATATGGAATTAACATTAGTGACCTTGAGACCCTACTCACTACCTCAGCATAGATTTATAGAGTACTACAACACAGAAACAGGCCCTTCAACCCATCTAGTCCATGTCAAATTATTATTCTGCCCCACTCCATTGACCCACACCTGGATCACTGTCCTCCATAGTGCTCCTGTCCCTGCGTTATCTAATCTTCTCTTAAAATGTTGAAATTGATCCCACATCCACCACTACAGCTGTCAGCTCATTTTGCAGTCTCAGCACTCTCTGAGCAAAATTCCTCCTCATGTCCTGAAATATTTCACCTTCACCCTTAACCCACGACCTGTAGTTCTAGTCTCACTCAACCCAAGAAGGTAAAACCTACGTGCACTTAGCCTATTGTTACAAGGATTTACTCCTTGGTAATAGTGATCAGTTAGGCAGGGAGAATCTGTATTTACTGACAAGTACTTAAGTATTTTTATTATCTCAACTAAGAAGCACCTGGATTTACACAAATACCTGTGTGCACGCCTACTGTTTCCCTGACCCTCCATGAACAGGTAGAGGATCGAAAAGGCAATATCCCAGGAAAGGAGTGTACACACTGGCCAGATATTCCTCATGGTCTCCACATGTCCAACTTGGGGTAATACACTTCAGCATTCAGTGATGGTTCGTCTCTAGAGAGTTATCGCTGTATGTGCTCCCAAAATTCGGGCTGGTGGGGCTCATCAGCCTTGGACGGCAGCCCGCCTAGGAGAAGGAAAACTCTGATTTTAAACCTCCTCTGCCTTGCAGCCATACCTACCCACGGGAAAGACTTCGGGAGTAAACCCCGAGGAAGAAATCCGGAACTGAGGTCCCTAAAGCAGTTTGATGTTGTTTACAAATTCACTCTGGTAACCTCTGCGACGACACTGGAGCCAAGCTGTATCAGCACTTGCCTTTCCCTTGGGTGACATCAGTGATGAGGAGAGGGGGACTGCATGGGCAACAGCCGGTTCTTCAAATCTTCCCGCCCAGGCTTGCGCCCTGGAGAGGACAGAGTCCACCAGAGACGCAAACCCATGATCCCGAGATCGACGGCTGCCAACTAAGCTCCCAAAATCTTCCATATTTATTCCTTCTCTTATTAGATCAGTCTCTGATGTCTCAGTTTCATGGGCTCAAGGTCATCTGACTGACCTATGTCAGTTCCCATTGGAAGTAGCCCAGGGCTACAAGCAGTATTGATTTATAGTCTTCACCTTCAACTTGGTGCCTCAGGTGACTTCCTTTGTTCTACTCAATTCTGACTGGTTAAGACCAGATAAACCTGGTCACCCAGACACTTGGCCTAATGAGATCACAGATTTCTTGATGATCCTCTTTACCACATTATCATCCAATTCATTGACAGAGATGACCAACAACAAGGGATCCTGCACCGATTCCTGTGGCAGTCCACTAGTCCAGGCCTCCCATCAGGGAGGCAACCATCTACTACCACTCTCTGGCTTCTCCCACAAAGCCAAAGTCAAATCTAATTTACTAACTCATCCTGAATGCCAGGTGACTAAACCTTCTTGATCAGCCTTTCAGGTGGGATCTTGTCAAAGGACTTGTTAAAGTCCATATAGACAACATCCACTGCCTTCTCTCCATCAACTTTCCTGGTAACTTCCTCGAAAACTCTAACATTGGTTCGACAGGATCTACCACATACAATACCATGTTGACTATCCCTAATCAGTCCATCTACCTGAAAGTAAATTAGAACTTCCTGTCAAAATGGCACCTGCACACAATGCTCCTTTGGTTGACATCTTCTAGATAGACCATGAAACCATATATTTCACTTCCTAATTGTCTTCTATGGTTGCTTTCATCTTGAATGTGATTCTGGAAATGTTGGAGCCTGTAACTTTCAGTTGGGAGATCGATTTGGGTGTTTCAGCACTCTGCTCTCTCTGAGAGCATTCCAGGAGACAGAGCAAGTGTGCAGGAACCTCTTGGCAAGAAGGCTGCAGGACAAGGAGCAAGCCGATGTTCAACTCCGTTTCACCAAAGCTTCTACTGTTCAATTAAAGAAACGAGGGAGATTGAAACATTGAGGTAAATGCAGAGGGTGGCGTCTGCTACCTGCCTTTTGATCACTGGTGGTATTGCTCTGCTAACAAAGGGGGTGGGGAAGACTACCTTTTGATCACTAGTGAGACCGCTCTGCTACTGGGGGGGGGGGGCGCGGAACTGACCTTTGATCACTTGTGGGGTCACTCTGCTACTGGACAGGGAAGACTGCGTTTTGATCGCAGGTGAGATCACTCTGCTGCTGGACGGGGAGACTACTTTTCATCTCTGGTGGGATCGTTCTGCTGCTGGAGAGCAGAGACTGCAGTTTGATTGTTGGTGGGATCACTCTGCTGCTGGAAAGGGGAGAAGGGAGATCCTGTCGCAGTACCTGGAGAATGCTATCCAGGTTTTCTGTGTTTTGGACATGGACTTGGACTATAGACTTCTTATTTTCAGTTTTATAGTTTTTTTATATTCTGTGTTTTTCACCCAATCTTTCTCATTTTTTGTGCGGGGAGGGGAGATATAGGGGTCGATGATTGAGCTGCCGTTCTTGGTTTCGTGGCTATCTGGAGAATTTCTAAGTTGTATACTTTGATAATAAGTGAACCTTTGAACCTTTTAAAAGTCTATTTCTATCCAGAGTAACATTATGAACACTTTGGACAACTGACTTTAATGCATAATTTAATCACAGGACTAAAATGGACTTTATTTTATTGTCCTAAATGTGTCCTTTCTTGCAAAAATCACGTATAATATATGCATTTATGTTTTCTTGTGAATGCTCCTTATAAGGTGCTATGTGCCATTGATGCCACTGCAAGATTTTCATTACACCTGTTAATACATGTACTTGTGTATATGACAGAAAAGTCAACTTTTTTTAAAGTTTAAATGTATCAAAGTATGTATAATGTATGTCACTGCTGTTGCTGATTAACTGGACTCGGAAGACTCACATTCACTCCTCAGTCATACTTTATTTGTGCACAAGGAGATCAGTATGGTCCCTGTCACAACACTGCTCTGATGTCTGAACAGAGGAGTGCCATACAGAATTGACCAGTAGTTACGGATATTGACATTTGGTAAACTGTCCATGGTCAAATTCCTTATTTTCAAGTCATTCACAATGCAAGTGTTAAAAGTCACTAGAAACTACAAGTGAACAACCAATGATACTTTGAAGTTAATCAAGTTAATTGTGCCTTAGTTGGTGTGTGTTCCTTGAATCCTCCAGGCCCCTACTGCGCAAAGGGAAGTTAATGCTCTTCAAAGACCCGTCTTGCTTGGGCTGCTTAACCCTTGCCTTGCCACATCATCATATACTACCTTGAGATTCATTTCCTAGCAATTATTCACAGAAGGACAGGGAAATACAATACAATCAGTGAAAAACTACTCACAAACAACGCCTGACAAACAATCAATGTGCACTAGAAGACAGACAGTAATATAAAAAAAAACTAACTGGATATAATTTTCTTCCAGTAAAATACAGGTGCATTGACTTCCTGTGAATAAACTATTCATAGAAGTCAGTGTTCAATTAATGCAGTTGGTTATCAGACCTTGACTGACCAGATGGCAGTTCTCAAAATTATAGAGTGCTACAGCAATGGAAACAGGTTTTCTGAAACACTGAGCCCACGCCAACCATAAATCACCCACAAATACTAATCTCATTTTATTATCTCCATATTGCTATTTGTTCCTCTAGATAGACAAACAGCAACATTTTTTATGCCATGGACTCCAACTGTTAACCAAGGGTTCCATGAACTGCAGGTTGGGAACCCCTGCTCTAGTTTCTATGACGCACACACGACAGACATTTTACAGTGGCTAATTAACCTTCCAGCGCACATATCTTTGGGAGATGGGAGGAAATGAAAGCACCCAGAGAAAATCCAGGCAGACACACGGACATTGTGCAAACTCCACACAGACATTTCCTGCAAAATGCCAGAGAGACCATTGGACTGATATTCATGAAAGGTACGTACAAAATAAGAAATATAATCATCGTCAAAATAGCAAATGTCATCCACTCTTTGATCACTTGATTTGTATACATTATTTATGATACCGCTGTCTTGCTAAGTCCTGCGGAGTTGCATCTTTTGAAGTGACTTATTCTGAGATTTCCATTTAATATCCTAATTACCCAATGATGGGAAAAATTGAGCAAATTTAATGCTGAATACAAGTCACAAGTATGAACAATAAAACACTTCAAAAAAAGGGGCCAGACTCCTTCAAAGTAAAGAGGAAAAAATATTACAGTTACCTATTTACTGCCTGTTACACTGCTGGAGTTTAGGACAGCAAAAACGATCCTCCATCTCTGGCAATGTTCAGGGCTTCCTTCATTGTGTCAGTCGCTTCCTCTTGGTTTTCATGCAAGTCCTGATGGAGACTCAGGAATACCATTGTACTCAGATGCAGAAGGATTTTTCATTACTGTTTCTGTAACAATTTTGTTTTACATGTCAGGGTTGTTAGCCCTGATATGAACCCCCAAAGCTGGAAGCCTAATAGACCTCTCTTAGTCTACTTTTTGACATGTTTGGCATGAGTGACCCTACCAAGAACCAAACTATAAAACCCTGACTCCAGTCAACATAGCTCTCCAGGTCATTGAGGCACGCAAGTCTCCAAACTACAAGTTTGTGGTCCTCTTGGAGGTTTGCAGTTAAATGTGTGGAAGAACTTTTGTCTATCTATATCCATGAAATTAAAAATTAAACCTATTCCTGTCTCCAAAATGTGAATGCTGTCATAAGGCAAACATAATTTGGTGATGAATTTTTGTGTGGCTGGGTGGCTCCTCGAACAATTTTTGGAGCGGTCTTGCAAAGAAGATCATCTAAATGGACAGAATCCAGATTGCACATTGAAAAGGAACAGGCAATGGGAGATGCCGGATAAGGTGGACTCTGCCAATGACTTGAACTATGACAGACAGCAGGAAGACCCCTCATAGTTATGATTATGGCATCTCTGATTTCCTCGGGTATTCCCTTTCCAGATGTAGGCAATGATATAATGGATGCTTAATCAAAACCTTCCATCACCCAAGCTTTTGAACTTCAGCAAGAATACTGTCTGCTCGCAAGGTTGGTTATTATCTTAAACTGGGATATGGCCTTATTAGCAATACACACAAAATGCTTGAAGAACTCAGCAGACCAGGCAGCATCTACGTTCCAGCATTTTGTGTGTGTTGCCTGGATTTCCAGCATCTGCAGATTTTCTCGTGTTTATGGTCCTTTTAACTTGTCAGTCTAGACTGGCAGTAAGGCTGGATAGAACAGGCTGTTTTTGATTGGAGCTAGTGGGTTCATGTGAAGGAAAAAGTTACAGTAGGAGAGTTATTGAATAGTTCCTTGCAATTGGTGTTGACTCACCTCTTTCCCCAAGGAGGTTCTCTCTCTGCTTGGCTCTCAGTACTGTTCCAAATGACTTGTGCATGTTGTGTCGATCAGCTGCTTGCTGCCCTTTCCCAGTTCTCTCCATCTAAGATCTGTACTTTCAGACATGGTGCTTCCACTTGACCGCTGCCTTCATGTGCCCACACATCACTTCCTTTTCACCTCAAGAAATGGTGGAATATCTATGTAATGGGCCTCCACCTCCTCTTGTGGCAGAAAGATTCACATTTGTCTGGGAAAAGGAGTTTCTTTTTCGATGGACATGTTATACTGTCAGTCACTGGGTTTAGCCTCTCCCACAGGGAAAACCCCATTATGTTTACAGTTAAAACCTTCCGTAAAGTCAAAGATCTCCAGGAGATCATCCATCAGCTCGATCAAATCAAGAAAATAGAGACCTTTGTTCATCACAAATTTTTTTTTTTTTTACTTGTTTCACATACATAGTGAATGTTCATTGGATGTTGAATTCTCATTCATTGCCTCTCAATCTCTCTGTTAACTCCCATGTAATGGTCTAGCCTGATATTGGTGTGTTTAATAAATGCCTCTTCCCTCAGCCCTATTCCTTCTCCTTATGTCCATATTCATTTCTGGTGCCTCATTATGTGTGTAGCATGCAAAGCATGAATGAAAGCCCATCACTAGGTAACCACATCATTGCTGTTTGATATAGACAGCAATGTTACCTGGACACTACCATCAGCACACCAAAAGATGCTAAAATACCCCACTCCCTCTGGACCATCCCGGTAGCAAACAATGAATATTCATGTATAACAGAAGCTTTCAGGAGTTGCTGTCAGTTTTACAGAGAACTGACAGCAAGTGCTGACATTTTCATGATCATTACAACCAGAAATTATGGACCAAAAGATTTGCTACATTTTTCTTAATTATTTCCCTTGGGTCATAGTTTCCAAACTGAAAATTTAACACTTAGGCAAACATTCAACATTAGAATTAACATTTATGAAATTTAATTAAACTTTTGAGTTAACAGGAATAGAGCATGAATCAAAAAGTGAAAAAGGCCAAAGCACCTTGAGCACAGTGGTAATAATCCCATAAGTCATTAGGCTAAAAGTGAAGAAGTTGCCAGTTCTGTTGCTAAGCAACTAGTTGTTGAAAGTAGTTGGGGTCTTTCAAAATATAGTTAATTCCATTCTTCAGTCACTTCTGTTATTGGAACAGATAAGTTTAACTTCCTTTGTAACCTAATATGTGACGCAGAACATTTAATCACCAGGTTACTCTTGTGCTGTGATTCACCACATGATACTGTATATTCCACACGCGATGATTATGTCAATGACGTATGCCACTTGTTTAATTATTTAAGAACAGAATTTGGATCAAGCATCATCAGCTGACCTTCACAGCTGGCTCACAATAAAAGGAATATATGAAGCTGAAAGTAACGACGGTTGTGTGATTTAAAATGCACCCCCCCCAACTTTCCCGCACTAGCGCTTTAATCATTGCTTAAATAAGGGTAAGGTGACAAAGATTCAGCTCACTTTACTTCTGCAGCAAAATATAATAGAGGCACATTACGGTGATGACCATTTCTCCATCATTATTTTACACAAGATCAGATATACGGAGTTCCTCTGTCTTAGAAGCTAAAAGAACAATAACTGTTATTAAATAGTTACTCTTATTAAATAAATTGTACTGTACTGGGATCAGAGAGAATCAGAAATACAGTATAGAAATTGATCGTTTGGCCCACCATCCATGCCAATCATCATGAACGTCTTCTGCATTAATCTTGTTCTAAACCATCTTATTTTTCCTCAGATTCCCATCAAATCTCCCTCAAAGATTCTACCACTCATCTAAGGACAATGCACAATGAGCAATAACCTACCAACCAAATAGGTGTTTGGGATGTGGAAGGAAACTGGACCACTAGGTATTTCTGCTGTCTGGTGGCCATGCAAAAGGAAGCAATTGTGATGGAAAGAGTGTAGAGGAGATTCACCTGGATTGGAAGACTTCCTTTATAGGAGAGATTGCATGGGCCGTGTTTGTTTTCCTGGGCATGAAGAATGCAGATATAAGATACAATACAACTATACAAGAATATAGACATAAATAGGTTAGGCAGTCAAAATCTTCTTCCTAGGGCACTGAAAACACTGGGGTACAGATTTAAGGTGAGGAGTAGGAGACTCCTTAGGTCTTAAGATCAAGTTTTTAAAAAATCGAAACAGGATGGTCAATATCTGGAACATGCTGCCAGAGACTTTATAAAGACAATCATGGACAAGTGTGTCCCCACAAAATCATTCAGAGTCTTCCCCAACCAGAAGCACTGGATGAACCAAAAGATACGCAATTGGCTGAGGGCCATATCAGTGGCATTCAGGCCTAGTGACCACCAAAACTACAAGAGGTCTAGTTATGACCTCTGGAAAGCCAGTTCACATGCAAAATAGCAATTCTGGACCACACTTTAATCAGGAGTTTAAACTCAGATGCTCAATGACTTTCACGTTCACTTTGACCAACAAAACATGGAGGCACCTTCACAAACTCACACAGCCTCCAACAACCCTGTGATTTCAGTCTCTGAGGCTGACATGAAAGAACAGTGAAGCCACGGAAAGCACCCGGCCCAGACAGTCTCTAGCTAAGCACTAAAGACCCATGCTGATCAACTGGCTGAATGCTCACTGACATCTTTAACTTCTTGCATCAACAGTCCGAGGCACCCACCTGCTTCAGATTTCAATCATACTGGTGCGCAGGAAGAACATGGCAACCTGCCTCAATGACTATAACCCAGCAGCATATACATCCACTGTGATGAAGTGCTTTGACAGGTTGGTCATGAAGCATGGCAACTCCTGCCCGAGGAGTGATTTGGCTCTGCTTCAGTTTTCCAACTGTCACAACAGGTCTGCAGCAGATGCCATTTCATTGGCTCTTCACTCAGCCTTGGAACACCTGGACAATGAAGATGCACACATCAGGATGCTCTTCATTGTCTACAGCTCAGTATTCAACACTATTATCACACTGAAACTAATCAATAGGCTTCAAAGCCTTGGCCTTGATACCTCCTTGGGCAACTTGATCCTCCATTACCTTACTTACAAGCCCTAGTTAGTTCTGATTGACAGCAATATGTTCCCCACAATCACCATCAACACAGGTGCACCACAAGGCTGTGTGCTTTTCCACCTGTATAACACACCTTAGACTTATGACTGAGGCTAGGTACAGCTTCAATGCCATATTCGATGTCATTATTGCTGGTCGCATCAAAGATCTGGTTGAATGGTGCCACAACAACCACCTCTCACTCAATGTCAGCAAAGCCAAAGAGCTAACTATTGATTACAGGAGGAAGAAATTGGAGGTCCATGAGGCAGTCCTCATGAGGGGATTGGAGGTAGAGGGGGAAACAGCAACTTTAAATTCCTTGGCATTATCATTTCAAAAGATCTGTGCTAATATCAACACATAATTGCAGAGAAGGCATTACAGCATCTCTACTTCCATAGAACTTTGTGGTGATTCAACACGTCACCTAAAACTTCGACAAACTTCGAGAGGTGCAGTGTGGAGAGTATGCCAACTGGTTGCATGGTTGCCTGATATGGAAACACCAATGCTCTTAAATAAAAAAAGCCAATAAAAAGAAGTGGTTACAGCCTAGTCCATCACAGGAAAATCCCTCCTCGCCAATGAGCACATCTACAAAGAGAGCCGCCACAAGAAAGCAGCAACCATCATCGAGGACCTCCACCATCCAGGTCATGCCCCTTCCTCGCTGCTGCCATCGGGCAGGAGGTACATGGTACGTGACCCTTAGGTTCCACACCACCAGGTTCAGGAACAGTTATTACCCTTCAACCATCAGGCTCCTGAACGAGTATGGATAACCTCATCACTTCAACTCTCAACTGATTCCACAACCTATCGATTCACTTACAATGACTCTACACGTTGTGTTCGCAGTATAATTTACTTACTTAATTATTATTATTATTATGATTTGCTTCTTTTATATTTGCACAGTTGATCTTCATTTCCACATTGGTTGTTTGTGTGGTTTTTCATTGATTCCATTGTGTTTCTTTGTTCTACAACGCCTGCAAGAAAATGAATCGCAGTATATGGAGACATATATGTACTTTAATAATACGTAAGTTTACACACACACAAAGCAGGAGGAACTCAACAGGTTGGGCAGCATCTATGGAAATGAATAAATAGTCAATGTTTCAGGCTGAGACCCTTCTTCAGGACAGGAAACGAAGGGGGGAGATGACAGAATAAAAAGGTGGGGGGAGGGGAAGGATGCTACCTAGTAGGTGATAGGTGAAGCCAGGTGGGTGGGAATGGTCAAGGGCTGGAGAAGACGGAATTTAATAGAAGAGGAGAAGAGAGCAAACCATAGGAGAAAGAGACGGAGACCCAAAGGTAAGTGATGGGCAGGTGAGAGGGGTAAAATGTTAGAGTAGGGAATAGAGGGAAAAGGGGAAGGATTTTTTTCTTTACTGGCTTCACCTATCCCCCTCCAGCTAGCCTCCTTCACCTCCCCCCATCTTTTTATTCTGGCACATTACCTTTCAGTCCTGATGTAAGGTCTCGGCCCAAAATGTCAACTGTTTAATCATTTCCATAGGTGTTGCCTGACCTACTGAGTCTCTCCAGCATTTTAGGCGTGTTGCTTCAGATTTCCAGTATCTACAGAATTTCACATATCTGCTGTACATTCATTCTGAGAAGAATTATCCACAATTACTGCATGTAAGTGGCATTTAGGCAGACACTTAAAGAGGCAAGTACTCGAAGGATATGACCCAAGCGCGAGCAAAAGGGATTAATGTCAATGGGTGAAAAGGTCAACTTGGATAGTGGGCCAAAATGGGCATCTCTGTGCTGTACAACTCCATTACAGACGCCCAGAAGAAAGCCATGAAGTCACAGGAACTCTACACACACTGCACCCAAGGACTACAACATCCATGACATTGTTGCTTACTCTTGTGAATTATCCGAGGGCACACAAGTCTTCAGCAATCCTGGCCAATGCAAACCAAGTTTAACATTTCATAAATGCAAGAGATTCTGCAGATGCTGGAAATCTTTATTATCACAGAAAATTTTGGAGAAACTCAACAAGTCAGGCAGTATCTACAGAGCAGAAAAAACAGCTAACATTTCGTGCTGAAACCATCAATGAGGACTGGAATGAAAGGGGGAAGAAGCTAGAATAAGAGGGTTGGGGGTGTAAGAGGAAGAGGAGTACAAGCTGGCAGGTGATTGGTGAGACCAGTTGAAGGGGAAGGTGGGTGGATCGGCGATAAAGAGCTAGTAGATGATAAATGGAAGAGGTAAAGGGCCGAAGAAGAAGAAATAAAATATGAGAGGACAAAATACCATGAATTAAAGGGAAGGAGGAGGTGAAGGGGTGGAGAAGAGGAGGGGTGCAGTACTGCAGGTAGGACTGCTCTCCCAAAGCTCCAGTGGCCAGTGTATAATCCTGATCCAGTGCTATCTGTGTGGAGTTTGCAGGTTCTCCAGTGATCAGTTGGGTTTTGCCCACAGGTGATCCAGTTTCCTCCCTCAAACTAAAGATATTGGTTGATGGATTAATTAGATACAGTATGACGATAAAAGAATCCAGGAGTTAGTAGGCATGTGAGAAATAAAAGGCGTAAAAAATTAAGAGGGCAAATGGGGTTTCTTTGTGAGCCAGCATCTGCACGATGGGCTGAATCACCTCCTTCCCTTTCATAGAATGGATACTAGAAGCTCAAATCCTACTAAAGCACCAACTGAAGGATTTAAATACAGTTAATTAAATAACATCTGCCACTACCAATAATACCAGCTATAACATTAATACCAATGGATTCCAAACAGGAAGAGATCGAATGGGTAGGCAATAATTTCATTTTACTTAGAGATACAGATGGTAATAGGCCCCGTTTCTGGCCCTTCAAGCCTGCACAATCCAATTAAACCCATTTGACAGATGAACCTACTAACCCATACGTCTTTGGAATGTGGAAGGAAACTGTTGTGCATTTAATATTCAAGTTATGTTTGAGTAATCTTGTACACAGAATGGTTGGTTAAGCATTCCTGTTCATTTAAATAATTCATGATGGGTTATATATATATATATATATATATATATAAACAAGTAAATTGTGTATGTCCCAATGCTATGCCTGTGCGTCAATAAAAAGTAAACTCAAAGTTAGATTCGAAGTTGGACTCCCATGTCTTTCTTTGAACTAGCTTAATGTTTTGAACTCACGAAACGTAACAGAAACCAGAGCACCTGGAGAAAACCCATGTGTTCACAGGGAGATCATACAAGCTCCTTACAGACAGCAACAGAACTGAACCCGGGTCGATAGTGCTATAACAGCATTATGCTAACTAAGATCACTCTAGCCATGTTAGCTTTTTGATAAACCTTCCAAAATAATCCTACTGCTGTAGCCTATCCCCATAGCTTTGCAACTTTACACCATCTATTCCCTATTAGGAGTTATCATTCAAATCACATTCCATTAAACGTGGAGGCAGTGCGTTCCAGAACATAATAACTTGCTGTGAGAAAACAGGAGGTGGCAATTATATTGTATGAGCAAACACACTGTCAGAAAGGTCCCACACCAGAAACCTGTGCCAGTTCTTCCATCTCTGCCGATAGCAATTTCCCTACCGTAAAATATCCATAGAGTATTGTGTGCAGGTGGATTTATTGTTGAAGCATTGGCATAGCAACTAATCACAATTTCAAAAGGTGTTGATAAAAGCACAAACTTAGAGAGCAATCATCCTCCATGTGGGGTAGAAAGAGGGGAAAGGGACAGTGGACACTTTCAATGTAATTCACCTCAACTGGAATAGAGATTTAAGAGTTTGGGGCAGAACTCTGTTTCTTCCCCGCAAACAAAGCAGCAGATGTAAAATACCGGGGCAAATTACAGGAACCCACCAGAACCACCACCCAAAGGAGGATACTGGGCCTGTCACTACCAATGGAGGCAGACTCAATTAGTGAGAATTCCATGGCCAGCATTAATGGCAGGTTCCCCAACTGAAGCTCAAATAATGCCAGACCATCTGCTATACGCTCAGGTAGGCCTCAACATACCACCAACATCCACTTTTCAGATAGGGGCCCACGCCGATTCTTCATGTATGCTTGTGTACCAGTCTCATAGTAATGACATCAAAGATGTATTAACTGCTGTTTAATTCCTGGCAGTCTCCAAATGTCAGTGTGTCATGAACACAGAAGCCCATAATGGATCTTCACACGTGCATTCAAAGTACTTTGTGATCAATTTTCCCAATCCAGATCGCACAGCATATGAAAAAAAAAGGACAACTTGAATTCTAGACCCACATTACTGTATTCGCATCTGGTAATATGGTCAATCTGTGCCTCTGATCAATAAATTTTCAATTTGAAACACATTGTATTTTTTGAAAATGAGAGGAATGTGCAGTAGAATCTAAAATGTTGGCATCTTCTACAGATTTCTTTGGTATTAATTACACATGGGCATGTGGCTAAGTGGTTAAGGCATGCGACTAGCGATCTGAAGGTCGTGAGTTCAAGCCCCAACCGAGGCAACGTGTTGACAAAGGCACTTAACCACACAGTGCTCTGCGACAACACTGGTGCCAAGCTGTATCGGCCCTTGCCCTTCCCTTGGTCAACATCGGTGTCGTGGAGAGGGGAGACTTGCAGCATGGGCAACTGCTGGTCTTCCATACAACCTTGCCCAGGCCTGTGCCCTGGAGAGTGAAGACTTTCCAGGCGCAGATCCATGGTCTCACAAGACTAGATGCTTTTAATCACACTGAAAACAAAGATTTTGCTTCGTGAATACTTTTGGGTGTATCTCGTGGATTTTGGGCTACTCATCATGAAAATCACCATGAAATTTCTATCATGCGCCATTTTTTGGAAATTGCCTATATTTGTTATTTCAATTCATAATTGAAGTCAATTACAATGTTGCCCACAATGTAAGCTGAAAAGTTTTCCATCTTGTCCAGCATTTAGGCAGGGCAGATGCTGCATGGCAGGACAGGTTTTAGAAAGGCTATAGATTTCCCTGAAGGATTTCAATATCTGAGACAGATGTTACATAGATTAATTACTGCCATGTTAAGAAAGGTATTTTTGTTGGTCTACAAATCAAACAGGTCATCAATGACAGACAATTTGGAGAACTTCTAGTGGGACTGGAGAAAATCACATGGAAGGCATTGAAGAATGTTGTAGAAAATTTCCTTGGCAACCACAGAGCACCAAACTACATGCATCTGGTTGACAACATGCTTCAAGCATATCAAACCATGAAATGCACTAGAGATTCATTTCCTGCATTCCCACCTAGACTTCTTCCCTATAAACCTTGGCACTGTCAGTGATGAGCATGGTGAAAGTTTTCACCAGGACATTGTAGTCATGGAGAAACGGTATCGGTGCAATCAGAATCCATCAATGCTGGCTGATTATTGTTGGATACCTAAGCAAGAAGCCTCAGACACCGAGTACAAATGGAATCATCAACAAAACATTTCTAGCTTAGTTGAACTACTGCAAAGCGTCAGCAACATTATGTAATTAAACGCATTATATTCAATAAAAGTTCATTTCCTTTTTCTTCAAATTCCTACATGATAAAAGTAGTCTGAAATTATATTTGTGTTCAACTTCAAGTGATCTATCATAAACAAAAAAAAATTCTGAGGAAACAATGTTTGCAAAAAAAAAAATTGTTGCCCAGTATTATTACTTCTACTTCCATCTGGGAGCAAAATTGTAGAATTCAACCCATTTCAAAATAATGTTTGGTTCAATTTGCTTTGCTTCAGATTCATTTTGCTTGCATTGTCAGCTCTTCTTACCACCCATTTTGATCAGTGACTCTTTGAACTTCAGGACCTCATTTTCCAATTCAGTTTGCACTTGGTAGATGGGTGCACATTCCACCTCTTCAGTTCTGATATATGAACAAAGTTTTTGAATCAATCGTGTGTGACTATGACACACAGAAATTTGCAATGAATTTTATCTTCAGTTGCAACACCAAGAGCAATTTGAGGGCACATGACTTGGTTATGTTATTCAGCGTGTCAGAGATTTATAATAAATGGAGAGGCATCAACCAGGCCTGTTGCAGAAAGTGCAGCCACACCCAGGAAGTAAATATTGGTTTCCATACACACCCAGAACTACATACTAGGCTCTGAGTATATTGTGGATGATCACTGCATATCTGAGTGGAACCCTGTTTAAATGCTATCTCTAAGTTTGCCAATGATACAACCATTGTTGGAAAATCTCAAGTGGCAACAAGAAGGCATACAGGACTGAGATATACCAGCTAGATGAGTGGTGTCATAGCAACAACCTTGTACTCAACACTAGGAAGACCAATGAGCTTCAGAAAGAGTAGAATGAGAGATCACAAACCAATCCTCAGAGGGATCAAAAGTGGAGAGAGTGAGCAATTTCAAGTTCCTGGCTGACAATGCCTCTGAGGACCTAACCTGGATGCAACATATTGATGTAGCTATAAAGAAGGCAAGACAGCAGCTATATTTCTTTAGGAAACTGAGGAGATTCGGTTTGTTACCTAAACACTCAAAAACTTCCACGGATGTACCGTGGGGAGCATTCTGACTGGCTGCGTCAATGTCTGGAATGGGTTGGTGGGGGCGGGGGGGGGAGCTACTGCACAGGATTGTAGAAAGCTGCAGAGAGCTGTAAAATTAATTAGCTCCATCACGGGTACTAGCCTCCATAGTATCCAGGACATCTACAAGAAGTGATGCTTCAGGAAGATGGTATCCATTATTAAGGACCCCAACACCCAGGACATGCCCTCTTCTCATTGTTACTATCAGGAAGCAGGTACAAAAGCATGAAGGCACACACTCAGCGATTCAGGAATAGCTTCTTCCCCTGTCATCTCATTTCTAAACGAACACTGAACCCATGAACACTACTTCTTAAAAATTTATTTCTGATTTTTGCAGTACTTATTTTAACTAATTAATATGCATATGTATATATACATTTTCTGTAATTCAGGATTTTTTCCATATTTTTCATGTATTGCATTGTACTGCTGCCACAAAGTTAACAAATTTTGCGACATATGTTGGTGATTATAATTCTTTACAGTTAGCGTCTCTAGCTCCGTTAAAATTTTAAGATGCTCTCAACTTTTGCTTAGTCACGTGGAAACCTTGCAGACTTAAATGGTGAGTTCAATAACTTCAGGCTGTATTCCTTCATTCCAGTTTGAGCCTCCTCCAGAGCTAAGTTTAGTTTCTTCATTTTTCCTGATATTATGGCTTTCTTTCTTACATTATCATTCCATTTGCAATTAATATCCAGAAATTCAATTACATAACCATTTCCTTCTCAGCATTATGCAAATTAAATACATTTCTTCCTTCTTGCAAATGAAGCAAAGAACAACTTCTGGGTTGTTTTACTGCACTCACAAATGCCACAGGAATGCCAATAGATTTTCCATGTCAAAGAATAGCAATTATTTAATTGAATGATCTTTATTGTCATTATACATAGATACAATGAAACTCTCAGGCAATTAAATAAAACCATAGATAAAAACAAGACAGTAAGAGAAAAACAGTATTAAATAGATAAGTAGCAGAAAATAAGTTGCAGCATCACCAGAATATCACAGTAATGCACAAAGTGCCATTGTGCAAGTATTTGAGTTCTTGTGTGTGCATGTGTGTGCTCACAGTTTCAGACATTGTTCTGTGGGAGTGGTGTGTGGAGGCCACAGCTCAGGGATAGAAGCTGTTCCTCAGTCTATTTGTTCTGGCTTTTAGTGTCCTGACCCTTTTGCTGGACTGCCAAAATCCCTAGCCAAAGATCCTTTCCATGTATTAGAGGGGAACTTGGACCACGTAATCCTGGGGTCACTCATTGCAGGGAAGCCAGGGACATCATGGTGTTATAAACATAATGCAGTGTCAGGAGGCCTGCCCACATAATCCTACAATAACCCTCTGTCCTACAACAAAAACACCACCACACTTCTATGCACCAACTATCTCAAACACCTTCTGCTAGCACAAGGACAGTATGATTCTAGGGACAAGCTGTACAAACCATCTACTCAATGGGTTGACTCCAGATCTCATCCCAGCAGAGATATTGCTGTTTTTCCCACCCATCCCTCCCCCATATCCTGTGCAACGTAGTAACTCTGCTATTGTACCCTCCTTTGACCAAGGATCGACAATCTGAACTATTAGCTTCAATGCTCTTTACACAGATACTGTTTGACCTGCTGACTGTTTCCAGTATTTTCCATTTCACAAAGATATAGAACTGACCTTATCCTTTTAGACTAGATCTCCAGTCGAGCACGAAGTCTGATCATGTCTGATTAATTTCTATGTTAGAAGTACAAACAAGAGGGCATGAGTGATCTCTGCATCATGACATCCTGGAATATTCAAGATTCAAGATGGTTTAATGTTATTTCCAGTACACAAGTGTCAAGGAGAACTAAATAGTTGTTACTCTGGATCTGATGCAGCACAAAAAGAAACAGAATAAGAGTAAGAATACAATGGACATACAAACTTAATTGTGTTTTTTATTATTGAGTGTACATAGGGTGACTGACAATCAATAATAATGTAGTGGTGGTGGGGCAGGTGGAAGTGCTAATCAGAATTACTGCTTGGGGAAAGTAACTGAGTTGAGCCTGGTGGTCCTGGCGTGGATGTTATGTAGACTTTTCTCTGATGGGATTAGGATAAACAGTCTTTGTGCAGGGTGGGCAGGATCCTTCGAGATGTTACTGGCCTTTTTCTAGTACCTTTCTGTATCTAGGTCCTTGACAGTGGATAGGCTGGTGCCGGTGATGCATTGGGCAGTGTATGGCCTTTCCGTCTGCGTCAGTGCAGTTTCCACTCAACAACTGTAGAAGAATAGGAGTACTGATGTGCGTAGTCCAGTTCTCTTCAGCCTACTCAGAAAGTCAAGGCATTGGTGAGCGTTCCTGATTGTGTAGGATGTGCTCTGTGACCATGACAGGTTGTGTGAAATGTGCACCCCCAGGAGTTTGAAACTGCTTGCATTTTCCACTGTACTGCCACCAATATATTAAATTATTTATAGAGCATTTTTCAGATAGACGATGTAGTTCAAAGTGCTTTACAATGGAATAAAATGCAAACATGAAAGTAAAAGACAAAAAGATGTTAGTTAAAAGCAAGATTAAATACATGGGCTTGAGATTTAAAAGTGTCAACAGAGTCTGCATCCCTTAGAAGTTTTAGGTATTGAATTCCACAGTTTAGGAGCATAGTTCAAAAAAAGCTGACCTGCCAATCATCGTCTATGGGAGATTGTTTAAACTTAAGAGACTGGTGGAAGACAACCTGAGAGCTCGAGCAGGATTTTAAAATGAAAAGGATTCTGTGATGCACACCAGTCCCCAGACCATTCAGAGCTTTAAAAACAAGTAATAGATCTTTAAAATCAATTCTAAAAGATATAGGAAGCTAACTCAGAGTGGAAAGGACAGGACTAATAAACTCCCTCATCAGCTCCCTCATCTTGTTTTTAAGTTAAGTCTAGCAGCAGTGTTCTGAATGAGTTGAAGTTTGTCAACAGATTGCTTTGGAAGGTCCATAAAAATACATTACAGTAATCTAGTCTATTCAATATAAAGACATGAATTAGTTTTACAGCATCATTACATGACAGAAACTGACTACCTTTGTAATAGTTCTCAAATGTACAAATGCTGCTCTGGTCACTTTCTTTATGTGGGATTTAAAAAATTAAAATCTGAATCACGCAGAATACCAAGGCTTGTGACTTCTGATTTTACATGGAGAACCAAGTTCCTAAGTTTATCAAGAAGTTTCTCTCTTTTGGCCTTGGGACCAACCAAAAGTGTTTTAGTTTCATCTTCATTTAGTTTTGGGAAATTATTGCTCATCCATTTGTTTATTGCAGCCATACCAGAAGTCAGAGAAGATAGATTGGGGGTGTGGTGGATAGTGTGGAGGGCTGTCAGAGGTTACAGCAGGACATCAATAGGATGCAAAACTGGGCTGAGAAGTGGCAGATGGAGTTCAACCCAGATAAGTGTGAGGTGGTTCATTTTGGTCAGTCAAATGTGATGGCAGAATATAGTATTAACGGTAAGACTCTTGGCAGTGTGGAGGATCAGAGGGATCTTGGGGTCCGAGTCCATAGGACACTCAAAGCTGCTGTGCAGGTTGACTCTGTGGTTAAGAAGACATATGGTGCATTGGCCTTCATCAACCGTGGGATTGAGTTAAAGAGCCGAGAGGTAATGTTGCAGCTATATATGACCCTGGTCAGACCCCACTTGGAGTACTGTGCTCAGTTCTCGTCGCCTCGCTACAGGAAGGATGTGGAAACCATAGAAAGGGTGCAGAGGAGATTCACAAGGATGATGCCTGGATTGGGGAGCATGCCTTATGAGAATAAGTGGAGTGAACTCAACTTTTTCTCCTTGCAGCGATGGAAGATGAGAGGTGACCTGATAAAGGTGTATAAGATGATGGGAGGCATTGATCGTGTGGACAGTCAGAGGCTTTTTCCCAGGGCTGAAATGGCTAACATGAGAGGGCACAGTTTTAAGGAGCTTGGAAGTAGGTTCAGAGGAGATGTCAGGGGTAAGTTGTTGTTGTATTTTTTTAAAGAACGCAGAGAGTAGTGAGTGTGTGGAATGGGCTGCCAGCAACGGTGGTGGAGGCGGATACGATAGCGTCTTTTAAGAGACTCTTGGGTAGGTACATGGAGCTTAGAAAAATAAAGGGCTATGGGTAACCCTAGGTAATTTCTAAAGTAAGTACATGTTTGGTACAGTGTTGTGGGCCAAAGGGCCTGTATTACGCTGTAGGTTTTCTATGTTTCTACAGGGTGCTATCATCATCAGGCTCAACCAAGATACACAATTGTGTATCATCTGCATAACCTTGGCAATCTAATGATGCTTCCTAAGGCAAGCGTGTATAAGGAGAAGAGTAGGGGACCAAGACAGTTTCCCTCAACAACACCAAAAGGTACATTGCATCTCTTAGAAAACTGGTCTCCAAGACAGTCAAAAAATTCTCTCTAAGATATATGAGTGAACCCAATTAAAGGCACCACGAGAAAGGTTCTCAAGGTTTTCTAGGACTCTGTGATCAATTGTGTTGAAGGCAGCACTTAAATCTAGGAGAATTAGAACTGAAGACCTTGTTAGCCTCAGTGCTGTGCCCAAGGTCACTAACAATTTTGGTATGGGACTTCTCTGTGCTGTGGTTTGCTCTAAATCCTGACTGAATTGTCTTCTGGAACGTCCTCATTCAAAAAGTTGTTGAGTATATTGAAAATGACTTTCTCAGGAATCTTGCCCAGGAAGATGATTTGATACAGGCCTGGAGTTAGCTAATACTTCACTATCAAGATCTGGTGATGTAAGCAGGTGTTTAACAGCTGCAGTTTTGAAGCCATCTGGAGAAACTCCAACTTCAAGGCATGTGTTAGTAATTTTGCTAGCAGATTTAAAAACACTATTAAAGAATC
This sequence comes from Mobula hypostoma, assembly GCF_963921235.1. NCBI lineage: Eukaryota > Metazoa > Chordata > Chondrichthyes > Myliobatiformes > Myliobatidae > Mobula > Mobula hypostoma. The sequence goes on from NC_086100.1 coordinate 120,212,464, forward strand.
ATTAAAAAGTTTGGTAGGGACAGGATCAAGACAGCAAGTAGACGGTTTACTCTTTGTTGCAATCTTATAGAGTTCTGAATTGAAAATACTTGTAAATTTTGACATGGTTGCCATTTATTTTTTTAAATGAAGGTGGCTATAGAGTTATCGCTATCTCTAGCTATACTCTTCCTAATGGAAGTAATTGTGTTCATAACAAATATTGTGAATTCCTCATATTTTGTGGAAGATGCTCGAATGAGGGCATTGAAGGTTGGGGCAGTTTTTAACAGTCAGTTTATAACTGAGAACAACATTCTTGAATCACTGCTAATCTCTGTAATAATCTTAGAGAAATGGGTGATCTCTCAAGATCGCGGACAGAATTATTTAACCATGGTGACATTTTACTCCACAATTTCTTTTTAACCCTAAGTGGGGTCGCTGTGTTTAATGTATGTGTCAAGTTATTGCTGAAAGAATCAATCATTTCATTTACTGAGCAGTTTGGGTCACATGGGTCAGAAAAATTAGCCAGCCCAGAGAACTTAAGATGCATTGTAGCATCAAGAAACCAGATTTTCAAACTGTAACTTCTTTTGTGGTCTTGCAGGAGGGCATCAAAACGTACACAAAAATGATCAGAGGTAGTGGTATCAGACAGAAAGACATTAATCATATTTACTCTTCTGTCATTACAATTCCAAGCGAATGGGTGAACTCAATGGCATGCTGGATATGATCTAGGCTGTTTAGTAAACTCATAAATTCAGCTGCCACAGAGTTCATATTTGAGAGATTATTAATCTATAAACAGGGCTGGGAGTGGAGCAAGTTCTCCTGAAGTCAATAAACATCTCCTTATCTTGTTGCCATTGAGGAAGAGGTTATTTGCCTGGCATCAAGCCTTGAGCTCTTCCCCCTCCTCTCAGCAGGCCGTCTCAGTAATGCTGGAGATGAGTCCCCGTCACTGTCATGTCATCAGCGAACGTGACAAAATGATTACTCGGGTGTTTGGCTGTGCTGTCATGTGTGAGCGGAGTGTACAGCAGACAGCCCTGCGGGGCACGTGTGTTGATGGATGATGGGGAGGGAGGAGTGGTGTGGTGGTGCATCCGGACTACCTGAGATCTGTTGCTTAGGAAGTCTAACATCCAGTTGCACAGTGGTTTACTTAAAATGAGGAGCAGGAGTTTGCTCACCGAGGTCCGTGGGACCATCGTGCTGAATGACAAACTGAAACCAGGAAACAGCATTCTGACGTAAGCTGAATCCAAGTGGTAGCATAGAGTCTGATCAACCACTCCAGCATCATCAAAAAGTACTGTCCCCTTTGCTAATCAACTCCCTCTACAGGGGAAGAGATGCTAAGAGATTGAAGGTGAAATGTTCCTTTTGGAGGACCTGGAATGGAACAGACCAAGGACCTAGGTTACAAGGATCAGAGGTGGATACCCATCAATGTCTGCATCTATGCAATATGATGCCTACATTTGGGTTGCTATAGATTGTACTGTTCTGCTGCCTGGCTCCCTGTTTCAGCCGGGAATCAAGACAAATCCGAACAAAACTGCCCTCTTTATTAGACCCCTTGAACCTGATCTCTGGCCTGGTACTGCCAGTAGAATACAATATCATCAGGAAAAATGTGGCAGTGAGCCAATGAAATTTCCTTACACTTCATCAACCTTTTCCTCATTTCAAATGTCTATACTTAAATAATATCAGAGTGTTTCTGCTTACCGATCACATTTTGGCAAAGGCAGAAATGTGTACTGCAAATGTATCATATTTTGAATAGGTCACATCTGACAGGCTGTACAAAAATAAAGCAAATTCCCCACAGGTTTGAAGTGAAGGTGACAAATTGGATCTAAAATTGGCTCCGTGGCAAGAAACAAAGGGTAAAGATCGACAGGCGATTTTCTGACAGGAAGATTGTGCCAAGTGTGGATCCACAATGTTCAGTGCTCATTATCTTGTTTTTCACAGTATATATTAACAATTTAGCCTTAAGTAACGAAAAAAGTTAGGCAAATGATACAAAAACAAAATAGCTGTGTGGATGATAGCAAAGGGGGAAGTTTTAGATAGTAGGAAGATTTAGATCATCTGATTATTTAAAATAATAAAATAAGCTATGGATTTCATTAAACATAAAGCACCTCACTTTGGTTTATTTGTGAAACATACATTATCATTTCAGGGGATCTATCCTGGATCCAGCACATAAACGCCATTACAAAGAAATCACAGCGGCACCTCTACTTTCTTAGAAGTTTGTGAAGATTCTGCATGTCACCTAAAACTTTGACAAACTTCTATAGGTGTGCAATGGAGAGTCTATTGACTGGCTGCACCACGGCCTGGTATGGGAACACCAATATTCTTGAGCAGGGAAGCCTACAAAAAGAAGTGGATGCAGCCCAATTCCTCACAGCTAAAATCCTTCCCACCAAGGAGCACGTTTACATGCAGGAAAGCAGCATCCATCATCAGGAACCCCCACCATCCAGGCCATGCTCTCTTCTCACTGCTGCCATCAGGAAATAGGTACAGCAGCCTTAGGCCCACACCAACCAAGTTCAGTAACAGTTATTACCCCTCAACCATCAAGCTCTTGAACTAGTGGATAACTTCACTCAATGTCAATCACCCCAAATCTGAACTATTCCAATAACCTATGAGCTCATTTTCATGGAATCTTCATCTTATCTTCTCGATATGTATTATTTTTTTATTATTATGCTTGTTTTTTTGTTTCTTTGTATTTACTGTGAATGCCTGCAAAATCATTACTTGCAGAATTGTGTATGGTGATGTATCTGTACTTAGATAATAAATTTACTTAGAAATTTGAATCCAGAGAAGTGAGAGATAATGCATTTTGAGATTTGTTGCCTCTCTAGTGCAAGGGTCAAGGATGTCTCTGAGCGGCTGCAGGACATTTTGGAGTGGGAGGGTGAACAGCCAGTGGTCGTGGTGCACATAGGTACCAACAATATAAGTAAAAAACGGGATGAGGTCCTACAAGGTGAATTTAGGGAATTAGGAGATAAACTAAAAAGTAGGACCACAAAGGTAATAATCTCTGGATTACTACCAGTGCCACATGCTAGTCAGAGTAGAAATAGGAGGATATATCAGATGAATACGTGGCTTGAAAAATGGTGCAAGGGGGAGGGATTCAAATTTGTGGGGCATTGGAACCAGTTCTGGAGGAGGTGGGACCAGTACAAACAGGACGGTCTGCACCTGGGCTGGACTGGAACCAATGTCCTAGGGGGAGCGTTTGCTACTGTTGTTCAGGAGGATTTAAACTAATGTGGCAGGGGGATGGGAACAAGTGCAGAGAGACAGAGGGGTGCAAAATGAGGGTAGAAGCAAAAAGTAGTGAGGTGAAAAGTAAAAGTGGCAGGCAGGCAAATCCAGGACAAAAATCAAAAAGCACCAATTTTCAACCTAATTGTATAAGAGCTAAGAGTGTTGTAAAAACAAGCCTGAAGGCTTTGTGTGTCAATGCAAGGAGCATTCATAACAAGGTGGATGAATTGAATGTGCAGATAGTTATTAATGAATATGATATAGTTGGGATCACAGAGACATGGCTCCAAGGTGACCAAGGATGGGAGCTCAACATTCAGGGATATTCAATATTCAGGAGGGATAGACATAAGAGAAAAGGAGGTGGGGTAGCATTGCTGGTTAGAGAGGAGATTAACGCAATAGAAAGGAAGGACATTAACTGGGAGGATGTGGAATCGATATGGGTACAGCTGCATAACACTAAGGGGCAGAAAACACTGGTGGGAATTGTGTACAGGTCACCTAACAGTAGTAGTGAGGTTGGGGATAGCATTAAACAGGAAATTAGAAATGTGTGCAATAAAGGAACAGCAGTTATAATGGGTGACTTCAATCTACATATAGATTGGGTGAACCAAATTGGCAAGGGTGCTGAGGAAGAGGATTTCTTAGAATGTATGCGGGATGGATTTCTGAACCAACATGTCGAGGAACCAACTAGAGAGCAGGCTATTCTAGACTGGGTTTTGAGCAATGAGGCATGGTTAGTTAGCAATCTTGTCGTGCGAGGCCCCTTGGGTAAGAGTGACCATAATATGGTGGAATTCTTCATTAAGATGGAGAGTGACATAGTTAATTCAGAAACAAAGGTTCTGAACTTAAAGAGGGGTAACTTTGAAGGTATGAGACGTGAATTAGCTAAGATAGACTGGCAAATGACACTTAAAGGATTGACGGTGGATATGCAATGGCAAGCATTTAAAGGTTGCATGGATGAACTACAACAATTGTTCATCCCAGTTTGGCAAAAGAATAAATTAAGGAAGGTAGTGCACCCGTGGCTGACAAGAGAAATTAGGGATAGTATCAATTCCAAAGAAGTAGCATACAAATTAGCCAGAGAAAGTGGCTCACCTGAGGACTGGGAGAAATTCAGAGTTCAGCAGAGGAGGACAAAGGGCTTAATTAGGAAGGGGAAAAAAGATTATGAGAGAAAACTAGCGGGGAACAGAAAAACGGACTGTAAAAGCTTTTATAGATACGTAAAAAGGAAAAGACTGGTAAAGACAAATGTAGGTCCCCTGCAGACAGAAACAGGTGAATTGATTATGGGGAGCAAGGACATGGCAGACCAATTGAATAATTACTTTGGTTCTGTCTTCACTAAGGAGGACATAAATAATCTTCCAGAAATAGTAAGGGACAGAGGGTCCAGTGAGATGGAGGAACTGAGTGAAATACATGTTAGTAGGGAAGTGGTGTTAGGTAAATTGAAGGGATTGAAGGCAGATAAATCCCCAGGGCCAGATGGTCTGCATCCTAGAGTGCTTAAGGAAGTAGCCCAAGAAATAGTGGATGCATTAGTGATAATTTTTCAAAACTCGTTAGATTCTGGACTAGTTCCTGAGGATTGGAGGGTGGCTAATGTAACCCCACTTTTTAAAAAAGGAGGGAGAGAGAAACCGGGGAATTATAGACCGGTTAGCCTAACGTCGGTGGTGGGGAAACTGCTGGAGTCAGTTATCAAGGATGTGATAACAGCACATTTGGAAAGCGGTGAAATGATCGGACAAAGTCAGCATGGATTTGTGAAAGGAAAATCATGTCTGACGAATCTCATAGAATTTTTTGAGGATGTAACTAGTAGAGTGGATAGGGGAGAACCAGTGGATGTGGTATATTTGGATTTTCAAAAGGCTTTTGACAAGGTCCCACACAGGAGATTAGTGTGCAAACTTAAAGCACACGGTATTGGGGGTAAGGTATTGGTGTGGGTGGAGAATTGGTTAGCAGACAGGAAGCAAAGAGTGGGAATAAACGGGACCTTTTCAGAATGGCAGGCGGTGACTAGTGGGGTACCGCAAGGCTCAGTGCTGGGACTCCAGTTGTTTACAATATATATTAATTACTTGGATGAGGGAATTAAATGCAGCATCTCCAAGTTTGCGGATGACACGAAGCTGGGTGGCAGTGTTAGCAGTGAGGAGGATGCTAAGAGGATGCAGGGTGACTTGGATAGGTTGGGTGAGTGGGCAAACTCATGACAGATGCAATTTAATGTGGATAAATGTGAAGTTATCCACTTTGGTGGCAAAAATAGGAAAACAGATTATTATCTGAATGGTGGCCGATTAGGAAAAGGGGAGGTGCAACGAGACCTGGGTGTCATTATACACCAGTCATTGAAAGTGGGCATGCAGGTACAGCAGGCGGTGAAAAAGGCGAATGGTATGCTGGCATTTATAGTGAGAGGATTCGAGTACAGGAGCAGGGAGGTACTACTGCAGTTGTACAAGGCCTTGGTGAGACCACACCTGGAGTATTGTGTGCAGTTTTGGTCCCCTAATCTGAGGAAAGACATCTTTGCCATAGAGGGAGTACAAAGAATGATCACCAGATTGATTCCTGGGATGGCAGGACTTTCATATGAAGAAAGACTGGATGAACTGGGCTTGTACTCGTTGGAATTTAGAAGATTGAGGGGGGATCTGATTGAAACGTATAAGATCCTAAAGGGATTGGACAGGCTAGATGCAGCAAGATTGTTCCCGATGTTGGGGAAGTCCAGAACGAGGGGTCACAGTTTGAGGATAGAGGGGAAGCCTTTTAGGACCGAGATTAGGAAAAACTTCTTCACACAGAGAGTGGTGAATCTGTGGAATTCTCTGCCACAGGAAACTGTTGAGGCCAGTTCATTGGCTATGTTTAAGAGGGAGTTAGATATGGCCCTTGTGGCTACAGGGGTCAGGGGGTATGGAGGGAAGGCTGGGGCGGGTTCTGAGTTGGATTATCAGCCATGATCATAATAAATGGTGGTGCAGGCTCGAAGGGCCGAATGGCCTACTCCTGCACCTATTTTCTATGTTTCTATGTAAAGAAGGGTAACTTTGAAGGTATGAGACGTGAATTAGCTAAGACAGACTAGCAAATGATACTTAAAGGGGTGACGGTGGATATGCAATGGCAAGCATTTAAAGATCGCATGGATGAACTACAACAATCGTTCATCCCAGTTTGGCAAAAGAATAAACCAGGAAAGGTAGTGCACCCGTGGCTGACAAGGGAAATTAGGGATAGTATCAATTCCAAAGAAGAAGCATACAAATTAGCCAGAAAACACGGCACACCTGAGGACTGGGAGAAATTCAGAGTTCAGCAGAGGAGGACAAAGGGCTTAATTAGGAAAGGGAAAAAAGATTATGAGACAAAGCTGGCAGGGAATATAAAAACTGACTGTAAAAGCTTTTATAGATATGTGAAAAGAAAAAGATTGGTTAAGACAAATGTAGGTTCCTTACAGTCAGAAACAGGTGAATTAATCATGGGGAACAGGGACATGGCGGAACAATTGAATAACTACTTTGGTTCTGTCTTCATCAAGGAGGACATAAATAATCTTCCGGAAATATTAGGGGACCGAGGGTCTAGTGAGATGGAGGAACTGAGGGAAATACATGTTAGTAGGGAAGTGGTGTTAGGTAAATTGAAGGGATTAAAGGCAGATAAATCCCCAGGGCCAGATGGTCTGCATCCCAGAGTGCTTAAGGAAGTAGCCCAAGAAATAGTGGATGCATTAGTGATAATTTTTCAAAACTCTTTAGATTCTGGATTAGTTCCTGAGGATTGGAGGGTGGCTAATGTAGCCCCACTTTTTAAAAAAGGAGGGAGAGAGAAACCGGGGAATTCTAGACCGGTTAGCCTAACGTCGGTGGTGGGGAAACTGCTGGAGTCAGTCATCAAGGATGTGATAACAGCACATTTGGAAAGCGGTGAAATCATCGGACAAAGTCAGCATGGATTTGTGAAAGGAAAATTATGTCTGACGAATCTTATAGAAATTTTGAGCATGTAACTAGTAGAGTGGATAGGGGAAAACCAGTGGATGTGGTATATTTGGATTTTCAAAAGGTTTTTGACAAGGTCCCACACAGAAGATTAGTGTGCAAACTTAAAGCACACGGTATTGGGGGTAAGGTATTGGTGTGGGTGGAGAATTGGTTAGCAGACAGGAAGCAAAGAGTGGGAATAAACGGGACCTTTTCAGAATGGCAGGCGGTGACTAGTGGGGTACCGCAAGGCTCAGTGCTGGGACCCCAGTTGTTTACAATATATATTAATTACTTGGATGAGGGAATTAAATGCAGCATCTCCAAGTTTGCGGATGACACGAAGCTGGGTGGCAGTGTTAGCAGTGAGGAGGATGCTAAGAGGATGCAGGGTGACTTGGATAGGTTAGGTGAGTGGGCAAATTCATGGCAGATGCAATTTAATGTGGATAAATGTGAGGTTATCCACTTTGGTGGCAAGAACAGGAAAACAGATTATTATCTGAACGGTGGCCGATTAGGAAAAGGGAAGGTGCAACGAGACCTGGGTGTCATTGTACACCAGTCACTGAAAGTGGGCATGCAGGTACAGCAGGCGGTGAAAAAGGCGAATGGTATGCTGGCATTCATAGCAAGAGGATTCGAGTACAGGAGCAGGGAGGTACTACTGCAGTTGCACAAGACCTTGGTGAGACCACACCTGGAGTGTGGTGTGCAGTTTTGTTCCCCTAATCTGAGGAAAGACATTCTTGCCATAGAGGGAATACAAAGAAGGTTCACCAGATTGATTCCTGAGATGGCAGGACTTTCATATGAAGGAAGACTGAATTGACTAGACCTATACTCGCTGGAATTTAGAAGATTGAGGGGGGGATCTGATTGAAACGTATAAAATCCTAAAGGGATTGGACAGGCTAGATGCAGGAAGATTGTTCCCGATGTTGGGGAAGTCCAGAACGAGGGGTCACAGTTTAAGGATAAAGGGGAAGCCTCTTAGGACCGAGATTAGGAAAAACTTCTTCACACAGAGAGTGGTGAATCTGTGGAATTCTCTGCCACAGGAAACAGTTGAGGCCAGTTCATTAGCTATATTTAAGAGGGAGTTAGATATGGCCCTTGTGACTAAAGGGATCAGGGGGTATGGAGAGAAAGCAGGTACAGCGTTCTGAGTTGGATGGTCAGCCGTGATCATACTGAATGGCGATGCAGGCTCGAAGGGCCGAATGGCCTACTCCTGCACCTATTTTCTATGTTTCTATTTGTATGTTTCTATTTGTATTCAAGTACAATAAATGGTATTTGAAGAGCTACAGTTTATCCTGCAGGGATATGGACCATACATGGAAGGTGCAATTAGTCTGGGCAACACTTTTTATCTTGCATAGAACGGCCTCTATATTAATAGCTTGACTTAAAAGCATCAACTGATGTAAAACCTACTCTTCTTGCTTTCACAAAAATGCTAGTTTCATAATCGTTAATTAAGCTGGAAATACTGCATATCTAAAAAGGATCGCTAGTTAGTTTTCCAAGATGTAATGAAAATAGCCAGATCTTGTCACCTTCCATTTCTTCTCTCATCTGAACTTTCTTCAGCTGACATCACTTTCACAATTTGTACACAGATCCTTACATTTTAGGCATATTTAGAAAAACATCAAAAACTCCCTGCACACAATATGTCAGAATATATTGCACAAAGATGTGAGTTAGGAGAGAGCAAGCTTGAATTTATTTATTTATTTATTTATTGACATACAGCGCGGAATATACTTTATGCTTTATTGTCACCAAACAATTGATACTAGAACATACAATCATTACAGTGATATTTGATTCTGCGCTTCCTGCTCCCTTGATTACAAATCGATAGTAAATATTAAAAATTTAAATTATAAATCATAAATAGGAAATAGAAAAATGGAAACTAAGGTGGTGCAAAAACACCGAGAGGCAGGTCCGGATATTTGGAGGGTACGGCCCAGATCCGGGTCGGGATCCGTTCAGCAGTCTTATCACAGTTGGAAAGAAGCTGTTCCCAAATCTGGCCGTACAAGTCTTCAAGCTCTTGAGCCTTCTCCCGGAGGGAAGAAGGACGAAAAGTGTGTTGGCTGGGTGGGTCGTGTCCTTGATTATCCTGGCAGCACTGCTCCGACAGCCTGCCGTGTAAAGTGAGTCCAAGGATGGAAGATTGGTTTGTGTGATGTGCTGCGCCGTGTTCACGATCTTCTGCAGCTTCTTCCGGTCTTGGACAGGACAACTTCCATACCAGGTTGTGATGCACCCGAAGAATGCTTTCTACGGTGCATCTATAAAAAATTAGTGAGGGTTTTAGGGAACAGGCCCTTCAGCCCTTAGAGCTGTGCTACCCAGCAATCCCCCAAATCAATCTGAGCCTAATCACAGGACAATTCACAATGACAGACTGACCCACCAACTGATAAGTCTTTGGAGTGTGGGAGGAAACCAGGGAGCCCGCAGGAAACCCACACAGTCAGGTGGGGAACGTACAGGCAGCAGAGGAGATTCCCTAACCCAGCATGCAATTTACATTTAAAAATAAACACGGGTAATGTTTGCAGCACCTTGTTACAATGTAGACAGAAGAGAAGTGAACAGTACAGGTGCAGGTTGGATGTGTGGGCACCTGTATGTGCAGTGGCTTTCCATTCATTTTTTCCCCAGAACATTTTAGCACTCATAATGTAGTCACAGATAGCATTATAATCTCAGTAAACACACTTAAAACAATTTCCTGGTTAAATTGATGCAAGCAATGAGATATGCACAAGGTACAGAAAGACATTGCAAGACATCAGATATGACGACTTTTACAGTTATAATTGGTTCACATTGACTACTAGGGCTACACCAACACATGAAATACATAGATTAATCAATTTATCCGCTCATGCTAGAAACTGAAGAAGCAATAAATAACTGATTAAAGGAGCACGTTTAGATCCAAATGCAAGCACGCTGAGCTTTGTCTGAATTGAAATCCAAATTAGATCTGCATCACAACTGATGCATACAAGCTTACATTGCACACATCTGTACTTTGGATAATGACACAGAATCACTCCAGAGTAAGGGAATACTGAGAAGATCATTATTCACCAGTGGACGTGAAGGCGAGAATTCTGAAACGGGTATTGAATGCTAAAGATATTATGCTCATGTGATTAGCTATCAAGTAAAATAAGACTTCTGTGTATAGGAGTTCATTTTAAAATGCTAATATTCCACAATTATAACTACAAAGTCACCATTATTCAAATAATTGGTCCCAAAGGCTGGAAATACATAGTGGTAGGGGATCTGAGTGAGGAATGGGAGTTTTTAAAATTGTACATCAATATTAAATATAAAACTATTTCACATAATTATTTATTGTATGGTCAACAATGACAAATATTTTCTTATAGTAGCCAATTCATGTGGCTGGGCAGGGTTTCTGTCTTGAACAACTGCAGGTTTGCTAGAGCTATTGGGAGAGCTAATTTGGTAAGTGGATGTGAAACAGGGTGATAGGACTGAGGATAGGGCAGTTGGCTTACAAGCAGAGGCAGTGTGTAGTGAGACTGTCAGGAAGGAAAGGCAAATGATAGGGCAAAGTTGCAGTCAGTGGGATGGGTTGCAGTGTAAAAGTGGAAAAAAAATCAGAAAGGGCAATGAATACAAGACTGAAGATGTTGTATCTGAATGCACACACTATACAGAATAAGGTAGATCTTGCAGAGATTGGCAGGTGTTGATGTTATTGGATTCACTGAGTCAAAAGAAGATTATAGTTGGGAGCTTAACATCCAAGGATACATACCATATCAAAAGGACAGGCAGGTAGGGGAAAAGGGTGGCAAGGCTCTGTTGGTGAAAAATTAAATCAAATGCTTAGAAAGAGGTGACATTGGTTTGGAAGATGTAGAATCTTTGGAAGTAGAGTTAAGAAACTACAAGGGTAAAAAGATCTTGATGGGAGTTATATACAGGCCTCCAAACAGTAGCCAGGATATGGGCTACAAATTACAAAGGGAGTTAGAAAAGGCATGTCAAAAGGGCAATGTTACGATGGTCATGGGGGATTTCAATTTGCAGGTAGATTGGGAAATCAAGTTGGTGCTGGATCCTAAGAGAGAGAATTTGTAGAATGCCTACAAGATGGCTTTTTAGAGTAGCTTGTGGTTGAGCCCACCTGGGGATCAGCTGTTCTGGATTGGGTGTTGTGTAATGAACTAGATTTGTTTAGGGAGGTTAAGGTAAAGGAACACTTAGGAAGCAGTGATCATAATATGATAGAATTCACCCTTCAACTTCAGAGGGAGAAGCTAAAGTCAGATGTTTCTGTATTACAGTGGAGTAAACGGAATTACAGAGACATGAGATAGGAACTGGCCAAAGCTGACTGAAAGGGGACACTTGCAGCAATGACTGGAGTTCCCAGGAGCAATTTGGAAGGCACAGATTAGATACATCTAAAATCAGAATAAGTATTCTAAAGACTGGATGAAGTAACTGCGGCTGACAAGGGAAGTCAAAGCCAACATAAAAGCCAAAGAGCTGCCGCTGCTACTGTGTGATTGAGAATCTCCGGAGGGGAAGGCACCAAATCATCGGCTTTGCCTATTGCCTGTTGCCAGGACCGGGGTCAAAGCGCTCGGCAGAGATGGTGCTCGGTGTCGGAGGCCTGGTCGGAGGCTCAAAGTTTTCGGACGGACTCAAGAGTCAGCTGTGGTTGGGTGCTTCCAGGATGCTGCATCGGCAAGTTTGCGGTGCTGGAGGTTCATGGCAGAGAGAGTTTTTTTCTTCCTTCTACCGTCTGCACGAGATGATGAGACTTTCAAGAGACTTGGCGACTTTTTTTTTACCGTGCCCATGGTCTGTTCTTTATCAAATTACGGTATTGCTTTGCACTGTTGTATCTACATGTTATAATTATGTGGTTTTTGTCAGTTTTTCAGTCTTGATTTGTCTTGTGTTTCTGTGATATCATTCTGAAGGAACATTGTATCATTTCTTAATGCACGCACTACTAAATGACAATGAAAGAGGACTGCATGTCCTCATAATCTAATCTAATCTAATCTAAGAGAGGACATAGAGTAAAAATTAGCGGGAAGCTAGAGGTTTGAGAAACTTTTAAAAATGAACAGAAGGCAACTAAAAAAGCCATGGGGGGAAAAGATGAAATATGAAGATAAGCTAGCCAACAATATCATAGGAGATAGCAAACAGTTTTTTCAGATATATAAGGAATAAATGAGAGGCGAGAATACATATTGGATGGCTGGGAAATGATACTGGAGAGGTAGTAATGGGGGACAAGGAAATGGCAAAGGAAGTGAACAACAGGAATTCTGCAGATGCTGGAAATTCAAGCAACACACATCAAAGTTGCTGGTGAACGCAGCAGGCCAGGCAGCATCTCTAGGAAGAGGTACAGTCGACGTTTCGGGCCGAGACCCTTCGTCAGGACTAACTGAAGGAAGAGTTAGTAAGAGATTTGAAAGTGGGAGGGGGAGGGGGAGAAGGAAGTGAACAGGTATTTTGCATAAATCTTCACTGTGAAAGATACTAGAAGTATGCTGAGGGTTCGAGAGTGTCAGAAGGCTGAAGTGAGTACAGTTGCTAGTACTAGGAAGGAGGTGATTGGAAAACTGAAAGGTATGAAGGTAGATAAGTCACAGGGCTCTGAAAGAGGTAACTAAAGAGATTGTGGAGGCATTAGTAATTACCTTTTAAGAATCAATAGATTCTGGCATGGTACAGGAAAATTGCAAATATTACTCCATTCTCCAAGAAGAGTGGCAGGCAGAAGGAAGGACATTATAGGCAAGTTAACCTGACCTCAATGGTTGGGAAGATGTTGGAGTAGATTTTTAAGGATGTGTTTTTGGGGTACTTGGAGGCACATGATAAAATAGACCAAAATCATCATTATACCTTTAAGGGAAAGTCTTGCCTGAAAAATATGTTGGGATTCTTTGAAGAAGTAACAAGTAGGATAAAGAAATAAGAATGGGTGGATGCTGTGTACTTGGATTCTCAGAAGGTGCCATACATGAGGTTGCTTAACAAGTTAAGAACCCATGGCATTACAGGAAAGATTCTAGTATGGATAGAGAGTTGGCAGATTGGCAGGAGACAAAGAGTGAGAATAAATGGCGCATTTTCTGATTAGCTGGCAGTGACTAGTGGTGTTCCACAAGGGTCTGTGGTTGTACCGCTACTTTTTCCTTTGCATGTCAATGATTTGGATGATGATAGCTTTGTGGCCAAGTTTGCAGACGATACTAAGATAGGTGGAGGGGTAGGTGTAGTTGAAGAAGGAGAGAGGCTGCAGAAGAACTTAGACAGATTAAGAGAATGGGCAAAGAAGTAGCAGATGGAATACAGTGTCGGGAAGTATATGGTCATGTACTTTGGAAGGAATTCTATGCTTTTATTCCATTTTCTAAACAGGGAGGAAATTAGAAAATCCAAGGTGCAAAGGGACTTGGGAGTCCACACGCAGGGTTCCCTTAAGGTTAATTTTCAGGCTATGTCAGTGACGAGGAAGGCAAACATAATGTTAGCATTCATTTCGAGAGGATGAGAATATAAAAGCAAGAATGTAATACTGAAGCTTTATAAGGTACTGGTGAGACTTCACTTGAAGTACTGTGAACAGTTTTGAGCCCCTTATTTAAGAAAGGATGTGCTGACATTGGAGAGGGTTCAGAAGAGGTTTACAAGAATGATTACGGGAAGGAAAGGGTTATCGTATGAGGACCGATTGGTGGCTCTGGGCCTGTACTCACTGGAATTTAGAAGAACTAGGGGGAAAAAAATAAACTAAATCGAATTGAAATCAATTGAGTATTAACAAGCCTCTATAGAGTTGATGTAGGAGAGTTTAGAACAAGAGGGCACAACCTCAGAATAGAGGACTTCCATTGAAGTGGACATGGGAAGGAATTTCTTCAGCCAGAGGGTAGTGAATCTGTGCAATTCATTGCCACAGACCTCCATGGAGGCCAGGTCATTGGATGTACTTAAGGTAAAGATTGATTGGCTCTTGATTAGTCAGGGCATTAAAGTTTACAGGGAGAAGGCAGGGGAATGATGCTGAGAGCGAAATGGATCAACAATGATGATAAACGAAGGGTGATTGATAAGTTCGTGGCCTGAGGTAGAAGGAGTCAATTTTAGAAAACTTAGCACATTTATTTTTCAACATAGTCCCCACCTACATTTACACACTTAGTCCAGCGGTTGTGGAGCATACGGATCTTGGACCTCCAAAAAGTGTCCACAGCAGGGGTGATTGATAAGTCCGTGGCCTAAGGTAGAAGGCGATGAGTTATACAGCTCTCAGTAAATGCACATGCAGGTCAACTCTTTGAGTGATTATGCAGAAAGCTTGAAGTTAATAACTCATCTCCTTCCACCTTAGGCCATGAACTTATCAATCACCCCTCGTATATATCAAATATTAAAAATGTTGCTCTCCTCCCAAAAATTCCCGCAATCTTATTTGCACATCACTGAATGCAAATCTATTGTGAATCAAAAAGTTTGACCAAAAGAGCTGAATATAGGAACATCAGAATAAAATAAGCATGTTAAAATTCACCATATTAATCAAACTCCAACTACTAGACTCCTGAACCTGAAACCCGACATTTCTATTTGCATTGGATCCTTGACTTCCTTACCAACAGACCACAATCTGTAAGGATGAGCAGCAACGCCTCTGTCATGATTATTCTAAACACTGCTGCTCCGCAGGGTTGCATCATTAACCCCCTGTTCTTCTCTCTGTACACTCATGATGTTGTGTCCAGACTCTTTTCTAACTCATCCAAGCTTTCCATTGAAACCACCACACCCATGCATCTACCATCACGGAAACCAGCCTCTCCTCCACGGATTCCCCCTACACTTCTCACTCTCTTGGTAACGGAGCCAGCATAGTCTAAGATTGCAACAACCCCTAATGTTCTCTCTTCTACCCCTCCCAATGGGCAGAAGACACTAAAGTCAGAAGGCACGTTCCACCAAGCTCAAGGACAGCTTCGACCTCACTTCTATAAAAATACTAAATTGTAAGATGGACTCTTAATCTCACAATCTCTCTGACTTTACCATCTATGTGTCATACACTTCTGCTCTACCTGAACACTTCATTCTGCATTTGGTCATTGATTTTTTATGTACGACCTCAATGCATTGTAGTAATGAATTAATCCGTATGAGGGGTATACAAGTTTTTCCACTCTACCTTGGTATCAGCTACTAAGAAAAGCAATTTTAAATCAAAGAAACTGATTTTACAAGACAAAAAAGTCTAATTATATTTAATTACTTCTCTGCAATGCTTAATAAATTAATAGGAATTAAAAAATACATTTAATGAACACTATTCCTTTTGAAGAGTTTTGTCAAAGTCCCAAAAGAATGAATGTGAGCGGAAACTATTTCTGTAGTTATGCCTTCATAATCAGAATGAGGTTTAATATCAGCGTCATTTGTCCTGAAATCTGTTAGCTGTACAGCAGCAGAACAATGAAACACATGATAAATAAATGAGAAAAAAATTGAGTTACATTAAGTATATATACAGCTATCAAATAGTTAAGTTTTAAAATAAGCAGAGCAAAAAATCAGAAGTAAAGAAGTAGTGAGGTAGTGTTCATGGGTTCAATGTCCATTTAGAAGTAGGATGACAGAGGGGAAGAAGCTGTGTGTGTGCTTTCAGTCTTCTGTACCTCCTTTCCCATGGTAACAGTGTGAGGAGGGCATGTCTCGGTGGTAGAGATCCTTAATGATAGACATTGCCTTCCTACGGCTCTGCTCCTTGAAGTTACCTTGGATACTATGGAGGCTGACCATGATCGAGCTGACCAATTTTACAAGTTTCTGCAACTTAATTCAATCTTGTGCAGTGATGCAGCAACGTAATTGAGCCAGAACTCAAATATCTCAAATGCAATCTGAAAAAGTGATTTGTGTCTTATTAGCTTAGTAAAAATGACTTGACTTCTCCATTGGGAGGCAAATCCACCGCAGTGAGAATTCTCTGACATGTGCAACAGCTCAAGATTCACCCTTATTTGACTCAATATTCACAAAATAAATCAGAGTATGTGGGTAAATTGTAATTCAGTGTCTTAAGAGGCCTGCAAAGGAAATTTCAGGCCAACTCACTCGGCCTTTCATTCACCAAGGAGCTGAATATTGATTCTTATAAGTCTAGTTATAGAAGAGGAAACAAGAACATGAGTATTTTAAATAAAGGACATTCAGTACAATGAAAACTCATGAAAAAGATTTAGGAAGCCATTGTATATGAAAACAATAATCCAGGCTCTGCATTTTGGAAATGTCAAGCAGGTTCCTAAGCAAGTTACATTAAGTCTCAGTTGTATGTCCATAACACTACCCCTTTTTCACATTAGAAGGCAGAACCGACAGCTAACTGCAGAGGCTTAAAGAATTCAGGTAAGTGACAGTGGAGACGTTATAGCTGAAACTTAGGCAAAATCTTAGAGAAAAGTTCATGGAGGCTATCAAATGCTACATCTTAAAATGAAAATAAATCAAGAGCAAAACAATTATTGGTTATTTAGTTTTTAAGTTTTTGGTAGAATTATGCAATCTTTAATCAAATCTATGACTAACAAACAAATGATAAAACAAGTTGCAATTGGAATTGCTCTATTCTGTTGCATGTGGTTAGATACAATGAAAAGTTTACTTTGTACACTGCTAAGACAGATCAGATCATTACACAGTACATTGGGGTAAACAACAAAATGCTGAATAAAATTTAACAGCTACAGAGAAAGTGCGGTACAGGCAAACAACAATGTGCAAGATCATAAGGAGGTGGATTGCGAGGTCGAGATTCCATCTTACCATACTAAGAAACTATTTAATAGTCTTACAACAACCTGATGGAAGTTGTCCTTGAGCTTAGTGCTACATGCTTTCAGGTATTTATGGGAGAGAAGTGTTGGATCCTGATGCTTTTGATCGGAGGTTCTTCAGAATTCAAGAATCTTTAAAACTTGTTGCTTACAATCATTGATTAAGCATTACAAGACCAAAGAAGAAGCCAGGAAAGGAAGTTAGTGAGGAGCAAAAGCAGAGCAAGTGTGAAGACAGAGAAAGAGACAAAGAGACCATCCAACATGAGTGGTGTCATGTTCTTTTGATGGAGGATGTTACCATGTTTCTGTATTATCAGTTGGACTATTGCATTTATGGACTGGACTTTTTCAGACTTGTGGTTTTTATATTCTGTGTTCTCTGCCCGTTCCTTTTCATTTTGTTGTAAGAGGGAAAGGGTTTGGTGTTTAATGTTCTTATTGCATTCTGTTAGTTATTTTGAGTGGGATGGGGGTTTGGAGTCTAAGTTCTTGTTCCATTTTGCAGACATCCCACCTCTCCTGGAAGTTCCGGGAATCTCCCGCATATTGATAGTGGCTCCCTGATGCCCGCAAATTATATATAATATCCTGGAAATCGATTTTTTTTTTTTTTTTTTTAAAAGAGCAAGCAAGTGAGCACGAGAGTGAGAGAGAGTGCGTGACAGAGAGCGAGAGAGAGAGAGCGCCATGGCATAGTGTTCCAAAAAAAGATATAAAACGTACGTCACCCCAGATTACATTAAAGTGTACCCCTGCCTAATACAGGTCAAAAATGATGCAGTGATGCTGGCTGAACTGTTTGCAACAGTGACTTGTCTATGCCCATAGTGGGTTAGGACTGTAAAAGACATGTTGAGGTGAGTTTAACAGGTGTCATTCATTCATTCATTAGCATAGCTAACGTTATTTAAACTAGCTCGCTAGCTGCTAAGGAGCTACTCTATTGCAGACATCCTACCTTTCCCGGAAGTTCCATGAGTCTCGCGCAAATTGATGGTACGACCTCCCTGAAATGAGTTTTTGCAGGGTGGGATGTCTGATTTTGTGCAGGGGAGGAGGCTTAGGAGTTGATGATTGGGATCCCCTTTGTGTGGGGGAGGGTAAGTGTGTAGGTTTGATGTTTCTCTCTGAACTACTTTCAGGATGTGGAAACCATAGAAGGAGTGCAGAGGAGATTTACAAGCATGTTGCCTGGATTGGGGAGCATGCCTTATGAGAATAGGTTGAGTGAACTTGGCCTTTTCTCCTTGGAGCAACGGAGGATGAGAGGTGACCTGATAGAGGTGTACAAGATGATGAGAGGCATTGATCATGTTGATAGTCACTGGCTTTTTCCCCAAGGCTGAAATGGCTAGCATGAGAGGGAACAGTTTTAAGGTGCTTGGAAGTAGGTACAGAGGAGATGTTAGGGGTAAGTTTTTTTTTTACACAGAGAGTGGTGAGTGTGTGGAATGGGCTTCTGGCACCAGTGGTGGAGGCGGATACGATAGGGTCCTTTAAAAGACTCCTGGATAGGTACATGGAGCTTAGAAAAATAGAGGGCTATGCGTAAACCTAGGTAATTTCTAAAGTAAGTACAAGTTTGGCACAGCATTGTGAGCCGAAGGGCCTGTATTGTGCTGTAGGTTTTCTATATTTCTGTGTTTCTAACATGGTCTGGTCTTCTTATATCAGATTGTTAATTCCATTTATTTTTTATAGATAACAGTTAACCATTGAGATAGCCCCTATCCAAATAATGTGATACCCACAACTGCAACCACTAAAAAACACTGAACAATTGCAAGTGCTGTATATCGGTAATCATATAAGAATACAAACAAGTACAAGAAAATTAAGTGACATGAATCCAGCAGAGGAGAAGGAGAATTTTTATGGTGGATGGGATCTTTGAATATGTTGGCTGCTTTGCTGAGGCCGCATGGTGTGGACAGAGTCCAATGCAACTAAATTATTTGAGGTAGTAAAATATACACTGAAAGGTCAAACAAAAATAATAAAAGAGGAATTATAAATTTTGATTTTCATAGAGCTTTTGAGAATGGTATTGCCTGGTAGATTCACAACTAAGATCTGAACATCTGGATTCAAGGGATCAGTAACAGAGTGGATAGGGATCAGAATGAAAAAAAAAACATGTTTAAAAGATGGGATGCATTCAAACTCAGGAATTTAGAGTCAGGGAGTTCAAATACAATTTCAAAATTTGTGGACAACAACAAATTTGGGTATTTATTTACTACAAAGGGGAACTGTAATAAAAGACAGGAAGATGTTACTAAACCTGAAGAATTTAATAAAAGATCTTAAAGTAGACAGGAATAAAATGAAATATCTTTATTGTCATTGCATAGTACAATTTGTCATGCACCAATACAGTGAAAATGAGTTTGCAACTCCAATACTCAATGCTATAAAACAAATAAAATAAATAAACAACAAATAAAATCAAGTAACCAGCCAGTACAACCAGCAACCATAAAACCCCTATTAAAGTAGTAATATAACAAATTTATGGATGATGATCGATTGGTTCAGAACAATTATAGCTCTGGGGAAAAGCTATTTTTCAGTCTGGAAGTGCGGGCATAGAAAATCTTATAACGTCTGCCAGATGGAAGAAGTTCAAACAGATGATTACATGGGTGTGTGTTACAGATGCTTGTAGCTTTCCTTAGGCCGTGAGAGCTGTAGGTGTCCTCCAGGGCAGGGAGCTGTGTCCCGATGATCTTCTGTGTGCTAGAGATGACCCACTGAAGTGCTTTCCTATCAGCTGCTGTACAACCGAGATACCACACAGAGATGCAGTATGATAAGATGCTCTCTATCGTGCAGCGGTAAAAGGTCACCGGCATCTGTTCAGGTAGACCGGTTTTCTTCAGCGTCCTGAGGAAAAACAAGCGTTGCTGTACTTTCTTAACTATTGTTGTGGTGTTAGTGGACCATGTAATGTCTTCTGAGATGTGTATTCCCAGAAACCTGAAACTGGACACTCTCTCCACTATGTCTCCGTTAATGTAGACTGGTGCATACTCATCATCCCATGACTTTCCAAAATTGATAATTAGCTCCTTAGTCTTTGCTGTATTAAGAGACAGGTTGTTCTCTGAGCACCATCTTACTAGGTTCTGTACCTCCACTCTGTACACTGATTCATCTCTGTTGGAGATCAACCCAATCACTGTTGTGTTGTCTGCGAATTTGACGATGGTATTGGTGTTAAGTGCAAGTACGCAGTCATAAGTGAACAGGGAGTAGAATATGGGACTCAATACACAACCTGGTGGTGTACCAGTGTACCAGTGTTCAGGATAGTAGTGGAGGACAGGTGAGGGCCCAGTCTCACTGCCTGTGAATGCTCTGACAAGAAATTCAGGACCCTCTGCAGCGTGCTCCATACATCGTATGTACTCAGTCTAAGAATAAGGTAGCATACTACCAACAGCAAGGCTCCATGAAGCAATGGTTCTCTAACACAGCCTAAAGATAGCAAGTGGCCACTCTAGCCTTCCACCAGCAGGTTGTTCTCAGGGGATCTTGACAAGTCAAACCAGCAGCTCACACTGAACCCCAAGGCTACTTACATTCCAAGCCCCAAGATGGGAATCAGGTGCCTATGATTAACTCAACCAAAACAAGGGACAGCAGGAAGACCTGGAGTCCTGAGTCCACGGACCGGACCGTGAACCGGAATGCAGACTTCACGGACTGGACCATGACAGTCGGTAGAAGGTAAATTATTGGAAGGAGTACGAAGAGATAGGATCTACAAGTGTTTGGATAGACAGGGACTTATTAGGGAGAGTCAGCCTGGCTTTGTGCATGGTAGGTCATGCTTAACCAACTTATTAGAGTTTTTCAAAGAGGTTACCAGGAAAGTGGATGAAGGGAAGGCAGTGGATGTTGTCTACATGGACTTCAGTAAGGCCTTTGACGAGGTCTCGCATGGGAGGTTAATTAGGAAGACTCAGTCGCTAGGTATACATGAAGAGGTAGTAAATTGGATTAGACATTGGCTCAATGGAAGAAGCCAGAGAGTGGTAGTGGAGGACTGCTTCTCTGAGTGGAGGCCTGTTACTAGTGGTGTGTCACAGGGATCAGTGCTGGGTCCATTGTTATTTGTCATCTATATCAATGATCTGGATGATAATGTGGTAAATTGGATCAGTAAGTTTGCTGATGATACAAACATTGGAGGTGTAGTGGACAGTGAGGACGTTTTTCAAAGTTTGCAGAAGGATTTGGACCAGCTGGAAAAATGGGCTGAAAAATGGCAGACAAGTGTGAGGTATTGCACTTTGGAAGGACAAACCAAGGTAGAACATACAAGGTAAATGGTAAGGCACTGAGGAGTGCAGTGGAACAGAGGGATCTGGGAACACAGATACAAAATTCCCTAGAAGTGGCGTCACAGGTAGATAGGGTCGTAAAGAGAGCTTTTGGTACATTGGCCTTTATTAATCAAAGTATTGAGTATAAGAGTTGGAATGTTATGGTGAGGTTGTATAAAGCATTGGTGAGGCCAAATTTGGAGTATCGTGTGCAGTTTTGGTCACCAAATTACAGGAAGGATACTAATAAGGTTGAAAGAGCGCAGAGAAGGCTTACAAGATGTTGCTGGGACTTGAGAAACTAAGTTACAGAGAAAGGTTGAATAGGTTAGGACTTTATTCCCTGGAGCGTAGAAGAATGAGGGGAGATTTGATAGAGGTATATAAAATTATGATAGGTGTAGATAGAGTGAATGCAAGCAGGCTTTTTCCACGGAGGCAAGGGGAGAAAAAAACCAGAAGACATGGGTTATGGGTGAAGGGGGAAAAGTTTAAAGGGAACATTGGGGAAGGCTTCTTCACACAGAGAGGGGTGGGAGTGTGGAATAAGCTGCCAGATAAAGTGGTAAATGTGGGCTCACTTTTAACATTAAAGAAAATCTTAGACAGGTACATGGTTGAGAGGTGTATGGAAGGATATGGTCCGGGTGCAGGTCAGTGGGACTAGGCAGAAAAATGGATTGGCACAGCCAAGAAGGGCCAAAAGGCCTGTTTGGTGCTGTAGTTTCTATGGTTCTATTTAGGGATCAGATAGTTTTATCACTGTCTTACATGGTGAAATCTGTTGATTTGCAGCAGTAATACAGTGCAAAGTCAAAATTACTATTAATTATAAAATAAATACTGTGAATAGTGCAAAAAAAAAAGGAATAATGAGGTAGCATCCATGGGTTATTCATAATTCTAATGACAGAAGGGAAGAAAGCTGTTCCTGAACCATCGAGTATGTGTCTTCAGGCTCCTGTATCTCCTTCCTGACAGTAGTAATAAGAAGAGGAATGTCCTAGATGATGAGGATCTTTAATGCTGGTTGCTGTCTTCTTGAGGCACTGCCTGTTGAATATGGTGGGGAGCGCTGAGCCTGTGATGGAGCTTGCTGAGTCCACAACCTTGTGATCCTGTGCATTGGAGCCTCCATACCAGATAGTGGTGCAACTAGTCAAATCTGCAAGAGGCTTGGGTGACATACCAAATATAACCCAGTTAGCTGTACCCTACAGCATGTCAGTGGATTATGACAGGAAGGAAGCAAGCAGTAAGTAAGGAAAGGTTTCTACTTGTCCGATCCAATATCTATAAACACAGGCTCTCCCCAGGGATGTGTTTTTTCACCCCTCCTGTTCTCACCTTATAAAAGGTGACTACCTCCACAGACAAATCCACTAAAATCCTACATTTCGCTAATGACACCACTGTAGTTGAGCTTGTTTCTAATAAGAATGTGACCTGCTATCAAATGAAGGTAAACTGTCTTGCAGCATGGTGTGCTCATAACAACTTGGAGCTTAATGCTATCAAGACAGTGGAAAGGAGGTTTGACTTCAGCCAACAACCCCCAACCTACCTCCCCACTTTTGGAAATCAATGATGCAGAAAACCTAAAACAAAATCAAAAAGTGAGAGGAAAATGTCAGCAGGTCAAGCAGAATCCATGTAAAGAAAAACAGAAAATATTTCAGGTTGAAGAATCATTGTCAAGGCAAGTATTTGATCTCAAATATTAAATCTGTTTTTGTAACAGCTACTGCAAAATTTTATAAATATACTAGTAAATTAACACGTCTGGTTGTCTGCACCATACCGGCATATTATTAACAAAAGATGAAAAATACCAAGCTAGGTGATATTTAAAATGCTGATGTCATGAGGACTCTGTATAAAATAATTCAAATGCAGAATTTTTTAAAAAATTATCAGCAGCAAATGGCTATTGCAAAGAAATCAATTCCCATAGTAACTCTGCACACTGGCCCGTGATTAGCACAATGCTTGTCATCTTCAACTTCAAACAGGGAAGCTCTTCTGGAAATTTTAAAGGATAGAAATATTGTGAAAAATGTTGTAATTTCACAATATAATATTCTGAACAGTTGTTATGACCTGTATTTACAGGCTGTAATGTGGCAAATAATCTTCTGAAGATTCAAGATTGTTTAATTTTCTTTCCTGTACACGAGTGTAAAGGAGAATGAAATCATTTTTACTCTGGACCTGCTGCACCACAAAAAACCCACAAAAGATAAAGAGCATAATAGTAATAAAAAACGGCAATAAATATAAATACATAAAAGCTAACACATATATAGATTGATCATATGTGCATAAAGTGACTCTACATAAGTTGACTGACAGGAAATAATAAAGTAGTGGTGAAGTTACTGGGTAGAGATGTTGACCAGCCTTATTCCTTATGGAAAGTAACTGTCTTTGAGTCTGGTAGTACTGGCATGGTACTCCAATCTGCGAGATCTCATGTTCTCAATATTTATTTATTACTATTATTATTTCTTTTCAGCTTGCATGATTGCACATTGGTTGTTTGTCTGTTCTGTTGGGTATGGTCTTGCATTGATTCTATCATGTTTCTTGGATTTACTGTGTATGTCTGTAAGAAAATGAATCTCAGGGTTGTATATGGTGACGTATAGGCACTTTGATAATAAATTCACTTTGAACTTTGAACATAGCACAGCAGTCATGTTGTTCTTAGTTCAATCAGCTGCTTGCCAGTACCTGTAAAGCTTCCAAGCATTGTAGTTCCAAGCACATGCTGTCAATATTCTAAACGAGCCACTGTTTATATATTAGTCCATGGAACCTGAAATAGTAAGCACTTCAATTGTATAGTTGTAGTCCTACATAGATTATAATTATAGAGTTGATATTCATGGCTCCCCCTGGTGGAAAGAGGATGGTACCAGGCAGAAAATAATGGTATACCATTCTTAGGGAAGTTTCCATACACTTAGTTTACCTCATAAAGTACCTACTGTTTCAAGCAGAACCTCCTTTATAAAACTAAAGTAGGCTGCTAAGGCACATATGGTCCTTTGACATGGTATCAATGGATGTGAGCATGTGCAATTTCTGCCCAATAATACCAGGCACTGTATAAACTAACCAATTATTCTCAGGTAGATTGCTGCTGGCTGACTTCCCCCACCCCCCCACAAAAAAAATTGAATTTGATCGCTGTCTGGTCCTTCTCTGGTCTACCCTCAAATGATTTCATTTATCTTACCGTGACCCTCAAGGTGCAACTCCATTTTCAAGGTTACAGCTCCATGAAGACAGTTGTTGAAATGTTTACACCACCCTGTCTGTAGGTTACCAGTGATGCTTGGTCAATTTCATTTACCCCCCCCCCAAAAAAAAAGGCCCAGCACTCAAAATGGCTCTGGTCACAAGACAACTACATATTCAGCATTTAAGACTCCAAGTTCCCCAGTGAAATTCTGTTTGAAGTGATTGATTAAGTTTTACAGTGTACAGTAATAGGTTCTTTCTATAAATGCTGTTGTACTAGAACTATAGCAGAGAACACTGAAAGGCCATGATGACCAAAACTTGCAATATTGGGTTGCAGGTGACGAATTTGTCTATAACTGCCCCACTTTCCATGAGACCACTCCACATTGCTGCACATGATCATGAATATTAGATGCAAAACATTATTATTCATTCAATAACAATTAAAACATCTAATTTTAATCTGTTTTATTAATTATTGATAAAGTAATTAACATTTTAAATAATGCATGAATATGTAGCCAATTATTTCAGACCAGTCATAGGGACAACTCAATGCAATTTTTCAATGCACAGTATACTGCAGTGTTAAAAACTTCCACTTTAAAAGTGTCAGCTCCTGAATGTGACCTCTGCTTTGAAAAGGTACCTAACCTAGTCAGGAGGAACAAACCAACAGCAATACTTATAACACAGATCTATAAAGCTCAGAGAACGACCTCTAGATAACCATATGAGTAAAATGCTCTCCAGATAGCTGGAGTCTTACAAATTTAGGCAAAGCATAACCAATTTAATATAATCCATTTCACACCTTCGGCAAGATTAAAATTAACCTCCATTCAACCAAAATTAAAGTATCAGAAACGGAGCAATTGCAGAGTATCTTTAACAAATCTCACAGACTTCAGGTCATTAAATACATCATTAGCTCCTTAACAAGCAGAACTATTGTAAACATACCTTGATTGGCTATTCAGTGAGACATTTAATACCAGTACGTTCAACCACCCACAACTCCAAGATTAAGATATTGCACTGGATGGGGTAAATTGTAACTGTGGACCCATCTTTAAGATGCTTGTTGTAAAAGTAATCATATAATCTTAAAATGAAGTTATAAATTGCATGCATTGCATTCTTAAATCCACTTCCGAAAAATTAGGTCTGTTATCAAGGTAATATTTGTGTCCAAGACACTGAAAGTAATTACGAACCCACCCTACAACCCGCAACTACACACAAACACACACACACACATCAGCAAACAGATTTCTGTAATCAAAAGCAACCACTCCCTATAGAAATCTCGGTAGGAATCGGGGTCAGATCGGTCTTCTAACCACACTTCAGAGGCGTCCGCGTATATTATATTTCTGGGCATCGTTTTCTGCACCGTTTCAAAAGATTATAGAAATGGAAATCCTAAGCCTATTTATGCACCTATTGTAGAAATGACCTGAATCAATCATTTGGTTTCATGGGGGGGGGGGGGTCTGCAGTGTTCTGCTCCAACAAGAAAGCAAGCAATATCTTTAGCAATAAGATCCCTAACAGCCAACAAAAAAAACATTTATAACTTCACGTGTGTGAAGTGTATCGTGCCTGACAAGTACTTACCCAGCATTGAAGTGCTATTGACGCATTTCTGCTGTATTACGTTCGAAAGTCTTGGCTCTCCGCATAGTTAGGATTTGCTTGAAAAATCTGCTGAGGCTCCTCAAGTAAGCACCAACTAGCTGAGCCCGAGAACTGTAAAATGATGCATCACCTAACAGTCCAGCACACGTTCTCCAGATCCTACAGTCATTTATGCTCCTGTCATATGATGTAACTGAGTGTTTTTTTCTCTCTCTACTATGCTCAGAGACAGAATTAATCAATGGCAGAGAAAATGATAGGCAGAAAGGAACTATGATCGTCCAGGTAAATGAAACATAAAGGTTTGAATTTTGATGGAAATTTCTATATTACTGGCGTTAAACTATTACATTAAAACAGAACAGACTATTGCAAATTATTCTGATTCTACAGTAAATGAAACAAACCTGGTCTGGTTGAAGGGAGGTGTAGGTGAAACATGGAAAATTATGTGTTAATCCATACTGTCACCATTTATCCCTAGCCTTCAGAAAAACTATATATATTGTCAATCAGCTGGTTACAATACTTGAAAATTTAAGAAGACAACATTTGAATACTCTTGACAGAAAGAATATGGAATTCGTGATTTGTTCAAAGCTTTTTTTGACAGAATAAAGTGAACATCAAGGTTTATTTCTTAGATCTTCATCAGGTCATTAAATAATGCACTGTCCAGTCCAATATGATTATTTTGGTTGTGTAGTAGAATTACCTAATCAGTCCCATTATTGATATTCTATAAATAATTTTATATTACATCTGCATACAAATCTTTGTTGAAAGATATTATTAAATCTACTACAACTGCTCTTGCATTTCAGATCATAACAAATCATTTTAGAAGATGAAGGTTCCCACATTACATTTGGTTTTTTTGACAATTACCTCTGTTAATTGGAACTCAATATCTTACAGAGTTTTTGAAAAACTTTTTGGACATTTATTCTCACCCTGCTTCTAATAAAGGTAAGAAGTCATTGTGCTTTTTAAACTTCCTTCCATATCTCAAAGTTCAAAGTTAACTGGAAATGTATTATCTAAGTACATATGTGTCACCATTTACAACCCTGACATCTGTTTTGCTGGCATACTCAGAAAATCCAAGAAACATAATAGAATCAATAAAAGGCCACACCCAGTTGGATGGACAAAGAACTAATGTGTAAAAGACAACACACAGTGCCAATACAAAATTTAAAAAAATCAATAATGTCAAGAACATGAGAAGACAAGTCCTTGGAAGTGAGCCCATAGGTTGTGGGAACAGTTCAGTGACGGGGTGAGTGTAATTGAGTGAAGTTGTCCCCACTGGTTGAAGACCCTGATGGCTAAGGGGTAATAACTGTTCCCAAACCTGGTGGCGTGGGTCCTGAAACTCTTCTACCTTCTTCCGGATGGCAGCAGCAAGAACAGAGCATGGCCTGGGAGGTGGGGATCCTTGATAGTGGAGGCTACTTTCCTGCGAAGGTGCTCCTCTGAATGGTGGGGAGGGATTTACACCTGCTCAAGTTGTACCATTTAGTCTTTTTCACCTCACCCCATTCTTCTAAGCGACCTTATTTCTTATTTTGTTTAATATTATCTGCCATCTCTTCCTTCTTCCTGAAACATGGCTTCCCTAACACAGATAATACAGTTCTTGACTGCATCTCACCTATTTCCTGCAGCTCTGCTCTCATCCCTTCACCTCCTGAAGAGAGCAAGAACAGAATTTCCCGTTCCACTCCACCAGCCTCCCCCTTTAACAGATGACCTTGACAATTTCTGCCACCTTCATCAGACACTTGTTCCTGTTCCCTTTCCCTTTCAGAATTACAAAGGAAGTTAACCCTTGGTGTGTCTCTGTCTCCACCAACCATTCCACATAATGTGGCATTTTTTCATGCAATCACGGGAGGTACAACATCTTCCCTTTCCTTCCTACCATCAAGGAACCCAGACCATCCCTTTAGGTGAAGCAGCAATTCAATTTTATTTTGTCTAATCCTCTGTACTGCAAGTGATGCTCACTTCAGTGCTGGGCAAACCAAAGGCAGACTGAGTAGCTGCCATGTGAAACACGTCTGTTTGATCCATAGGATTCAAGGTGAAGTGTTGCCTCAGCTGGCAGTACTATTGTGGCCCTGAATAGAGGTGATGGAGGAGGTGTATGGGCAGATGTAGAGCACTTAGGCCCTCTCCACCCGTGAACCTGCTGGGGTCGTCTATTGTGTCCAGTGCTCCCAATGCAGCCTCCTCTACATTGGTGAGACCGGTCATAAATTAGGGGACCACTTCATCGAGCACCTCTGCTCCATTGGCCACAAGTAAAACTTCCCTGTGGCCAAACATTTTAATTCCCATTCCCATTCCCATTCCCATTCCTGCCCTGACATCTTGTGCCAAGATGACGCCATCCACAGGGTGGAGGAACAACACCTTATATTCCATCTGTACCCTCCAACCTAATGGTATGAATATGGATTTCTCCGTCCAGTGATCAAAATTTCCTCCCCCACCTTCCTCTGTTCCCACTCTGACCTTTTACTTCTTCTCACCTGCTTATTACTTCTCCCTGTGTCCCCTCCAACTTCCTTTTCTCCTGTTGTTACTATCCTCTGAAATCAGATTCTTTCT
Source organism: Mobula hypostoma (assembly GCF_963921235.1). NCBI lineage: Eukaryota > Metazoa > Chordata > Chondrichthyes > Myliobatiformes > Myliobatidae > Mobula > Mobula hypostoma. The sequence goes on from NC_086100.1 coordinate 120,241,549, forward strand.
TCTCCGGCCCTTGACCTTTCCCTTCCATCTAGCTTCACCTATCACCTTCCAGCTAGTCTCTTCCCCCTCCCCCTATATTTCAGTTCAGCCACTTGCTGGTTCATTATTAGCAGAGTTCTGGGAGACTAGGTCTCTTCCTCCATGGGAGTAAAAACCTGCTCGACCAGCCATTCCATTGAAGGAGACTTGCTGGTGAGATAAAAGCAGACCCCCTTCCATTGTACAAATTATGCTCCCCAGGCTTCCTGGAAGATGTTGCCTCAATGCTCCTCAGTTTTCTGGCTCAATCAGTCCGCCAGGCTACCCACTGTGCTTTCTCCCTCCACCCCCCCCCATCTTTTCCTGATTATTTCCCCCGCAACTGATTTTAAGGCACAGTTAACATGCCTCTTCCCCTTCTGCTGTCGGTAGAAGCAGTTTTGCTGGGCTTGGTAACTAAGCCACACATGAAGGCCAGGAGCTGGTCTTGGTTGTCAGAGGCTACTTGAGGTGTACGCCATTGGGACCTTATGATGGTCAGTAGTGCTAATATTTACTGACCTCCAACTTCCCAGTTGCAGATTGGCTGCCTTGTGTTTATGGCCTACCAACTGATGGTACAGTAAATCTTTAAGCTGGTAGAGACCCATCTCAACAACTTCCTTTCAGACAGTGTTCCAATAAACAAAGGTTCAATGATTTAAAAGATGTTTCCTCGGCTTTGCAGAGAAAGCAATGATGAGATATGTTCCAAGAACTTTGCAATTACAGACTGCCTTTCTGCTAAGTGAGATTGTTCCACCCTATCTGATTAAAGCAAAGAACCTGCCCAATAAGATCCCTTGTGTTATATACTGCATGACTCTATCGCTAGTCTCCAATGATGAAAATGCATACATGTTCCGGGCTGAACCTTCATTATGGTGGAATGCAGCTCTGTAAATGCAATCAAGCAGTGATGGGAGATAAGGGGCAGCCCACATATCCGAATAAGGCCCTAGTTAACATTCTGACATTGACTGACATTTTTTGTGCATCAAATCAAACTTGAGACATCTCATCACACTTCCAGCCAGGCATATCCAGCCCTGAACAGTCCCCAGGTTAATGAAAATCAAAAAGAAACCTGAAATAAAAACAGAAAATGCTGAAAAGTATTCTGGATGTTAAGTAGCATCTGTGAAATAGAAATAGTACAGGGAGGGAGAGAAAACAAGGTGGTCTTAAATTGCAGAGAGGGTGGAAAAGGGACGGATTGGACAATGGGAATATCCCTGATAGGGTGTGGGTAGAGTGATGAGTTGTTGATGAAGCCATCTAGTTGATTAATTAATTAATAATTAAAGAGCCAAGAAGGCATACGAAACTTGTGAATTGCTAGTTTTGGAGGTGTAGGAAATGTCCAGTAAATCAGGTAATATCGGTAGAGTGTCATGGTCTGGATCGGGGTCCCTCTAAATTTACCTTGTTTATATTATGATCCGGACCGTTGATTCCCTGTTTTCCCGTGTCCCTCAACTTTGGTGATTAGAGGCAATTAACACTCGGCTGAACTGGTAGTTTATAGTCTCCGGCTTTCAGCCGTTCGGCGCGGGAGCGTCTGCAAAGTCATCAAAGGTACGGTGTGCTGATGTCATCTGGCCGGAGCAAGCCTAGTCTCTGCCGAAGCGAGTGCCGGTAATTCGCCCTTCCTCACCAGAGCAACCCTGTCCAGTTACCTCGCCGAAGCAAGCCTGCAAAGTTTCCTCACCGAGGTCGGTTCGTCAGTTAACCCGCAGGAGGGTATCAAGAACCGCTGTCTACTGTTCCCAGGCCGAGTCAAGAGCTCGCCACTACCCGGAGGTTCCAAGCACCATGTCCTGTCCCTGGCGGCATTCTAGCACGAAGTCAAGTCCTGGCCCTGGCGGCTTCCCAGTTCTGAGTCAAGTCCTGGCCCTGGCGGTCTGTGATTCCTGTCTTACCCCCTTGTCTGAATTCCTTCTCTGTCCCTCTCACCTCTAGCCCTCGTCTGCAGCCCCCGCCTGCACCGGTCTAGTTCCATCGCTGGAGCTAGATAGGTACTGTCTGGTGTGCTTTCGTGTTGGTCTTGTCTTGTCCTCGCCTCCGTGGGGTAAGTCAGGCCGTCTTGCCGTTGCCCCGCGGAGGGTCATGAGTCCCGGCCCTATGTCCTGTACCCAAGGAGGAGTCCCGGCTCACTGTTCTGTGTGTGAGTCCCGGCCCTATGTCCTGTACCCAAGGAGGGGTCCCAACTCTGTGTTCTGTGTGTGTGCCTATGGTCCAATGTACCTGCTCTTCCGAGACTGAGGCTCTGTTTTCCATGTTCCTCCTCTCCCTAGCCCATGTCATGTCCATGTCTGGTTCTGGGGTCTGAGCCCGAGGCAAGACCCAGATACTGGGTCCTTGCCCAGTCTCAGGCTCGGAGTCCATACCCTAGCCTCTTCATGTCTTCTCTAGTTCTGGGAGCCGATTCCGAGTCCAAGCCCAGACCCTTGTCCCAGCCTGGTCGTAGTCCTGAGTCCTTGTCCAATTTGCTATTTCCTGCTCCTGCTTTGCTCTCCTGGTATCAAACAATAAACTAAATCGAAGTAACCTCACAAGATGTGTCTTGCATTTGGGTCCACCCTTGCTCCCAATGTCCCTGCCATTGTGACATAGAGAGAGCAAAGGAGAACTAAGATGGATAGCCGACAGGAGGGATGGTTAGCTATGATACAGAGAAAGTAACCAGAATCGTTGAATTCGTTATTGAGTCAAGTCACAGAGTGAGTAGACTACTGTTCTTCACTGGACACCCCAATACCCATTTGAGGCCAGACAGTTGTTTTTGAGAAAGCATTGCTGTCTTTGACATGAATCTAGAAACTATGTATATTCCAGGCTACAGAAATGCAGCATTTGCCTATTCAGCCTCAAGAGCATTACAGAGGCACTCTCGAGACTAAAAGTCCTGTCCCCTTTGAGGAGGTCGTGTTTTCTCCTCCAACCACGGGATGTTCTCACCAGAGTCCCATGTTGGACTTCTTGCAATTGGGACCCAGCCCATTCAGAGCAGCTGTTTGCTGGGTGCGATCACCACGGATTTATGCTTCCCCAGCCGGGAAAGAGGCCAGCTGTCCACCAGAGTGGTACCATGCCATTTTGCTAGAATTTCTAAATTTTCTGAAATGCTAGCAGATCGAAGAGATATGAAAGGTGGTTAAATAGATAATTAATTGTACTTTTAGTTTCAGTTTGAGTAAATTTTGATTTTTGACTCTGTTGAAAGATCTTATATTCATTGTCTTGATCTTAACTGAAGAATGTATATAGCCAGTGTTGAATGGATTTGCCACAGGGAAAGTGGAATGCATTGTGATGTACGGACATGTATATCTACAGCAGAAGGTTAATTTGACACAACATGGGAAGAGATGACAAATCGTAAAGGCGCAGGTGTTAAATAATTGACAAACACCTCAAGAAAAGCAGCCATCTGTTCCACCGACAGCTAATGAGAGGTCCACTGAAGCATCGTGATGTTCGTGCAGATCAACAGCCTGCTTGTGCTGCAAACAGGCTTACTGTCGGTTCATTGTAGACACAGGCTGTGCCTACATGGGGAGAGAATCCTGCTCCGTCACCTTTGAGGCCGTAGCTGACATACAAGCAAGAACACTTCCAGCATGAAGCACACAAAGTACTGGAGGAACTCAGTGGGTCAGACTGCATCTGAGGAGGGGAATGAACAGTCTGAGTTTCTGGTCCAGATCCTTTATCAGGACTCTTGCATATCACTTAGAAAGCTGTAACAAAAAGTCTAGGATCAGGGCTTAAGTTCTCAGCATTGTATGCGAGTCTAAAGAGAAAATGCCCTGATGCAGGATTTTGTCCTGAAACATTAACTATTCCTTATCTCCTGCAGATTCTACTTGATGCACTGTGTACCTACAGTGGATTGTTTGTAGCCCCAGATTCCAGTGTAACCATGATGATTGCTGTTGTAGGAATGCATTGTTTTCAGCTGCAGAAATTTACTCATAAGCAAATTATACACAGAGAACTGAATAATCTTAGCAACCATCTCCAGTACCAGCAAATCCTGCCAACAACATTGGCCTCTCACACTTGAAAGCAGCAAAGACACTTACGCACTGTTACTATCAAAGCTGGAGCTTGCCATTACATTCACAGTCAGAGAGTCTAGGCCCATGTTTACATCCCATAAGCAGGGTCTTCTGCAGTCTTAAGGGGAAGCCCATGGAGATGAAGCCAGTGTCTTTGGATGTCCTGGGACACGAGTGTTGTTACACATCCATAGGCTATGCCATCCTCACAGCCTTCTCCTCAGGTACAGCTCATGCACTCCAAAGCCATTCTTCCACAATGAGATTCCTCCTTTAGACACTAATCTGAAGAGCGCCAAGCCCTTTCCTCCTTCCCCATAGCTAACCGAGGGCACAACTACACACTATTAGTTGCAAACTAACAAGAGAATTTCAATATAGCCTTGCATCTCAGAAACTAGCCTTGACCTTAAATAGTCCCGTGCAGTCAATGAGGTAAAGTCTGCACCCAATGAAACAAATAGCATTTATCCATTATTTCTCAACAAGGCATTCAATCTGGATAAGAACTAGCTGTGCCATTGCATCATAACTCATCACAACAGACAAAGGATCTGTAAATGTAGCTGACTACAAAGGTTTTTAAGTGGGCAATTGATTAGCATTTGGAAAGTTGTCGAACAGAAGGAGCTGCATGCCATCAAGTACTTGTTTCAGGAGATGAATTATATAATTGGCAAGTGAAATGTGTCCAAATTGATTCATAAAATAGCCATTGCACAGGAGTCCATAGAGCTCGGAATCAAATAAACTACAGTATTAGATTGTGCATTCTTATATTTATCAGTTGGCATAGCTGACATATTGGTGCAGATCTTCCATACTGAATAATGTTAACCTAATACCAATTGCCTGTTCTCTAGTCTGATCCAGGCAAGGCTGCAAATGGTTCACTACAGGGCTGGATCTACACTTCCATAAAGAATGGCCTGAGTGCTTGTTCACTGTAAGCTGTAACTAGGCTTCCTGCTGAAAGCTCAGCTAAATTTCAGAGCACCCTGACTGCATTCAGGTGGTTCATCTCCATCTGTATAAACATAAGAGTAACAGCATTTTGAGATTTTAAAGCATTAATTTTATAGTCAATCAAAGCAAAGGAAGCTGTGTCAAAAGAACCCCTGACTGACTGCCAAAATCTGAGAGAGCACAGATGCTACATAGGATAGCAGAAGCACTAATGCAAATGTGGTTGTTGCCTACTGAGTTCCAGTTACGGAGCAGAGATTTATTTTAACTGTTTTTGCTGCACTCCTCCATCTAAAACCCTGTTGCAGTCCCTGCTTCCTCATGCAGTTTCCACTGCTGGGTTCAGCCATAATGGGTCTGCACCGAGCAGTGCTGGTCATCCTCTCTGCTATCCTCCAGATGGCCCGCTCATCTCAGCTCTATTCGTAGTTGTCTTTTCACATAAGCCCTACTTCCCTCTGGCCTACTTCCCTGAGGTCTGGAAGCTCAGGAGGTCATTTTCTGCAACTCTTAAGTTGCTCAAGACAAATAACATAAGCATTTGTACAGAGAAGTTGCCCAGCAAAAATGTCTTTGTTTCATAAATAGAACTCTAAGCAATGGCCAGTCAGCAGCAAAGATAGCAGATCAGAGGATGCTCTGCTGGATCAAACCAGGACTGTGACATGATCCAGGATTTCCATGTGGGTATGTGGATTCTTCCCAAAAGAGAAGCATGAGACAAGACTGCAGTGGGAGATCCCCCCTCTTCATTTCCAGTGTCTCACTTGATGTCAGATAAAAACTTCAATTCAGTCAGTGAGATCATGAGTACTTTTACATAATTTTGCATAGATTTGTGGAAGGGTGGGTTAGTAAGTTTACAGATGGCTCAAAGGGTGCTGGTATTTTCAGTGGTGTAGGAGGTTATTATAGGTTACAAAAGGACAGTGATAGGATGAAGAGCTGGGCTGAGAAACAGCAGATGATATACAGTGTGGAATAGTGTGACGTGATGCACTTTGGGAAGTCATATTTGAAGGATGAATGCAGGGTTACTGGCAGGATTCTTAGCAGTGTGAAGGAACAGGGGAATCTTGAGGTCCACATGCATAGATCCCTCGAATTTGCCACGCAAGTTGATAGGGTGGTTAAAAAGACGCATGGTGTGTTGGCCTATACTAGTTGGGGGATTGTGTCCAAGAGCCGTGAGGTAATGTTACAGCTCTTTAAAACCCTGATTACACCACACTTGGAGTCCTGCCGAAGGGTTTCGGCCTGAAATATCAACTGTACTTCTTTTCCATAGATGCTACCTGGCCTGCTGAGTTCCTCCAGCATTTTGTGTGTGTTGCTCAGATTTCCAGCATCTGCAAGTTTTCTCTCGTTTGGAATATTGAGGTTCGTTCTGGTTGCCTTATTATGGGAAGGATGTGGAAGCTTTAGAGAGGGAGCAGAGGAGTGCTAGTTGAACTAGAGAGCATGTCTTTTGAGGAATGGTTTAGTGAGCTAGAGTGAATGAGGATGAGATATGACTTGATAGAGGTATATAAGATAATAAGAGAAATAGATAGAGTGGATAACCAGTTTTTTTTTCCCAGAGTGGAAAGGGTTAATATGAATGGGCATAATTTTAAGGTGATTGGAGGAATGTATAGTTGGGATGCAAGAGGTAGTTTTGTTTTACACAGAGAGTGGTGGGGGTGTGGAATGTGCTGCTAGGATTGGTGGTAGAAGGCAGACTGGATTGCTGAGAACTGGCATTGACTCAGTTAGCAGAATGTCCTCCCTCTATGTCACAGATATTTATGAGCAACTATGGAACCTAATTTGAATGAGAAAACCTGCAGACTGAAACTAGAGCAGTGACCTAAGAAACAAAACATCTCAGAAGCCTATAAGCTACAATGCTATTTAAACCATGAAACACCATTTAATGAAGTTCTTTCCTGCTTAAACACAAGTTCTAGTGAAGAGTAAGTAAAGATGATTCACTTTCCAGTTTTTTAAAGGAATTATTAATTAACGTCTGCCTCCTGCTGATTCAAAATGCAACATAGAAAGAAACTTTCTAACTGATTCCAGATGATTAAGCCAATAATTTAAACATTGCTTTGGGCTATCTATCAGTTGCTTTCACAGTTGCTGGCAAAATACTTCCATATGATTAGTGTAATTTTGTTCATCATAATTACTTTCTGCAAGTGTCATTATTTACAATTACCTTCATTATTTTGCCTATTATTACATGCTTTGCTTCTGGAATTTTATATGACTTTGTTCTGCCTAATGAATTTCTGATTTGGTGTACGCAAGTGAAAGAGTGTTTACCAGGACTGAATCAAATTAAGGACTTAAATGCTATAAGTGTGAAGTGAAATCTCCAGCACTTTATGTGCATTTACATGTGAACATACAGTTGTATTTCACCTCCACCATAAGAAATTAGTTAATCAGTTTTGTAATAATAATACTTGTCCTCAGCATTTCCTCTGGGTGCTTTGGATCAATGATCTACCAAACATTTCACTGCATCAATGACAAGAAAATGTTGCCAATATGCCCACCTTCACAAAAAACAATTGTGTGAAATAATAGGATAGATGAATACCTGATAGATGTTGCTGATCAGTACTTCTCCTACATTGCCCTGATGTTTATACAATGGTTAATGTTACACCTCTACTCTCTCCCAATTTTTAAAAATCTTTTAAGAAGCAATTTAAATTTCTGAAGATTTCCCTTTTTGTCTCACTGGTTACATGTCAAAGTACTCATCTATCATGCAATAAGCAAAGTCAGATTTGCCATGTACAAATTGGATACATTTCTCTTATTTGTGAATTAGCTAATGCATGATAATTGCACTGTTTACACCTACTGTTAATTTAGAAACAGATGATCCAAGTTTCAAAAACAGCAAACTGAGACACCCAAAGGAACTAACCTATTCTCTCCTGGTTCTGATGCATGGTTACCGTAATATTTTGCAACTCCAGAAACTAATCAAATGAAAAACACGGGAGCCTGGGATTGTGTCCACTGGGTTTGTTTAGTGAGGCATGCCAATATGACATTGGTGTCATGATGACGTATGCCATTCACGTACTTTTTAAATATAACCCAAAATAAATTATGTAAACAAACAAAGAATGCTTAATTAAACAATATATTTACAATATTACTCAACTATAAGTACATTAGACTCCTTCCTGCTTAGCTATAAACCCCCACTCAGTAGAGAATGCATCACAACTCAAATATGTAATATATTTCTCTATTATGTAGTCTATTAATTCTGCACAGTACTGTACCTGTATATAGATAGGGTGACAAAGGCTAAGGCTTTTTTTACAGTTCACGGTACAGTATTTGTCAATGTGGAGCGGAGAGTGAGTTTGTAAGTTTGGTGGGAGCAAAAGATGTTGGGAATAGTGAGGACTGGAGTGCCACAGGAGGGGTGTGGGACAGATGGCAGAGAAGGAGTGCCAGGGGTAGGGGATGGCAGTGGGTAGTGCGGGGCAGACACTCCAGGCCTTGAGATACCAGGCAAAGTCATTTGATTCTGAACAATTGGTTTACTGATCATTGCAAAATGTCTCTCTGGTGCTTCCAGCTCCCTTCCCCTTTTCCCAACAATGTTTCCCCTCTCCCTGCCCCCTTTCCAATCTCAATCCACATTAGAGACCCATATCAGAATTGGGTTTATCATCATGCACATCTGTCATGAAATTTGTTTTTTTTTGCGGCATATAATTATTACAGTGCTGTACAAAAGTTTTTAGGCACCTTAGCTGTATATATGTGCCTAAGAATACTATATAGTACAGCTACTACATAGACATCCACAGCATAGTAAATTTAAAATTGTCCCATTCTCCCATTCAGGCCTAAAGATTTGTGGTTGTGAAACAGCCTCAGGTTCTGGGGCCTCCTCTATAGTGGTTGTAGGAGTTGATCCTGGAACTGCAGGAAGTGGTTCTGACAGCTTTGGACACCTTACTTCTCTAACAATTGACTCTGTTCTCCTCAACTGATCGAAATGTTATCTCCAGATGACATCAGATGTAATCTCCACAATGAAAAACACAGTGATTGCTCCAGTTCTGTCCTTAATCTTTCCAAGTACGCACTTTTGATTATCTCTGCAGTCTCTTGCCAGGGCTGCTTATCCAGGAGTAAAACAAAGAACATCCTTGTTGGAGGAGCTCTCAATTTAGTTAGTCTCAGCTCTTTGCCATGCATACTCCTTTTAAGATTGGGTTTGAGGTGATCTAAACATGACTGCAAGGTACCCTGTAGCTGGTGAGTTATCGGGTGTGGAGTATGCTGCATTGCAATATGCAAGGAAGAAATTGGAAAGTTTCTGGTTAGTGTTAGTATAGTGTGTTCTGCTGACATTGCTCACAGTGCGTTCCATACACTCTGAACAAACCTTACTGGCAGCCATTTGTAATTGGGTGGTAGAATATAGATATAATATGTCTTCTTCCATTCATTTTCAGGAATGACTGAAACTATTCTGCAGAGGTACTTAGTGAATACTTTACTTCAGTATTCACTATGGAAAAGGATCTTGGTGATTGCAGTGCTGATTTGCAGCAGACTGAAAAGCTTGAGCATATACATATTAAGAAAGAGGATGTGCTGGAGCTTTTGGAAAGCATCAAGTTGGATAAATCACCGGGACCAGACGGGATGTACCCCAGGCTACTGTGGGAGGTGAGAGAGGAGATTGCTGAGCCTCTGGCAATGATCTTTGAATCATCATAGTCATAGTCATAGTCATACTTTATTGATCCCGGGGGAAATTGGTTTTCGTTACAGTTGCACCATAAATAATTAAATAGTAATAAAACTATTAATAATTAAATAGTAATATGTAAATTATGCCAGGAAATAAGTCCAGGACCAGCCTATTGGCTCAGGGTGTCTGACCCTCCAAGGGAGGAGTTGTAAAGTTTGATGGCCACAGGCAGGAATGACTTCCTATGACGCTCTGTGTTGCATCTCGGTGGAATGAGTCTCTGGCTGAACGTACTCCTGTGCCCAACCAGTCCATTATGTAGTGGATGGGAGACGTTGTCCAAGATGGAATGCAACTTGGACAGCATCCTCTTTTCAGACACCACCGTCAGAGAGTCCAGTTCCATCCCCACAACATCACTGGCCTTACAAATGAGTTTGTTGATTCTGTTGGTGTCTGCTACCCTCAGCCTGCTGCCCCAGAACACAACAGCAAACATGATTGCACTGGCCACCACAGACTCGTAGAACATCCTCAGCATCGTCCGACAGATGTTAAAGGACCTCAGTCTCCTCAGGAAATAGAGACGGCTCTGACCCTTCTTGTAGAAGGGTCTCAGTATTCTTTGACCAGTCCAGTTTATTGTCAATGGGGACAGGAGAGGTTCCGGAAGATTGGAGGGTTGCGGATGTTGTTCCTTTATTCCAGAAATAGAGTAGAGTTAGCCCAGGATGTTATAGGCCAATGAGTCTTACTTCAGTGGTTGATAAGTTGATGGAGAAGATCCTGAGAGGCAAGATTTATGAACATTTAAAGATGTATAATATGATTAGGAATAGTCAGCATGGCTTTGTCAAGCGCAGGTCGTGCCTTACGAGCCTGATTGAATTTTTTGAGGATGTGACTAAACACATTGATGAAGGAAGAGCAGTAGATGTAGTGTATATGGATTTCAGTAAGGCATTTTATAAGGTACCCCATGCAAGGCTTAATGAGAAAGTAAGGAGGCATGGGATCCAAGGGGACATTACTTTGTGGATCCAGTACTGGCTTGCCCACAGAAGGCAAAGGGTGGTTGTAGATGGGTCATATTCTGCATGGAGGTTGGTAACCAGTGGTGTGCCTCAGGGATCTGTTCTGGGACCCGTATTCTTTGTGATTTTTATAAATGGCCTGGATGAGGAAGTGGAGGGATGGGTTAGTAAGTTTGCTGAAAACACAAAGGTTGGAAGTGTTGTGGATAGTGTGGAGGGCTGTCAGAGGTTACAGCAGGACATTGATAGGATGCAAGAATGGGCTGAGAAGTGGCAGATGGAGTTCAACCCAGATAAGTGTGAAGTGGTTCATTTTGGTAGGTCAAATATGATGGCAGGATATAGTATTAATGGTAAGACTCTTGACAGTGTGGAGGATCAGAGGGATCTTGGGGTCCGAGTCCATAGGACACTCATAGTAGGTTGACTCTGTGGTTAAGAAGGCATACGGTGTATTGGCCTTCAATAATCAGGGAATTGAATTTAGGAGCCGAGAGCTAATGTTGCAGCTTTTTAGGACCCTGGTCAGACCCCATTTGGAGTACTGTGCTCAGTTCTGGTCGTCTCACTACAGGAAAGGATGTGGAAACCATAGAAAGGGTGCAGAGGAGATTTACAAGGATGTTGCCTGGATTGGGAACATGCCTTATGAGAATAGGTTGAGTGAAATCGACCTTTTCTTCTTGGAGCGATGGAGGATGAGAAGTGACCTGATAGAGGTGTATAAGATGATGAGAAACATTGATTGTGTGGATAGTCAGAGGCTTTCTCCCAGGGCTGGAATTGTTGCCAGAGGAGGGCACAGGTTTAAGGTGCTGGGGAGTAGGTACAGAGGTGATGTCAGGGTTAAGTTTTTTACACAGAGATTGGTGAGTGCGTGGAATGGGCTGCCAGCAACTGTGGTGGAGGCGGATACGATAGGGTCTTTTAAGAGACTTTTGGATAGGTACATGGAGCTTAGAAAAGTAGAAGGCTATGGGTAAGCCTAGTAATTTCTAAGGTAGGGACATGGTTAGCACAACTTTGAGGGCCGAAGGGCCGGCATTGTGCTGTAGATTTTCCATGTTTTCTAAGCTGTGGTTCATTATTACTGACTAGGCGTTCTGGAACACCAATACTTGAGAAGAGACTTCTCAACATATCAAATGTGTGCGAGGCTGTAGCGAAGGCTATTAGGAACATTTCTAGCCATCTTGTAGCTTCATTCAGGACTACCAAGAAACTTGTGACCATAGGTGGTTTGGTAAAATCCACATGAATCCTCTGCTAGGGCAAAACCAGCCATTCCCGAGGATGGAGGGATGCTGTTCTTGGCATCTTCTGGAAATGTTGACATCCCAAACAGTGCATAGCAAGTTGCTTGATCTGCTGATCTATCGTAGGCCTTCAGACAAAGCTTCGAACCATTGCTTCATTTTGACCACACCTAGATGACCAGTATGTTGTTCCTCCATCACATTAGCTCTCAGGTCAGACAGTACAATAACTCTCAGTCCCCATATAAGGCAAGCCCCATCAAGGGCAAGTTCATCCCAGTGCTGTTTGAAATGGGCTAACTGGAATTTCTGCAGCACATTCCAGCCATTTTGGATGTCCATCTACACCTACAGTGTCTTTTCTGGTAGGATCATCTCTGCAGTACTAGGGATACTTTCAATTTACATTAGGGAGAATACGTCAAGAGAAGAGTCCTCTTATGTAAATTTTTCAGGTACTTCCTTTCCCAAGGGTAAACAGGACAGTCAATCAGCATTTACATGATTAGTTGTCCTCTTGAATTCAATTTCGTACTTGATTCCTCCAAGACACAGAGCCCATCTCTGACACGTGCTTTTGCTGTTAGTGGAACACCCTTCTGTGAATTGAAAATGGCCACTCATGGTTGATGATCAGTAATAAGGGTAAACTTTCTCCCGTACAGGTACTGGTTAAAATGTTTTACAGTCCACACCAGACTCAAGGTCTCTCTGTCAATCTGTATGTAATTTTTCTCTGCACCAGTAAGGGAACATGGTACAAAAGCTATGAGACATTCACTTCCGTCACTTACAGTATAACATGTGACATGACTACACCTACAACATGGTGAGATGTCACAGACAAGCTTTACTGGACGATGTGGATCTTGATGCGTGAGGACAGTTACTGATGTCATCACTTCCTTGACCTTTTGGAAATTCACTTCACACTGCTTTGTTCATTGCCATTTCTTCCTGATTTGTAGTCTTGAGTTCAATTTGTGGAGCAGAGTAGCCAGGTTTTGCAGGAACCAATATAGTAATTGACAAATCCTAAAAAGGACCACACCGTGACACATTATTTGGCTTTGGGACATCCACCACTGCTTGAATTTTCTCAGCACACTCGTGTAAATCTTATGCATCAATGGTATGAACACAGTAAGTGATGTTTATTTTAAAGAATTCACACTTGTATTGTGTTCTGAGCCCATAATCTTCTAATCTTTTCAACAATGTCCTGAGATTTTGGAGATGTTCCTTTTCATCCGTACCAGTAACAATGACATCATCCAGGTAACACAGAGTGCCTGCAAAGCAGCACCTGGTCTGTGACTTTCTGCCAGAATACAGGTGCTTTTTAAAAGTAAGCTTATTATAGCAATAAAGCCTTTTGTGAGTTTTATGGTGAATAACATTTTGGACTCTTCTTCCAGTTCCATCTGTAGGTAGGCCTCAACTAAATCCACTTTGCTAAAATGTTTTCTTTCAGAAAGGTTTGTGAAGATATTCTTTACCCTGGGCAGAAGGTAATGATCTATTTTCAGTACTGGGTTGAGGGGTCCTTGAAATCACTACAGATCCAAACAGACCTATCTTTCTTGGCTACTAGGACCACTGACATTGGCCATGGGCTCCACTCTACCTTGGAAATAATTCTTTCGGCTTCTATGTGACCTAGCTCATGGTCTACTTCATCATAGATGGTATAAGGAACTGGACAGGCTTTGTAAAACTTGGAGTGGCATTTCCCTTTAACACTGTTTTGCCCTTGATATATCTGAGTATTCCATTGCTATCCTTGTACACTGCTGTGGCATCATCCAGTACCTTTCTTAATTTGCTTTTAGTTGAGTCCATTGTAGGGATGTGGCATGCAAATGGAGGATGGATCTCCAATCAAGTTTTAGTTTCTTAGTCAATCACATCCGCACAATGTTGGATCTCCTGTTTTTACCACATACAAGCCCAATGAGGCTGTTACGTTTCACTGTTACAAATGTCATTCTCTTTTCTCCAGAATTCAGTTCAGTATTTTTGAAATGCCATTCAAACTCATTTTGTAGAAGAATTAAAACAGCTGAGCCGATATCCAATTCTATCTTAATTAATTTGCCACTGACTACTGGTGTAAGCCATATTGCTTGTCTTTTGTTAGTTTTCATGTGGTAAATCCCAAGGCTACCCAGAACTGTGTCACTCCTATAATATCAGATATTTAATCAACAGCATGCAGGTTAGTGCTCTTTCTGAAAATGCAACTTGACTTTTTATCTTTTTCTCTTCCCTGTGCAGTCCCTTTATTTTTGTCTGCTTGGCATACTCTTTGTATGTGCCCTATGTTGTGGCATGTTCTGCAAGTTTCACATTTAAATCTGCATTTGTCTGGTACATATGAGGCCCTGCTATAACGATAACACAATTTGTTCAGCTAGACAGGTTTCTGTTAAAACATTGCAATTTTGTTCACCCTTGCTTTTGTCTCTGACTGCAACTCAATTGTGTCTCTATCTACTATTTCCATTGATACACGTCTTTCAAATACTCTTTTAACTGTGAGCTATGCTTCAGTTAGGAGCTGTTTTTGAATGCTTTCTTGTCAGATTCCACAAACTAAATGATCTCTCAGTACATTATTAAGCCCATCACTAAACTGACAATGCATGGGCAATTCCTTTAATTCAGCCATGTATCCTTTTGATTCCGTTATGAAACCTAAAACATTCTGCAATGAAAAATGGTTTTGATTCTAAATGTTCCTGCATTATGTTGATGATGTCAGCAAACCTCATTTCGATTGGTTTGGCTGGAGCAGTCAAACTTCTAAGTAAAGTGTATGCATTTCCACCTATTATGCTCAGCAGCACTAGCACTTGTTTCTCATTGGCTGTTTCACTTGCTTCAAAATGCTGTTCCATTTGTTCAGTACATATCATTCGGTTATCTGCTGTGCCATCAAATGTGTCTATCTTTCTATTGGAGCCAGCCATTTCTGCTTTTTGTTTATTAGTCATATTATCACCTTGCATTCACTGTTTATGAACTTGTGAACTTAGTTCATTTTCTGCCTTTTTACAAAAATATGAATGGCTGCACTTTAAAAACTCAAACGTTTCTCTCCGAAGAAAAAAAACATGCTGCAGTTCAACAAGTAGCTAGACATCTTGGGTTCATTTTAAAACTTCCTTGTCACTACTATTATATTCTGTAACTTCAGAAACTAATTGATAGACAACCATAAGAACCTGGGATAGTGTCTATTTAGTTTCTTTAGTGAGCTGTTAAAATATGATGTGTGCCATTCACGTATTTCTTACATATAGCCCACAATGAATTATGTAAACAAACAATGAAGGCTTAATTAAACAATATATTTACAATATTATTCAAATATTACTGAAATATTAAATACACTACTGTTTCAATTTATATTACTCTGCAAATATATTTCTATTTTGTATTCTTTGCTGTTCCATGGCATTCTATTCCCTGGAAAAACAAGACATACCATGCATCACATTTCTCAGCTTGTCTTTCATTTCTGAATAACTTGAATCAATGAAGAAGTCTCACAGCCAATAACTTGGTGTATGGTTGAAATTTTACACATTTATTTTCATACTTTTGCCTAATTTGTCAGTGTGTGAGCATTGATTTCCCAATAGATTTACAGTAACAAGTCCACTATTTCAATTAAAAATCACATCCAGATTAATGTGATGGTATAAGCTAACATAATATTAAGACAGATGAAAGGTAAGTAAGGGCCTTGGCCCAAAACATTCACTGTTTATTCTTTTCATAGATGTTGTCTGACCTGCTGAGTTCCCCCAGCATTTTATGTGGATTTCCTGCATCTGTAGACTTCCTCATGTTTATGAGAGGTTATCAATGGCCTGATCAAAGAGATGGGGTTTCAGAAGCATCTGAAAATAGTAATGAAAGGTGGAAATATTTAGATTCAAGGTCTAGAGAGCTATGGGTAAAAAATTCAGTGATGGAGAACAAGATGAGGGAACAAAATTGACCTGACTGACTAAGGCTGCCTTGAGAGCTCCAAAACAACATCAGCTGGTATATGTGTACTTTCTTGTGAAGTAATGCATAAGGACACAGTGTGTGCACAGCTAACTCTTTCTACACCACCCCCGCCCCCTGTCCTGAGGTATGAGGTGCATGTTGCATCCTATGGTCTGACAATCAATGCAGTCACCTTGGGCTCAGCATTCTAGCTTTTACCCCCACCAGTTCTTATGCAGATCACCCACTTGGCAGCAGGAAGGCCACTCCCCCACTGCCAGCCATGCTGTTTCAAGGATCACTTACATGTTGATTGATGGCTGATATCTATTCCCCATTCAGAAACTCCAAATACAAAAAAAATTCTGTATAGTTATGACACTTACATCACAAAGATAGGACACTTGAAACAAAGTGAGAACTTTTTAAGTCACAATCGAAGCAAAATCCTCATCTACTAGTTATATTACTTTTTTATAGTGCATTAACACAAACCTTATACCTCATGTGCTGAACTGATTCTGCTACAATTTACCATCATATCCAATTACAAAGTTAATATTTTAAGGGCATAGAGGTTATCATAATGCTATTAGAGTGCCAGTAATCCGGGTTCAATTCCTATTAGGAGTTTGTGCGTTCTCCCTGTATCTGCGTGGGTTTCCTCTGGATGCTCCAGTTCCTCTTATGTCCAAATGATGTACGGGTTAGTAGGTTAGTTGAAGTAATTGTGCAGTGTAGGCTCACTAGACCAGAGAGGCTTGTTACCATGCCATGTCTCAAAATGAAAATAAAATTCAGCTTACTGATTCGATGGAAAAAGAGGACACATCATTTGATGAGCAAAGCAAATAAATCCTCTTCCTTGTGTCTGGTATGCAAAGTCAACTTCAAAAAGAATTTAGTCTTTCACATCTCTATCATGTTTCATAATTCCATTATGCTTCTGTTAGGAATTCTGCTGGGTTCTGTGATTGCTTCCTGTCTTCCCTTGAAAAATTTGATTACATTCTTGAAAGCAGTGCTCAGAATTTAGTAATGTTAAATTTACTTATTTGCAGATCCCCATGCCAAGAATGATTAAATGGGACACATGTTGTTTCCACAGAAGCTACATGACAGTCTGCTAATTAGCAGCGTGCCTGTCCAGTGACACATCAGATTACGGTTCACTTTGAAATTATCAAAGCTGGGAAGACTGGGTCCAAATTGCACTGTTGTTTGCAAAGGTTAACAAAACCGCAGAGAAAATCATAAGATTATTAGTACTAGAAGCAAACATCATGGTAGTGTAGTGGTAGCATGGTGGCATGACACTATTACAGCTCGGGGTGTTGGAGTTCAGAGTTCAATTCTGACGTCATCTGTAAGGAGTCTGTACTTCTTCCCCACGGAAAGCATGGGCTTTTTTCCGGGACCTCCAGTTTCCTCCCAAGGTCTAGGGATATACCCATTAACAGGTTAATTCGTCATTGTAAATTGCCCTGTGGTTAGGCTGAGGTTAAATTGTGGTTGATTGGTGGTGCGGCTCAAATGATCAGATGGGTGTTTTCCACACTATCTCTAAATAAAAGAAAAACAAGAAATGAATTGATTGAAATTATATAAGACCCTGAAGGTTATTGACAGAATGGATGTGGGGAGAATATTTTCTCAAGAGGGAATCTAGAGTGATGTTTGAAAATAAAGATTGGCCCATTTAAGACAGGACTGCCCACTTTTTTTTCAGACAGTTGTTGTCTTCGGAACCCTCTTCCTGAAAATAAAGCGGAAGCAGAGTCTTTGAATACTTTAAAGGCAGAAGGAAAATAATAATTGACAATCAGGTGACTGGGGTTGGGGGTTAAAAGTTACCATGGAATGCAGAACTGACATTACAATCAGACCAGCCGTATTCTAACTAAATGGTAGAGCCAGCTTGAAAGCCCAAGGCTCTGAATTTGTATGCTGAAAAGTTCATTAATAGAAAGTAAAAATAACCTAGATGAATGATGGAAGAAAGAATAGAAGAAGAAAGATTTTTAAAATCTATACAAAAGAATAACAGAGTAGATATGATCATGACCCCAACAACTACTGTGAAGAAAGTCCTTGTTTGAGAGAAAAGAAGACACGTCACAAGCTCTGATTTTGGAGTGTTGTATTGTCAGGAAAGATGCTATTGAGTCATAGAAAATGGGAGAATGGAGTAGAATCCTAGTACAACATGAGTTAGAATTTAACATAGTCAGTGCGCTTTTGTTTAATTTTGCTCACTAGCTAAATCTAGAAGTATTTATAATCAAAAAGAAAAGAAGAATGAGGGAGAAACTATCTAAAATATAGGAAAAGGTGGAAATAAACAATAAATGATATTTTCCAGACTTCAGTGAGATGGCATCTATGCCATCCTCAGTCTATGACAAGAAAAAAGTGCATCCAGGTGTTTGAACAGCGGCCAATCAGAGATCAGGAGTGATTCACTCAGAGAGGACGACCGACCAGCAGTGAGCCACGGTGGCAGGGCCTCCGGCACTGAGTCTGACCCAGTGGTGCAGAAGGGTGGGACGGAGAAGAGGAGAGCTGTTGTCATTGGAGACCCTATAGTCAGGGGAGCAGACGGGAGATTTTGTGGACGTGAGAAGGACACCCCCATGGTTTGTTGCCTCCCGCGTGCCAGGGTCCGGGATGTCTCTGACCAGGTGCACGACATCCTGGTGTGAGAGGGAAAGCAACCAGAAGTTGTGATACATATTGGGACCAACGACATAGGCAGGAAGAGGGATGAGGTCCTAAAGTGTGAGTTTTGGGAACTAGGCAGAAGGCTGAAGAACAGGACCTCAAGGGTGGTGTTCTCAGGATTGCTGCCAGTGCTACGTGACAGTGATGGTAAGAATTGGAGGAGATGGCAGTTGAATGCGTGGCTGAGGAGTTGGTGCAGGGAGCAGGGTTTTAGATTTTTGGATCATTGGGATTTCTTCTGGGGAAGGTGGGACCTGTACAGATTGGATGGGTTGCACTTGAACTCGAGGGGGAGCAATATCCTTGCAGGTAGGTTCGCTGGCATGGTTCGGGAGGGCTTAAACTAATTGGCCTGGGGATGGGACCCAGAGCGATAGAGCAGTGAAAGAAGTGCATGGAGTAAAGCCGGATCTAACATACAGAGAGGCTTTGAGGAAAGAGAAGCAGAATAAACGGTGTAAAGACAGTAAGGTAGAAGGGCTGAAATGTGTGTACCTCAATGCAAGAAGCATCAGGAACAAGGGTGATGAACTGAGAGCTTGGATACATACATGGAATTATGATGTAGTGCCCATTACAGAGACTTCGCTGGCACCAGGGCAGGAATGGATTCTCAATATTCCTGGATTTCAGTGCTTTAAAAGGGATAGAGAGGGCGGAAAAAGGGGAGGAGGGGTGGCATTACTGGTCAGGGATACTATTACAGCTACAGAAAGGGTAGGTAATGTAGCAGGATCCTCTTTTGAGTCAGTATGGGTGGAAGTCAGGAACAGGAAGGGAGCAGTTACTCTATTGGGGGTATTCTATAGGCCCCCTGGTAGCAGCAGAGATACAGAGGAGCAGATTAGGAGGCAGATTTTGGAAAGGTGCAAAAATAACAGGGTTGTTATCATGGGTGACTTTAACTTCCCTAATATTGATTGGCACCTGATTAGTTCCAAGGGTTTAGATGGGGCAGAGTTTGTTAAGTGTGTCCAGGACGGATTCCTGTCACAGTATGTGGACAGACCGACTAGAGGGAATGCCATACTAGATCTAGTACTAGGTAATGAACCAGGTCAGGTCACAGATCTCTCAGTGGGTGAGCATCTGGGGGACAGTGACCACTGCTCCCTGGCCTTTACCATTATCATGGAAAAGGATAGAATCAGAGGACAGGAAATTTTTTAATTGGGGAAGAGCAAATTATGAGGCTATAAGGCTAGAACTTGCGGGTGTGAATTGGGATGATGTTTTTGCATGGAAATGTACTATGGATATGTGGTCGATGTAGCAGATCATGTCTAACAAGCCTGATAGAGTTCTTTGAGGAGGTGACCAGGCATATAGATGAGAGTAGTGCAGTGGATGTGATCTATATGGATTTTAGTAAGGCATTTGACAAGGTTCCACACGGTAGGCTTATTCAGAAAGTCAGAAGGCATGGGATCCAGGGAAGTTTGGCCGGGTGGATTCAGAATTGGCTTGCCTGCAGAAGGCAGAGGGTCGTGGTGGAGGGAATACAATCAGATTGGAGGGTTGTGTCTAGTGTTCTCCCACAAGGATCTGTTCTGGGACCTCTACTTTTCATGATTTTTATTCACAAGCTGGATGTGGGGGTAGAAGGGTGGGTTGGCAAGTTTGCAGACGACACAAAGGTTGGTGGTGTTGTAGATAGTGTAGAGGATTGTTGAAGATTGCAGAGAGACATTGATAGGATGCAGAAGTGGGCTGAGAAGTGGCAGATGGAGTTCAACCCGGAGAAGTGTGAGGTGGTCCACGTTGGAAGGACAAATTCCAAGGCAGAGTACAAAGTAAATGACAGGATACTTGGTAGTGTGGAGGAGCAGAGGGATCTGGGGATACCTGTCTACAGATCCCTGAAAGTTGCCTCACAGGTAGATAGAGTAGTTAAAAAAGCTTCTGGGGTGTTAGCTTTCACAAGTCGAGGGATAGAGTTTAAGAGTCACGATGTAATGATGCAGCTCTATAAAACTGTGGTTAGGCCACACTTGGAGTACTGTGTCCAGTTCTGGTTGCCTCACTATAGGAAGGATGTGGAATCATTGGAAAGGGTACAGAGGAGATTTACCAGGATGCTGCCTGGTTTAGAGAGTATGCATTATGATCAGAGATTAAGGGAGTTAGGACTTTACTCTTTGGAGAGAAGGAGGATGAGAGGAGACATGATAGAAGTGTACAAGATAATAAGAGGAATAGAT
Organism: Mobula hypostoma; assembly: GCF_963921235.1. Lineage (NCBI taxonomy): Eukaryota > Metazoa > Chordata > Chondrichthyes > Myliobatiformes > Myliobatidae > Mobula > Mobula hypostoma. The sequence goes on from NC_086100.1 coordinate 120,262,537, forward strand.
AGAGTGGATAGCCAGCGCCTCTATCCCAGGGCACCACTGCTCAATACAAGAGGACATGGCTTTAAGGTAAGGGGTGGGAAGTTCAAGGGGGATATTAGAGGAAGGTTTTTTCACTCAGAGAGTGGTTGGTGCGTGGAATGCACTGCCTGAGTCAGTGGTGGAGACAGATACACTAGTCAAGTTTAAGAGACTACTAGACAAGTATATGGAGGAATTTAAGGTAGGGGTTTGTATGGGAAGCAGGGTTTGTGGGTCGGCACAACATTGTTGGCTGAAGTGCCAGTACTGTGCTGTGTTGTCCTATATGTCAATCAACATGCATTATAAAGCAATGGGAATTTCAGCATTTGAACAGCAGCAAATCAGAGATCGGGATTCATTAGCAAGTGCAAATTAAAGTAAGGCAGTGGCAAGTGGAGTGGCCTTTGTTGGAGTGGTCATTGTTAGACTGGACAGTGCTAGAGTGGATATTTTCAGGCTTTAGATATTCAAGGCTTCAGCATGGAGAGGCTTGCATGAGAGAAGGTGAAAAACTTGAGTCGATTCTTATCAGCTTATTTACTGTTTCCTTCTTTATAAAAGTTAGAGCAGTAGGGATGTCAGGTAGGGGAGTGGAATGCTCCCTTTGCAGGATGTGGGAAAGCAGGGAGACTTCCAATGTCCCTGACAATATCAGCTGCAAGAAGTGCATCCAGCTGCAGCTTCAAACACCCCAAATTGTGGAGATGGAGCGGGAACTGGATGAACTCCGGATCATTCGGGAATCTGAGGGGGTGATAGACAGGACATATAGAGAGGTAGTTACACCAGGGGTGCTGGGCACTGGAAACTGGGTGACAGTCAAAAAAGAGAAGGGAGTTAAACAGCCAGTGCAAGGTACCCCTGAGGCCATCCCTCGAACAACAGGTATACCACTTTCAATCCTGTTTGCGGCGGGGTGGGGGGGGGGTGCGGTGCAGATGACTGAGCAGAGGAAAATCACAGCAGTCAGGTCTCTGGCACTGAGCCTGGCTGAGTGGCTCAGAAGCAAAGTGGAGAGAAGAGGCAAACAGCGGTGGAAGGGGATTCATCAGGTAGGGGAACAGAAAGGAGGTTCTGTGGGCAAGAATGAGATTCCCTGATGCTATGTTGCTTCCCGGGTGCCAGGGAAATTGTGAGGGGTATAGATCAGGTAAATGCATGCAGGCTTTCTCCACTAAATTTGGGTGAGCTGACAGCTAGAGGACATGGATTAAAGGTGAAAGGTGAAATGCTTAAGGGAATCATGAGGGGAAACTTCCTCACTCAGGGGTTGGTGTGAGTATGGAATGAGCTGTTAGTGCAAGTGGTGGATGCAATTTTGATTTCAACATTCAAGAAGTTTGGATAGGTACGTGGATGGTAAGGGTATGGAGGTCTATGGTCTGGATACAGGCTGGTGGGTCTAGGCAGTTTAAATGGTTTAGCATGGACTAGATGGGCTGAAGAGTCTGCTTCTGTGCTGTACTTTTCTATGATTCTATGACTCTAAAAGAAAGAAGGACCACAAATCAAATAATGAGTTAGGTAAGGCTTTTGGCACATTGGCCTTCATAGATCAAAGTACTAAGTACAGGGGTTGGGATGTTATGTTGAAGTTGGGATGTACAATTTTTCAACATTAGCATTTATTTGGAGGTGAATGTGAACATTGGTTTTCCACTCAGAGGAAGGGGGTAATGTCTGGAGTCTAGATAAGCTTCTATTTAATGACAAAGTGGAAGGCCCAAAGACAGTGGTCCTCAGTGTGGGAGGATAGCGAAATGAATGAGAATGAGCTGGTACTATTAATCAAATGGTAATTGTTACTGTCCGAAAACCCATCTTTCTGACCCACCTAAAATGTAAACAATCAGTATTATTCCGATTCATTTCCTTTGTTTTTAGCAGATTTCAAGAATGTCACATTTGAAATATAATATACTTCCTAAAATACTGTCTGTCCTGCCTCCTCTCTGATCCCCATCATTAGCTCTAATCTTTGCTCTGAGAGACTTCAGAAGTGGAAAGTCTACAATTGCCTGGGAAAGATGAATGCTTATTCAACTCACCTCTCAGTGGATTTGAATTTGTCAAGTTCTTGAATATGTTGCTTTAGCTTTGTTCACCAGTCTGGAACAACAGTCAGCTGCTGTGATCTCAAGTCTGGTAGCTAATAGGCTACCATGGGTGATTGATAAGTTCGTGGCCTGAGGTAGACGGAGTCAATTTTAGAGAACCTAGCACATTTATTTTTCAACATAGTCCCCTCCTACATTTACACACACAGCCCAGCGGTCATAGAGCATACGGATCTTGGACATTCAACTTTGCGAAAAAGGAACAGAAAGTTCAATGAGGTATGCAAAGACATTAAGATACATTTTAATGGATTGATAGATAGATAGATAGACACACTTTATTGATCCCATGGGAAATTGGGTTTCGTTACAGTTGCACCAACCAAGAATAGAGTATAAATATAGCAATATAAAACCATAAATAATTAAATAATAATATGTAAATTATGCCAGGAAATAAGTCCAGGACCAGCCTATTGGCTCAGGGTGTCTGACCCTCCAAGGGAGGAGTTGTAAAGTTTGATGGCCACAGGCAGGAATGACTTCCTATGACGCTCAGTGTTGCATCTCGGTGGAATGAGTCTCTGGCTGAATGTACTCCTGTGCCCAATCAGTACATTATGTAGTGGATGGGAGAGATATTATTTACTATTTGGAGCTATGGGGAAACAAACAGAAATACTAATACCCTGGAAATGGAGAAACAAACCAAAGGTGAAATCAGCAAAGTGTTGTTGAAGCTTTGCAGTCAGAACATTTTGCCAAATATGATCTCAGTGGATGGAAAACTTCAAAACTAACCAGATCAGGAAAGGTTAGCACACTTGTGTATTCATCTGAATTACAGTATTCCTGAATTATTTCTTAAGCCTACTTCAAGTCACTGGACGTGAGTGAACACCCTTCCTTCTCTATTAAGCACTTGCTTCTATCCCCATCTGTCCTGCCAGAGTCAACACTCAGCTTATCCTTTTGGAACATTAAGCTTTTCCCTCGTCATTACTGACACCAAATGTACTCCATCAGCTGATGAAAATACCATTGCAATCAATTATAACCATACACTTTCCCTCATTGCAGAGGACGGGAAACCGGAATGACAGGGTAACAGTGAGAGAGAATGAATCAACATCATCTTCCACGTATTCTCCCACATGTTTCTGCAAAGAAGGTTACACTGCAAATCAGTGGGACTCTGGAGTACCAAATTACTCAGTGTAATTACTTAATCATTTATCTCTCTGCATAATTGACTAACCTTCAGCTGCAACCTTCAACTTCTCATTGATAAGTTTTTGTATTGCCCCTGCTTTTAATTTCAAAGGTTCAAAGGTCCATTTATTATCAAAGTATACAACTCTGAAAATTTTCAAGGCTCTGGGTAAACATGAAATCAAGAAAGAAAATAAAGGCAGCACAATCCTCAAACATCAAATCCCACCTCCCTGCAAAAAAAAGAAGAAAATACAGTACGGGCACATCAACCCCAAATCGCTCCACCCGCACAAAAAACAAGCAGATTAGATCAGGCACATCAACCCCCCTACACCCCCAAGCCCCTCCTCCCACACAAAAAAATGAACAAAATAGATCAGGCACGTCAACCCCCAAATACCTCTTCCTACACAAAGAAACAAAACGGTTTAGGCATGTCAACCCTTAAATCCCTTTCCCCACACAAAAAAAATGAAAAGATCAGGTGATTTAAAAAAAAACATAATATATAAAACTATAAGATTGCAAAAGGGAGTCTATAGTTCAAAGTGCACATTTAAAACACAGAAAAATTTGGGGAACATTCTCCGGGCCCAGTGGCAGATCTTTTCCCCTCTCGTACAGAGCGATCAAAAGACAGGCAGCTGGCACTCACCCCTTTGCACTTGCTTCGATGCTTCAGTCTCCCTTGTCGGTTTAATCGGGGACAATGAGAGCCTAAGTCGGTGAATTGGAGCCAAACATCGGCTTGCGCCTGTCCTGCTGCCTGCCCACCACAAGGTTCCTGCACACTGCCTCTATCACCCAGAATCCTCTCGGAGACCACAGAGTGCCGGAACACCCAAACGATCTCCAAGCTTCCACACTCACCTTGATGTTTCAATTTCCATTAGTGCTTTGATTGGTGAACAATGGAAGCTATAATCAGCAAAACAGAGTCAAACATTGGCTTGCACCCATCCTGCAGCCTACACACCAGGAGCTTCGCACACGTTGTCTCTGTCTCCCGGTATCCTCTCGGAGACTGCAGAGTGCTGAAGCACCCAAACAACCTCCAAAAAGCAAAACACGGACTCCAGCAGTTCCAGAATCACATTCAAGATGAGAAACAAACATAAAAGACATAAAAGAAGTGAAAAACATGGTTTCATGATCTACCAAGAAGATGTCGACTGAAGGAGTGTTTACGCAGGCGCCATCTTGACTGGAATCTTCAACAGGGCCTTTCCCACATTCAGCATAAATATGTCTGATCTGGCTTCCAGACTGCCTCAAAGGAGGTGAAGCCTTCCAGTTGTGCTCCATGCTAGCACAAGCAGGCAGTGATTCAGCTCAGCGTTTAGTGGCTGACTTTTCACTTGGCGACTCAAACTCCACATGTGAGCAAGAACAGATGGCAGAGGCAGAGGCAGAGGGAGTCATGAGCAGCCAGTGCTGGCTGCAGCTGTCACTAAGCTTTGCTTAGCTGGGCACAGGTGCTGTACCCCAGGTGTTCAATGCGAAAGGGAATATTAATTGGTCTGACAGCCCTTTGCTGTACAACAGCAGTTCATCCTCTCTCTCAACATTAATGCTCAATTTATATGTTACTCGATGATATGTAAGAGAGAATTAATTTCTCCTCTGATGAAATTGCAGAAGGTGTGGAGGGCAACTGAGCAAACTTGAGTTGACTGCTGTTACATAATTTGTCAGCTCCATAAAAAATCAAATTCAGCAATTAAGTGAGGCCTGCAAGTGTTCACCACAACTATAAAGATCCTGAGTACTATTATGTCTGTTACAGACTTCCCAGCTCTCCCGGAAGTTCTGGGAGTCTCCCGCATATTGATAGCGGCTCCCTGATGCCGCGAAATTATATACAATATCCCGCAAATCGATTTTTTTGAGAGAGAAAGGGAAAGGGAGCCTCCTGATTGATCTCCCTTCATGCTAAGTAGACCTATCAGTTTTCTCTGTGGGCGGGCTTTGCAGACGACCTCAAAAATAATGACAGTGTTGCTCGCTGCACTGTTTGCAACAGTGAATTTTCTATTGCCTATGGTGGGTTAAAATGTAAAAGACATGTTGAGGTGAGTTTAACAGGTGTCATTCATTCATTAGTGTAGCTAACGTTATTTAAACTAGCTGGCTAGCTGCTAAGGAGCTACGCTGTTGATGTCCTACGTGATGACGCCAAACTCCCTGTAGACTTGCTTAAAGTTGTAATAGAATAAACATGATAATATAATATAATATAATATAATATATATTTTAATGTTGCATTTTCTGCATGTAGCCAAATTGGTTTACAGATTAGACAAAATCACTAAACAAAGTATTACATACACCCTTGGAGGTCGACCGGGGGGTGGGCAGATATGGGGTTGCGGGGGGTGGGGGTGCTACCTCCCTGAAATGAGATTTTGCAGGGTGGGATGTCTGCTGTTACATAAATCACTAAGGCTTTTTCTTGCACAATCACACCAATCCTGCACTGAAATAGAATTCTGTACTGTGTTAGCTGTGAGCAGTGGCTGGTTCGTGAAGGAGATGATGGCCTTTGGGGTTATTGTCCTTCAGAAAGAGCTGACCATTCAAAGTATGCTCAGCCCTCAGCCCTGGTTATATTCATTCATTGGTCCTTTCGTTGCTGAAGAATGAACCTGCATCAAATAGTGCAGGAAGAATTCTTCGAGAAGCCTTATGGGCTTTTTAAGTTGCTTCTTGTAGGATTTTAAAAGCTTCCCAACCCTCTAACCTTCCACTATTTTTTGTTCTATTACTGTATATGCCCTCTCCTTGGCTTTCATGTTAGCTTTTACTTCTCTTGTCACCCACGGATGTGTCATCTTGTCATTAGAGTACTTCTTCTTTGGGATGTATCTACCCTGCACCTTCCAAATTGCTCTTGAAGAGTGGAGTGACATTTGCATTTTTCTTGTTCTGCAAAACCATGCCAGAATCTATTGATTCTTGAAAGATCTTTACTAATGCTTCTACAATCTGTTCAGCTACCTCTTTCAGAGTTTTGGGGTGTAAATTGTCTGGCCCAGGTGACTTATTTACCTTCAGACCATTCAGTTTTTCAAGCACCTTTTCCCTAGTAATAGCAACTGCACTCACTTCTGCCCCCTGACACTTTCAAACTTCAGCATTATGCTAGTGTCTTTCACAGTGAAGTCTCATGTAAGGTACTTATGCAGTTTGTCAGCCATTTCCTTGTCCTCTATTAGGACCGGGTCGAGACAACGGAGACTTATGGAGAAGAGGAGTTCGGTGGGTAATAAAATGGACGAGTTCACGGCGCTAGCCAGGCATCAGAGAACATTTCAAGAGTACAGTGTGATGTGTTTCACTGGAACGGGGCTGCACGAGGACATACCCGATCAAAACTTTTCCATGGATGGCTTCCAGACCGTTCGGGCTGACCGGAAGTGCACTGAGAGCGGTAAGCGTGAAGGAGTTGGGTGCTTACTGTTCTGGTTAACAACAGATGGTGCAATATCCGGGTCATATTACGATTGAGGAACATGTTTGTAGACTGGATATTGAACCTTTTACTGTTGCACTCTGGCCATATTCCACCGAGGTACAACACTGGGCAGCGGGGGAGGTCGTTCCTGCCTGTGGCCATCGAACTTGCAGCTTCTCCCGTGGAGGGTCAGACACCCTGAGCCAATAGACTGGTCCTGGACTTATTTTCCATCTGGCATAGTTTGCATTTTGTTGTTTGATTGTTTGTGGTTTTGGTATTGCTATATTTATGCTCTATTCTTGGTTGGTGCGGCTGTAACGAAACCCAATTTCCCTCGGGATCAATAAAGTATATTTATCTATCTATCTATCTATCTAACATTTTCCAGCAGTCCAATGTCTAATCTCTCCTCTCTTTTATTCTTTATATATCTGAAAAACATTTTTGGTATCCTCTTTGATATTATTGGCTACCTTATGTTCATACTTCATCTTTTCCCCCTTATGGCTTTTTAAGTTGCTTCTTGTAGGTTTTTAAAAGCTTCCCAACCCTCTAACCTTCCACTATTTTTTGTTCTATTACTGTATATGCCCTCTCCTTGGCTTTCATGTTAGCTTTTACTTCTCTTGTCACCCACGGATGTGTCATCCTGTTGTTAGAGTACTTCTTCTTTGGGATGTATCTATCCTGCGACTTCCGAATTGCTCCCAGAAACTGCAGCCACTGCTGCTCTGCTGTCATTCCTGCTAGTACCCCCTTCCTAAAAGTTCTTGTCCTAATGCCACTATATGATGGTAGGGGGTCAAAGAGACTGTTGGAAGCATGAGAGGGATCATTGACAATGCTAAGGGCCCTGCGTATGCAGCGCTCCTGATAAATATCTCTAATGGGCGGAAGAGAGACCACAAAGGTCCTCTCAGCAATCCTCGCAATCCTTCACAGTCAGAATTAGTCAATTATGGTCAACTGCTTTGCAAATCCTGTACCAGACGTTGACGCAGCTGGTCAGGACAATCTTGATAGTGCTCCTGCAAAAATTGGTTTAAATGGGGATTGCTCATTCACCTCAAGCTCCGCAGGAAGTGGGGACACTGCTGTGTTTTCTTAACCAAAGAGGTGGTGTCGAGGGACCAGGTGAGATCATCTGTGATGTGTACTCCAGGAAACTGGGTGCTTCTGACTCCCTCCATGGAGGAGCTGTTTATGTGCAGACAGGAGTAGTCAGCCTGCACCTTCCTAAGGTCCACAAGCATTTCTTTCATCTTGCCCATGTTGAGTCTCAAATTGTTGTGTTCACATCATTCTACCAGGCTGTCTGCATCCTCTCTGTACACTGTCTCATTATCATTGTTGATGAGGACAATCACAGTTGTGTCATCAGAGAACTTGATGATTCAGTTAGAACTGGATCTAGCAGTGCAGTCCTGCGTCAGCAGAATGAACGTCAGCAGCTGAGCAGGCAGCCCTGGGGAGCACTAGCCTCAGCACCACAGACTTAGAGAAACTTCCACAAGACCATAAGTTATAGGAGCAGAATTAGGCCATTTGGCCCATCGATACTATTCCACCTTTTCATCATGGCTGATCCAATTTTCCTCTCTACTGACTACTCCCTGTATCCCTTCATGCCCTGACCAGTCAAGAATCTATGAACTTCTTCCTTAAGTATACATAAAGACTTGGTTTTCACTGCTGTCAGTGGCAAAGAATTCCACAAATCCACCACTCCCTGGCTAAAGAAATTCCTCCTCATCTTGGTACTAAAAGAATGTTCCTCTATTCTGAGGCAGTGTCCTCTAGTCTTAGACTCTCCCACCATACGAAACATCCTCTCCACATTCACTCTATCAAGACCTTACACCATTCAATAGGTTTAAATTCGGTCACTCTTCATCATTTGAATTCTAGTGAATACAGGCCTAGAACCATCAAAGGCTCTTCATATGACAAGCCATTCAATCCTGGAATCACTTTTGTGAGCCTCCTTTGAACTCTTTCCAGTTTCAGTACATCCTGTCTAAGACAAGGGGTCCAGTACTGCTCACGATACTCCAAATGAGGCCTTACCAGTGCTTTATAAAGTCTCATTATTACATCCTTGCTTTTATATTCTAGTCCTTTTGAAATGAATGCTAAGATCACATTTACCTTCTTCACCACACACTCAACCTGCAAATTAACCTTTATGGAATCCTGCATAGGGGCTCCCAAGTCCCTTTGTGCATCAGTTTTTTGCATTTTTTCTTCATTTAGGAAATATTATCCACCTTTATTCCTTCTACAAAAGTGCATAATCATCCATTTCCCAGCACTGTATTCCATCTGCTTCTTATTTGCCCATTTTTCTAATCTAAGTCCTTCTGTAGCCTCTCTACTTTCTCAAAACTACCTGCCACTCCAACTATCTTCATATCATCTGCAAACTTTGCAACAAAGCCATCAATTCCATCACCCAAATCATTGACATATAACGAGGAAACAACAGACTCCTGTGGACACCTCTAGTCATCAGCAGCCAACCAGAAGATGTTCCAAGCACAAACAAGAGAAAATCTGAGCAACACACACAAAATGCTGGAAGAACCCAGCAGGCCAGGCAGCTCCTATGGAAAAAAGTATAGCTGACGTTTCGGGCCGAAATCCTTCAGCAGGATAACCTTCAGCCACCTCTTTCAGGAGCCTGAGGTGTAGACCATCTGGACCAGGTGACTTATCTACCTTCAGACTTTTCAGTTTCCCAAGAACCTTTTCTCTAGAGATGGTAACTTCACACACTTCATGAACCCTGACAACTGGAACTTCCACCATACTGCTGGTGTCTTCTACTGTGAAGGCTGATGCAGAACACTTATTCAGGTCATTTGTCATTTCCATGTCCCCTATTACTACCTCTCCTGCATTGTTTTCCAGTGGTCTGATGTCCTTTCTCACTTCTCTTTTATTCTTTATGTATCTGAGGGAACTTTTGGTATCCTCTTTAATATTATTAGCCCGCTTACTTTAGTATTCAATTTTTACCTTCTTAATGACATTTTTAGTTTCCTTCTGTCAGTTTTTTCCAATCCTTTAATTTCCCACTAATATTTGCTCTAATGAATGCCCTGTCTTTGGCTTTTATGTTAGTTTTGACCTCTTGTTAGCCACAGTTTTGTCAACTTTCCTTTAGAATACTTCTTTCTCTTTGGGATGTATATATCCTGTGCCTTCCAAATTGCTTCCAGAAATTCCAGTCATTGCTGCTCTGCCATCATCCCTGCCAGTGTTCTTTTCTAATCAATTCTGTCCAACTCCTTTCTCATGCCTCTGTAATTCCCTTTATCCACTGTCAAACTGATACATCTGACTTTAGCTTCTCCTTCTCAAATTTCAGGGTGAATTTGATCAAATTATGATCACTTTCCCCTGAGGGTTCTTTTACCTTAACCTCTCTGATCAATTCTGGCTCATTGCACAACACCCAATCGAGAACAGCTGATCTCCTAGTGGGTTCAAACATGTGCTGCTCTAAAAAGCCATCTCGTAGGCATTCTAGAAATTCCCTCTCTATGCCAACACAGACTGACCATGGCCTTTCTGACAAGGAATCCAGGATCAAATACAGAGAAAGGTGTTGAGAACCAGCGAGGACAGGGTACCCACCAGCTCCTGAGGAATGAACATATTAAATGCTGAAATGAAGCCCATATACAGCATACTGGCGTACAAGGCACCATTTTCCAGGTGGGACAGGACAGAGTAGAATGCAGAGGCTCTGGCATCATCAGTGGACTGTTTTCAGTGATAAGCAAACAGCAAAGTGTCCAATGTAGCAGAAAGATGGGATTTAATACAATCCATAGCCAGCTGCTCAATGCACTTCATTATCATTGAGGTCAGTGCCACTGGATGGTAATTGTCGAGGCAGGTTACTGTTGCCCTCTTGGGCATCGGGATAATGGTGGTGGCCTTGAAGCCTGAGGGGACAGTGGAGACTTCCAGAGAGAAGTTGAAGATGTCTGTTGGAACCTCAGGTCTCTCAGTCTCTCAGCACCTGCCCAGCTATATCAAGTCCTGCAGCTTTATGTGTGTTGATCCTCATATCAGCTGCAGCCAGACAGAGTGCCAGCTCCTCAGGGATGGGGACGGGTGGGGAGGGGAAGGGGACCTTTCTCACTGACACATCGTTCCATGCATTAAACTGATTTTCAAAGACAGCCTATCAGGAAGAGAAGCGTCACTGTTATTGATGCACAGGGTGGACTGCTAGTCCGTTACGGACGGAATGCCCGGCCCTGCCACATGCACCTCACATCTGTTGTGTCACAGAACTGGTTGTATATTATCTATGAGTAATCCCATTTTGCCTTCCTGATGGCGTGGAAAAGTGCAGCTCTTGCTGATGTGAAAGGTGTCCTATAAAAAATAAGACAAGAATAAAGAAGGGTTTGTTGATAATCAAACTATAGTTGCAAAGAAGACTTCAAAGACTTCAGAGGGAGAGCTTCTGTGTTTCATTGGTGAATGCATTAAAAGGTAGAATATTCGACAGGCAATATTAGCACTAAAAGAAAAAATGCAAACTTTGCAAGAAAAAAGCTTTAAATCACAAAGGCACAACAGGAAAAGCAATTCATCTGTGGCTGATAAGAGGAAATAAAGAAGGCATTGAATCATAGGAAGAAGCTTATAACATTTCCAGAAACAGCAATAGACCTGGAGATTGGGAGTATATTAGAACTCAGAAAAGTTGAACCAAGAAAGTGATTAAGAAGAGCAAAATGATGTTGGCCAGAAGAAACTACGGTATGCAATTAGTGGATTTGACGAATCAAGGACAGGGGAAGCAGTCAAACCAATTGACTTTGTTTTCCCCCCTTTTTGTGGACTCTGAACTGACTCTTGCTCTGGGGTAATGTAATCAGAGCAACTGAATGTGGACACGCAGAGTTTCAGATCTGCTAAACATGAGACTTTTCTCAAGTGAGTAGCTACTTACCATGTAAAATGCCAGACCTACAAAAGAAGCAATCTGCAATCTCGTTAGACTATGTCAGGGTCACCTTATTTAACTGGCTTAGACCAAGCAGAGTTGAAAGACACAAATACACAAGGGTGGGTTGGGCAGAATCATGAAACAATGTTGGTTGTAGCTCTGGACAAAAACCAGTAAGAAGGTGCCCCAGGGAGGTCAGGTGACCTTGAGCCAATGGGATAGAGATCCACCAGTTCAACTGATGAGGAACACTATAAGAGTCAGGAGCTCCAAATACTCAGGAGCAATAACTCTCCAGCAACCAGAGACCAACTATCATAGATAAGGAGGGCCCCACGGACACATGGTTATCAGGACCACAAGGAACGCCTGGCCAAACATAGACTCCTTTCCCAGGTAATACCTTTTCTCGACATTGACTGTTCATGGAGGGTCAGGGATCCTGGTAAGCTGCACACAGGTAGTTAGTTTGTGAACCCACGTGCTTTTTAGTCGAGACAATAAAAGTTATTTGTCAGTAAATACAGATTCTTTGTGTCTCACTCATCTTCATTACAAGGGGTCATTCTTGTAACAGAATTGGCGTCCCTGTTGGGGTCTTGAGGAATCTCTTTGTTCAGCGGGAGACTCGAGTCGGACCACGTGGGTGAAGTACAGAGAGACCTGGGGCTGTGGAGTTACCCAATTACTAACCCAGGATGAAGAATTCAGGAAATTCTGCAGGTCCAAAGGACTTGGATTGTTTTGATTGGAGGGGATACCTCCGGAAATACGTGTTGGGGAAGTGGCTGAAATATGGGGAGTTTGTCGGTCACCCTGGCTGTGAAGGGAAAACTGCTGGTGATGCTCTGTGGAAAATCGTCCAAGGAAAGCTGGTGAGCAGGAAGTTTAAACAATTACAAAGGCCAGTAGCAGTTGGTTGGTTAAGTGAGGATTTGATAGAATTACAGCAGAATGCCAAGGAAGAACGGCACAAACTAGAAACAGAAACCGAATGTCGGCATAGAGCAGAAAATGAATGTCGGCATAGAGCAGAAACCGAATGAGATAGGTTAGGAGGAAAACACAAAAGACTCCAGAAGGAGGTAGAAATATTTAGAGAGAGGGTTGCAGATTTATGGGGTCAGAGAGGGATGGAGTTGATGCATATGAACCAGTTTCAGTTGAAATGTGAGAAATTACTTTAAGAAAAAAGTAAACTGAAGGAAGCAGCCGAAGTAGCGAAGGATATTCTACTTATGTAGCTTAATTATGTAGCACATAATTCTCCAAAACTTCCACCATCTCCAGCTGGATCCCACCACCAAGCATATCTTTCCCTCCATCCACCCCCCACTTTCTGCTTTCTGCAGGGATTGTTCCCTACATGACCCACTTGTCCATTTATCCTTCCCCACTGATCTCCCTCTTGGCACTTACCCTTGCAAGCTGAACAAGTACTACATTTCCTCCCTTACTACCATTCAGGCCCCAAAACAGTCCTTGCAGATGAGGCTTCACTTCACCTGTGACTCTGTTGTGGTCATATACTGTGTCCGGTGCTCCCGGTGTGGCCTCTTGTATATCGGCAAGACCCGATGTAGGTTGGGAGATCGCTTCGCCAAGCTCCTATGCTCCATCTGCCTGAAAAGGTGGGATCTCTCAGTGGTCACTCATTTTAATAACACTTCCCATTCCCATTCCCATTCCAATATGTCCATCCATGGCCTCCTTCACTGTCGTGATGAGGCTACACTTAGGTTGGAGGAACAACATCTTATATTCCGTTTGGGTAGCCTCTAACCTGATGGCATGAACATCAATTTCTCAAACTTCCGGTAATGCAACCCCCCCCCCCCCCCCAACGCCCCCCATTTCTCTTCACCATTTCCCATTGCTTTTTTCCTCTCTCATCTTATCTCCTTGTCCACCCATCGCCTTCCTCTGGTGCTCCTTCCCCCTTTTCTTTCTTCCATATCCTTCTGTCTCTTTCACCAATCAACTTCCCAGCTCTTAACTTCATCCCCCCCCCTCCAGGTTTCACCTATCACCTTGCGTTTCTCTTTCTCCCCACCCCCCTACCTTTTAAATCTACTCCTCAGCATTTTTTCTCCAGTCCTGCCAAAGGGTCTCGGTCCAAAACATCTTTTCCTAGATGCTGCCTGGCCTGTTGAGTTGTTCCAGCATTTTGTGTGTGTTGCCTGGATTTCCAGCATCTGCAGATTTTCTCTTGTTAGCGAAGGATGAAGTGGAAAGACTAAGGAAACACTGCAGTGCCTTAAAGACGGCTATGGATGTGAATCAGAAATCGGCACAGGAAAGAGAGAGTTACACATTGCTAAGGGGTCATGCAAAGTGTTTAAAGCAGATTCAGAAGTTACAGGATCAACTTGCTGCACAGTGAGGAATTATGCGTGATTTTGGATCTGAAAAAGGGGAGAAAGGTGAATATTGGAGATATTGATTGGCATGATTTAGCAGGTGAAGCTAATAGATACGGTTATGATAATTATGAAGCACCATTTCCTGAGGAACTTCCACTGACACCCTATCAACGGGAGCTGGTGCCTCTGTTTGCAGGTTGGCAGCCCTAGTTACTATCAGAGGGGGGGGAACGAGGAGAAAATCAAAATGAGAATATAACATACACCACACCACTCAGGGTAGAGCAGCTTAGAGATATTGCTAAGGATATCGAACGTGTGTGCTTGGAGACGATCCTTGAGAGCTTTTCCAAGCAACTAGTCATCAGAGAGTAATACTAGATGACTGTGAGGAAAGGAAATTGATTATAATGTGTTTATGTCCAAATATACACTGAGCTTTGCCAGATGTACAACAACATAGTGGGGGAACAAGTGAGGAATTAAAGATGGCAATATTGACTGTAATGGGTATTAACATCCATCCCACTGTATTTGCATCTCGCTTATGGACGGTGTTCGAAGGGGTGTATGGAACAGCATTAGATCAGGACCCTTTAGGACCAGACGCCTCAAATAGATGGTTGAGGACAGTGGTGTCTCACTGTACCGATGAATCTAAAAACACATTGGAAATGTTTGATCCTTCTGAACCCACACATACTGAGGAATGGGTACTGAGGAAAATGAGTAGACCGTGGGAAAAGGAGATACAAAGACCATTGAAACTCCCTAATGGGAAGGTGATACCTATTAAATATGGGGCAGCTGCCTGGAGAAATGAGGGTAGGGACCCACCCCGAGGGCCTCCCTGCCACATTATCAAGGGGTAAGGAAGGGTAGAGGAAATGGAACAGAGAGAACTGAAGGCGGAGTAATTACATGCTATAACTGTGGTCAACAGGGACACATTGAGGGAGAGTGTCCAAACCTGAGATGAGAAAGAGCAGAGCAAGGCAGAGGAAAAGACGGAGCCCACAAAATAGCATGGCGGAGACACCACCATCCAGGGAATTGTACCCTGAACCTCAATGACAGTGTTAGGCCTCACCAACATGGGTGTGTGACACAAGGTGGGATGAAACCGGAAGACCTGTAGTGAGTGATAGGGTTGGAGGTCTCCCTGTTACCTTTTTATGGGTCACTAGAGGATCCTGAATCACTGTCAACACAACTAATGTAAATAATGTAATTTGGAAGATACAAGGCAAAATGATCCAAAGTGGATTCACAGGACATTCACAAGTGGTTCATATGAGTGTACCATTGGAAGTAAGGATAGGAGACATAGTATTGGAACATTCAGTACTGTTGATCGAATTACCCAGGGAGCAGGAACATATACTGGGGAGTGATTACATGGCCAAAGTGGGGCTTTGTTTTGACCCATTTAATTGTATGATTTGGCAGATGCCGACTGGCATGAATAAACATACACCAGATGCAGATCCCAGCAGGAGAATATCAGGACAGAATTTGTACAACGAGTGAAATGTGGATGAAACCGGAGGAGATGAGCAATGAACAGAAGGTGCAGCAAATTATTGTACAGAACTTGTGGGCATTTGCAAGGCATAAGCATGACTGCAGAAAGATGGCTGGCAGTGTGTGCATACAAGGTCCAGACTCCAAACCACAGAAGCAATATGGTTTCCCAAAAAAGCAGACGAAGATGTAGGTAAGGTAATTCAAAGTTTGGTACAATAAGGGGTACTGAGTCCAGTAGCCTCCACTAACAACTCACCCATATGGCCAGTGAGAAAACCAGATGTAATTGGAGGCTGACAGTAGACTATAGAGAGCTGAATAAAGTAACTCTGTTAACAGCCCCAACCGTAGCAACTAACCTGGAGATATTGGTCAAACAGAATGAAGAGCACAATGGTTAGCAGTTTTAGACATAAATCATGGATATTGGTCTATCCCACTAGAACGAGGGTGTCAGTACAAGTCTGCATTTACCTTTCGAGGACAGCATTATACATGGACTGCCCTACCACAGGGGTTCCATAGTTCCCCATCTGTATTTTACCAGCACTTAAGGGAAGGGTTAAAACAGTTTTGAAAGCCTGATAGTGCTCGGTACAATATGTAGATGAACTACTGCTGTAGACTGAAACCAAACAGGAACATTATCAGCTATTGACAGAACTGCTGCAATCATTACTTGCATTGGGATTAAAGGTAAACCCTTGAAAAGCACAGGTGATGAAACAAGAAGTTAGTTATTTGGGAATGACCTTGACACTGGGAAAAAGAGAAATTGACAAGCAATGAGTAGAATTGGTTATGAAACTGCATATTCCCCGAGATCTGAAAGCACTCGGTCCTTTCTGGGGCTAATAGGATACCGTAGGGATCACATTGATGGATTTTCCACTAAGGCAGCTCCTTTAGTAGAGTTACTGAAAAAGATTGTGGCGTGGAAATAGAAACCAGAACATAACCAGGCCACTATAGCTATGAAGCAAGCCATTCTCATTGGAGGTGGTTACAACTGATACCACCCCCTCAGCAGTGCCGTTACAGGAGACGCATGGGAAGTTAAGAATAGTAGTGTATGCTTCACGCATGCTATCACCAGTAGAACCGGGGTATACTGTATGTGAAAAACACTTGTTAGCATTTCACCTACATAGTGGGACTTAATCCACTTACAATACTGACAGAACACCCCCCCACCCCCATACACTTACTGTTAGATGGAAGGGTTAAAGACGGTTCAGTAAGCCAAAATAGAATTGCTAGATGGACATTGCTGTTGCAAGGGAGAAATATTAGCATAAAGCGAGTGAACACTACCTGTATATTAGCCGATAACCTGGTGTACCGAGGAAGTGAACATGAGTGTCATGTTATGATAGCAAATGATCCCAAGGGTCCATTTGTATCAAAACAAAAGGGAGGGGGTGGAAGTAGATCAGATAAAGTCATGACTGAGAACAAAGACACAAAGGAAAAAGAAAACACCGGTTTTAAAATTTTTGTGGATGGCTCCTCATCGGTACAGGACAGTGAGAGGAGAACTGGGTGTGGCATTTATGTCGAGGATGAACATGGCCAGGAAAGGTATAGTGTAGCTTTAAAGCTACCCAAAACCATGAGTGCACTGGCAACAGAATTGGCAGCTGTAGCATATGTGGTTAGCCACCCAGAATGTTTTCTGCCAGGGTCAGTCATACACTCTGATAGTATGTATGTTTGGAACAGTCTTACAGAACATTTGCCAGAGAGTTTGTTTCAGCTGACGGGAAGCCCACTCTAAATTATCTCCTGAGGGAAACACAAAGGCTGACAAATTGGGGAAGCAGGGTGCTTTATTTGGGCAGGAATGGTAGCCACAGATTAGGGACATTGGGAAGCAGAAGGAACAACAGATCGAGGTTATGGAGCAGAAGAAAGATAAAGAATTTTTTTAAAATTGATATAGCTGCAGGGTCTGAAGTATACATGGAGCACGAGGGAGTGTCTATCAAAGATGGAGTTATCCTTCATGAGGGAGGCAAAAACCAGATGATCCATTGGTACCAGGATCTATGGGGACACCAGGGATGTGAAAGTACCATGGAAACAATCAAGGAAGTGGGCTGGTGGCCTAAGATGAAGGATGATGTAGAGCATTATGTCAATAATTGCTTGATTTGTGCACAGTATAATCCTGACAGAAATGTAAAGAAAGGAGCCTTTCGACATATCAGACCAGTGGAAGGGCCTTAGACTAATTTACGGATAGATTATGCTGCAAAAATCTCATTGGAAAGGATATTCACTTGCTGGGGTCTATCCCAGAGTATCAAATTGGGTCAAGGCACACATTTCACAGCCCAGATAATGCAAGATGTCATGGCATTTTTCAATATTAAGCAGAGATATCATATACCCTATAGACCACAGTCTAGTGGAATTGTGGAAAGAATGAAATGAACATTAAAAATATGATTGCAAAAGTGGTGCAACAGCATGGAACAACATGGCAAATAGTGTTGCCTTATGCCTTGATGATAATAAGGAATACTGTGGCACCTTCAACAGGTTACACCCTCTATAAACTCATGACCAGAAGAGACATGAGTGGATTAGAGGAGTCGTTAGGATTAGATTTGTCAGAACCTGAAATTGATGGGATTGTATCAGAAAAGTGGGTACAACAATTGGTAGAGACAGTGAAAGGGGCCAATAATGTGGCAGCATACCAAAGAGGAAAAAAGAAGCAACAGAGTAAAGCCTACTTTGACTCAAAAGTCAATCCCATAGAATTAAGCCCTGAACAAAGAGTGATTAGAATATACCAACCCACCCCATTTTTAAATCCAAGATTTGTAGAGCCCTATGAAATCATAGACAAAGCAAGCCCTTTAGTGTACAAAATATGGACTTCTCCAGATAAAAGTGGGTGGTATCATAGTAACCAGCTGAAGTTGGTGGGGGAGAAACAAGGATGTTATCACCATCAGCACATAACAATTGATGTACATGATGGCCCTGATTTGGGAGTCTTGAGGATGGAATAACTGTTCCAAGAAGATGGGGACAGGTCCTATCAAGGGCGTGATTTTCAGTTCCCTCATCGTGAGAACCAGGGGAGTTTTGTCAAAAACAAAATCAAAGGAAAGGTAAAATATGTCAGTGCTTGTCTCTCCTATTAGAAATGAAATTTGGTGAGGGAAAATGGACACATTGATTTCAAAGACAATTGAGAGTCTGGAGTGGATGGTCTAGAAAAACAAGCAGAAATGATGGACTTAAAAAAGATTTAAACTGGAAATAAGAACAGATATTACCCTTTTGTGTTACAGGTTTAATTCAGCATAAAGAGAATAATGTATTTTGTTACAATGGAATTAACTATAACTGGGGCTATGGACAATCTTGCTCCAGAGGCAGTACAGCAGACAAATGTGTCAACAGTAATGTCATTGCTTGAAAAACAGTCAGTGAACAAAATAAATCTTCTCAACGAACACAGGTGATACGGTCTAACAATGGAGAAATGGAGGACTCAAATTTGTATTATACTGGGGTAGGTAGCTTGTCATGCATGGACAAAACCCTCAGTAGTCCGACAGGTACGAAGATTCAGTTCCTATGCAGTAAAATACTACAGAAGACATTGTTTAGTATCCCTGAAGGGATAATCATGTCAGTCTGAAGCTCCAGTTATTGGACAGCCTTCAGGACATGGCAAGATTACAGTTCTGTGGGAGCACGATCATGTATATATTGAGTGGAGCGATGATCTACACAAGAGGTATATCGACTGGGGTGGTCACCCCAAATGTTTCTCAAAGGTTGCTTCTATCATTATAAACTGCCCACAGGGGAATGTAGTACAGGGGAGAGTAGAATGTGGAAGGCATTAAAGGACATAGAGAAGTGTTTTTGTCAGGGACCAGGCCCTTTCCAGGTTTTCAAAACGATTAGAAAAATCACTACTCCATACCCACAGTGATGGAAACTACACCAGAGCCTAAGTGTAGTGAGGCCCAGCATAATACAAATGGGGTAGGATTAGTGTTAGAAGATTCTGGACAACGGGGTGACCCGCTGGGGCACCCTTTGAGAGAAGGGTAGTGCGGTCTGATGTGACCAGAATGACCATTAATTTTTTCTGAATGCTATTGGTATCTCTTTGCTCTGGAAATTGAAGAAAAATCCTTAGTTTATTAAAGAACAGCGACACGTAGCAAGGCAAATATAGTTCCTTCTCATTTAATGAAGGACACTTTTGATGGCATAATTTCTGGTTGATCTGCCACCTTTGTGCCTCTCATTGTCATTCTGGAGATGCGCAGTCCTTTCATCCGCTGTCTCTGCATCTCTTCTGCTGTTTATTCTTTGTCTCTGATCATGAAGACACGCATTTCTCTGCTCCTTTGTCTCTTCCTCTCTCCTCTCTCCTCCTCCAGTGCCTGTTTTTATCATTCTGGAGACTGGCAGCCCTTTCATCCCCCATCTCTTCATCTCTTCTGCTGTTTGTTGTTTGTCTCTGATCCTGGAGACGTGCATTTCTCAGCTCCTTTGTCCCTTCCTCACTCCTCCTTTTATCCCCGTTCTTGTCATTTTGGAGACGTGCATGCCTCTCCTCCTCTGTCTCTTCTTCTCTCAACTTTTTTGTCCTAACTCTTCGATCCTGGAGTCGTGCAGCCCTGGTCTCATCCGATTCTTGTTGTCTCCCTCTCCTTGCCACTTCCTGACGACGTTTGGCGTCATGTTTTGACCATAATATCCTCCTCCTCTTTCCACGTGGCATAATTAGGCTGACCATATTTTTTTTACCCTAAAGCTGGATAGAAGGTACGAAGCAGTAACACCAAAACCTCCAGTATGCTGATTATTCTTGTTGATGTGGTTGGCGCTCTCCTAAATGGACATGATATAGTCACCGCTGTCCTTTGACTGCAGCAAAGGGTTGATGGGTGTCTCAAAATACGTCATTGCAATAAAATTTAATTATCTCTTATTGATGGGTGGCAGTTTGATCTGTCCCAATCCTGCACATGCTGATGGTGATTAGCAGAATGTGACCAATCGAAATAGAGATGCCCTGCCCTTTTGCTGCAGTTGGTGTCACTGCTGTGAGCATCGTGAGTCACTTCTGAGGCTGGCTGTGCACATGTGTCTTGGTGTCGCGTCGCTGTTTCCATTATGTCTGACATCGGCTCTCGGGTGAAGGCGGGGCTGTTAATTTTGGCGAGTCAGAAATTTTATACTAATATATAACCCTGAACTTCACCTGCATTCTGTAAGTTAGCGCATTTTAAGTCGATTTAGCCAAAAATAGTGCCACTGTAATGCACTGTTTGCGCTAATTGGAGGTCACAAACAGACAAACAGAGGATGAGAGTTTTAGTAGTAGATAGATGGGGGGATTTGTCACTTTGGTACCAGGGTACCAGCATGTGCAGGTAATCTCTAATCTAACTGAAGTAACGGTGCCTGAATGGTGCTCCCCTACAATAAAATGATTATTTACTCATCTTCTTGGGAGACAACTAAGTAGTGGTGAGTTTAAGCCAGTCAGAAATAGAAGGAAAGAGGACTATTGGAGTGGGTGTAGGTTATGCATCAGGAGTAGCAAATGTCAACACCTTAAATGTAGCAGAATTAGAAAACCAGATTCCCTCCCTCCAACAGAAAATAAGGGGTATTACTGGAGAAAATGACCAAGATCAGGTACAAACTAACCAGGTTGGTTGAGATGCATCCCAGGTATCTTTGAATGAGTACCAACTTCTGAAGCCCCTACAAGATACAACAAATCTGATTATTGACCGCATGGACCTCATGTCTAAGGAACTGTATAAAACTGAGATCTGTGCTACATATGCAAGTTGGTTGCTTACCATGATTGGCAGTAATTTGTTACAAATTGATGCACATCATTTACCAGATTGGGTAACAGATGAGCAGCTAAAGGAATGGGTTGGAGAAAGGGTGTCACTGGGTGATATTAGAAGCCTTACAATAACCAACAGAGTACTGGGTACCTGTGGTGATGGTAAAGGAAGGTTTTATGTTGGGGCAGTATTCCACATTCCCCAACATGGAAATAGTTCAACCTACTCTTTGAGAAGGATTCACAATGTTGGTAAATATCATGAGAATACATGGATAGCCTTAAGTAACCCACCAACACATGCTATTGTTATGAATGGTACTGGAAAAGGGATAGATTTATCAAGATACCATCAAGGGGGAGATGACTGGTTTTGTCCCGAAGAAATGACAAAGCAGAAACTTACAATTTGTGGTTTCAGTACTTACGAAAATTGTTCTTTGTCTAGTTTGCCTGTGAATAATCAGTCTTTCTTACAATACACATTGGTGGGACAGACATATTATATAGCAACAGGGGCCACAAGTTACACCAAAGGATGGAAACAATGCCCTTTAGAAAGTCACAATGTCACCATAGGGAATGTAACTTTAGATCTGACCATTGAATGATGAACTTTGCCTCAGCCATCAGGAGACACAGTAATGAAGGAGAATTTTAAAATCCAACACACTGACACAGATAAATATCTGTGGGACTATGTTGTTACTGAGTTGCCACCAATTACTCACTTGACTGCAGAATGGACATGTGATGTGGAGAAGGCAAGGGAGGGAATCCATCAGTGGGCTAAACACACTAAAGTTATTAAAACACACACTGGTAAGGCAAATGAAACATTGAGTGATCTAGGCTTTTGGAGAAAGTTTTAGAATTGGGAAATAAATGCTCAAATACATCCATGGGTGAAGATAGTATCACATGCTGTAATACGAATTTTGTATACCCTGTTAATTGTATTGCTCAATGTATATCAACTGAGAAGATGGAAGGACGAAATAATGGAAAAAAATTGAGGAAAATGCTTCGTGAAGCAGCAAAGACGACTGTCAGTATAAAGTGGATGAATTTAGTTAGTAAATGTTAATGTTATTTATAGAATGTAAGTGTTGCTCACCACTGGGGTTCCATAGTAGTCCTATGGGCAGTCAACTGAATGAGAGGAGGATAATGATCCTAAGATAAATGTCTTTGGAATCAAGAGGAGGGAGATGTTGGCCAGAATATACTACAGTCTACAGTTGGTGGATTTGACAAATCAAGGACAGGGGAAGCAGTCAAACCAATTGTCTTTGTTTTCCCTCATTTTGTGAATTCTGAACTGACTCTTGCTCTTGGATAATCCAATCAGAGCAATTGAATGTGGACACAAGGAGCTTCAAGTAATGACCTGCCAAACCTGAGACCATTCTCAGATGAGTAGCTACTTATTATGTATAGTACCAGACCTACCAAAGAAGCAATCTGCCATCTCGTTAGACTATGTCTGGGTCACCTCATTTAACTTGTTTGGAGTCAGAGTGAGAGTTGAAAGACACAAGTACTCAAGGCTGGAGTGGCAGAACCATGAAATAATACTGGTTGTAGCCCTGGACAAGAACCAGCGAGAAGGTGACCCAGGTAGGTCAGGTGACCTTGAGACGATGGGATAGAAATCAAGCAGTTCAACTGATGAGCAACACTATAAGAGTCAAAAGCTCCAAATACACAGGAGCGATTACTCTCCAGTAAGCAGAGACCAACCATTGCAGATAAGGAGGACCCCACCAACACGTGGAGATTGGGACAGGCATAGACTCTATTCCCATGTGATACCTTTTCTCTTCATTGACTGTTCATGGAGGGTCAGGGATCTTAGTAGGGTGCACACAGGTAGTTAGTTTGTGAACCCACGTGCCTTTCAGTTAAGATATTAAACATTACTTGTTGGTAAATGCAGATTCTCTGTACCTCGCTGATCATTATTACAAGGAGTGATTCTTGTAACAATGGAATACAATGAGAAACATAACAAAGGTCTGTAAGAGGTTTTATATCAAAAAGAAAGAAAACACCAATGAGGATAAGTGTAGGTCCATACAAACAGAGAAAGAGAATACAGGAGGAGATTATTGGAACATGGATAGAAGAGGCTTCAGGGAAAATTAGTGGGGAATCAGTTTGCTCTATGAGCAGGCATAGACGAGATGAACTGAAGTGACTTTGTTCAATCTATGGAAATATGGAAATAATAATATTATTTGTCTAACGTTCAATGTCAATTCTACTTTTACTTTTTTAGACCTCAGTCCATGTTGATCTCCTTTTCGGCCTGAATGCACAGCTTCTTGCAGAAGACTTCTGGTTTAACTTCCAGGTTAAGATGGTGCTACTGAAGTTGGGCAACAGTTTACTGGTGGTTAATAAGGCCAGAAATATAACTATGTACTTTATTAATAACAGTTTTTCTACGGTAAATTGTGATAAACTATCACTGCAAACGGTGATAGCAAAGGTAAGGCTGACTCGATGGTTGAGCTGTGCAGATGCAAAGTAAAATCGGAGCATGGCATCTTCGAGGAGAAGTGGTCAAAAGGAGGTTGAAGCATGTTCAAGATGGAGTTGTAGCAAGCAAATTGGAGAGGATTCAGTGCAGAGGAATTTCGGGGCCCACCTTTGGCAAAGTTGGATCAATTTAAGTGCCAAGCCAATTTGGAATGGTCAAGTATGGCTTTGGGCTGGGCAGCAGAGCACAGGCACAGAGCCTGTTGTTGCTTTTGTTGTTTGATTGATGTGTGTTTTTTTCTCCCTCTGCTTATTGGGTGTTGGTCTTTGTTTTTTAATTGGGTTCTTTCAGGTTTCTTGCTTTGGGCTCTGTGTAAGCAGAGAAATCTCAAGGTTGCATCATTTATTCATACTTTGATAATAAATGTACTTTGAATCCATTGAGTCATGTGCCATCAGTTCAACAAAGGTCCCTTAGAGGTATTGCTAACTGTTAACTGGTTTATTATTGACCCATTTGACGTAGAGGTTCATTTTCTGGAAGACTGATTTAATGTCTGCAATGGGGCCTGTGAGTACAGATATATTGGAGACTATTGGAACAAGTGGTGACATTCTATTTCCCTGCTGTTCAAAAAGTACATAACATCCATTGTGTTCATTAGGAAAGGATGTGCTGTTGTCAACAAAGCTTTGTTTTGTGGCCCATTACAGCATTTAAGTCCTGCCACACTGACAGCTACTCTGAGACTCAATTTTGGATTGGCATTGTCTCTTGGCATGCCTGATAGCTTTATTGAGATTGTATCTTGAAACGTTGTGCTGGGCAGGGTCACCAAATTTGTATGCTGCTGGTCTGGACTTCCATAGAGAGTGGATATCACAGTTCACCGGTGGTTTCTGATTCTGTACACACTTGCTAATAAAGTTTGTGAATACAGCGTCTACACCCTCCTGCTGAAAGCCCAAGCCAGGTGGGCTGGACATGTGGTCAGAATGCCAGACAGCCGATTGCCTAAGCAGCTGCTGTACGGAGAACTGTGTCAGGGCAAGCGCTCAGTCGGGGGGCAGAAGAAACGTTACAAAGACTGCCTCAAAGCGTCCTTCAAAGGCCTGACGTGGGAGACGCTTGCCCTCGACCGTCCAGCTTGGTGCAGCAGGATCACCACAGGAGCCCGTGCAGCTGAAGTCAGGCGCATCATCGAGGCGCAACGAAAGCGTGCTGTGCACAAGGCCCGAGCAGCATCCACTGCCATGACAGCACCCACCCATTTGTGTCCCACATGTGGGCGAGCCTTCAGGGCCCGGATTGGCCTCATCGGTCACCTCCGGACCCACAGCCACCAATCTCCCATTTGACTTTGAAGCCATGGTCATCTTTGACTACGAAGGACGAACAACAACAACAACAATCTAGGTATAATACTTCTTGAAGTGTGTGCAAGAGTCTGTCTTCAGCCACTATTCCAATCAATATGTCCTTCTTACAGAGACTGGAAGAAATTCCTTGGAACGTCTGGTTAATGATTACCAAGATGGTTGGGGCCTATTTAGAGTTTATGGTAACCTCTTCAACAGCCCTCGGAGTGCGCCTGTACAGAGTTAGGCAGGGAGTTAAACACTTTCACAAAAATCACCCCAGCCAGAAGCTTTCTTCAAAGTTCAAAGTTAATTTATTATCAAAGTACATATATATATCACAAGATACAACTCTGAGATTCATTTTCTTGCAGGCATAATCAATAAATCCATAATAGAATAATAAACATGATAGAATTAATGCAAGACTGTAGCAATTTGGGTATTCAACCCGTGTAGAAAAGGAAACAAATTATGCAAATACAAAAAGATAGAAATAATATTTTAAATAAATAAGCAATAAATATCAAGAACATAAAATAAAGAGTCCTTGAAAGTGAATCCGTAGGTTGTGGGAACAGTTCAGTGATGGGGCGAGAGAAATGATCCCATTTGGTTCAAGAGCCGGATGGTTGATGGATAATATCTGTTCCTGAACCTGGTAGTATGAGTTCTGAAGTTCATGTACCTTCTTTCTGAAGGCAGCACAGAGAGGAAAGCGTGTCCTACGTGGTGGGGTCCCTGATGATGGATGCTACTCTCCTGCAATAATGCTTCGTGTAGATGTGCTCAGTGGTGGGCAGGGCTCTTTAGGGTTTTTTTTTTCAAAATGGGAAAAACTTGTGAACAGATATTGCTATGTCAAGGGCAAATAAAAGTGGATGGAGATGGATGTCTTTCTACCATGTGTGCTTCAAGTCAGAACCCAAATTAACCCACGCAGGAAATTATATTAAAACAGCTCATGTACAGGAGATGATATTCATTGTGACAAAATACCAAGTTATCAGAAGATTGATGCCGGTAAGAGCGATAAGAGAGAGACAAATGGGGGAAACATTCAAAATGCTAATCAGAGAGAGACGAGAGAGATTACCGAAAAGAGACACAGTTCTGAGTATTGTTTAGACCGGTTGCTTCGAACCTGAACTGTTTGAAGTTTGATGGACAGGCGATACCCCAGCAGGGGGATAAAAGGAACAGGTTCACTAAGGCAAGGAACACACCACGACACCATGAGATAAGGAGACCCTGGAAAAGCGGTGTGCCCCCACAAGTTGGTCAGAGTTTTGGAGGTCTGATCGCAGGACCAACCATAGACGCACAGGGTGAGAAGGTACGATCAGCGGGAACCTGGTGTGTGTGTCCACCCTTGCCTGGGTGCCGGGTTCACCGTAGAAGAACGATTGTATCTGGAATGGAGGGGTCACAGTCGGTGACGTCAGAAGACATTAAAAAGGGCTCGCGCCGAAAGCTAACTGTGAGGAATATCAAAGGTCTGTTGAATCCGATTTGAATATCAGCACTCGCTCTCTCTCTCTCTCTCTCCCCAACGGCACAACAGCAATTACTGCGAACTGAACTAAACTGAACTGAACTCTGTGTCACTTGAGACTGATCATTTTACCCCTAGACTGCGATAGAGCTTGATTGATCCTATTATCCTAGTTCTGTGTACATGTGTGTTTATTCATTGCTAACCTGTTGCATTTATATCCTTACTATTAGAGTACTGTGTTACTTATTTCTTTAATAAAACTTTCGTAGTTCCAGTAATCCAGACTCCAACTAAGTGGTCCATTTCTGCTGGTTTGGCAACCCAGTTACGGGGTACGTAACATCATATAAAACAAACTGTGTATAAAATAAGCTGCATCTCTAAAGGCCAGAACACTCCCTACCTTGCAATCATGGGATGACAACTTAACTACTGGAACTGAAGGTCAGATGATCAGTTCATTAAGTCTTAAAACCGTCTTTAATTATTCTCACTTTGAAAGCACCATCTTTGATGACACACTTGCTCGTGGGAAAGTCCAATGAGCAGAGAGGTGACATGGTACTTACCCTAAATGACAATTGAGTGAGTTACCTCTGAAGTGGGTTTTGCCTTACTCAGGATGAAGCCAATTGCTCGATGACCAGCATCATCTGTCGCCCTCAGGTACCTTTGTGCTGCAGCCCTGAATTCCTTCTCTCCCTTGATAGCTGTCCTCTTAAGGCCATAGATTGCCACAGCTGGTGAGGGACAGTTACCAAATATGTGAACTCTCACACTGTACTCCTTTTCTGTACTCTTGATCTCCAGTTGGTGGTCAGAAAACCACAAGAATCTGAGGTAGTCTTGATGGTCCTCTTATACTACGAAGCTGTGGAATATTTGTTTGGTGTCTGCCATCACTGCGATGGACAGTTCAGAAGTATATGAGGACCTCAAAACAGACTGTTATTGAGATCTGAACCCTGCAAGAGCAGTGTTACACCTTTGAACTGTGCACTTGAGTCAAGGACAGTTCGTATTTGTGCAGGTTTCTGGGTGTGATAAACACCGATGTTGAGCGAATACTAGTTTTCTGTGTTGGGGTCTGATGGAGGCACTAACTCAGCATGATTGTTCCTGAAGAATCTCTCCATGAACGCTGGGTAATCTTTTATTTCTTGTTTCCTTCTCAATGTGCGACTGAGGGGATATGAGTCGACTGAGGGCCTGCTCTCTGTTACTTGGTAGAAGTTGTCATAGCGAGGGGAAAGGAAGTGGAGCTACCTATCTGTTTGATTTGACTTTGCTAAATTGTTTGTTCATGATTCAAAGGAAGACCTCATCTTCGATGGAAGGTGCCAGCTTATAATCATCTTGTAAGCGAGAGAAGACCAGCTTGCCTAAGTGTGGTTGAGCAGAGGTAGGTATGTCAGTATCGCCACAGTCCATGTGAGTTGGAAGCGGCAAGCAGACCTCCGCTTCTATTGGCTCCATGGGAAACCCGTCAGCTCTACTTCCGGTAGCTTCTGATATTCCAGAACATGTCTTTAGAAGGTGTGAGGAAGTAGCTACATCTGATGGGTGCTCAGCTGGCTCCCGCCATGTGACGCAGAGGGTGTACTGGAACCAGTCGCCCAAGGTGTTGGCCCTGAATCTACAGCTGTATCTGGGTCTAATTCTTGTGAAGGGTCAGTAGATTCTTGGCTCAGTTCCCTGGAGACCACTGGAACTTGCTACACTGTGTGTCCATCCATGTTCTGCAATACACTGTTACTGTTTCTCCACGTTTCCTTGCTACCCTCCCCAGATTCTCCACCACGATCGGAATGACTGCCTTGTCCTCATTCGGACTGACTCTGCTTGAGGGCTTCTCTGGCCAAACTCAGAATCTCACTCAAACTATTGTCCAAGGTGATTTATCACCACAGCCTGGTGCAGCGAGTGAGGGCTGTGCAGTTGGTTCCTTTGAAATGTGAGCCACTAATCCACGTGGTGCACTGTTCAGCTCTCTTTAAGTGGTGAACATCCATCTGTTTCTAAGTTGGGTGGCCTCGAGCACTTCTCACTTTCTACCTTAAATTAGGATTCATCTTTCTTTCGGTTTGAATCTAAAGCAGATGATGCAAGTTCTGGAGGGGGACTGGGTATTAATTTGGTGTGAAGCATGACAAGAAGCTGATTCCCTTCTCTGCTGCTTTGATTCCATCCTCTGTTGAGAAACAATTTGTATTGGAGTGCTTGCACTGATGGTCTGTTCATCAGTCATCTTTCTAGACAGACAACCGCCATGTCTAATTCAGTTGCTTCTTCATACATGTTTGCCTCTGCTAAGGCAGCCTCAGCTTCATTCTCCACCTTGAGCACACTCAATGTACCTTCTACATGAGCATCCTGTGTGTGCTTTCTCCAAGTCTATACGTGTTTTCTCAACTTCACGCTCACCTACTCTGCTCTCATTCTTGCCGTTTCAGCTATGGCGCTAACTCATGCTGCAGCTATGCTAATCATCGTTTTGCTTCAGCATCACCAAGATGTGATCAATGGGCCACGTTTGGACCCCTTTTTAAGGGCTTGGTGATTGATGTTGCTCGGGTTGGAAGCTGACATTGTAGCATACAGCATTCAGGCATGTGGAAGTGCACGGGTGATGCTTTGAAGATGAGTTATCTTCCCACTCACAGTGTGTGTGTGTGTGTGTGTGTAGGAAGGGAGTTAAACACCACAAAAATCAAAAGTCACTTGAACCAGAAGCTTTCTTCAGGGCTTTTAATGAAAAGATATTGCTGTTTCAGGGGCAAGTAAAGACTGGATGGAGAAGGCTGTTTCTCTACTGAGTGTGCTTCAGGTCAAAATACAAATTAATGCACACAGGAAATGACATAAAACACAGCTTATGAACAGGAAGTGATGTTCATACAAAACAAACTGCAAACAAAATTAACTGTGTCTCGAGAGGGCAGGACAGCCTGTCTACTATCTCAATTAATATATCATGCTTACAGAGACCAGAAGAAATTCCTTGGAACATCTGACTCATGATTACCTGGATCTTTGGGGCTCATTTAGAGTTTATGGTAGATTGGTATCAGTGTTTAAGCCTTTCTGGGTGTTAGTAGATTCGGGTTCAGATTTATTTAACACATGAACATTGAAACAGACAGTGAAATGTGTCCTTTGCATAAACAACCAACACACCCAAGGATTTGCTGTGGGCAACCCTCAGGTACCGCCACACATTCCGGTGCCAGTTTAGTGAACCCAGTATGTTCAACACCTTAACAACACAACAGGTATCAGAGAACAGAACAAGCAGCAGCACAATATCAAAGAACAAATCAAGACAACAAGAGAAAAACAGTCCCCTTTCTCATCCTCCCAACCACCCACTCCCTGACACACGTAGACATCAGGCCTCCAATCTCCAATCTCTGGCCAGCACTTGCCATCACACTAGCATGTGATACGTACATGCCTCGCTTAAAGTAAAGACGAAGTTAAACTTGTATTCCCTGACTCTTGTGTTTTCCTTTGAATTAGATTGATATTTTGAAGTAACAAAACATAATACTGACAATGAGATAGTTTTGAAAACAAACCCGAGATAGCTGCTGACCCATTTGAATGCAGTAAAACATTTGAAATAAAATAAAATGCAGCAAGGAATGGCGAAACAGAGTAGCTTGTGCTCTTTGGAAGGGAAAACATGAATAAGTTTAAAAAACAAAGGCTGGAAACAGAAGAATTCTGGGTTCATAAAGAGTGAGTATGGGTTATAACAATCATTTGAGAAAATCAGAAATGTCTGGCTACAGGCTGGCTGGTGGCGCAATGACTTCAGTGCTGGACCCGGGAGCGGAGGTTCCCGGGTTCGAAACCAGTTGGGTCTGCTCCCAAGTACGCTTTCCATCCGTGCAGGGTTGAGTGTCAAGATTGCAACTTGACCTTGTAAAATAAAGGGAAAAATACTGCGAAAGTGTCTGTGTGAGGAGTGACGTGCTACACAGTCTCTCTCTCTCTCTCTCGCTCCGCGCCCTGTAAAAAGCCATGAAAAAGACATAATCACGGACACACGCACGCGCACGCACGCACATGCATGCACACGCAGACGCACGCGCACAGAATCACACGCACGCAAGCACACGCCAAAAAAAAAGAGAAAAGAAAGAAATGGCTGGCTTCATCAGAAAGACCGACAAGTTTGATTACATAACAGATAATTAGCTCATGTATACTGAGCTATTAGAACAATACTTTGAAGCAAATGACATTGCTAATGAGAAGTAGTGCTAATTTTGCTCAGTGCATTGGGTTTAAAGGCATACAGATTGCTTTAAAGTTTGACTGCTCCAAGCAAGCTATCAGAAATGAGCTTTGCTACAATTGTAAAGGTACTGCAGGAACCAAAGCCATTGTTGATTACAGAATGCTTTAGGTTTTATAAATGAAATCAAAAGGAAAGGAAGTTCATTTTAGTGTACATAGCTGAATTGAAGCGTTGGAGCATTGTCAGTTCGGTAATGGGATTATTGATACACTAAGAAATTGCTTAGTTATGGTACCTTAAAAGAAAGTATTCAAAAATGGCTCCTAACTGGAGCACAACTTACATTCATATGAGTAGTTGAAATTGCTGTTTCAATGCAAACTGCAGACAGAGATGCGACTGAGCTGCAGTCAGGAATGAATGTGAAAGTGAATAAAATTTCAGTGTCTGAACAATGTCAACTCCTACAACCACCACAGAGAATGCCCAGAACAGGAGACTGTTTCACACCACACTTCTCACCGGCCAAGTGATCTCGCTTGTCAGGAAAGGCATTATCTCACGAGAGTAAGAAATCCTCCAGAGCGATTAAATCTTTAGCACTGAATGGGACAATTGCTGTGGATGTCGGCATATAGTAGTTGTATTATATAGTACTCTGTGTATATAGTTGAGTTGTATTCTATTGAGTTAGAGTTTATAGCTAAGCAGGGAGGAGTGATGTGTATTTAATATTTCTGTTATATTTGAATAATCTTGATTAAGCATTCCTGTTCATTTAAATAATTCATTATGGGTTATATGTAAAAGTATGTTAATTGCATATGTCATCATGCTATCACATGCGTGCCTCACTTAAAGTAAAGATTGTTAAATCTGAATTCATGGACTCCCATGTTTCTTTTCAATTAGGTTACTGTTTTGAAGTTGCAATACTTAACAATGCAAAAGCAAATACACTGCTTCACCACTTCATTTTTACCTTGGGCCTGATGAAGAAGGTATTAGTATCACAGTTTCACTCACTGCATGTCTCTGTTCTGAACAATGCCTTTCCAATGGCTACAGTATATATCTTTCCAAATGTCACCATTGATGTTTTAACAAGTTATCTAGATGGATTAATCTGTAATTCTGCAGGCAAAATGATTCTGCAAACCACCCTGAGATTGCATTAGCATGATTCATTCTTCAACTCATTTGCTGTTAGCATCTTGAGAATGTAAGGAACTGGTCTCAGTCTGCACAACATGGCTTTTCCACCCTGTCAGTTAATGAATGCCCCTCAACACCAGTAGAATATCTTCAATCAATTTAAATTGCAAATTTGAAATTTTTCATCTTAGACACTTAGCTACTCAGTCAAAATTTTGGAGAAGTGAATGGTGATTATGTTGCCCAGCTATATAATTTTTTGTATTGTTGTAATTTTGAGATACTTTGGGATAATATTTTAATGTGATTACAGATCTCCTCTTTGATGCACTATCAATTACTCCAAAAGACTGGAAGTAGAGTAAATACTGAGAGGCTTTTATTAGCAGTAGAATGTGATCTCGACCATGCTGAGTATCTGCCCTGGACTGAGGGGAGGAGCAGTGACACAATCACCTTTATTCAGGAGTCTGTGTGAGGAGCCACAGGAGCAGTCAGCAGAGGGGCGTGTCCAGACAGGTAACCCAGTTACAACATATATATATATATATATATATATATGGTTTACCACACTCTTCACTCTCCCTACTGCTCCCTCTGCTTCCTGTCTTTCCAGCTCTCACTGGCCTCATGCTCCCCTATCCCCTCACCTCCCTGTCCTTCCTGCTCTTCTTCAACCTGCTTCCCTCCCTTGCTTTTCTCCCTCCTGCTATTCGCCTTTCTGCTCTCCTCTTCCTCCTGTGTTGTTTCCATCCGGCACCTGCTCTCTCCTGCTCCTCTTTCCCCCTTGCCCGCTTTCCCTTCTGCTCTAATCTCCTTCCTGCTTCCTCACCACCCTCCCTCCTTTCTACTCCACCTTCCCCTTCACTTCCCATCGTCCCACCCCTCCACGTGCCCCCCACCTCGCTCCTTGCTATGGGGCTGCCATTCTCTGAATTACGAAGCTGCTGCTGGTGCTGCTGGTATTGTTGGTCTTCGTCCACGCACACTAATCATGGAAATTTCACTCATCTTAAAACCATTCAGAAGTCCTGCAAAGATAAATGTAAACTTTCAGCAATGCTACTACGATTAAAAATTTCAACAATCTCTCTTTAGGCCATTCTTCAGAATTAGAGATAATTATAACAGTGTGAGTTCCAAAATGTTCATGATGTCATTGTTGGCCGCCACAGGTGAAGTAAGAGTTAATTACACAGGGTGGGGGAGAGGTGAGGGTGGGTGGCCAGTTTAGTAGGTGGTATCTATATTCTCTGATTCATACTTGGTACCTGCATGCTCCAATATTCTTCTACTCTATGAGCCAGGGATTTCCATGAGTCAGTAGGAGCGTTATGCTTTTCTATGAAGCTTTGAGAATGTCTTTGAGTCAATTTTTTTTTTCGGTCCACCTACTAATATCATGCCAGGACAGCGCTCAGAATAGAGCATCTAGTTTGAATGAATGAATGGAAATCAAAACATTTGCAGATGCTGGAAATCTGAAATAAAGAAAGAAAATGCTAGGATTACAGGTTAAGCAGCATCTATGGATTAAAACAGAGTTAAGACCCATAAGACATAGGAACAGAATTAGTCCATTCAGCCCATTGAATCTGCGCCGCTATTCCATCATGGCTGATCCCGGATCCCACACAACCCCATTAACTTGCCTTCTCACCATATCCTTTGATGTCTTGACTGATCAGGAAATAATCAACTTCTGCCTTAAATATACAAAGCAGACTTGGCCTCCACCGCAGTCTGTGGCAAAGCATTGAACAGATTCTCTACTCTCTGGCTAAAAAATAATCCTCCTGACCTCTGTTCTAAAAGGTCGCCCCTCAATTTTGAGGCTGTGCCCTTTAGTTCTGGTTATCCCCACAAGAGGAAACAAACCCTGCGCATCCAGCCTATCTAGTCCTTTCAACATTCGGTAGTTTTTAATGAAATCCACCTGCATTCTTCTAAATTCCAGTGAGTATAGGCCCAAAGCTGTCAAACACTCCTCATATGTTAACCCATTCATTCCTGGAAGCATCCTTGTGAAGCTTCTCTGGACTCTCTCAAATGACAAATATCTTTTCTGAGATATGGAGCCAAAACTGGTGACAATACTCGAAGTACGACCTGACTAGTGTCTTATAAAGTCTCAGCATTATCTCCTTGCTTTTATATTCTATTCCACTTGAAATAAATACCAACGTTGCATTTACCTTCTTTATCACAGACTCAACCTGTAAATTAACCTTCTGGAAGTCTTGCACGAGGACTCGTAAGTCCCTTTGAACCTCTAATGTTCGAACCTTCTCCCCATTTAGATAATAGTCTGCACTATTGTTCCTTTTACCAGAATGCACTAACATACATTTCCCAACACTGTATTTCATTTGCCTCTGTTTTGCCCATGCTTCCAATTTGTCTAAGTCCTGCTGCAATTTCATTGCTTCTTCAGCACCACCTACTCCTCCACCTATTTTCATATCATCCGCAAACTTTCCCACAAAGCCATCAATTTCATTATCCAAATCATTGACAAACAATGTGAAAAGTAGCAGTCCAATACTGACCCCTGAGGAACACCACTAGTCACTGGCGGCCTACCAGAAAATATCCCTTTATTCCCACTCACTGCTTCCTGCCTGTGAGCCACTATCCACGCCAGTATCTTTTCTGTAATGCCACAGGATTTTATCTTGTTAAGCAGCTTCATGTGTGACTCCTTATCAAATGCCTTCTGAAAATCCAAGTAAATGACATCCACTGCCTCTCCTTTGTCCACACTTCTTGTTATTTCCTTGAAGAAATCTGACAGATTTATCAGGCAAGATTTCCTTTTACATTTCAGGTTAACAATCTTTTTTCAGAAAATTTGTTTTAATTTGCAGAGAATTTGTCACCCATCCCAAACCCCTCCGTGGCACTCTACCCTCGCCATTCCCAAGATCCTTTGCTCCTGCCAGATTAACAAACTCGTTGACAAATACAGTACTGTGCAAAAGTCTTAGGCACCCTAGCTATATATATGTGCCTGGGACTTCCACACAGTACTGTATGTCAGCTGAAGCTTAATGAGAGCTATGGATTTTGACATTCTTTTGAAAATTTCTTTTCAAAACATGACATTCTTTTCAAAATTCTTTTGAGATTCTTTTGAGATGTAAACTAGTTATGCTCTTTATTCTGTGCTGAGAATGGAGGCATTTTAACAAATATCTATGCATGTACAGTATATGCTTTAATCAATAGTTGTTTATCTATTTATTTCCTGTTTATTTAATGGAAGGTTCTACTAATTTTCATTATCATCCGGATGAGGGTGTTGGCTGCAGATTTAGTGGGGCCTTCCAAAGGTAATTGTATAATTACCTTTTGGTTCTTAAAAGAGAGAAAATTGTGCTGCTGTGGGGAAGAGCAGGGGCATTAGACAACTTGATCAGTTTTTCAATAATCTCAGGCAAGCATGACATGCCACTTGGCCTCCTGAATTATGTGGATCAAAATGATTTTACTTGAACTAAACATTACTGCTGTAGATACTGCACTTTATAAGGACTGGAAAGAAAGGTGGAAGAAGGCAGGATAAGAAGGTGGGGGTGACGTAAAAGAAGAAGTACAAGCTGGCAGGTGACAGGTGAAGACAGGTGAGGGGAAAAGTCAGTGATGGAAAAGGGGGGATGAAGTGAGAAGTTGGGAGGAGATACATGGAAAAGGTAAAGGGCTGAAGAAGAAGGAATCTAACAGGAGAAGAAAGTGGAGCATGGGGGAAAGGGAAGAAGGAGGAACACCAGGAGATGGGCAGGTGAGAAGAAGGGAACTTTTAATTTAGGACCCCTCTCCTTCCCTTTTCCTTTCCAGTCCTGATGAAGGGTCTCACCCTGACACATTGACTGTTTATTCCTCTCCATAGATACTGCCTCACCTGCTGAGTTCCTCCAGCACTTTGTTGCTCTGGATTTCAACCATCTGCAGAATCTCTTGTGTTTATGATTTGCTGCACTTTATAAACCAGTTAACTAACCACAGCAAACAGCTTAACTGGTGAATAACCATAAATTCGACAGCCTTCCACTGAGTCTATCACATTAATTTCCATTTGATAGGCTCAGGAAGCTGTGTGTGAACTGGAGGGATTTTAATATCAATCTTGGAACACAGCCTGTTCTACTTAGCTGACAAAAAAGGCAGGCATGGCTGGGACCCACACATGTACCCATGGCTACACCTTTTGTTTGAAGGAAGTGGAAGGAGCCAAAGGAGAAATTATTATGAGTGAGGACCAGCTCTGTCAGAAGGAGGAAAGTGGTGGTAGAGGGGAGCAGGTAAGATCTGGTATCCAGAAAGAAGTGGAAAGCTTTGAGGCCTTCCTGATGGGGGATGGAGGTGTATAGGAACTGGACATCCATAGTGAAAATGAGATAACCAGGGCCAAGGAACTTGTAGTCATTGAAAAGATCAAGGGCATATGATGTGTCATGGATGAAGGTAGGAATGGGTTGAACTAGCAGGGATAAAACAGAATCAAGGTATGCAGATATAAGTTCAGTGGGGCAGGAACAAGCAGAGACAATGGGTCGACTTGGACAGGCAGGTTTATGGATCTTGGGCAGGAGGTAGAAATGAGAGGTGCAGGGTAAGGGAACTGTGAGGTTGGAGGCAGTGGATGGGAGATCCCCAGAGTTCATAAGGTCAGTGATGGTGTGGGTGGCAATGGTCAGGTGCTCCTTTGTGGGGTCCTGTTCAAGGGGCAAGTAAGAGAGTTAAGTCTGAGAGTTGTTCCTGGCCTCAGCAAGGTAGAGGTTAGTCCTCCAGACTACTACAGCACCCCCCTTATCTGCAGGCTTGATGGTGAGGTGAAAATTAGTACAGAGGGAGTGGAGAGCAGTGCGTTCAGGAGTGAGAAGTAGGTAGAAACGGGAGGTGTGGGGTAAGGGAACTATGTAGTCCTGGGCTTCCATGTCCTTTTCCTTGGTAAATACATTTTACACATTTCAGACTGTTTTTGCACCAAATTTTGGAGCACAGCCATTTTCATAACTTCTCAAATAGGAAATCCGAGAGGTTGTCGAACACTCTGTTGATTCCTTTCAAGATGTTGCGTCAAGGTTGAATCACAACCCGCTGTGTAAAATTCAGCACACTCTGTACAAGTACAGGTATGCTGAGGCTAATAAAGTTGGTTCACTTCTTTCTCCATTGTCTTCTGGCTTGTTTCATGATGTTTATTACATCCTGTCATTCCTGTTGGGCAGCCTGACTGTGAGGCCTCGTTTCAATTGTCGTGAGGTGATTCAAAGAAAGCATTAGCTGAGTTGTAAGTCTGTGACTTGTTTATTGGTAGAGACGGTGAGCATTTAAATTCAGCTGTCAGCCCTACTACTAAGACTGAGGGGCTCTATTCTCTCTTTCAATGGAATATTTTAATGCGATTGCTTTTACATTTAAAAGTGGGGCATAATGTCCAGTGATATAATTTGATGGACTCTTACTATCCAGGCAACTTTTATTGTTTAAGCTACAGAACTAAAGAACAAATCAGCAGTTCATTTGTCTCAATGCTTTTGGAACATTCTTGCTGTGCAAAATATATTTGATGCCAGTCCTACTTTCCAATGACTATGCCTGAACAACTTCTTCATTAGCTGTAAAGCAATTTCAGATACTCTGAGCAAGTGAAAGAAACTATATGAAAAATCTTTTTCTTGTCTGGTTTCTCCTTTCCGTACCTAGCTTCCTTTGTGAGAGATGCAACAATACTGGATCAGTCTGGAATGCTTATGGGTTAGCACTCACAATGAAAAGCCTTGACTTTCTGCTAGAATCATGGAATCACTCGGCACAAAAGACAGGCCCACCATGTTCCTGTTAAGTACAACATCTACATAAATCCCATTTAGCAGCATACGAACTGTGGTCTTCCATGCTTTGGACCTGATGATTATTTTTAGGATGATCACACCTGAATAAATAGATATTGAATTCCAGATCGGTTCTAGCAGTCACTTCAGGTTATGCCCAGTGAATTGCATATATGCCACGGTAAGCACGCCCAAAATATGAGTGAGTACTTGTCCCTCAGTTCTGGACTTCCCTATCATAGTGAACATCTTCTCCACAACCACTTTATCTAGGCTTTTCGATAGGCAGTAGGTTTCAGTGAGGTCCCCCACCCCCTCCCATTCTTCTAAACTCCAGCGAGTACAGGCCCAGAGCCATCAAACCCTCCTCACATGTTAACCTATTTATCCTCTCCAATGCCAGCACACCTTTCTTAGATATGGAGCCCGAAACAGCTCACAATGTTCTAAATATGGTCTGAACAGTGCCTTATAAAGCCTTAGCATTACATTCTTGCTTTTATATTATAGTTATCTGGAAATGAATGCTAACATTGTATTTGCCTTCCTTACTACCAAATCAACCTGCAAGTTAACACTTAGACTCCCAAGTCCCTCTGCATCTCTGATTTCTGAATTTGCTGCCCATTTAGAAAATAGTCTACATGTTTAATCCTTCTATCAGTGCATATGCCCATACACTTCCCTACACTGTATTCCATCTGCCACTTCTTTGCTCATTCTCTTAAAGAGCCCAAGTCTTTAAGCAGAATCCCTGCTTCCTCAACACCTATCATTGTGTCATCTGCAACTTGGCTACAAAGCCATCGATTCCATCGTCCAGATCATTAACATATAATGTGAAATACAGCAAGCCTATATTGATCCCTGCAGAAAACTGCTAATAACTGGTAGCCAACCGGAAAAGGCCACCTTTATTCCTGCCCGTTGCCTTCTGCCAGTCAACCAAACATCTGTCCATGCTAGTACTCTCCTGTAGTACCATGGCTCTTACCTTGTTTAGTAGCCTCCTCTGCAGCACATTTTCAGAAGCCTTCTGAAACCCACGTTAACAACATCTACCAACTCTACTTGTCTATCCTGCCTATTTTTCCCAAATCTGCCAGGCAAGATTTCCCCTTACGGAAATCATGTTGACTTCTACCTATTTTACTATATTCTATGCCTCCAGAATGTCATCCTTAATAATTGACTCTAACATCCTGCCCACTACTGAACTCAGGCTAACTGCCCATCATTTCCTGTATTTTGCTTTCCTGACTTCTTAAAGAGCAGAGTAACACTTGCAATTTTTCAGTCCTCTGGAACCATTCCATATAACCATATAACCATATAACAATTACAGCACGGAAACAGGCCATCTCGGCCCTTCTAGTCCGTGCCGAACTCTTACTCTCACCTAGTCCCACCGACCTGCACTCAGCCCATAACCCTCCATTCCTTTCCTGTCCATATAGCTGTCCAATATAATTTTAAATGACAACATCGAACCTGCCTCAACTGAGCAAAGAAGTTCCCCCTCATGTTACCCCTAAACTTTTGCCCTTTAACTCTCAACTCATGTCCTCTTGTTTGAATCTCCCCACTCTCAATGGAAAAAAGCCTATACACGTCAACTCTATCTATCCCCCTCATAATTTAAAATACCTCTATCAAGTCCCCCCTCAACCTTCTACATTCCAAAGAATAAAGACCCAACTTGTTCAACCTTTCTCTTTAACTGAGGTGATGAAACCCAGGTAACATTCTAGTAAATCTTCTCTGTACTCTCTCTATTTTGTTGACATCTTTCCTATAATTCAGTGACCAAAACTGTACACAATACTCCAAATCTGGCCTCGCCAATGCCTTGTACAATTTCAACATTACATCCCAACTCCTATAC
Organism: Mobula hypostoma; assembly: GCF_963921235.1. NCBI lineage: Eukaryota > Metazoa > Chordata > Chondrichthyes > Myliobatiformes > Myliobatidae > Mobula > Mobula hypostoma. The sequence goes on from NC_086100.1 coordinate 120,302,461, forward strand.
TCAATGCTCTGATTTATAAAGGCCAGCATACCAAAAGCTTTCTTCACCACCCTATCCACATGAGATTCCACTTTCAGGGAACTATGCACCATTATACCTAGATCCCTCTGTTCTACTGCATTCTTCAATGCCCTACCATTTACCATGTATATCCTATTTTGATTAGTCCTACCAAAATGTAGCACCTCACATTTATCAGCATTAAACTCCATCTGCCATCTTTCAGCCCACTCTTCTAACTGTCCTAAATCTCTCTGCAAGCTTTGAAAACCTACTTCATTATCCACAACTCCACCTATCTTAGTATCATCTGCATACTTACTCATCCAATTTACCACTCCATCATCCAGATCATTAATGTATATGACAAACAATGTTGGACCCAGTACAGATCCCTGAGGCACACCACTAGTCACCGGCCTCCAATCTGACAAACAGTTATCCACCACTACTCTCTGGCGTCTCCCATCCAGCCACTGCTGAATACATTTTACTGCTTCAATATTAGTACCTAACGATTGAACCTTCCTAACTAACCTTCCGTTTGGAACCTTGTCAAAGGCCTTACTGAAGTCCATATAGACAACATCCACTGCTTCACCCTCGTCAACTTTCCTAGTGACTTCTTCAAAAAACATGACCTTCCACGCACAAATCCATGTTGACTGTTCCTAATCAGACCCTGTCTATCCAGATAATTATATATACCATCTCTAAGAATACCTTCCATCAATTTATCCACCACTGGCGTCAAACTCACAGGCCGATAGTTGCTAGGTTTACTCTTAAAATCCTTTTTAAACAATGGAACAACATGAGCAATACGTCAATCCTCTGGCACCATCCCCGTTTCTAATCACATTTGAAATATTTCTGTCAGTGCCCCTGCTATTTCCACACTAACTTCCCTCGAGGTCCTAGAGCATATCCTGTCAGGACCCAAAGACTTATCCACTTTTATATTCCTTAAAAGCTTCAGTACTTCCTCTTCTTTAATCATTATAGTTTTCATAACTTCCCTACCTGTTTCCCTTATTTTACACAATTCAATAGTGAATACCGAAGAAAAGAAATTGTTCAGAATCTCCCTCATCTCTTTTGGCTCCACACATAGCTGTCCACTTTGATTCTCTAAGGGACCAATTTTAGCCTTCACTATCCTTTTGCTATTAATATAACTGTAGAAACCCCTGGGATTTAGTTTCACCTTACTTGCCAAAGCAACCTCATATCTTCTTTTAGCTTTTCTAATCTCTTTCTTAAGAGGGGAGGAGAAGATGGCAGCGCGACACAGCGCGCGCGGCCGCTCCGACATGATATCGTATTTGTTAAGTAGGGGCCGTGCACAATCCTGATTTGATGGAGACAGACGTGAGAAACACTGGGGAACATCTGGAGAAACTTCTGAAATGCCCGCTTCGCTGCCGCTGCTACTGTGCGATCGAGAATCTCTGGAGGGGAAGGCCCCAGATCCTTGGCTTTGCCTATTGCCTGTTGCCAGGGCCGGGGTCGAAGCCCTTGGCAGAGATGGTGCTTGGTGCTCGGTGTCGGAGGGCTGGTTGGAGGCTCGAAGTTTTCGGATGGACTCAGAGTCGGCTGTGGTTGAGTGCTTCCAGGGTGCTGCATCGGCAAGTTTGCGGCGCTGGAGGTTCATGGCAGGGAGAGCTTTTTTTTCTTCCTTCTACCGTCTGCACGAGATGACGGGACTTTCGAGAGACTTTGAGACTTTTTTTTTACCGTGCCCATGGTCTGTTCTTTATCAAATTACGGTATTGCTTTGCACTGTTGTAACTATATGTTATAATTATGTGGTTTTTGTCAGTTTTTCAGTCTTGATTTGTCTCGTGTTTCTGTGATATCATTCTGGAGGAACATTGTATCATTTCTTAATGCATGTAATACTAAATGACAACAAAAGAGGACTGTGTGTCCTCATAATCTAATCTAAATTTCTTTTTACATTCTTTATATTCCTTGAGCACCTCATTTACTCCATGCTGCATATATTTATTGTAGATATCTCTTTTTTTCTGAACCAAGTTTCCAATATCCCTTGAAAACCATGGCTCTCTCAAACTTTTAACCTTTCCTTTCAACCTAACAGGAACATAAAAATTCTGTACCCTCAAAATTTCACCTTTAAGTGACCTCTATTTCTCTATTGCATTCTTCCCATAAAACAAATTGTCTCAATCCACTCCTTCTAAATTCTTTCGCAGCTCCTCAAATTTAGACTTTCTCCAATCAAAAATCTCAACCCTGGGTCCAGACCGATCCTTCTCCATAATTATATTCCAAAATCTAGTGATTCCAGAATTCTAGTGAAATCTCATACTTCAGGGTGAATTCTATCAGATTATAGTCACTGACTCCTTCAGAATTCTTTACTTTATGTTCCCTATTTATTTCTAGTTCATTATGCAACATCCAATCCAGCATCCTGGCTACCGTTTGGAGGCTTATATATAACTCTCATTGGGGTCTTTTTATCCTTGCAGTTTCTTAACTCTACCCTCAAGGAACCTACATCTTCTAATACTATGTAAAATCTTTCTAAGGATGTGATTTCGTTTTTTGCCCAGAGAGCCACCTCACTCCCTCTGCCTACCTGCCTGTCCTTTCAATTCAATGTGTATCCTTGGATGTTCAGCTCCGAACTATAATCTACTTTCACGACACTGATGCCCACAATGTCATACCTGCCGATTTCTAACTGTGCTATTTCATATTCTGTGTGAATTAAAATATAATGCCTTCAGTCCTGTATTCATTACTCTTTTCAACTTTGTCTCCATGTTACTGGAAGTTAATTTTCTTATGCCTTTCTGAATGTTCTACCTTATTGTTTATTCTGGAGGTGTCAGTAACCTCTCCTGCACTCTCCTTCCCCTTTATGTTATCCATACGTTTACAAGCTGTTGAACCCAACTGCTACATTTAGTTTAAAGACCTATCCACAGTGTAGTTATACAATTCTCTGGGACCCTGGTCCCGGCGTGGTTCAGGTGGGACGCATTGGAACAGCTCCCTCCTTCCCCAGTTCTGGCACCAATATCCCACAAATTCAAACCCACTTCTCCCACACTAATCTCTGAGTCACATATTTAACTCTCTGATCTTATTAACCCTGTGCCAAGTTGCACATGGCTCAGGTAACAAAACAGAGATTATTACTCAAACACAAAGAAATCTGCAGATGCTGGAATTTCAAGCAACACACATAAAAGTTGCTGGTGAAGGCAGCAGGCCAGGCAGCATCTCCAGGAAGAGGTACAGTCGCCGTTTCGGGCGGAGACCCTTCATCAGGACTAACTGAAAGAAGTGCTAGTAAGAGATTAGAAAGTGGGAGGGGGAGGGGGAGATCCAAAATGATAGGAGAAAACAGGAGGGGGAGGGATGGACAGTTGATTGGCAAAAGGGATACAAGGCTGGAGAAGGGAGAGGATCATGGGACGGGAGGCCTAGGGAGAAAGAAAAGGGGGAGGGGGGAAAAGCCCAGAGGATGGGCAAGGGGTATAGTGAGAGGGACAGAGGGAGAAAAAGGAGAGAGAGAAAAAAAGAATGTGTGTATATAAATAAATAACGGATGGGGTACGAGGGGGAGTTGGGGCATTAGCGGAAGTTTGAGAAGTCAATGTTCATGCCATCAGGTTGGAAGCTACCCAGACGGAATATAAGGTGTTGTTCCTCCAACCTGAGTGTGGCTTCATCTTTACAGTAGAGGAGGTCGTGGACAGACATATCAGAATAGGAATGGGACGTTGAATTAAAATGTGTAGCACTGGGAGATCCTGCTTTCTCTGGCGGACAGAGTGTAGGTGTTCAGTGAAATGACCTCCCAGTCTGTGTCGGGTCTCGCCAATGTATAGAAGGCCACACCAGGAGCACCAGACGCAGTATATCACCCCAGCCGACTCACAGGTGAAGTATCACCTCACCTGGAAGGACGGTCTGGGGCACTGAATGGTGGAGACGGAGGAAGTGTAAGGACACGTGTAGCACTTGTTCTGCTTACAAGGATAAATGCCAGGAGGGAGATTGGTGGGGAGGGATGGGGGGGGACGAATGGGCAAGGGAGTGTCATAGGGAGCGATCCCTGCGAAAAGCGGGGGGGAGGGAGGGAAAGATGTGCTTAGTGGTGGGATCCTGTTGGAGGTGGCGGAAGTTACGGAGAATTATATGTTGGACTCGGAGGCTGGTGGGGTGGTAGGTGAGGACAAGGGGAACCCTATCCCTAGTGGGGTGGCGGGAGGATGGAGCGAAAGCTGATGTGCGTGAAATGGGGCAGATGCGTTTGAGAGCAGAGTTGATGGTGAAGGAAGGGAAGCCCCTTTCTTTAAAAAAGGAGGACACCTCCCTCATCCTGGAATGAAAAGCCTCATCCTGAGAGCAGATGCAGCGGAGACAAAGGAATTGCGAGAAGGGGATGGCATTTTTGCAAGAGACAGGGTGAGAAGAGGAATAGTCCAGATAGCTGTGAGATTCAGTAGGCTTGTAGTAGACATCAGTAGATAAGCTGTCTCCAGAGATAGAGACAGAAAGATCTAGAAAGGTGAGGGAGGTGTCAGAGATGGACCAGGTAAACTTGAGGGCAGGGAGAAAGTTGGAGGCAAAGTTAACGAGCTCAGCATGCGTGCAGGAAGCAGCGCCTATGTAGTCATTGATGTAGCGAAGGAAATGTGGGGGACAGATACCAGAATAGGTTTGGAATATAGATTTTCCACAAAGCCAACAAAAAGGCAGGCATAGCTAGGACCCATACGGGTGCCCATGGCTACACCTTTAGTTTGGAGGAAGTGGGAGGAGCCAAAGGAAAAGTTATTAAGAGTAAGGACTAATTCCGCTAGACAGAGCAGAGTGGTGGTAGAGTGGTTAGGTTTGGAATCCAAAAAGAAGCAGACAGATTTGAGACCTTCCTGATGGGGGATGGAAGTATATAGGGACTGGACATCCATGGTGAAAATAAAGCAGTGGGGGCCAGGGAACTTAAAATCATCGAAAAGTTTAAGAGCGTGAGAAGTGTCACGAACATAGGTCGGAAGGGATTGAACAACGGGGGATAAAACCGTGTCGAGGTATGCAGAAACGAGTTCGGTGGGGCAGGAGCAAGCTGAGACAATAAGTCTACCAGGACAGGCAGATTTGTAGATCTTGGGTAGGAGGTAGAAACGGGAAGTGCGGGTTGTGGGAACTATAAGGTTGGTAGCAGTGGATGGGAGATCCCCTGAGCAGATAAAGTCGGTGATGGTGTGAGAGACAATGGCCTGGTGCTCCTTAGTGGGGTCACGATCGAGGGGTAAATAAGAGGAGGTATCCGCGAGTTGTCGCTGAGCCTCGGCAAGGTAGAGGTCAGTGCGCCAGACTACAACAGCACCCCCCCTTATCGGCGGGTTTTATAGTAAGACTAGGATTAGTGCGGAGGGAGCGGAGAGCAGAGCGTTCGGAAGGATTGAGGTTGGAATGGGAACAAGGTGCGGTGAAGTCGAGACGGTTGATGTCCCGTCGGCAATTAGCAATAAAGAGTTCCAGAGCAGGCAGAAGATCAGAGCAGGGTGTCCGTGAAGAGGAGGAGGGTTGAAGTCGGGAGAAAGGGTCATCGGTGGGGGTGGGAGAGTCCTTGCCGAAGAAGTAGGCTCGGAGACGGAGCCAGCGGAAGAAGAGTTCTGCATCATGGCGAACACGGAACTCGCTGAGGTGTGGGCGGAGGGGGACAAAGGTGCAGCCTTTACTGAGGACAGAGCGCTCTGCCTCAGACAGCTGAAGGTCAGAGGGGATAGTAAAGTCCCAGCACGGATGAGAGCTGGGATCAGAGGGGGGAAGGGGGAGACTGGGGGTGTCAATGGAGAGGGGAGGGTTGGGGTGAGAGGAAGATGGAGCCTCTGAGGGCCCAGCAATAGCAGATGGAATGTGAGGGAGACGGGTTTGCGGAGTGGTGGTGGGGGAGGGGGAGATAGGAGTCACAATAGCAGCACATAAAGACCCGGCCTGGAGTTCAAGGCTGGAGTCGTAGTTGATGGTTGCACAATCGCTTTGAAGATGTCCATGGTCATTGCTGGAGTCCGGGTTTTGAATATGCCCTGGGGTGCTGGAGCCGGCAAGGTCAATGGCAGGGGCCACAATCTGAAGTTCATGCCTGTTCGTGTTGGGGCCAGTAGGCTCTGGCATCTGCTGACGTAAGATCTTGTGATCCTTGCCTAACATGACAAAGTCAAAAAACGGCGATTGCAGGCGTGAATCCGACGGAGGATGAAATAACGGGCAGGACCATTACAGACGGCGAAGAAGGTATCCCAAAGGTGTGGAAGGGTCTGGGATAGGGACACCAAGTACCTCCCCATGGCGGAGAGAGTCGCCTTCAGAGCTTGACGGGAGAAGCGACGAGAGGCAGAGTCAATAAAATGTGAGTACCCGGGATCCTCAGAAGGTCCAAATTGAGAGGCTCGAAAACGAATCCTAAAGCCAACTGGAGTAAGTTGGCGATGGAGGCACGTTCCAAGAAAGGATATATGGCTGCGATAGCGAGTCTGAGTCGAGAAGTTGAAGAGCCGAAGAAATTACAGATGGGGAGCAGAGAGATGGTTTCACTGAACTTCCGTCGAAGAGAAGATTTAAACTTCTTCGGTGTAGGCATCACCGGAAGAGGCTTTGCAGTAGTGAATTTAAAAACGCAAACACGAGGAAATCTGCAGATGCTGGAATTTCAAGCAACACACATTAAAGTTGCTGGTGAATGCAGCAGGCCAGGCAGCATCTCTAGGAAGAGGTACAGTCGACGTTTCAGGCCGAGACCCTTCGTCAGGACTAACTGAAAGAAGAGCTAGTAAGAGTTTTGAAAGCAGGAGGGGGAGGGGAGGGGGAGATCTGAAATGACAGGAGAAGACAGGAGGGGGAGGGATGGAGCCAAGAGCTGGACAGGTGATTGGCAAAAGGGATATGAGAGGATCATGGGACAGGAGGCCCAGGGAGAAAGAAAAGGGGGAAGGAGGGAAAAAAGCCCAGAGGATGGGCAAGGGGTATAGTGAGGGGGACAGAGGGAGAAAAAGGAGAGAAAGAGAAAAAAAAGAATGTGTGTATATAAATAAGTAACAGATGGGGTACGAGGGGGAGGTGGAGCATTAGCGGAAGTTTGAGAAGTCAATGTTCATGCCATCAGGTTGGAAGCTACCCAGACAGAACATAAGGTGTTGTTCCTCCAACCTGAGTGTGGCTTCATCTTTACAGTAGAGGAGGCCATGGACAGACATATCAGAATGGGAATGGGATGTGGAATTAAAATGTGTGGCCACTGGGAGATCCTGCTTTCTCTGGCGGACAGAGCGTAGATGTTCAGCGAAACAATCTCCCAGTCTGCGTCAGGTCTTGCCAATGTATAGAAGGCCACATCGGGAGCACCGGACACAGTATATCACCCCAGCTGACTCACAGGTGAAGTGTCGCCTCACCTGGAAGGACTGTCTGGGGCCCTGAATGGTGGTAAGGGAGGAAGTGTAAGGGCATGTGTAGCACTTGTTCCGCTTACAAGGATAAGTGCCAGGAGGGAGATTGGTGGGGAGGGAGGGGGGGGGATGAATGGACAAGGGAGTCACGTAGGGAGCTATCCCTGCGGAAAGTGGGGGGGGTAGGGGAAGATGTACTTAATGGGGGGATCCTGTTGGAGGTGGCGGAAGTTACGGAGAATTATATGTTGGACACGGAGGCTGGTGGGGTGGTAGGTGAGGACAAGGGGAACCCTATCCCTAGTGGGGTGGTGGGAGGATGGAGCGAGAGCTGATGTGCGTGAAATGGGGGAGATGCATTTGAGAGCAGAGTTGATGGTGGAGGAAGGGAAGCCCCTTTCTTTATTAAAGGAGGACATCTCCCTCGTCCTGGAATGAAAAGCCTCATCCTGAGAGCAGATGTGGCGGAGATGGAGGAATTGCGAGAAGGAGATGGCATTTTTGCAAGAGACAGGGTGAGAAGAGGAGTAGTCCAGATAGGTGTGAGAGTCAGTAGGCTTATAGAGACATCAGTAGATAAGCTATCTCCAGAGATAGAGACAGAAAGATCTAGAAAGGGAAAGGAGGTGTCGAAAATGGACCAGGTAATCTCTTACTAGCTCTTCTTTCAGTTAGTCCTGGCGAAGGGTCTCGGCCCGAAACGTTGACTGTACCTCTTCCTAGAGATGCTGCCTGGCCTGCTGCATTCACGAGAGACTATTACTTCTTTGTTTCTGTGTTATACAGTGAGAGATATGAGAGCGATCTGAATATCAGGGAAAATCTACAATGACTATAGGAAGCTCTGCCTCAAGAATTCGGCATCTATCATCAAGGTAGATACCTCCTTCTAGAGGCAGTAACCCCCCATCCAGGTCACGCCTCTTCTCATTGCAACCATCAGGCAGGAGACACGGAGACCTGAAGTCCCACACTACCAGATCCAGGGACAGCTAATTTCTGACTACCATCAAGTTCTTGAACCAAACTGCATAACCCCAATCCCACCTCAGCAACGGAAAACCACAGACCACCTTTTGTACCTGTATCACAAAGTACTTGTGCATGTGACAGTGAAGTCGGCACAACTTAATTTGACAAGCAAACAATGAGACTAGATTATTGGGAATCTCATCATCAGCTGTGGACATCGGTAATTTTTCAGTGTCCTGCTCAAAACATTTTCAGTGTCTGAATAGAAAGTCAATTCGTTTTTGATGTTCCTGCAATGTCTTGTAGGATTTGGAAGATCACTGTAAACTAAGAATGCAAGCTCTTGTTACTGTATATTTCTTAGGCATCGTGATTCAGGTAGCTGTTAAATAATATTAGTTGTGTGAGGCTAGAATCAATGCTGATAAGTAAACCAGACTGTAACATTACTGGCAACACACATCAAAGTTGCTGGTGAATGCAGCAGGCCAGGCAGCATCTCTAGGAAGAGGTGCAGTCGACGTTTCAGGCCGAGACCCTTCGTCCTGATGAAGGGTCTCGGCCTGAAACGTCGACTGCACCTCTTCCTAGAGATGCTGCCTGGCCAGTCCTGACGAAGGGTCTTGGCCTGAAATGTCGACTGCACCTCTTCCTAAAGATGCTGCCTGGCCTGCTGCGTTCACCAGCAACTTTGTTGTGTGTTGCTTGAATTTCCAGCATCTGCAGAATTCTTGTTCTAACATTACTGGCCATGGCAGAGACTGCCACCTACTGCAGGAATTAAGTGACAGAGAGGGAATCAGAATGATGCTGTGTCCATCATTCTTAATATTCTTACAAGCTAAATCAAATTATTTATGCATGTGAGCATGTATTAAATTACTAAAACCTCCAGCAGTTTATCTGTAATTCTAATTACTGGTGGAATACAAGTGTTATTGAAAGAAATAGGTTCTCTGTGAAAGGAATAACCTAGGGCTTTTGGCTGTTCTGACCTCGGTGATGACAGGATATGGATTATTCCCTTTATAATGTCTACAATGATTTTGCTAACAAGGCAGCACTTACTTCTACTCACTCAGCAATAAAATGGGATAAAGATGACTTCCTAAACTGCTGTGCTCCCACTACAGCTAGTGTCAGAAGCTGGATGAGCTGGAAGGACTTCCTTTTGCGACCTTTACCCTTTGCATTGCTCCTCTAGTGCCATATCCAGAGATAATAATTTTGCAGGCCACAGTTTTGAAAGTCAGTAGTGAAAGATGTCCACAGCATACTCAGCAAAGTGGAGTAGTGGATCTATGAGCATCTTGGGCTTCATGAAGATTTTGGTGATCATGTGGCATTTTGAGGTCCCCTCGGAAAACAGAGCTTGTTTGGACACAAACATTTCCCTGTTTCTTCCAATCAGAAAGACAGACCAGAGGTTCATTTATTATCAATGTATATATCCCTAATAGCCATGAAACAAAGAAAGAACATGAAAGTTGTTCAGGAAGCATCGACCCCCCCCCGTATAAAAAAGAATGCCACCCCAATCATCAACCCCCTAAAAATACCCTCCCTCACACAAAATGGAGCAGGAACCTCAACCTGCAAAAAACAACCCCCCCCACACAAAAAATTAACAGAACATCAACACGCCCCCCCCAAACACCCTCCCCTCAAACAATGAAACAGAAAAGGAACAGGTGATGAAAAGCACAGTATATAAAATCAATAAGTCTGAAAAAAGTCCACAGTACATCAGTGCAATAGTCCAACCCTTAAATACCATCGAAAGAGAGGGATACCACACAAGGCAGACAGGCCTCCCCATCTGTCACAGCAATAGGCCACTCTCAGGTTCCTTCTCCGGCAGCGATCAAAAGGCAGGCAGTCGGCGCTTGCTCTCCCGCTTGCCTTCTGCATTCGCCTGGATGTCTCGATCTTCCTCAACGCTTTGACTGGCAATTAGTGGATGCTTTAAAAGGTGAAATGGAGTCAAACATTAGCTCTCGCACCCCATCCCGAAATTTATTCACGTCAAGACTGTCCAAATACACACTCACTTTCTGGAATCTTTGCAGAGACAGCAAAGCACAGGATCGCTCAAATGATCTCCGAACTGTAAGTTGCTAGCTCTAACAGTTCCAGAAACAGATTTAAGGTGTAAAACAGACATAAAAGCAGCAAAAAAGGTATTTTTGTGAGCTATCTGGAAGATGTCGACTGAGAGAGTAACCTTTCACCAACATGTTCATCTTGTCTGTGCAACAGTGTTTTAATGATTCATCTACGTGAATACAGTGTCTATAAAAAATATTCATCACCCCTAGAAGTTTTCATGTTTTATTGCTTTACAACATTGAATTACAGTGGATTTGATTTGGCTTTTTTGACACTGATCAACAGAAAAAGACTCATTCTTGTCAAAGTGAAAGCATATCTCTACAAAGTGATCTAAATTAATTAACAAATATAAAATCAATTGCATAAGTATTTAGCCCCCTTTAGTATGACACACCCAGTAATCACTACTACAGCCAATTGGTTTTAGAAGTCACAGAATTAGTTAAATGGAGATCTATTTTTGGAGACCTGTGTGCAGTCAAGGTGTTTCAATTGACTGTAGTAAAAATACACCTGTATCTGGAAGGTCTATCTACTGCTGAGTCAGTAACCTGGCAAAAACCACATCATGAAGGCAAAGGAACACTCCAAACAACTTCGCAAAAAGGTGACTGAAAAGCACAAGTCAGGAGATAGATACAAGATAATTTCCAAGTCACTGACTATCCCTTGCAGTACGGTTAAGTGAATCATCGAGAGATGGAAAGAATATGGCACAGCTGCAAACCTGCCTAGAGCAAGCCGTCGGCAAAAACTGAGTGACCGTGCAAGAAGCAGACTGGTGAGAGTGGCAACCAAGAGCCCTATGACAACTCTGGAGGAGTTACAGGCTTCAGTCGCTGAGATGGGAGAGACTGTGCATACAACTGTAGCCCGAGTGCTACACCATTTGCAGCCTTATGGGAGAGTGACAAAGAGAAAGCCACTGTCCACAGATGAAAAAAGCTCACATGAAATCTCGGCTAAAGTTTGCCAGAAGATTCATGGACCATTGAGAAATCTGATGACGGGGAAGCAACTGTTCCTAAAACGTTGAATGTGAGCCTCAATGCTCTAAAATGTCCTTAAAACATTGGCTGTGAGTCTTTAGGCTCCTGTACCTCCTCCCTGATGGGAGTAACAAGAAGAGGACATGTCTGGAATGATGAGAATCATTCAAACTTCTTCAGGCACTAGTCTTGTCATTATCCTTTATGCTGGGGAGGGTTGTGCCAGAGATGAAGCTAGATGAGTCTACAGCCTCTGCAGTCTCTTGCAATCCTGTATGTTGGAGCCTCCACACCAGGCAGTAATGCAACCAGTCAGAGTGCTCTGTACAATACATCTGTTGAAATTTCTTAATGAAGTAGAGACACTAGCATGCCTTTTTATGATTCCATCAATGTGTTGAAACCAGGATAGATTCTCTGAGATGCTGAAGCCCAAGACACGAAGCTGCTCCCTCTTCCCACTGCTAACCCATCACTAGAGACTACTGTGTGTTCTCCCAACTTCTTCTCCACCTTTCTCTTCCTCATCTCCCTTCTATGTTTGCTGTGACTATACTAGGAATCAAATTCTAACCAGACTGTCTGAAATGATAAAACATGGTGTATATATTCAGTCTATGAAGCTGCTAGCAAATGTGCAAATATAATTCATCAGAGCATTCACTGAATGAAGGAAGAATGGTTGGGTACCATAGAACCACAGAAACTACAGCACAGAAACAGGCCTTTTGGCCCTTCTTGGCTGTGCCGAACCATTTTCTGCCTAGTCCCACTGACCTGTGCACGGACCATATCCCTCCATACACCTCCCATCCATGTATCTGTCCAATTTATTCTTAAATGTTAAAAAAGAACCCGCATTTACCACCTCGTCTGACAGCTCATTCCATACTCCCATCATTCTCCGTGTGAAGAAGCCCCCGCTAATGTTCCCTTTAAACTTTCCCCCCTCACCCTTAACCCATGTCCTCTGGTTTTTTTCTCCCCTTGCCTCAGTGGAAAAAGCCTGCTTGCATTCACTCTATCTAAACCCATCATGATTTTATATACCTCTATCAAATCTCCCCTCATTCTTCTACGCTCCAGGGAATAAAGTCCTAACCTATTCAACCTTTCTCTGTAACTGAGTTTCTCAAGTCCCAGCAACATCCTTGTAAAACTTCTCTGCACTCTTTCAACCTTATTAATATCCTTCCTGTAATTTGGTGACCAAAACTGAACACAATACTCCAGATTCGGCCTCACCAATGCCTTATACAACCTCATCATAACATTCCAGCTCTTATACTCAATACTTCGATTAATAAAGGCCAAGGTACCAAAACCTCTCTTTATGACTCTATATACCTGTGACGCCACTTTTAGGGAATTTTGTATCTGTATTCCCAGATCGCTCTGTTCCACTGCACTCCTCAGTGCCTTACCATTAACCCTGTATGTTCTACCTTGGTTTGTCCTTCCAACATGCAATACCTCACACTTGTCTGTACTAATCTCCATCTGCCATTTTACAGCCCATTTTTCCAGCTGGTCCAAGTCCCTCTGCAGGCTCTGAAAACCTTCCTCACTGTCTACTACACCTCCAGTCTTTGTATCATCAGCAAATTTGCTGATCCAATTTACCAAATTATCATCCAGATCATTGATGTAGATGACAAATAACAATGGACCCAGCACTGATCCCTGTGGCACACCACTAGTCACAGGCCTCCACTCGGAGAAGCAATTCTCTACTACCACTCTTTGGCTTCTTCCATTGAGCCAATGTCTAATCCAATTTACCACCTCTCCATGTATACCTAGCAACTGAATTTTCCTAACTAACCTCCCATGGGGGACCTTGTTTAAAGGCCTTATTGAAGTCCATGTAGACAATATCCACTGCCTTCCCTTCATCCACTTTCCTGGTAACCTCCTCGAAAAACTCCAATAGATTCATCAAACATGACCTACCATGCACAAAGCCACGTTGACTCTCCCTAATAAGTCCCTGTCTATCCAAATGCTTGTAGATTCTGTCTGTTAGTACTCCCTTCAATAACTTACCTACTACCGACATTAAACTTACTGGCCTATAATTTCCCGGATTACTTTTCGATCCTTTTTTAAACAACGGAACAACATGAGCCACTTTCCAATCCTCCGGCACCTCACCTGTAGACAGCGACATTTTAAATATTTCTGCCAAGGCTCCTGCAATTTCAACACTAGACTCCTTCAAGATCCGAGGGAACACCCTGTCAGGTCCCGGGGATTTATCCACTTTAATTTTCCTCAAGACAGCAAGGACCTCCTCCTTTTCAATCTGTACAGGTTCCATGATCTCACTACTTGTTTCCCTTAATTCCATAGACTTCATGCCAGTTTCCTGAGTAAATACAGACGCAAAAAACCTATTTAATATCTCCCCCATTTCCTTTGGTTCCACACATAGCCAACCACTCTGATCTTCAAGAGGACCAATTTTATCCCTTACAATCCTTTTGCTCTTAATATACCTGTAAAAGCTCTTTGGATTATCCTTCACTTTGACCGCCAAGGCAACCACATGTCTTCTTTTAGCCCTCCTGATTTCTTTCTTAAGTATTTTCTTGCACTTCTTATACTCCTCAAGCACCTTATTTACTTCCTGCTTCCTATACATGTCATACAACTCCCTCTTCTTCTTTATCAGAGTTGCAATATCCCTTGAGAACCAAGGATCCTTATTCCTATTCACTTTGCCTTTAATCCTGACAGGAACATACAAATTCTGCACTCTCAAAATTTCTCCTTTGAAGGTTTCCCACCTACCGATCACATCCTTGCCAGAGAACAACCTGTCCCAATCCACGCTTTTTAGATCCTTTCTCATTTCTTCAAATTTGGCCTTCTTCCAGTTCAGAACCTCAACCCTAGGACCAGATCTATCCTTGTCCATGATCAAGTTGAAACTAATGGTGTTATGATCACTGGAACCAAAGTGCTCCCCTACACAGACTTCCGTCACTTGTCCTAACTCGTTTCCTAACAGGAGATCCAATATTGCATCCCCTCTAGTTGGTCCCTCTATATATTGATTTAGAAAACTTTCCTGAATACATTTTACAAACTCTAAACCATCTAGACCCCTAACAGTATAGGAGACCCAATCAATATATGGAAAATTAAAATCCCCTACCACCACAACTTTATGTTTCCTGCAGTTGCCTGCTATCTTTCTGCAGATTTGCTCTTCCAATTCTCGTTGACTATTGGGTGGTCTGTAACACAATCCCACTAATGTGGCCATACCTTTCCTGTTTCTCAGCTCCACCCATAAGGACTCAGTAGACAAGCCCTCTAATCTGTCCTGCCTGAGCACTGCTGTAATATTTTCCCTAACAAGCAATGCTACTCCCCCACCTTTCATTCCTCTTCCTCGATCACATCTGAAACATTGGAATCCTGGAATATTAAGCTGCCAGTCCTGCCCCTCCTGTAGCCAAGTTCCACTAATTGCTATAATGTCATAATTCCACGTGTTAATCCACGCCCTCAACTCATCCGCCTTCCCCGCAATACTCCTAGCATTGAAATATATACACCTCAGAAGATTTTTACCACCACTCACAACCTTTCTACTAGCGGATTTGCTTGAACTTTTAACATCATTTATTTTCACCCCAGCCACACTGTCAGCTCTGGCACTCTGGTTCCCATCCCCCTGCAAATCTAGTTTAAAGCCCCCCCAGTAGCATTAACAAACCTCCATGTAAGGATATTGGTCCAGAGCATCCTATTTATACCCTCACTGGCATGTAGCACAGGTAGCAATCCTGAGATTACCCCCTCGAGGTCCTGCTTTTCAACTTCCTACCAAGCTCTCTATACTCACTCTCCAGGAGCTCCTCACTCTTCCTTGCAATGTCATTGGTACCGATGTGCACCACGA
This sequence comes from Mobula hypostoma, assembly GCF_963921235.1. NCBI lineage: Eukaryota > Metazoa > Chordata > Chondrichthyes > Myliobatiformes > Myliobatidae > Mobula > Mobula hypostoma. Next base: position 120,317,883 of record NC_086100.1, read on the forward strand.
CATCTGGCTGATCACCATCCCACTTCAGAATATCAAGCAATCGATCAGAGACATCCTTGACCCTGGCACCCGGGAGGCAACAAACCATCCTGGATTCTCTGTCACGACCACAGAACCTCCTATCTGCACCTCTAACTATCGAGTCCCCTATCACTACCGCTCTCCTCTTTTTCCCCCCTCCCTTCTGCACTGCAGAGCCAGACTCAGTGCCAGAGATCCGGCTACTGCAGCTTGTCCCAGGTAAGTCATCCCCCCCAACAGTATCCAATGCGGTATACTTGTTGTTGAGGGGAATGGCCACAGGGGAACCCTGCTCTGCCTGCCCTTTCCTCTTCCCTCGCCTGACAGTGACCCAATTTCCTGTCCTCTGCTCCTCTGGTGTAACTACCTCCCTGTAGCTACGATCTATAATCTCCTCATTCTCCCAAATGATCCGCAGGTCATCCAGCTCCTGCTCCAGTTCCCTAACGCGGTTTGTCAGGAGCTGCAGCTGGATGCACTAGGAAGATGTTGTACTTCCTCTACAGTACTCAGGGGCATGGGCCAGGTTTTACCCAATGTCCATCAGGAGGAAAGTCCTATTCTTTATAGTGGTTAACCTCTGAGTGCAAGAGAGTTAGCTTCCTGCTCATTCCTTGCAGACTTGGCTTGGACAGGTGGGGGACTGCTACTTTGCATCTATCAGGAAGTGCAGGACTCCCACATAAGTAGTGAGCAAAGTTAAAATCCTGATCTTTCTGAGAAATTCTTAACTTGGTGCATTTGACGGCAGTGCAATTTATTTCAGGCACTGAATCAGAGTCTCTGTTGATTTCAATGGGTCAGATAAGGCTATGGAGAGAAAGAGCAAAAGAGGAAGGTACAGTTAACTGTTAAGTTTTTACTTAATTATATTTACTTATGCCTTCTCCTAATGAAGGCAAACATTGATGATAGAATTCACTACTACCTTTGGCGAACCAACATTTGTCAACAGAGGAAGAGAGTTACAGAAAATCATGACATCAACCATCAGATGAAATTCGTAATCCACCAGGCAGCAGTGATCCCCACTTTTTCCAGACATTAACTATTAATGCACTGATGAGATTTCACCCAATGTTGTCGCTGCAAAATCCACTGAATCCACTAGCAGGGAAAGCAAATTAATGTCATCATCCTTTTCCAGGCCAACATCGAATATTGAAAGGCATAGAGTGAACATGGAAAGGATGCTTCCTATGTTGGGGAATATATGACCAGAAGACACTGCCTGAAAATTGAAGGTTGTCCCTTTAGAACAGAGATGAAGGGGAATGTCTTTAGCCAGAGTGGTGAATCTGTGGAATTCATTGCAGCAGATGGCTGTGGAGACCAAGTAATTTATAATTGTATATTTAAAGCAAAGGCTGACAGGTTCTTGATTAGTAAGGGAGTCAAAGGTTATAGGGAGAAAGCAGGAGAATGGGGTTGAGAGGGATAATAGATCAGCCATGATGGAATAATGGAGCAGTCTCAATGGACCAAATGGCCTGACTCTGCTCCTTTGTCCTGATCTCATGCCATCCTGACATTTGACGGTCTAAACCACAATGAGTCAGCCTCATCTGGCAGATTTTGTTGTTTCCCATACCCAACACCCGACACCCAAGATAAACATTCTAAAATATTCTGTGGCAAGAGATAATCATGTGCAGAGAGGAGATTCTCAAATGCTCCTTGAAGATGTCTATCGTCCCCACTAATTCATGGAAATTCTTGGTCTATGGTCATTCAAGATGGAGGAGCAAACGGAATTCATTGGAGAAACACAAAGTAAAATGTGGAAGGAGTACATCTTCTACTAATCAATCCACCCTGGTAAGCACTCCTTTCGGTGTTCTGCCTATGGTAAAGTCGGCAGATCCCACACTGGCCTCAGTAGCACCTCTACTACGACTACTACTACATCAACTCAGGCCTAGGGGGCCGGCGTCAGCGCTGGAGTAGCACTTCAGAAGCCAAAAATGGAGTGGAGGAAAATTTATTTCAATGCTGAGGGGTTGTCTTAGAAGAGGAATATGTAATTGTGTGTTTGTGTGTGTGTGTGTGTGTGTGTGTGTGTGTATATGTGTGTTCACATAAGTCGACCGGCCTTTTTCTGAATGTGGTGTATAAGGCATCTGAGTATTGCTGGTGAAGTGAAGTGCTAGCCCATGCCTCAGACCTCTCACTGTAATGTAAACCGTGAGAGCCCGGCATTTCAGAGTCTGTTACTGTGAAAAAACAGTTATATCTCCTGGAAACTTGCTTCACTTTCCCCACTTTTAGACCACAAGGCAATAAGATATAGGAGCAGAAGTAGGCCATTTGCCACTTCTTTCCCATTCTCCTAAACTATTTAAGTATCTCTGCAGGCTCTCTGTTTCCTCAACACTACCTGCTCCTCCACCTATCTTTGTATCATCGGCAAACTTAGCCACAAATCCATTAATACCATAGTCCAAATCATTGACATACATTGTAAAAAGCAGCAGTCCAGAATAGGATTCCTTTGTTCCCGCTCTCTGTTTATTGCTGACCAGCCAATGCTCCACACTCTCTAGTAACTCCCCTGTAATTCTATGGGCTCTTATCTTGCTAAGCAGCCTCATGTGCAGCACCTTGTCAAATACCTTCTGAAAATCCAAGTACACCACATCTACTGCATCTTCTTTGTCTACCTTGCTTACAATTTCCTCAAAAAAATGCAGGTTAGTAAGGCAGGATTTTCCTTTCAGGAAACCTTGCTGGCTTTGACCTATCTTGTCATGTGCATCTAGGTACTCTATAACCTCATCCCTAACAATCGATTCCAACAACTTCCCAACCACTGATGTCAGGATAACAGGTCTATAGTTTCCTTTCTGCTGCTTTGCACCTTTCTTAAATAGCGGAGTAACATTTGCAACTTTCCGGTCATCCGGTACAATGCCAGAATCCATCAATTCTTGAAAGATCATTGTTAATGCCTCCGCAATCTCTCCAGCTACTTCCTTCAGAACCCGTCGGTGCATTCCATCAGGTCCAGGAAATTTATCCACCCTTAGAACAATAAGCTTCCTGAGCACCATCTCAGTCATAATTTTCACTGCATGTACTTCACTTCCCTGACACTCTTGAATGTCCGGTATACTACAGATGTCTTCCACTGTGAAGATTGATGCACAATACGCATTCAGTTCCTCTGCCATCTCTGTATCTCTCATTGCCATATCTCCAGCATCATTTTCTATTGGTCCTATATCTACCCTCAGCTCTCTTTTACCCTTTATATACTTAAAAAAAACTTGCAGTATCTCCTTTGATGTTAATCGCCAGTTTCCTTTCATAATTCTTTTCCTTCCTAATGACCTTTGCTGCCTTCTGTTCAAGGATCAAGATCAGAGCATCTTGGTTTGAAAGAACATGAGGAGTGGTATTGAAGTTTTTGTTTTCTTCTCACCTTAACTCTTATTTCAATGTCAGTCCCCAGGAGAATGAACTTACAGCAGCAGTCTAGCTCAGAGTTCGTCTTTAGAGATTAAGTGCCCCAGCTGCTTTACTTTTATTGCTTAATTGTTAACTCATGATGTTTGATGAATGTGAATGAATTTGACCTGTTAAGCTAGATATATGCACTGAGGTGACCTTCTGTTTCTGAGTTTAGAGCTCCACTTTGTGAGGGAACATTCCTTGCCCATTTTAATTAAATAATAAATTAATTTAGGGGTATCGTGCAGAACAAGCCCTTCTGGCCCAACAAGTCACACCGCCCAGCAACCCACCTAGTTAACCCTAGCCTAATCACGGGACAATTTACAAAGACCCGTTAACTCACTAACAGGTACACCTTCGGACTGTGCGAGGAAACAGGAGCTGGAGGAAATCACGCAGTTACAGCGGAATGTACAAACACCTTGCAGATGGTGCCGGAATTTAACCCCAAACTCCAATGTTCCAAGCTGTAATAGCGTCACGTTAACCCTTTGTAGTAGTGGCATGATAAAACTGAAATAGCTTCCTAATCACATTCTAAAACATTTCATCTTAAGGACATTAACTCTGACGATGATGATGCATCATTAGGATCAAAATTTAAATGATTGCTTTCCTGCTGTGAATCTGCCAGGCCAGACTAATGTTACTCTCAGGAAGATGACAAATATTGTTTGTATGATCTGACAATTCTGATGTGGCTGCAGTGGGACCCACGAGAGACTTAAAAGCGCTGTGCAACTTCCATAGCTACAGTACGTGTTCAGGTCTAGAAACTCACAACCTTCTGACTCAGCCAAGAGCACCAGCATTACAATTAACAAACATAAACTTTACCCACTGTACCATAAATATGAAAATTGAATCACTGCTGTTACCCGGAGCGAGGAATTGTATGTGTAAAGTACAAATGGTGATACAATCTTTATTCAATTTATTCAGTAATTATCACATGTACTTCATTTGAGAGTAAGTAATACATCAAGAGAGCAGAACAGCAATGCAGGTGTAAATCCTGTAATTACATTATCATTAGAAGGGCAAAAAGTCAGTAAATTATAGATATGAGAGTAGAAGAATTATTTTATGCAGATTAGTTGAAACAGTTGAATGCTTTGAGGACAAGAGTAGAAAATTTCTGAAACTGCACTCTTACAGAGTGACCAGTAGATTTTATTTTTTGCATTTGCAAAATTCTCTTGAGCCAAGTTCCCTGGCTGACAAATTCCATGACAGCTTCAGGTATCTCCACTCCTTCATTCATCACCAGTTCTGTCAGGAAATTTTCCCAAATGCTTCTCCTTATTGATGCTCCTCTTTCTGTAGTTAGTTATCTCATTCCTTTTCTCTGACATAATCTTCATAAACCCTTTCACCCTGTTGCTTCTCCCCAAGTACCTAAATAAATCTTCAATTATTTATCTATTTGAATGCATATTTAGTCATCCCTCATGATTGCTCTGCTGCTTCAGGTTAATAGTGTGAAAAATTTGATTATGTTAAAATTCTACACAAATGCGCCTTGATACGGTTGCTGTGATTCAGTGGGTAAGCACACTGTGTGATGTGAACTGGAGTACAAATTTAATTTGTGCCTCTGACCTCCAATAAGTCAGTTGAGCTGAAATGATGTGGTAAGTAATGACTGCCAGAAAAGCAGGTTTGTTCTTTTATAGTTCAGATCAAAGCTCATTAGTTTAATAGGTGAACTTTTCTTTCCACTACTAGTGCCTGACCTGCCGAGTAATTCCAAAGTTTGTCTTATTTCAGGTTTCCAACAGCCACAAGATTTTGGTTTGGAACTAATTGGATAGCTTATTCAAAAATCTGGCATGAACACAGTGGGTGAAATAGTCTGCTTTACAATTCATGCTTCTATTTCCCTATCCAGGAATGAAAGGGTTACCGTATGAGGAATGTCTGGCAGCTCTTTGGCTGTATTCCCTGGAGTTCAGAAGAATAGGGGGAGATCTCATAGAAACATTCCGAATGGGCTGAACAGATTAGATATGGCAAAGTTATTTCCCATGGTAGGGGATTCTAGGACAAGAGGGCATGACTTCAGGATTGAAGGACGTCCATTTAGAACTGAGATGCTGAGAAATTACTTCAGTCAGAGGGTGGTAAATCTGTGGAATTTGTTGCCACTAACGGCTGTGGAGGCCAAGTCACTGGGTGTACTTAAGTCAGAGATAGATAGGTTCTTGATTAGCCAGGGCATCAAAGGGTATGGGGAGAAGGCAGGGGAGTGGGCATGACTGGAAGAATTGGATCAGCCCATGATTGAATGGCGGAGTAGACTCAATAGGCCAAATGGCCTGCTTCTTCTCCAAAATCTTTTGGTCTTATGGTCTTATAAAAACTATGAAAGAAACAAATGACTTTGAAGTTTGAATTGGATGGGCTACAGCAGCAGAAGACCATGAACATACATGCAGTAGGCAATTTATTGGGTACCTCATACCAAATAAAGTGGCCACCGAGTGTCTGTACAATGGCAAGCTTCCATCCTGGAAACTGTTGAATTGAATTGACTTTATTTCTTACATCCTTCACATACATAAGGAGTAAAAATCTTCACGTTACGTCTCTGTCTAAATGTGCAATGAGCAATTTATTGTAATTTGTAATAAATAGTATTACAACAGGACAATCAATATTACATAGAAATACAATTGTATCAGCATGAATTAATCAGTCTCGTAGTCTGGTGGAAGAAGCCTATTGGACTTCACTTTTATGCTGTGGTACCGTTTCCAGATGGTAGCAGCTGGTTGGGGAGACTTGGGTCCCCAGTGATCCCTCGGGCCTTTTTTATGCACCTGTCACTGTCAATGTCCTGAATAGTGGGATGTTCACATCTACAGATGCGCTGGGCTGTCTGCACCACTCTCTGCAGAGCCCTGCGATTGAGGGAGGTACAGTTCCCATACCAGGTCGAGATGTAGCCAGTCAGGATGCTCTCAATTGTGCCCCTGTAGAAAGTTCACGCTAGCAGTCAGACATGAGTTTATGATAGTTCACTCTTGCCTACAGTTTGTGGCTCAAGCCAGATGAGCTTGTTACGGACTTTCTCTGCCTGGCACCAACCCTGTAGCATGCAGCTTATCTCTCTGCTACATTCTCACCTCTCAATCTCGTGGCAGATGAGCCTGTAGTAGAAAGGTAAAGAGAGCACCTACAGGATTGGTACCAGAATTGGCTCTCTTGGCTACAGAGCCAAGAGATCACTATTCCCTACTGTGAGTCTTCTATCCTCTACTACACCGTGATGCATTGGGCTGGGTTCACTACTCTCTGCTGCTTCTTGCATTCCAGGGCATTTGAAATGCTGTGCAGAGACCATGATGCAACTGGTTAGGATGCTGTCAACAGTATATCTTTAGAAGTTTGTTAGAGTGGTGAAAAAATAAACCTCTTCAGAAAAATGCTGTCATGCCTCCCTTGTGATTGCAGCCAAGTGCTGGGCTAGCTCAGATTAGCTGATATTTTAATACCCACGATTTTAAAGCTGCTGACCCTCTCCATCACCAGTTTGTTTTGTTACATTATCAAAAACTCATCTGGATGAGCCACTTAAGCACTGTGGCTATAAGACTAGGTGAAGAGGTTGGGTATTGTGCAGCAAGTTATTCATCTCCTGACAGCACAAAGACATTCCACCATTTAGAAAGCACAATTGAGTCACGTTATGTAATGCTCTCGCTTAGATGAGTACTGCTCCAACAACAGCCAGGAAAGGCAAAATAACCAGTGGATATCAACGCACTTCTTTGATACTCCATTTATCACCCCAAACACAGTCGACGGACATTGTGGTAGTGTGAACCATTCATAAAATGCATCTCAGTTACTCACTCAGGCCACTCTGGCTGCACCCCCAAACCCACAATGGCTGCCACCAGGGAGAACGTGGGAGCACTGCTGCCTGCCATACCTATCCAAGCTGTACACCATCCTGACTTGATATCTCATCTTTGCTAGCTTTAAGTTCTGGAATTTTCTGTCCAACAGCATTGTAGGAGGACAGACAAGAGAGGAACTACAGTGGTTCATGTCAGCGGCTCATCAGGACCTTCTCAAGGGCCACCAAAGCCAGCTGGCTTTGCTAGCCACCATTACATTCTCAAAAATGAATTAAGAAAATAAGATTTCTGTAGCAGTTTTTGTTGATTTGAGATACCAGATAAAATATTCCAAAAGTAAAAATGCATGGCATGAAGGTTCATGACACGTGGTTCTCAGGAGTTGTTATTGACTGCTAAAAGGGATGTCTGGAGTTTGATAATTAATGATGCAGTCATACTTTGTTGCACTTCTAACTTAGTCAGTCATTCCTTGTCCCAGACTGGGGTGGCATAGTAGTGCAGTGGCCAGCACAACGCTTTACAGTACAGACAACCTGGGTTCAATTCCCACTGCTGCCTGTACGATTTCCTTGCGACTGCGTGGGTTTCCTCCGGGAGTTCCGATGTACCGGTTGTTAGGTTAATTGGTCGTTGTCAGTTGTCCTGTGATTAGGCTAGGATTAAAGTCAGGGGATTCCTGGATGGTGTGCCTCGAAAGGCCAGAAGGGCCTATTCTGTGCTGTATCTCAATGAAAAAAATACCTCTCCCTGGCACAATGTGCATGTTTTACTGGGTTAAGCTGAAAAGCTCCTCATGATGTATTTACAGTATTTTATGAAGACACTTCTAGAAATACAGGTATAAAACAAACAAAAATGTTTGGAATTCCAAGTAAATGATGTTATTTACTACTTATAAATTGAAACTATTGGATTAAGTATAGTATTAGGCAGAATTTATAACAAACCAGAAAATTGTTAGGTGGGGGTCCTTCCTTATATCATCCTGTTTCTACTTGTAAAAGGTGAAAGAAGGATAAAAAACACCAAGCTGCAATCATGCCAAAACTTAACACACTCCTTTCTATGTTAGCTAAGCACAGATGCTAACATTATTACTTTAAGTGACAGCAAGAGCAACTTGGTCTGTCAGTTATTCATCTAATATTGCTCAGTCATTTCCAACTTAAAAAATATGAAGAATGATGAGTCTGGCAGACAAAATCTAAACCAATGGTAGGTAGAATTGAGAAGTACTTAGAGTGTTGTATGAAATACACATCTCCACTTGTATATTGATAGATGGATGAGAAAGGGTTCCTGAGGCTGCTTCACAAATTATGTCACGTAACATGATTTAACTCAGAGCTCAAGTGCTCACGGTTGCCACAGTAACCACCCAAAATGTGCTATTTAATGTTCGTTATTTCATCTCAAGTTAAGCAAAGTTATATGGTATGTGCTTTATGGTAAAAGAATTATTGATGGTGGATTTTAGCATCCCGTATGTGATGGGACTGGAGCAGATAGTGTTTAACTTACTATGAACCACTTACAGCTGCCTTGCTGATATCTTCTTGCCAGCTGCTACTTTATTTCACACAGTTCCCAGGATCATCCAAACCACCTAGCTAACAGAGTTGGAAGTAGCTACATGCAAAATCAGGGCTATATAACACAACTGGTGCATCAGTACTATTTTACTCGCAGTCTTGGGCTCGATCATCCTTCAGATCCTTGTGTAATGTGTCTCTCAGTTAGACTGAAGCAGTACTTAACCAAAGCATTTTCCCATAGCGAATAAGTTCAAAGCCACTTGTCTGTCTGGATTATTCTGAAAGTTCCAGATATGAAATTGACCATAAGACCATAAGACATTGGAGCAAAAATAGGCCATTCAGCCCATTGAACCTGCTCTGTCATTCCATCATGGGTAATTTATTATCTCTCTCAACCTCATTCCCCTTCCTTCTCCCCATAGCCTTTGATGCCCTGACTAATCAAGAAGCTATCAGCCTCTGCTTTAAATAGATCTAAAGGCTTGACCTCCACATCCTTTTTAGTGATTATCCATTTCTTGTGCTTACAATCTGCTGCTCCACCGCGAGCTCTCTTTGATGGATGCCTACCCTGAAGAAGTTTAAATCTTCTCTAAGATGGGAGTTCAGTGAGACCCTCTCTCACTGCTCCCCTTCTGTGATCTCTGCTACCCTCCGTTTCTTCGATCATGTACTCACCCAGACTTGCTACCACAGCATGTATCCTTCCTGGGAACTTGTCTTCACCACCATTTGTTCCACCTGGTTTCCAGCTCAATTTTCAGGCCGACCAGTTTAGACCCAACAAGGATCCCAGGTACTTAGGTTTGATTGATTGCTTTCCCTCTGCTTCTCCCTCCGAATTCTACACGCCACCCTCTCCATTCTGTGGAGGTGGCTGCGGGCCCTGACCCAGACTCTGCCACAGCTCTGGGCTTCTCTTTCCTCTGCCTGCCATGGACCTCTCTGACAGTTCAACCTCCACTAGATCCATGCCCTCAACTGCCAGTTCTTTGCCGTCCAGGAAGGATTGGAAGATCATCCACCTCCAGACTGCAGATCTTGCCAAGTCCAACCCGATTCTGATGGCCTTGGACTCCTTTGTACTGGAGACACAATCATCGTCAACTCTAGTTTCAATGAGAATGGACTGCAACTCATGAGGCTTCTAGCTCTGGCCCTAGCCTGGACCTTGGTCGCCAGAACTTCAGGCCAGCGCATTTCTCACTACTGCTGGACCCCTAAGCTTGCCTTCCGCCACCACCTCTCTCCAACCATGGGACTCTCAGACTCCACTGTCACCTCTTGGGTTCTTGGAGCCTCCATCTTCCTCCAAGCCTGCCTTCCCTGAACACTCCGAACCTACCCCCTCCTCAGATGCCTCCAACTCTCCTCCCCCTCTGATCCCAGCTCTAATCCCTGCCGCGTCTTCACTATTCTTTCTGACCATTCCCTCTTCCCCTCTCTCAGTTGAAAATGTTCTGTTCTCAGTAATGGCCTTAACTTTGTTCCCCTTTGCCTGCACCTTATTGTGTTTCACACCCACCATGACACCAAGATCTTTTCTTGTCACCTCCTTCTCCAAGCCTACTTCTTTGGCAAGAATTTCACACACCTACCAATGACCAGTTCTCCCGTCTCCAACCCTTCTCCTCTTCTCACCTCCCCCCCCCCCCCCACCCCGGTACTCTGCCTGCCCTGGATCTTTGCATCTCTAATTGCTGATGAGATCTCAGCCGGCTCAGAACACATTGCACATCATTCAGATAAGCCTGACTGAAATCCCCAACTGTGATATGAAATGCATTGGGGTATATTGTCTTCTGTTTGGTGACAGCATCGTTACTTTATCTCAAGCGCTTGATTATAGTTGGCCGCTGGTTGTTTTTAAGCTGTGATCAGAATTACAGAGGAGAACTCTCTTAGTAAATAGAATGGTTGGCATTTGATTGTTAGGTGTTCAAGGTCAGGGGAACCTGAGTACAATAAACCGCCACGTCAGAGCACCACTGAGAGTTTATCATGAAACACACACCTCTAGCTTTTGTGTTTTCTGAATCAGCTGTTCAGTCCAACCTATATATTGAAAAGTTTTCGGGTCTGATTGCTGTATATGACATAATCTGAATAAGCTAATGTCTCAGTAAAACACAGAGCACATGTTCCCATTTCCCCGTGATACATCAACTTTGCTCTCCGGTCCTCAGTTTTGTTCTCCAGCGACTACACATTTGCTAACAAGATGCTGGGTAGAGGGGGTCACATTCCCTCATGTTTCATCTTGGCTTGTAGCCCCCCATCCCACCCTTCCAACCTCACTTCTGGCCATGATGATGAACCTCCATCTGCTTAAATGTGTCGTACCTGCTCGCTTGAGAGTTAAGTCTGCCAGATGTCTTCAGAAAATTGTAATATCTGTAATTCATTAAGTAAATTTAAAAGCACATATGTTGCTTAAAGGAAAATTACATGCTGCAGTTTGCAGTGAGAGTAATTCAGAAGATATAAATTTAGAAGTATCGTGTGTAGCCCACAGAGCGTTGCCATGGTTTACTGGCACCACCTTGCCAACCAGTAAATCAATGAAGAACCACACCCAACAGGACAGAAAAACAACCGATGTGTAAAAGGCAGGCAATGTACCAACAAAAGCAAAATAATAATAATAAATAAATAAGCAATAAGCGTCAAGTACATGAGATGAAGAGTCCCTGAAAGTGAGTCCATTGGTTGTGGGAACAGTTCAGTGATGGGGCAAGGCAAGTTGAGTGAAGTTATCCCCTCTGGTTCAAGAGCCTGATGGTTGAGGGGTAGTCTGGGTGCTGCTTTCCTACAATAGTGCTCCGTGTAGATGAGTACAATGGTGGGAAGGGCTTTACCTGTAATCGAGTGGGCTGTATCCATTGCTTCCTTTAAGGATTTTCCATTCAAGGACATTGGTGTTTCCACATCAGACCACGATTCAACCAGTCAATATACTTTCCAACATACATCTATAGATGTTTGTCAAAGTTTTAGATGTCATGCTGAATCTTCACAAGCTTCTAAAACAGAGGCAATACCATGCTTTCTTTGTAATGGTATTTATTTGCTGGACCCAGGACAGATTCTCTGAAATGTTAACACCAAGGAATTTAAAGTTGTTGACCCTTTCCACCTCTGATCTACTGATGAGGACTGGCACATGGACCTCCAATTTCCTCCTCCTGAAGTCAATAATCAGCTCCATGATCTTGCGAACATTGAGCGAGAGATTGTTTTTGTGGCACCTCTCAGTTAGGTTTTCAATCTCCCTCCTATCTGCTGATTCCTCACCACTTTTTGATTCGGCCAATGATACTGGTGTCATCAGCAAACCTAAATATTACATTGGACCTGCGCTTAGCCTTATAGACATAAGTATGAAGTGAGTAGAGCAGAGGCCTAAGCACACAGTCATGTGCTACACCTGTGCTAATGGTGATTGTAGAGAAGATGTTTTTGCCAATCTGAATGGACAGGGGTCTGTAAGTGAGGAAATTGAGGATACAATTGCACAAGGACTTACTCAGGTCAAGGTCTTGAAGCTTATTGGTTAGTTTTGAAGGGCGTAATTGTATTGAACACCAAGCTATAGAGCATTATGATGGATGCGTTTTCATTATCCAGATGTTCCAGGGGTGGAATGAAGAGCCAATAAAATGGCATTTTCTGTGTACCCGTCGTTCCATTAGGTAAATTGAGGCGGATCTAAGTGGCTTCTCAGGCAGGACTTGATATGTTTCATCACCAACATCTCAAAGCCCTTCATCACAGTAGATGTGAGTGCTACTGGACGATGGTTACTAGGGCATTTGACCACATTCTGCATATAATTGGAGTTTTTCAGACTGCCGAAGTGAGAGGTTAAAGGTATTAGTGAACATTCCAGCCAGTTGATCAGCACAGCTCTTAATGCTCGCCCAGGTACCTCATTTGGGCTAGATGCTTTCTGTGAGTTCACTCTCTTGAAAGATGCTCCATTGTCAGCTTCAGAGACTGAAATCACAGGGTCATTGGGGGCTGTAGGAGTTTGTGAAGGTTCCTCCCTGTTTTGACAGTCAAAACGAGCATAGAATGCATTGAACTCTCCTGGGAGTGAAGCCTTGTTGTCATCTATGTCACTTGGTTTCACTTTGTAAGAGGTAATCGCATTCAAGGCCTGTCACAGCTGTTGAACATCCTTCAGTGATTCATGCTTGGTCTGGAATACCTGTTCACACATGAGATAGATTTCCAAAGATTGTACCTGGACCTCTTGTATCTTATTTAAATCACCAGAACTGAATGCCACTGATCTGGCTCTCAATAGGTGGTGGATCTCATATTTCATCCAGAGTTTCTGGTTGGGGAAGACTCTGAATGATTTTGTGGGGCTCAACCATCTACAACTCTTTTTATAAAGTCCATGACAACTGTGGTGTATTCGTTCAGATCCTCTGATGAGACCTTGAACACGACCCAGTCTACCAACTTGAAGCAATCCCATAGCTGTTCCTCTGTGTCCCATGACTGTTGTTGTTGTTCATCCATCATTGACATCGATGAGGACCTTGACACCATAATGATGGTGTCGAGACTAGCGCGTGATTTGGATTTAAGTGAGGGAGAGTTGCGCAGCGTCAGCCTCACTCTCTCTTCCCAATTCCCATCTGGGTCCAGTGGCAAGACAGAGTCTAGACGGCTGGAGATGGGACTAGGCACAGTGGATGACCAGGACATCTTCTGTGTCTTGTCCTGCTCTACACATTCCACGACGCTTGCAGAGACCGCCTTCTTGACCGTTGGACCTTCCATTGGTCTCGTCCGCTCAATCCACCGGAGTCTGTCTTCACATGCTGGGATAGACAACTCCCTATCTCACCGAGGGTTTGAGACCCGTCGGCTACCCTCACCTGGTTTAGCCGGCTTGTCGAAGCCGTTGCCCGGGGTGTGGCCGCTGTCGCATGCAAACAGCTATAGGGAACCACAGGTGAGAGCTGAGTGCCAGGTGGGGACCAAAGGTGGACTAACCACCCTGAAAAGGATGCAACATGTTCCCCCACCAGAGGTGCTACTCCTCCCTGACACCCCATATACCCCATGACTACCTTTTTGTTGTTCTTATCTCTGGAACCTTGCTTTTTTACCTCTGCCCTAATGTAGGTAGGATAAGAGCCAAGTCGTCATATTTCCTGAAATGTGGTCTAAGGATAGAATGGTAGGGATTCCTAATTGTAGAATAGCAGTGGTTGATTGCCTTGAGACTCCTGTTGCTGCAGGTTATATGCTGATGATAATTGGTTAGAGATTTCTTTAAACAAGCCTGATTAAGTCCCCTACAATGATTTGAAAGATGTCAGGGTAGGATGTTCCTTGTTTGCTGATGGCAGTATTTCATACTTCCATTGTCTGTTTAACATCTGCCTTTGGCAGTTTGTAAACTACAGTCAGGATCACAGAGAAGAACTCACTTGGTAAGTGGAATGTTTGGCACTTAATTGTTAGGTGTTCCAGGTCAGGCGAACAAGAGTGTGACAAGACCGCTGTGTTCGAGCACCACAAAGAGTTTATCATTAAACACAGATTCCTACCTTTTGCCGTCACTGAATCAGTAGTCTGATCCATCCTGTGTATCAAGAAACCGTCTAGCCTTACCAGTTTATCAGGCATGTCTAGAGTTAGTCATGTCCCTGTGAAACATTGAATGCAGCAGTTTCCCATTTCCCTCTGAAACAGCAATGTTGCCCTCAGGTCCTCAACCTTGTTCTCCAGCGACTGTACGTTTGCTAACAAGATACCAGGTAGAGGAAGTTTCATTCCCCTGTGTTTCAGTATAGCCTGGAGTCCTCCCTTCCTCCCTCTCTTACAGCCATGGTGATGTACCTTTGTCCACTTAAAGATGCCGTACCTGCATGCATCAGAATAAAGTCTACCGAGTCCATTAGAAGATTGTGAAATCACTAGTTTATTAAGATGGTTCAAAAGTATGTTACTTACTTAAAGGGAAATTATGGGCTGCAGGTTGCAGTGAGAGTAGTTTAGAAGAAGTATACCTAGAAGTTTTGTAAGCTGCCTGAAACACATCGCCGTGATTCAGGCGCTATCTTGTTTACTTAAAGAGGAATAGATACATTTTTGAAATATCAGAGAACCAATGGTTATGGGAAATGGAACAAAAAAAAAGGGTTGATAGCAGTGTAGATCAGATATAATGATACTGAATGGTGGGGCCAGGGAGGAACCTCTTGTCCTGCTGCTGTATTCTTGTGTGCCTAATGTGTTCTCTGGATTGAGATCCATGGTAATGCTCAGATATTGGTTGGCTTCTCTCTGTACTGCCTTTGGCATTAGATGCTGCTTCTTGTTTAGGTTTACAAAGTATAACCACACTTGCACCAGAAACCATAAGTAACAAGATCCATGAAGGATCTCTGAAAGGTTGGAGCTGGGGCTGCACTGTGATCTTCATCATTTGGCAGACCAAATAATGTCATCAGAGTCCTCACCAAATCCTCATCGACCTTTGTCCATTGGCTTCCCCATCAAAGTCTTCAACTGCATCCTCTATGACAGGACCATTGTGCAACTTTGTTTGCCAGGGTGTTGGTACATAGAACATAGAACATAGAACAGTCAGCACAGGAACATGTTATTCAGCCCACAATGTTGTGCTAAGCCAGCTAAAAAGAGAATTTAAAAACAACAAAAACTAATTCTTCCTACCTACATAATGTCAATATCCATCCATCTTCCTCATATTCATGAGCCAATCTAAACATCTCTTAAAAGCCTCTAATGTATTTGCCTTTATCACCATACCAGGCAGCACATTCCAGGCATCCACCAGTCTCTGAGTAAAACACTTAACCCTCACATCCCCTTTGAACCTACTGCCTCTCACCTTCAATGCACACCCTTTTGTATTAGACACTTCTACCCTGGGAAACAGAGATTCCCCGTCCACTCTACCTATGCCTCTCATAATCTTGCAAACCTCTATCAGATTTCCCCTCAGCCTCCGGTGCTCCAGAGAAGACATTGTTCAGCTTCTCATGATAGCACAAAGTTCAATTCTCGCCACTAGCTGGAAGGAGTATGTGCATTCTCCCTGTGACTGCATGGGTTTCCTCCAGGTGCTCTGGTTTTCTCCCACAGTCCAAAGACGTACTGGTCGGTAGGTTAATTGGTCTTTGTATATTGTCACGTGATTAGGCTGGTAGAGTTAAACTGGGGAATTGCTGGGTGGCATGGCTCGAAGGGCAAGAAGGGCCTATTCCGTGCTGTATCTCAATCAATCAATCAATCAATAAATAAATAGATGCCCTCTAAATCAGACAGCATGCTGGTAAATTTCTTCTGCACACTCTCCAAGGCCTCAATACCCTTCCTATAGTGGGGAGACCAGAAATTATGCAATACTCCAGTTGTGGCCTAGCTAGAGTTTAATGCAGTTGAAACATATCTCTTGATTTTTGAACTCAATGCCTTGACTAATAAAAGCAAGCATTCCACAAGCCTTCATAACCACCCTATCGACATGTGTTGCCACTGTCGTAGACCTATGAACTTGGAACCCAATTTCTCCCTGGTCAGCAACACTGTTAAGGGGCTTGTTGTCTCCTTGCATTTGCCCTATCAAGGTGCAACACCTCACATCCATCTGGGCTAAACTCCATTTGCCATTTCTCTGCCCATATCTGCAAATGATCTATGTCACACTGTATTCTTTGCCAGTCTTCTACACACTCCGCAACTCCACCAATCGTAGAATCATTTGCAAACTTACTAACCCACGCATCTGCATTTTCATCCAGGTCATTTATACACAGCACAAACAGCAGAGGTCCTAACGCAGATCCCTGCAGAACACCACTAACTCCAGCTTGAATAAGTCCCTTCAACCACTACCCTCTGTCTTCTGTGTGCAAGTCAGTTCCGAATCCAAACAGTCAATTCACTGTGGACCCCATGCATCTTAATCTTCTGTATTAGCCTCCCATGAGGGACTTTGTCAGATGTCTTACTAAAATACATGTAGAAAACAGCCAATGTTTTACCTTCATCAATCTCTCTTATCACCTTGTCAAAAAACTCAGTCAGGTTGGTAAGACATGACCTGCCCCACACAAAACCATGCTGGTTCTTCTTAATTAGGCTATAGGTTTCTAAATGCTCACATATCCCATCCCTAAGAATTTTCTCCAGCAATTTCCCTACAACTGATGTGAGACACACCGGCCTATAGTTTCCAAGATTTTTCCTTGTTCCCTTCTTAAAAAAAATGCAATACGAGCCACTCGTCAGTCTTCCAGGACCTCGATGGTGTCTAGAGAGGACATGAAGATACTGGTCAAGGCCCTAGCAATTTCGTCTCTTGCCTCCCTAAATAATGTGGGGTAAATTCGATCAGGCATCGGAGACTTATCCGCCTTAATACTCATTGGGGGGCCCAATACTGCCTCCTCCTTGGCTTCTAAATGCCCAAACATAATTATACACACAGCATTGATCTCCTGTGTAAGAAACACACACAAAATGCTGTAGGAACTGGGCAAGCCAGGCAGCATCAATGGGAAAGAGTACAGTCGACGTTTTGGGCCGAAACCCTTCGGCAGAACTGGAGAAAAGAAGATGAGGAGTAGATTTAAAAGGTAGGGGGAGGGGAGAGAGGAACACAAGGTGATAGGTGAAACTGGGAGGGGGAGGAATGAAGTAAAGAGATGGGAAGTTGATTTGTGAAAGAGATATAGGGCTGGGGAAGGAGGAGTCTGATAGGAGAGGACAGAAGGCCATGGAAGAAAGAAAAGGGGTGAGCAGCACCAGAGGGAGGTGATTGGTGGGCAAGGAGATAAGGTGAGAGAGGGAAAGGGGGATGGGCAATTATGAAGGAGAGGCAGCATTACCAAAGGTTCAAGAATTCTGGTCCTCCATGTCCTTTTCTGTAGTAAATACTGAAATAAAATACTCATTAAGGACTTCACTCACATCCTCTGCATCCAAGCTAATATTTCCCTCTTTATCTTTGTGGTCCTATCCTCTCCCTAATTATCCTCTTGCTCTTGATCTATGTAGAGAATGCCATGGGATTCACCTTAATCCTACTTACCAAGGACTTTTCATGGCCCCTTCTGGCTTTCCTTGAGTTCTTTTCTGGCTTCTTTATAATCCTCATGTGCTTTGTTTGATCCTAACGTCCAAAGCTTTACATACTTTCTCTTCTTGACTAAATTTATCACCCCTCTGGGCATTGAAGATTCTCTTATCTTTCTATCCCTGTCCTTTCTTCTAACATGAGCATACCTTTCATGTACTCTGTGCAGTTGATCTTTAAACACACTTCACATGTCTGATGTTGACTTGCCAATTAACTCTCCTGAGTTCCTGCCTGATGCCCTCATAACTTGCCCTATTCCAATGTAAGACTCTCCTGCAAGGACTATCATCATTATCATCAGGTGCTGTGCTCATTTTGAGCTTTGACTGCCATGGCCCATACACTCCTGTTTCAGGTCAAGTGGATCAATTTATTAGTATTCATTTCCAGTTCTCTGGCTGCGGTCTCCATCATCATTTGTCTTTGCTTTCCTCTTGCTTTCTTCCCTTCAATCTTTCCCATAATTACCGTGCATTCTAACTCCTCTTTCCTAATCACACGTGCAATGAAGTTACTTTACCTTTTCATGATCTCATACATCATTTCTCTTTTTGTGCTTGCTCTGTTCATGACATCCTCATTAGATATTCATTTCATCCATGATATTCTTTGCATCCTCCTCAAAAACCACATCCCTGCTGCTTCAATTTGTTTCCTCATGTTACTAAATATTGCCCAACATTCTGAGCCCTATAACATAACTGGATAAATGTAACATTTCAGTGCTTTGAGGCAGGTTGTCATGCCTAGTTTAGTTTTGGTCAGTATACTCTTCATTCTCGTAAAGGTGTCTTTTGCCATCCCTATTCTTCTTTTGATGTCCATGTCACACCTGCCATCTGATGTCACCCAGCTTCCTAAGTAGCAAAAGTTTTGTACTTGTTTTATATCTTCCACGTTTATTCTCAGCCTGGAGATAGGATTCTCCTTCCTTTTGGATATCACCATACATTCTGTCTTTTTGCAATTGACAGATAGACCCATTTTTGCATTTTCTTCAACAACTATATAAATTAAGTTTTGTAGTCCTTCCTCCGTACTTGCAATTAACACAGACATCCAAATATCTAAAATTATTGATGTTTTCACCACCAACTTTGATTCCCAAGATGTCTCTTATTTTTTGTAATATTGTTTCACTGTACACATTAAATAAATCAGGGGAGAAAACAAACCTTTGTCTAACGCTTCTCTTGATTTTCGTAAACTGACTCACTTCTCCATCTATTCTTGCAGCGACAGTTTGTTCCCAGTACAGATTTCTGATTCGGCGGAGGTCTTTTGAATCTAGATCTAGAGTTTCCTGTAATATTTCAAATAACTTATTGTGCTTCACTTTATCAAATGCTTTTGTGTAGTCAATAAAGCAAACAAACAGATCTTTTTGCACTTGAATAGCTCGTTCTGATAGTATCCTTAACATCAATATCGCGTTTCTTGTACCTTTGTCTTTCACAAAACCACATTGTTCTTTACCTATTTCAGCTTGTATCTTACTTTTAGCTCTTGTCATCAAAATTCTTAGAAGTAGCTTAGTGATATGACTCATTAAACTTATGGTCCTATGTAATTCACATTCTATTGCTCCAAGTTTCTTAGGAAGAGTGATAAATACTGATTTTTTCGTCTCTTCTGGTATTATTCCAGTCTTATAAATGTCATTGAGTTTTTCAATTCTACAATCTTCAAGGGTGATAATTAGTTCTAATACTAATTCATCAGGACCTGCTGCCTTTCCTTTCTTCATCTTATTTATTGCATTATGAACTTCAGATTTTAAAATACTTGCACCTTCCATTTTCTTCTTAATTTCTGGTTTTTCGCCTCGATCGTCTTCAAATAATTCCTGAATATACTCAGTTCATCTGTTCGTAGTCTCATCTTTTTCCATGATAATAGCACCATCCTTTTCTTTCAAACATCCACCTAAAGAACAGAGGAGCTTTTTACCAGTGATATTCTTGATTTGTTGATGTAAAATTTTGGATCAGTAATAGGGATTCTTTCCATTTGCTCACATTCCTGGTTTAACCATTCTTCTTTGGCTTTTTGACATAAGCTTTTAACTTTTTTTCTAAGGACTTGTATTCTATAGGATTTGCTTTCTTCTGTCTCCTTTCTTCCATTAGATTTTTGATTTCATCTGTCATCCATTTATTCTTTGTGCTTTTTTCTTTTTTAGGAATCACTGACTTTGCTGATTCTACTAAGGCATCCTTTAGAGAGTAAAACTTCACTTCTGCATGGTTGCTATCATCTTCAACAGATTCTATTTATAGACTTTGAAATCTATTCCTTACTTAAATTGTAAATTTTTGTCTTAAGTTTTCTTCTTTAATTAATTGCGAGTAGTCAAGGGATTGTTCAGGTTTTTGCTTCTTTAGTTTTTTAAGTTTTACTTTGACATGACATATTACTGGGTTATGGTCACTACTTCAGTCTGCACCTGGATATGTTTTGCATTCAGTCACTCAGTTTCTAAATCTTTGGTGTATAGTAATAAAGTCAGTTTGATTTCTGGTGTTATCACCCGGACTTTTCCAGGTCCATAAGCGTCTTGAATGGTTTTTAAAGTAGGTATTCATAATGACCTGATTATCTATCTTGCACCATTCTACCCATTTCTCCCTAGGACTATACCTATCCTGGGGAGTTGTATTCACTGTTCCCTAACCGACTAAATGGTTAGTCACCTGGCCAGGCTCATTACCCAGCACCGGGTCCAGTACGACCTCTCATCTCATTGGACCATCCACATACCGATTTAGGAAACCCTCCTGCATACACGCAACAAACTCTGCTCCATCTAAACCCCTTGCACCAAGAAAGTTCCACTTTATATTAAGGAAGTTGAAATTCCCCTTTCATCTCAGCTGATACAACCCACTGGAGCCTGGTAAATCAGCACTTGCAGATCTGGCCAGTCTGAGCTGGTGGAAGGGAGAACTGGATACAGTGGTGATACATCTTCCATATCCTAGTCGAAACCTTCAGGCTCAGTCTGCTGGGACCTAAACAGCTATACTTCATTTACAAATAAACTGAGTGGAAGAGGGTGCAGGTAAGAGCAGCAGATCTTGATTAGAAGGGGGAACCGTCTGCATGAACTCAGGTGAAAGCGAGTGTGAGATGGAGTTGAGGTAAACAAGGATGTGAGCATTCCATCTCCCAATTATCTTTGATGCACTGTTTCTCTGGCAACAGTCCATCATCTCTTCATCCACCAGCCAAACGTATCTCTGAGCACAGCCTCAGCTACTGCAGCAATAAACGGTTCCTTGTAACCCTTCCCTGCAGGTCTGAGAAAAGAGTGATCAAACACATTTTAAATATTTACAGTACATGATTATTAACTGTGCATCTGCTGTTATAAGAGTGTGTTTAAATATTTGAATGTCCTGCACATGTAGCAGTGCATGTGGTAGCACGTAGGAAATAATGCATAAAGGGATTAATAGTAATACATTGGCGTTTACTGCTTGTATATTAACACTGAGCCTGTCCTTGGAATGCCAGTCTGGGTACAATCTCTCTACCTCTGTTATTTTACCTCATCAAATAGTCTTGAGTTTTCCAGCTTGCAGAACTTTCCATCAACCATCCCCCTCTTCCTCCAAGATTTATTGGCCTGCATTAATGAAATGGAGGATTAATCCCGTGTCGAAACAGCAAGCCTTCTGTCTGACACATTTCAAAGGTTCAAAGAGTTCCAGCATTGTCTGGATCCAGAGCTTATCTTCCTTATAAGAGGCTGACAAGTAAGTTGCTGGAAAGCTGAAGTAAAAACCAGGAAATGCTAGCACTGCTCAATATGTCAGGCATGTCTGTGAAGAGAGAAATCGATGAAGGATCATTGATGCAAATATTAACTGATTTACTCTGCACAATTAACCTGCTGGGTATTTCCAGCATTTTCCCCTTCAGGCAGAATGCCAGCCTCACTGATTGGTTTCTACAGGTATGGAGGATTCATTAACTTCCTTACAATTAATCTGCACTAATGGGAAAATCAATGCACCTGACATTTCCAAATTGTTACAGATGTTGCAGAAGATCATGCATAAAAACTAGCTTGTCCCAATCCACCGTGTTTTCTTTATGCATTTTTGAGTGATACCAATTTGAAACCTTATTAATCAGGTTTTCAGTTGAAGCATGTAGAAAATGATCCACATCCTATTATAAAGAATGGAACAATGTTAACATAAATTCATTTCAGCACAGTAAACTGAATTGAGTTATAGACTATGCTTACTATTTCCTTCCCAGTGTTTAGGATCTGTATATATACAGATATACAACAAACAAGACCTTTAACGGCCTTCTCTTACCTCTGCTCCTCTGCTCCATCAGCCAAAAGTGGAATTTCCCAGTGGCC
Source organism: Mobula hypostoma (assembly GCF_963921235.1). NCBI lineage: Eukaryota > Metazoa > Chordata > Chondrichthyes > Myliobatiformes > Myliobatidae > Mobula > Mobula hypostoma. The sequence goes on from NC_086100.1 coordinate 120,340,275, forward strand.
AAATATTTTAAATTCGATTCCATTTCCCGTTCTGACATGTAGGTCCATGGCCTCCTCTTTCGCCACAATGAGGCCAACCTCAGGGTGGAGGAGCAACACCTGGCTGACCACCAACCTGATGGCAAGAATATCAATTTCTCCTTCCAGTAAAAAAAAATTCCTTCCCTCCCCTCTTCTTCTATTCCCCACTCTGGCCTCTTACCTCTTATTCCTCTGGGTCCTGACCTCCTTCCCTTCCCTTTTTCCCTATAGTCCACTCTCCTCTCCTATCAGATACCTTTCTCTCCAGTCCTTTACTTCTCCTACCTACCTGGCTTCACCTATCACCTTCTAGTTATTCTCCTTTCCTTTCCCCCATCTTTTTTAGTTTGTTGTCTTCCCCCTACCTATCCAGTCCTGAAAAAGGGTCTCAGCCCAAAACGTCGACTAACTTCTATTTCCATAGATGCTGCCTGACCTGGTGATTTTCTCCAGCATTTTGTGTGTATTGCATCTCTTAAATTTGTGTACAATGTGTTAAAGCCTGGAACAGTTCAAGGTTTACTGGGGATCCGATTTCAAAGCCTTGTAGGTTCCTATGATCATTTGTTCTAATGGCTTAGGTGAAAAGTGAAATTTGATACTTCCTCTATTTTTGCAGAAATAAATAAAAGTCCCTTCTTTGAATTCAGTTAATCACTTATGATGAAAAAAGTAGCTAATCACAGCCCCATTATTCACCTCCACTGACACTTCTGGCTAAGAAGCAATTTAACGGATTGAACACATTTTGTGAGATTTAATGGAGAGATTTTATTTTACACCTTCAGAAGCACAAATAATCAGGAGACATAAAATTAGGGTAAATGGCAAAAGTAGTTACGTGCAGAGAAAGGTTTTTACTCAGCAATTGGTTAAGGTTCAGAATTATTTCCCTGAAATGGATGTGGAAGGTGGTTCAAATAACTTTTTCTTGAAATGATTAAATAGCTACTGGTAAGGCAATTCAAATACAGAGGAACATCAGACGCCGCAGGGGGTAGAGACTCAGCCCAAACATCATGGGTACATCATTCCCCACAGCTGCAGAATCCACGGGAGGGGCAGCCTCAAGAAGGCAGCGTCCACTATCAAAGATTCCCGCCATCCGGGCCATAATCTGCAAGGCATAAACACAAGAGGCTCTGCAGATGTTGGAAATCCTGAGCAACACACACCAAAGTGCTGGAGAAACTCAACACATCAGGCAGCATGTAATAGGCCTGTTTATCCCCCCTCTATAAATGCTGCCTGACTTGTTGAGTTCCTTTAGCACTTTGTTTTGATCTACATGGGTGATGGGCAGTAGAAAATGAATGACCACCTCCTGAGGTCCATTGCTTTTTATTCAATAATTCTTTGCATCAGCTACTTTATGGAATAATACCCAACTGGCCATTAGATACTTGTCTAGAAATTGGGTTTTATCAGTTTCTGGTGGGCTTGTGGGCAGTGATCATGCTTCTCTCAAGCAAATTGTGAAATTGTCCAGAGATTGAAACAGTGTTAGGTTGGCTTATACCCTGAAAGTTCACACCCATGATTTTAAAGTAGGGGTATTTAAAATCATGGATTTGCATACATAATAAGTAGAGAGAAAAGGGTCAACAATCTTTAGATGCAGAATGAAGGTGATTGGTATAAGAACCCAATAGAACATAGGGTGAAATGTATTTTTATGGAGTTAGTGATTAAAGTCCAAATGTGCATAGTAAAGGATTCAATTTAATATGCAAATGAGAGCAGGAAAAGTATCTGAGAGGATATTATTTATTTATAGATAGTGTTGAATAGGCTCTTCCGGCCCTTTGAGCTGCACCATCCAGCAACCCCCGACAATTCCAATTTAACCCTAACCTAATCACAGGACAATTTACAATGACCAATTGACGTACTAACCAGAATGTCTTTGAAATGTGGGAGGAAATTGGAGCACCCGGAGAAAACCCACATATTCCATGGGGAGAACGTACAAGCTCCTCACAGAGGACATCAGGATTGAACTTTGAACTCTGACACCCCGAGTTGTAATAGCTCCTTCCATAGTTTCCTGTCTTTTTGATGTATTGACCTGAGATCACTTCTTACCATGGCTTTGATCTTTTTAACTTCACACAAACCACCTCTTGTTCCTTTCTGCCTATCCTTTAGAAAAGTCAAATAATCTTCAACTCTTGGCTTCCAGCTTTGGTTACTCTACAGTTCCATTTCCATTTTCTTCTAGTCATACTATTAATTAATTTATCTTGCTGCAGATATTAAGATAAAGCACATTTTCCATGTAAGCACTTTTCTGTATTTTGCTTCTATTTACTATTTGCCTTTGTTTCTGGAGTGTGATTAATTCTCTTCCTACTTTTGTCATTTCCCTTTCCTGTTTTGTTTTTCCCCTTTCTGACCCTTTGAGGTTCCCATTTCTCAGCCATGCTAGTTTAAACTCTCCGTAATAACATTAACAAGTACAGCTGCTAAAATATTGATCTCATCTCTGCCAAGATGTAACCTGTCTAATTTGTACGTGTCCCAACAGATATGATGCCAATATCTGAAAAATCTAACGCCCTAAATACTGCACCATCTCTCCAGTCACATTTTCTCCTGCTCTAGTCATTTCCTTTATACTTATGACTTTGAAGCTAAGCTCAGCTCCAATAGCGTATTTAAGTTTGCTGATGACACCACTACCATTAGCTGAATAAAAGATAGCGATGAATCAGCATAAAGGAAGGAGATTGAAAATCTGATTGAGTGGTGCCACAACAACAATCTCTCATTCAATGTCAGCAAGACCAGGGAGCTGGTTATTGACCACAGGAGGAGAAAACTGGAGGTTCATGAACTGCTCCTCATCGGAAGATCAGAGTGGAGAGGGTCAGCAACTTTAAATTCCTTGGCGTTATAATTTCAGGAAGTTCTGTCCTGGGTCCAACACATAAGTACCATTACAAAGAAAGCACGGCAATGCCTGTATGTTCTTAGAAGCTGCACAGATTCAACATGTCATCTAAAACTTTGAGATACTTTTATAAATGTGCAGTGGAGCGTATATTGACTGGTTTCATCATGGCCTGGTATGGAAATACCAATGCACTTGAATGGAAATGCCTACAAAATGTAATGGATACGGCCCTGTCCGTCATGGGTAAGCCTTCCCCACCATTGAGCACATCTACATGGAGGGCTGTCTCAGGGAAGCAGTTTCCATCATCAGGGAACCCCACCATCTAGGCCATGCCCTCTTCTCACTGCTGATATCAGGAAGAAAGTAAGGAACCTCAGGACCCACACCACCAGGTTCAGGAACAGTTAATCATCAGGCTCTTGAACCAGAGCAGACAATGTCATTTAACTTCATTAACGCCAATGCTGAACTGAACATAACCTATGAACTCACGTTCAAGGACTCATCATCTCATGTTCTTGATACTTATTTATTTACAAACGTTTGTATTTTTTTATTATTAATATTTATTTTTTTCTCAGCTCAGGCTGGTAAAACCTGAGGTACGAACATGAACAAGTATGCTTGTCAATTGCTAGGAACTTTCAGACTTCCTGAAGATTTACATAGATATTACTGGACAGCCCTAATTGTTTAAAGCTATTGAGATGACACCAGTTGTAGATTTTACTGTCAGGACAATGCATACCTTGTTCATATTCCAAAGTCTTTCAATTTTCTCTTTTAATTCAGCATATTTCTTCTGTTTTTCACTTATTGATTTCTGTAAGTTACAGGGCCTGTAAAAAGTAATCATACCCTTGGAAGCTTTTATGTTGTATTATTTTACAACATTGAATTACAGTGGATTTAATTTGTTCGTTTTTGACACTGATCAACCGAAAAAGACTCCTATGTGTCAAAGTGAAAACAGATCTCTACAACGTGATCTAAATTAATTACAAATATAAAACACAGAATAATCGATTGCTTAAGTATTCACCCCCTTTAATATGACACACCAAATCATCATTGGTGCAGGCAATTGGTTTCAGAAGTCACATAATTAGTTAAATGGAGATCACCTATGTGCAGCCAAGTTATTTCAATCAATTGTAATAAAAATACACCTGTAGCTGGAAAGCCCAATGGTAGTAAGTCAGTATCTTGGCAAAAGCTATACCCAATTTCCCTCGGGATCAATAAAGTATATCTATCTATCTATGAAGACAAAAAAACACTCCAAGCAACTCTGTGAAAAGGTTCTTGAAAAGCACAAGTCAGGAGATGGATACAAGAAAATTTCAAGTCACTGAACAACTCAGTTGAGTTATGGAAAGAATATGGCACAGCTGTAAAACTGCCTAGAGCAGGCTGTCCTCAAAAATTGAGTGACCATGGAAGAACGGGACTAGTGAGGGAGGTTATCATGAGACCTATGACAACTCTGGAGGAGTTACCAGCTTCTGTGGCTGAGATGGGAGAGACTGTGCATTCAATGAATGTTGCCCAGGTGCTTCACCAGTTATAGCTTTATGGGAGAGTGACAAAGAGAAAGTCACTGTTGGGGAAAAAAACTCACATGTAATCTTGGCTAGAGTTTTCCACCAGGATTGTGGGAGACTCTGAAGTCAACTGGAAGAAAGTTCTGTGGTCTGATGAAACCAAAATTGAGCTATTTGGCTATTAGACTAAATGCTATGTTTGGTGTAAGCCAAACTCTGCACATCATCAAAAACATGCTAATCCTACCATGAAGCATGATGGTGGCTTCATCAGGCTGTGAGGATGCTTCACTACAGCAGGTTCTGGAAGGCTTGTGAAGGTAGAGAGTAAAATGAATGCAGCAAACTACAGGGAACTCCTAAAGGCAATCCTGAAGCCATCTGCAAGAGAACTGTGACTTGGGAGAAGATTTATTTTCTAGCAAGACAATAACCCCAATAATTGAGCCAAAGCTACACAGGAATAGTCTTAAAAAAAACAACAAAGTTAATATCCTGGAATGGCAAGTCAGGGTCTAGACCTCAATCCAATTGAGAATTTGTGGCTGGACTTGAAAAGGGCAGTTCACTCATGATCCCCATGCAATCTGATAGAACTTGAGCAGTTTTGTGAAGAAGAATGGGGAAAAATTGCAGCGTCCAGCTGTGCAGAGTTGACAGAGACCTATCCACTCAGAATCAAGGCTGCAATTGCTGCCAAAGGTGCATCTACTAAATACCAACTTGAATGTATGAATACTTATGCAATCAATTATTTTGTGTTTTATATTTGTAATTTCTTTATATCACTTTGTAGAGAGCTGTTTTCACTTTGACACAAACAACTCTTTCTGTTGACCAGTGTCAAAAAAAGCCAAATTAAATCCACTGTGACTTACTGTGAAATCCACAGGAATACTTCCAAGTGGGAGATGAATACTTTTAGTAGACATTGTATGTGTGTTTGGAATGGCTATATCTAGTAAATAAGTTGTTCTTTCTTGTTTATCCTGTATTGTTATATCCGAACAGTTATAATGGATTGTTCTATCTATAATAACTGATTGGTCATATTATAATTTGTGGTATTCTGGCTCTAAAACTAGATCAGGCTTGTATTTATAGTAAGATATGATTTCATTCATGATCATGTTTTTTTAAAACAAGCTTTTCATGAATGATGTTTGCCACTTGATTGTGCCAGTGTATGTAATCAGATTGAGTTAAACTGCCACAGGATCCTGTAATGTGTTGGACTGTTACTGGGTTGTTTTTTTTTTGGCATTTTCTACATTTATCATCTTGAATTTGTTGGTCTTTTATTATGTATTTTTGATATTTATTTTGTGCTAACCACCTGGTCCTGTGTTGCCACAAAGAACCCTTCCTTTTCTGGGAAGAAGTCTCCAACTCTGAGCCAGGTGTTCGATGCTTTCTTGTTGACATCTAGTCTGCTCTGATCATGGGGATGTCTTCAATGGAAGACCATGCTCTTCCATTGGTTAACTTTTCTTCAGTAGTGATAATGTCTTCCTTTTTCTGGGTTGTGGTCTCATTTAAGTTCAATGGTGTATACTTCTTATCGGAATTGCATATGCTTGCATGGAGTGCTGATTCCTGTTTCCTTTGTATATCCTTAGAAGTTTTAGAAACATAGAAACATAGAAAATAGGTGCAGGAGTAGGCCATTCGGCCCTTCGAGCCTGCACCGCCATTTATTATGATCATGGCTGATCATCCAACTCAGAACCCAGCCTTCCCTCCATACCCCCTGACCCCTGTAGCCACAAGGGCCATTTTATCTGATTGTTGTAAAGATTTTAATGTCTATTAATCCTCTTCCCTCTTCAGTTCTCATAGTGTTAACCTTTGTATAATCTAATGTACATAATGTTTTGAGATTTATTAACATTATATCTCCTTTTTGTAAACACATCCTCACCCCATCCTCCCGTCACCACAACAGGGACAGAGTTCCCCTTATCCTCACCTTCCACCCCACCAGCCTTCCGATCCAGCACATTATTCTCCGCAACTTCCGCCACCTTCAACAGGGCCCCACCACTAAGCACATCTTTCCCTCTCCACCCATCTTCACTTTCCACAGGGATCGTTCCATCCGCGACTCCTTGGCCCACACATCCCTCCCCACGGATCTCCCACCCGGCACTTATCCCTGTAAGCGTAATTGCGACACCTGTCCCGATACCTCCTCTCTTGCGACCATTCAGGGCCTCAAACAGTCCTTCCAGGTGAGGCAACACTTCACTTGCGAGTCTGTTGGGGTCATCTATTGCATCCGGTGCTCCCGCTGTGGCCTCCTATACATCAGTGAAACCCGACGCAGATTGGGGGACCGTTTCGTTGAGCACCTCCGCTCCGACTGCCACAACAGATAGGCTCTCCTGGTTACCACCCACTTCAACTCCATTTGGATATGTCCATACATGGCCTCCTCTATTGCCATGATGAGCTAAACTCAGGTTGGAGGAGCAACACCTCATATACCTGGTAGTCTCCAGCCCCTTGGTATAAACATTGAATTCTCCAACTTCTGGTAATTCCCTCCCCCTCCCGTCCCCCATCCCAGTTTCACTCTGCCCCCTCCCCCAGCTGCCCATCACCTCCCTCATGGTTCCGCCTCCTTCTACTACCCATTGTGTTTTCTCCTATTCCTTCTTCACCTTTCCTGCCTATCACCTCCCTGCCTCCCCTCCCCCACCCCTTTATCTTTCCCCTTACTGGTTTTCACCTGGTACCTACCAGCCTTCTCTTTCCCACCCTCCCCCACCTTCTTTATAGGGCCTCTGTCCCTTCCCTCTTCAGTCCTGATGAAGGGTTCCGGCCCGAAACATTGACTGATCATTTCCACGGATGCTGCCCAACCTGCTGAGTTCCTCCAGTGTGTTGTGAGTATCTCCTTTTTGTATTTGCACAATTTGTTGTTTTTTTACACGCTGATTGTTTATCCATCTTATTGTGCGCAGTCTTTCATTGACTCTATTGTGTTTCTTTGTATTTACTGTGAATGCCCACAAGAAAATGAACCTCAGGGTTGTATATGGTGACATTATGTATACTTCGATAATAAATTTACTTTAAACTTTGAGTAATGAAAGAAAAATAACTCCACATAAACTAGATACACTAGAGACACCAATTTATTTATACATCAAAAACAATTGATGTGTTCCTTAGCAAGGAACAGTTTAATGCTGATATCAAATCAAAAGAACAGTGAGCCTGTTAACCTTTATATTGTAGAATTGAAGAACCTTTGAAAACCTATTGTTATGCTGCAACTTTAGAATGTTTCTAAGAGATGGGTAACTTTGTGAATGAATTGGTGAAATTCAAATTGCACAACGCATCTGAGCTTATTTCTGAGAAAGCCTCACCAATAGCAACCTCATCCAAGACAGGAGTATTAAATATTTTTTAAAAAGCAACTCTGTCCATCCCAAATGGTCAATGAGAAGACACTAATTGAATGCCCAAGTTGGTGCAGTCTTTCATTGATCCTATTGAGGTTATTACTCTGAAAGCAGATGAGAAAATTTCTAGGCTCCATTATTCTTCATTCCAAGTGGTTAAACAAACAGTATGTGGGATCTTCTTCTACCTCATAATGTAGATCAGATGACATAAGAACAACATCTGCATATCATACTCTACCAGAGGAAACTGAGACAATGGCAGTGGTGTCACATTGATGACAGTATTAAAGATTTTACACAAGAAGAAATGAAATCATATGCAACTTAGTATGAGGGCACATCCAAAGGGGCAGCTGGTTGTCCAAGTACTATATTCAAAAATGCCTTATAACACCCTTACTTCAGGGACTCCAGAAACATTGGCAACTATTTTTTTTGAAATATAGAACCGCCTCACATAATACCATGTGGTCTACACCAGATGAGCTGGAGTGAAAGGATGGTCAAGATCAATGCTTTGTTTAGTAGAAATGGATATTTCTGTGGAACAGATGGGGGAGTCTATAGAGCCACTTCAAGATAGGCAACACAAAAGAAAACTTTGGATACATAGCCATGTTCAAATTTTCAATCTCCCTCACAAACTAAATGTACACATAAAGAGATCCAGTTGTTGGTGTTTGTGATGATCCAGACTGCTGATAAAAATCTATGTGGACAGCATAGCTGCAGCGAGAGATATTCACAGTTGTGTTGAAATAAAGTCAGATTTAAACAACATGTTAGAGTTTGTCTCATCTGTAATGAATTCCCTGATAACATTACAATCTCAAGTCCATAGAAAGGTCAACACTTGTTCAAGAGAAACGTGTGCTTTAATAAAATCAGAAATGAGACAGTGTCTTCTGAAGACAGAGGGGAAGAAATTAAATCTGTGAGGTCAACAAGGGATCACAAGAGTGACAAGACTCCATATATCACTATCCAACATGACAGCATCCAACATCAGGGACCCCCCACCATTCAGGTCATCCTCTCTTCTCACTGCTGCCATCAAGAAGAAGGTACAGGAGCCTCAGCATTCACACCACCCAGTTCAGGAACGGTTATTATCACTCAGCCATCAGGCCCATGAACCAAAGAGGATAACTTCACTCAACTTCACTTGTCCCATCATTGAAATGTCCCCAGAACCTATGGACTCACTTTCAAGGACTCTTCATCTCATGTCCTCAATATTTATTGCTTATTTGTTTGTTGTTGTTGTTATTTGTATTTGCATAGTTTATTGACTTTTATGCACTGGTTGAATGCCCAAGTCATTAATTAATTCTATTATGGTTGTTATTCCATTATGGATTTATTGAGTATGCCTACAAAAGAATGAATGTTAGGGATGTATATGGTGTCATATATGTAATTCGATAATAAATTTACTTTGAATTCTATAGCTTGCTTATTAATTTGAAAAAATGTGTATATTCTGAAAGAGTGAAATGGACTTCAATGTATTGCCATGTATGGCAAACTGTATTTAATTGGATTGGCACTCTAACGGTGTTATGCTAAGCTCTATACTAACCATGCTGTCCTAATTGTGCTGACAAAATCAGGCCATCCTTGCATCATTAATGATCCTTTCTTTTTGAGCAAAAAGGAGCTCACATGTCTTCTGAAAGTTGAGAAGTCTAGTTACATCTGGTGAGGCATAGAGACAAGCAGGGGGATAAGACACTGGTGCTATTCTCATCAGCTGTAGGGATACACAATCTGTCCAGGTATCTTTAAAGCCACTGGTAATTTTAGAATCTACTTATTACAGACTGAAACGTATACTCCAGGCAGAAGCAATATTTGTAGAAACAGTAGCAAAGCTGTCAGCACTATATAGTCTTAAGTGTAATATTTTCAATCACACCTCAGCTGCATGATATGCCAGAAACATGAACTGGTTCAGAGCTGCTAAGTCCATCATTTAGCTAGAGAGATACCAGTAGTATTAAATTCATTCATTTGATCCCAGCATTTCCTTTATGAAGCCACTGCTAATTCTACTTTTCATCTTAACATTTTAACTTCAGAATGGGTGTAGTTTTTGACCTCATTACTAACTCGGCTGGAACAGAAACAGAGAAATCCTTGAAAAACTCAGCGGGTCAGGCAAAATCTATGGAAAGTAAAACAGAGTTAACCTTTCAGGATGATAACCTTGTTGATGAGATGCTATTAATCTAAAAACAGTCAGTCATTCAGTCTGCTTCACTCTTTACAGAACCTGTCTGGCCTGACGTAATTGGATTTGCCATAATTTCTGATTTTTTTTTTTCCCCCAGATATTTTTTTGCTTTTTAACTCTGTAGATGTTCTTCTGCTCTCTGCCAGTCATGTATGGCCTTTTCATTTTCCTTTAACCTAATTTGTTACTTCTCGTCCATGCACAAGTATGAATCTATAAATGTAGGACAGCACTTATCATAGAGGGGTAGCGAGAAGTAGGAGGGAATGTTGCCATCAAGATTACAATAATCTCTCAACTTTACGTAATGATATTTCACCACAAAAAGATGAATTCCTTTTTATAATACTTGTATATAATATTTTTAGTTTTATTTATCAGGGAAAGGTATTCTTGCACCTTTTACATTAATGGTGCTGAGGTTTTGAGGGTTGAATGCTTCAAGTTCTAGGAATGAATATCAATGTCCTGTCCTGGTCCAATCATATAGGCACTATGGTCATGACATTGCACCAGTGCCTTTACTTCCTCTGGAGGCTAAAGAAAGTTGGTGTGATCCTGTTGACCCTTACCAATTCGTATCAATGCTCCACAGAAAGCATCGTATTCAGGCTCATCATGGCTGGCTGTGGCAACTACTTTGCCCAACACCACACGAGGCTGCAGAGAGTTGTGGTGCTGCTCAGCACAACACGGAAAGCAGCCTGCCCCCTATGGGTTCTGTCTATACCTCTTCCTGGCTTACTACATCACCAACATTATCTAAAACCCCACCCGCCTAGAGGCTCTGAATTCTCTCCCCTCCCAACCAGTAGAAGATACAAATGCCTGAAAGTGGCTGCCACCATACTCAAGAACAGCTTCTATCCCTTTGTCATGTGACTATTTAATGGCCCCTTTGTATGATGAGATGGAATGTTGACCTCACAATCTACCTCATTCTGACCTTGTATTCTATTGTTTGCCTGCAGAGCACACTCTCTGTAACTGTAATATTTTATTGTGTTCCCTTGTACCACCTCAGTGCGCTGCGCTAATGTTACCCTTAATTGCCGTTGACTGAAGGGCTTCACTGCTGACCCTACGATTCACCATGCCCCAGATGTCTCATTGCCATCCTGACACAGTGAGCAACTCACATGTCAGCTAATAGTTTTGGGATTTATGTTGGGGAAAACGAAAACACGAAGTCAATTTACTCTTGTACCGCATTTTTGTACACTCTATGGCATGCGGTTAGACCTAGCAGCAGAGAGGTGAGCTTGTTTGATGATATCGGTGAGGCATAGATTCCAAAACTAGAAATGTCATCCTGAAAGAAGGTCCCCATAAACATTAAGCGAGCCCAAGATGTTTTGGTGGTTGTTGACATGGAGTGGCTTTGAAATTATATTGTGCTGCCACACTGAACACTTGAAATTCCTTTGTCATTTATTTTGCATTACAGATCCAGAAAAGAAATATAAGGATAATACCAGATATGTATATGAAGGCAGATGCATCAGGAAAAGTGATCGGCCTGAATCTCTTTACTACCTAGAAAAGAAGCCTGAGTGATCTTCGAAAGTACAGAAGGTTTTAAATGAGTGTACAGAGAGAAAGAATCTTTCCGTTTCCTATTGCGGCTTCAGCAGGAGCCCAGGAGAAGTCCCATCAGACGTTGGATTATTGTCAACCCTGGAGTTTTTACAGCATCCACAATAATGATGTTCATTAGGACCTACGTCTGAGCTCTAAAGTATAGATATCTGAGTTGAGTTCTACTGCAATCAATAGGTGTAAATTTGATACCTTGGCTTTCCACTTGGTCTGTCCTTGTCTCCAGACATGATACTACCACCACCCCCACACCTACACCCCCACCACATCCCAGAGAACAGCCATAAACAATTGTTTTTAACCCAGCATGAACAACAGACTCACCTAAAGCCACTGCCTCACAAGACTTTCTCAGCATCAGCAGCCATTTGGGGAAGTTGCACTACATAATGACACTGTCCAATAGTCAGAGTCATGGAATATGGAAACAGGGATTATAGACCACCAGGATCAACATCAAGCACCCTTTCACATCTTGTACTAATCCCAGGTTATTTCCCCCACTTTACCTTCAACTACCCCCAGATTCTAGTGCTGATCAATATATTAGATTCAATTTATCATGGTCATTTACCTTTCCATCCCACACCACTGTATGGGACAGCAGCTCTACTCTACCTTTGCTGGCCTGAAAAAAAATGTAAGATTTTATGTAAGAAGCATTATTTCTTTACTAAGCTTGCTTTTCTCCATCTAAACACAAAACATCACCCTGCACTCATATTCAAACACAGCAAGTTTGAGCTTTGGTAGTTATTTTTTACAGGCTTATTGACATTTTTCAAAGGAACTTTTCGTGCTCCGTTCTGATGAGATTCTGAGTGGTGGCTTGCTTTTAAATGGAGCAAAATCAGCTATTGTATTACAGCAAACAAAAACAAACTCATGCATTATGTGTGGCCTGTGTAGACGGCAATAATATTTCTTGCTCACTTACACTAGGTCTGTAGATAAGAGCTCATTGGCATGTTTTCGGAGGTTCTTTATTTTCTGCCATTTAATTTATAAAACTAAATGTCTCTTTCCTCTCATTGAAAAAAAAAGTGCGCATGGAAGGAGCTTTCACTGGACTTGAAGCATTGTTTTTCCTATCTGCACTATTCCTATTTGGCCTCATTACTGCTCTTGGAATCTACAATGAACTGCTGCAGAACGAGACAGGTATGGTTAGCGTCCTTCCTGTTTTATATCTATAGTATTTGTAGTGGCTATTGTAAGTTATAGGATTTCAGATTACATGCTGAAAATGCTGTTCAGCTTGTGCTGCAATGGTCTCTAGAGATGGTTGAGTATCACTTTTAAACTTATAGAGTGTAATGGCATATTATTCTTAACATTTAGACTCAATATTGAAGTCTATAACCAGGTAATTTGATCTCTATCTGTATCAGTTATCCACATGTGACATCGGATCATCTAGTCTGTTGGGTCTCCCGCTGCTTTTTTGCTTTCATTTTCTCTGGCAGTAGAGGACATGACCAACCTGACCTGGCAGGCAAGTCCTCCTCCTCTGCATTTTGCAACTCCCCCACACTTTTTTTTCCTCACTGTCTCACTGCTCCCATTCACTCATCGACCAGACAACCGTGATAATGGCTTTTCGCCGTGGTGGCCCTGATTTTCATCCTTCCGCCATCCTTGGTGTAGTTCAACAAGCTTCTTTTGTCCCCGTCTCAGTTCTGACAAAATCTTTGATCTGAAACATTGCTTGCTTTTCTGCTCACCAAAGCAGCCAGAGACACAATGAGTATTTCCAACATTTAAAAAAAAAGTTTAACGTATTATTCATTATCAAGTAGACTTTTAACATCTTTTACGAATAGGAATCTCACCACCATGGTGAAATAAGTGATCAGGAGTGAAACTAGTTATTTTGTTGAAGTTGCTTATGCTGAACAAGTTTAGAACACAGCATACCAATTCATTTCTAGGGAAATATTAATTTTTACTTAACAGGATAACAATTGCACTTGTGTCCAGATCAGTCATGACTGTTTCAGTTTTGGGTGTTGCTGGGTTTTCCAAGAAATTCAAATTGATGTCCTCTATTTGAATACAAAGTCCAGAAATTCCATTGTTGACCCCAATCTTGCTGCATCAGGGATTGCAGCTAACAAATTTGGAAGAATGGGAATGCCTTTTGATTATTCAGATTACAGTTGAAATTGGATGAGGAAGAGCAGTGTCTGGAGACACAAAACATTCAGACCAAACAGTCTTTTGTGATACTCTTGTTAAAAATGAAAGTATATTTAAAGGAGCTCACAAGGAAACTAGAATTATGTGGACATGCTTTACAATTACACTACAGAAAGAATAGTGATCAGGAACAAGGGAGGTTTTGTGAAGAAAAGTAGTGAAAGGCTAGACATGCCACATAATTTTTTGCCAATACCTACATTTGAGGAAGCAATCAATATTCCATGTGTTCTATGGAAACACATTGAATCAGGTACATGATTCACTTCATCTCTGTTCTAGAGGGGCATCCTTCTATTCTAAGGCAGTGCCCTCTGGTCCTAGATTCCCCACTATAGGAAACATCCACTCTGTCTAGGCCTTTCAATATTCGATAGGTCAACATTTTGAACAGTTTCAGATGATTGGGGTACTAATTCAGATTTATTAAATGCAGATTAGGACTAGAAGCTGATTGAATTTTCAAGAAATGGCTGAAGTCAAGGGTTGGGGGACATTTAATAAATTCATGTTGACGTTCATGGAACGAATACATGTTGAATACATTTATTAACCCGGTGAATACACTGTCTGAGCAGCCAACGTGGAGAGGAGGAATAAAAGTTAGGTACTCATTTTGGCACTGATATGACCAGTGATGACATGCAAGGTTCTGCGTTGGGGTCACAACTACTCATTGAATTCATAGACAACGTTGATATAGTTGTATATCTAGCATGTCAATGATAAAAGGAATACAAGAAAGTAGGCTCAAGAGGAGGCCACCCAGCCCCTCAGGCATACCCTGTCATTCAATATGATCAGATTCAAGTTTAAGTTTATTGTCATCTGTCTGTACAAACGTAAATACAACCAAACAAAACAACATTGCTCCAGAGTGTTGTGCACACACATATAAAAGATACATCATACACAGTACATAGAACAAAATATTAGCACAGATGAGTTAACAAAATATAACTTAAAGTGCATGTAATGTGCAACACAGGTAAACAGTAAACAGCTTACTGTCCTGGTTATGAGACCTCGGTGGTGGCAGGGTATTTATTGGTCTCACAGCCTGAGGGAAGAAGCTGTTACCCAGTACAGCAGTTCTAGTCTTGATACTCCTTCCTGACTGTAGTGGGTCAGAGATTGTGAGATGGGTAATAGGGATCCTCAAAAATGCGTCAGACCCTTCGTATACTATGCTCCCGGTAAATGTCACAAATACGTAGGAGGGAGATTCATTCCCCCCCACCACCACCATTTGATCAAAATCAATCTGTCCTTCCCTTAATTCCTCTTCTGATTTAGATTTCCATGACCCTCAGTTCCTCGATCTTTCAAAGATTTATCTCTCGCCACCTTAAATGTGTTTAATAACTTGGCTCCATTATCATTGGAGGCTGAGAATTCCACAGATTTGCCACAATTTCTACAGAGCTCAGTTTTAAATGACTGTTCCCTTTGTGTCTATGTCCCCTTGTTAAGTGGCATTATGAGAACACTGCAGAACATTATTAGAACACAGTGCTAAGTTAGCAGATATTTTCTGGCACTTTGTGCTTAACTCTGCATTTTTCCCTGCATAAGCAGCAGCAGACATTCTCTGCACGCTGTATGAACATGACAGTTCTGAACTTGATGCCAACTGTACACCTGTTTCTTTGACTACACCCTGGAGTGCAATGTGTAGGTGCTAGGTTTCAGAAACACTCTACCGCTGAAAGCAGGAATCTGCTCATTCAGCCTGCATTGGTCAGACCTGGCTTAGCTAGCTGTCAAAACTGACAAAGTTACTGAATGTTTCTGATGGTCCAGACAGTCTGACTAAAGGTAAGACTTAGAAAACTGATAAGCAAATGAAATATCTGAAGCATACAAAGACATTAAAATAAACTATTTAAAAATCTTGGGAAAAGACCCAAAATTTGTATTACTTGCCTTAATCCTGCACAGTTGTTCCTCTCCAGCCACCCCTTCAGGGAAAGCTGGAGGTAGGAGCTGAGGAAGATGGCGGTACAGAGACCATATTAATTGCTCAATATAAATTTAACCCACAGTGACTGTAAAGGTTTGAATTGTGGGAATTGTTTGTGAACGTAGAACACAGCACAACACAGGGACGGGCACTTCAGCTTATGCTCTCTGTGCTGACCATGATGACAAATGAGACATGCCTTATCAGCATGCACTGTATTCCTGCCTTTTCATGTGTCTGTCTGATTACTCTTATACATTGCATTGTAATCACTAATACTGAATGTATACTATACTGTCTGACAGATGGGGACCTCAGCGACCGCAACATCTCACTGCCACTGGTGGTATAGCGAGGTTTTTCCGAACAACTGTTCTCTGTTGCATTGGGCAACGTCATTGTCATTCAGTCAGTAAACCAAGATCACCGAACCACGATGCAAACGAAGGATCAGCAAACCATCTGCCTTTCAAAGAGCTCCAGTATCATTTAATACACCAGAAGACTTGTATCATATATTTCCTATTCATTTGAAAACACAACTGACTCTGTTGCGAATGACAATGTGTGATCGATAACAAAATGAAAAATACTATGGTTATTGAAAATCCGAATTTAAAAAATGGAAAATGATGGAAATACGGGGGGATAGAAATAAAGGTGTTTCAGTTGATGGCCTAACTTTGATGTTGAAAGTTAATTTTAGCAGTTACAGGTTAATGGAATGATACAGTACAGAAACAGGCCATTTGGCCTGTCAAGACTATGCTGACTATCGAGCTTAAACTTAAACTAAACTACACGAATCCCATTTTATTCTCTTTCCATTCCCACTAACTCCTTCTACCTACTTGCACAATATGGGCACTTTACAGGGGTTGATTAAACTACCAACCCACGTGCCTTTGGGATGGGGAGAAAACCCACACAATCACAGGAGCAATGCTCAAACCCCATACAAACAACACCAAAGCCTCATTTGTGGTCTGCAGAAAAAGGTGATGGAAGCAGGACTGATCCAATGGTGTGAGGTGGATTGACTCTGCTTGCACTTGAAGCTGTGCAGAATGGTTGGCAGGGTCTGGTACGGGGTCCAATGTTGGAATGGGGGGGCGGGGTGGACCATGAGCTGTTAACGCTGGAAACAGTTCGTAACCTCCTGCACCTGAAAAAAGCTACAGAGATCCTTAACTTGGGAATTCAGCCCACCTTTCACCTGCCAAATTTTCCAAAGTTATGAAAACCTGAGTTAGAATGAAATTGACTGTTAAAACAACAAACAGCCTCATTGATTAATTCGCCTCATTGGCCTTGGGCACTGCTCTGCAACTATTACAACTGGAAGTATCGTACATGGATTCCGACCACCTGAGCCACAAATCCCGAGTCACTATGGTTGAGAAACACAATAAACACTCTATACAAAATGGCCTTTAACTTTGTTCTAATTCTGTTTTTTGTTATTCCTCTCTTGCCCTGTTTACTTATTTTTGTAACTTTTTAGCAATTTTTATGTCTTGCATTTATAATGCCACCACTAAATAACATATCCCATTATATAACTCAGTGATAATAAACCTGATTGTGATTCTGAAATTGTGCATAATTTGTGTTTAACTTATTCAGGATGCAAGATTATTTAATGTCCTTTCCAGTACAAAGTGTAAAGGAGAACGAAAAAATTTTTACTCTGGATCCATTGCAGCTCAGAAAAAGCACAATGTGATAAAGAATACAATAATAAAGAAACATAGTAAATGTGAATACATAAGATAGCTTATGTAGAGTGATTGTATATCCATAAAGTGACACAAGGCACAGGAGTGTCTGGAGGTGTGACTGACAGGAAAAGATAAAGAGGTGGTGGTTGGGGTATGGAGGGTTGTTTAGTGGGTGGAAGTGCTGATCAGCCTTATAGCCTGCGAATGCCTTCTGGTTACTGCTATATTTTTCTTGTGAATGCTTAATGCACCTGTGACGCTGCTGCAAATATGATTTTCATTGCACACCACTGTACACACATGCACTTGTGCTTATGACAATAAACTCCACTTTGAGACTTTTAGAAGTTCAGTCTCAGACATAACCCCATCTCAGCCAATTGTTTTAGGAATTAAAACCCTCAGTTTCCCTGCCTTTTAAATGGAGAGAATTTCTGCTCTTCCTATTCCAGTCCAGCTACAGTCACATTAAACAGTGATTGTTTGGACAAACTACAATCTTTTGCTCCGACAACAGAATTGTGCTTTTATATTACAAATTTAACATGCAAAATGCATCAAATATATAAAAGTATAAGCGTAAAATGTTACTGAAAAGTAACCACTGAAAAGCTAGATTAAAACTTATTTAATGAAATAGGTTTTCAGAATTTTCGTATAACAGTATACAAGTGTGGTGTGGGATGAGTGACAGATATTATGGTTTTTCTGAAAGAAGATGCAATCAGCAGTTATGGGGCAGACTGAAAAGGTGTTGAGCAGCAGGACTTGAAGGCTACAGAGTTGGTCTGAAGTTACCATCATGTGAGCATTTTGACAACATGGTGAGAATATTATGAAGTAAGTCTGAGCAGGGATTAGTGTTGTACTGTATTGGGATTCACAGCATTTCTCAACAGGCTGGAGGGTGAAGGTCAGCTGGGAGAATAAATAAGTAAGTGAGATGGGATGATACTCAATAAAGTGCTGCTACACTGTCAAAAATCACCACTGTCATCCCCTGGTGAACGCAGCAGGCCAGGCAGCATCTCTAGGAAGAGGTACAGTCGACGTTTCAGGCCGAGACCCTTCGTCAGACGAAGAGTCTCGGCCTGAAACATCGACTGCACCTCTTCCTAGAGATGCTGCCTGGCCTGCTGCGTTCACCAGCAACTTTGATGTGTGGTGCTTGAATTTCCAGCATCTGCAGAATTCCTGTTGTTTACTGTCATCCTCTGCCCTCTTGTGGTGAAATTCAGTAACTGTACATCACCTGTCTGCACTTTTTGGAGAGGGTTATTCAAGCAAAATTTAATTATGGTTGATTGTGAAGAAAATGAGCTAGAAATGAAGATGAATCCAAGTTTGTATGTGGTTTTTAGCTTCTTGCATTTAAGATGTGCCAGATTTTTTTCTTAAACCAAATTCTGCTTTGAGTATGTTTATAACTGCCCAAGAACTAAAAGCTCAGAACTATTTCTATCCATGGTTCTCAATAATAAGTAGTGTTTATCCAGCAGATTTGCTCCAAAACAAATCAGTAATTTTTTTTTCTTTTCTGAGGCCTTTCCTTTTGCATACTTGAATATATAGTTTTGCTTAAACTTTCAGGCAGCGGTTCTGTACAAGAAGTAAGTATTTTATCATATAATCTGCCGCTTCTCCAGCCTATAAAACTGTAACTCTCAGTAATTCCTACATTAAAACGATTAAGAGACCCTGAATAAATTAAACACCATTTTAATGAAAATAATTAGCTGGCATCGAGGGAGAGTGGAAGAGGAGAACCATCCTCAGTACCACCGATGCGGCAGAGAGGGCCTCAAGATGGCTGTGGCTCAAAAGAGGGGAGCCATGGAGTCATAAGCAGCTAGCCATCTGGACACAAGCTGGGGTCTGATCAGCCCCGGCTGGGTCACCTGGAGGAGGTTGTATGATGTTGAAAGACCCGAAACACCCGATGATTCCAGGAACATCACTGAAGATGAGTCCAGAAGCATCAATAGATGTATGTACACAGCTGCTGGGTGCAACTGGTTTCACATTTTGCGCTTTTTCTCTGCTTTGAAGGCAAACTAGGTTGTTTTCTCTGCTACAACAGAGGCTAAAGTGACATTTGATAGAAGCTTTAAAGATTCTGAGAGGCATAGACAGCTGGTAACATTTTACCAGGGTTGAAATATCTGGTATTTGAGGGCATGTACTCCGTGCAAGGGAAAAGATCAAAGGAAATATGCAGCTGAATGTTTTGCTGGAATCCAATGCTGGGGTGATAGTGGGGAAAAGTAAGAGGCTCTATGCTAGGTTTATGAATGTGCAGAGATTGGAGGCATAAGGGCCACAAAAAGACAGAAGGGATTAGGTGTCATGTATTTAATTATTTTGGTACAACATGGGCCAAAGAGACTGTATCTGTGTTGTGCTGTTCTGTATGTTCTATTAATTTCATTTTTAACTATTTAGAGCTAACCTAAATGAGATGTCAACCTTAAATGTTAAAACTTAATTCCCTTCCTGGGATTTTAATTTAGATCGCTAAAATACAGAAGTCTTACCAACTTTGAAAATAACTTTCATGTTCCGTCTTGCCATTAAATCTCTTAGTTAAAACCCCTTCCTTATGTAAATAAGTGGAAAAAGAAGTACACTACATTAAGATGAAAAGATTTGCATGACAATAGCCAGTGAAATAGGAATTTCTGTATAATTTTAAATATTGCACTATCAACTACAAGCTTTATAAAATAGTTAAAAACATAACGCCATTCCAGGGAATTTTAGAACCAGAACTGCAGTGGTAAAAGAAATTTTAAAACCTGTACATGAGATGTGAAATACTTTTCAGGGTTTGGCATCAGGAAAATGAAATAGCCATGTGACAGCCCATTGTAAACTATGAAAGTCAATGGAAAAGATACACAAATATGATGAAGCTTGCGTGTTGATTGGCTGTTATGCTCCCTTTGAAACTGGATGCTGATTGGACATCTCCTTTCAGAGACAACTGCATCTGCTTTTCCAACACACATAAAAATTGCTGGTGAACGCAGCAGGCCAGGCAGCATCTATAGGAAGAGGTACAGTCAACGTTTCAGGCCAAGACCCTTCGTCAGGACTAACTGAAAGAAGAGATAGTAAGAAATTTGAAAGTGGGAGGGGGCGGGGGAGATCCGAAATGATAGGAGAAGACAGGAGGGGGAGGGATGGAGCCAAGAGCTGGAAAGTTGATTGGCAAAAGGGATATGAAAGGATCATTGGATGGGAGGCCTCGGGAGAAAGAAAGGGGGAGGGGGGAATCCCAGGGGATGGGCAAGGGGTATAGTGAGAGGGACAGAGGGAGAAAAAGAGAGAGGAAAAAATTGTATGTATATAATAATAAATAAATAATGGATGGATATGAGGCGGAGGTGGGGCATTAGCGGAAGTTAGAGAAGTCAATGTTTGTGCCATCAGGTTGGAGGCTACCCAGACGGAATATAAGGTGTTGTTTCTCCAACCTGAGTGTGGCTTCATCTTTACAGTAGAGGAGGCCATGGATAGACATATCAGAATGGGAATGGGATGTGGAATTAAAATGTGTGGCCACTGGGAGATCCTGCTTTCTCTGGCGGACAGAGTGTAGGTGTTCAGCAAAGCGGTCTCCCAGTCTGCGTCGGGTCTCGCCAATATATAGAAGGCCACTTCAGGAGCACCAAACGCAGTATATCACCCTAGCCGACTCACAGGTGAAGTGTTGCCTCACCTGGAAGGACTGTTTGGGGCTGAATGGTGGTAAGGGAGGAAGTGTAAAGGCATGTGTAGCACTTGTTCCGCTTACAAGGATAAGTTTGCTTCTTTTTGGATTCCAGACCTAACCAGTTTTCCTCTCCCACCACTCTGCTCTGTCTAGGGGAATTAGTCCTTACTCTTAATAATTTCTCCTTTGGCTCCTCCCATTTCCTTCAAACTAAAGGTGTAGCCATGGGTACCCATATGGGTCCCAGCTATGCCTGCCTTTTTGTTGGCTTTGTGAAACAATCTATGTTCCGTGCCTATTCTGGTATCTGTCCTTCACCTTTCCTTCGCTACATCGACGACTGCATTGGCGCTGCTTCCTGCACACATGCTGAGCTCATTGACTTCATTAACTTTGCCTCCAACTTTCACCCTGCCCTCAAGTTTACCTGGTCTATTTCCGTCACCTCCCTCCCCTTTCTGGATCTTTCTATCTCTATCTCTGGAGACAGCTTATCTACTGATGTCTACTATAAGCCTATGGACTCTCAGAGCTATCTGGACTATTCCTCTTCTCACCCTGTCTCTTGCAAAAATACCATCCCCTTCTCGCAATTCCTCCATCTCCGCCGCATCTGCTCTCAGGATGAGGTGTTTCATTCCAGGATGAGGGAGATGTCCTCCTTTTTTAAAGAAAGGGGCTTCCCTTCCTCCACCATCAACTCTGCTCTCAAACGCACCTCCCCCATTTCACGCACATCTGCTCTCACCCCATCCTCCCACCACCCCACTAGGAATAGGGTTTCCCTTGTCTTCACCTACCACCCCACCAGCATCCGGGTCCAACATATTATTCTTCGTAACTTCCGCCACCTCCAACAGGACCCCTCCACTAAGCACATCTTTCCCTCCCGATTTCCACAGGGATCGCTCCCAATGTGACTCCCTTGTCCATTCGTCCCCCCCATCCCTCCCCACTGATCGCCCTCCTGGCACTTATCCTTGTAAATGGAACAAGTGCTACACATGTTTCCTCCCTTACCACCATTCAGGGCCCCAGACAGTCCTTCCAGGTGAGGCGACACTTCACCTGTGAGTCAGCTGGGGTGATATACTGCGTCCGGTGCTCCCGATGTGGCCTTCTATGTATTGGCGAGACCCGACGCAGACTGGGAGACCATTTTGCTGAACACCTACGCTCTGTCCGCCAGAGAAAGCAGGATCTCCCAGTGGCCACACATTTTAATTCCACATCCCATTCCCATTCTGATATGTCTTTCCATGGCCTCCTCTACTGTCAAGATGAAGCCACACTCAGGTTGGAGGAACAACACCTTATATTCCGTCTGGGTAGCCTCCAACCTGATGGCATGAACATTGACTTCTCTAACTTCCACTAATGCCCCACCTCCCCCTCGTAACCCATCCATTATTTATTTATATACACACATTCTTTCTCTCTCTCTCCTTTTTCTCCCTCTATCCTTCTCACTATATCCCTTGCCCATTCTCTGGGCTTTTTTCACTCCCTCCCCCTTTCTTTCTCCCTGGGCCTCCTGTCCCATGATCCTCTCATATCCCTTTTGCCAATCACCTGTCCAGCTCTTGGCTCCATCCCTCCCTCTCCTGTCTTCTCCTATCATTTCAGTTCTCCCCTTTCCCCTCCCACTTTCAAATTTCTTACTACCTCTTCTTTCAGTTAGTCCTGACGAAGGGTCTTGGCCCGAAACGTTGACTGTACCTGTTCCTAAAGATGCTGCCTTGCCTGCTGCGTTTACCAGCAATTTTTAGATTATGAGAACACTCAGTCATCTTTTATTGTCATTTAGAAATGCATACCTGCATTAAGAAATGATACAATGTTTCTCCGAAGTGATATCACAGAAAACAGGACAAACCAAAGACTAACACTGACAGAACCACATATTTATAACATATAGTTACAGCAGTGCAATGCAATACCATAATTTGATGAAGAACAAACCATGGGCATGGTAAAAAAAAGTCTCAAAGTCCCCGAATCGATCGACTTTCGAGTGCCCGATAGATTTATGTGTGTTGCTTGAAATTCCAGCATCTGCAGATTTCCTCGTGTTTGCGTGCATCTGCTTTTGATTGGGGCTGTGATTGGAAAGTATGAAGAAAGAAATTGCAAGCCATTTTCAGAATCAAGGTGATCTCAAACACTAGTTTTGATTGCTCAGCCAGACACGGAAGGGTTATTCCAACTACTTTCCTTAAATTGTCCTATATTTTAAGCATTTCTCTTTGGATGGAATGGAGAATGGTACCCAAGATAGCATAGCTGAGTGGAGGATTATTTCTTGTTCATTATTGTGCATGACAGTTATGCTGAGGTAATTAATCCATGTTCATGCAATTTAGCCAGTCCACTATTTTATCAAACCCTGTTCTTCTCTCACATAGGATGCAGAGCTGTGCTGAGAACTGGCATATGAAGTTCAACCCAGTAAAGTGTGAAATGATTCTCTACGGAAGGTTGAACTTGAAGACAGCATACAGGGTTAATGCACAATTCTTTTTTCAGAATCAGGTTTATTATCACCGGCATGTGACGTGAAATTTGTTAACTTAACAGCAGCAGTTCAATGCAACACATAATCTAGCAGAGGGAGAGAAAAAAATTAATAATAAATAAACAAGTAAATCAATTGTGTATATTGAATAGATTATTAAAAAATATGCAAAAACAGAAATACTGTATATTTAAAAAAGTGAGGTAGTGTCCAAAGCTTCAAAGTCCATTTAGGAATCGGATAGCAGAGGGAAGAAGCTGTTCCTGAATCACTGAGTGTGTGCCTTCAGGCTTCTGTATCTCCTACCTGATGGTAACAGTGAGAAAAGGGCACGCCTTGGGTGCTGGAGGTCTTTAATAATGGACGCTGCCTTTCTGAGACACCACTCCCTAAAGATGTCCTGGGTACTTTGTAGGCTAGTGCCCAAGATGGAGCTGACTAGATTTACAACCTTCTGCAGCTTCTTTCGGTCCTGTGTAGTAGCCCCTCTATACCAGACAGTGATGCAGCCTGTCAGAATGCTCTCCATGGTACAACTATAGAAGTTTTTGAGGGTATTTGATGACATGCCAAATCGCTTCAAACTCCTAATAAAGTATAGCCGCTGTCTTTCCTTCTTTATGACTACATCGATGTGTTGGGACCAGGTTAGATCCTCAGTGATCTTGACACCCAGAAACTTGAAGCTGCTCACTCTCTCCACTTCTGATCCCTTTATGAGGATTGGTATATGTTCCTTCATCTTGCCCTTCCTGAAGTCCACAATCAGCTTTTTCATCTTACTGACATTGAGTGCCAGGTTGTTGCTGCGACACCACTCCACTAGTTGGCATATCTCACTCCTGTGCTCCCTCTCATCACCTGCTGAGACTCTACCAACAATGGTTGTATCGTCAGCAAATTTGCAGATGGTATTTCAGCTATGCCTAGCCACACAGTCATGTGTTTACAGAAAGCAGAGCAGTGGGCTAAGCACACACCCCTGAGGTGTGCCAGTGTTGCTCGTCAGCGAAGAGGAGATGTTATCACCAATCAGCACAGACTGTGGTCTTTTGGTTAGGAAGTCAAGGATCCAATTGCAGAGGGAGGTACAGAGGCCCAGGTTCTGCAACTTCTCAATCAGGATTGTAGGAATGATGGTTTTAAATGCTGAGCTATAGGTGATGAACAGCATCCTGACATAGGTGTTTGTGTTGTCTAGGTGGTCTAAAGCCATGTGAAGAGCCATAGAGATTGCGTCTGCTGTTGACCTATTGTGACAATAGGCAATTGCAATGGGTCCAGGTCCTTGATGAGGCAGGAGTTCTGTCTAGTCATAACCAACCTCTGAAAGCATTTTATCACTGTCGATGTGAGTGCTACCGGGTGGTCGTTGTTAAGGCAGCGCACATTATTCTTCTTTGGCACTGGTATAATTGTTGCCTTTTTGAAGCAAGTGGGAACTTCTGCCCGTAGCGGTGATCTTGGGGTTCATGACCATAGATCTCTCTCGAAGTGGCACCACACGTTGATATGTTGGGATAGAATGTGTATAGTGTGTTGGCCTTCAATGGTTGGGGGATTGAGTTCAAGAGCTGCAAGGTCATGTTGAAGCTCTATAAAACTCTGGTCAGACCACATGTGGAAGATTGTGTTCTGTGCTGGTTGCCCCATTAAAGCAAAGGTGTGGAATCTTTAGAGAGGGTGCAGAGGAGACTTATTAGGGTGCTGCCTGGATTGTAAAACATGCCTTATGAGGATAGGTTGAGTGAGTTTCTCTTTGTAGAGGAGGAGGATGAGAAATAAATCACTAGAAGTGTACAAGATGATAATAGGTACATTAGAGGGGACAGCCAGCAACTTTTCACCAGGGTGCGCATCACTAATACAAGGGGGTGTAACTTTAAGTTGTTTGGCGTAAAGTATAGGAGGATGCCAGAGGCCGGTGCGGAGAACATACTCCCAAGGGTAGTGGTAGAGGCAGATACATTCGGAATATTTAGAAGACTCCTGGATAGGTACAAGGATGAAAGAAGAATGGAGGGTTCTACGGGAAGGAAGGGTTAGATTGATCTTCCTCAGCAAAGGGCCTGTACTGTGCTACATTGTTCTATGACCCCTGTGCTACAAGGTGTCTTTTTTTTACTGCAAGATGTAGGGTGATGATGTGTTGCAGGATAATGTAGAGGATAGGCATTGCAGCTTAGAATTGCTACTTCCAAATGGCCAAAAGAAAGCTGCAATGAATTGTTTAGTGTAACACCTGCTATTGTAGATTGGGGCTTGGAAATGCTGTGTGTGAGGTGTCACTGTGACAGTGCAGACCCTTTAATTGCTATCTTATTCTGGAATCATCCTTAATGTACACATTTTCTTTGTGAGTGACTGTGAAGACAGTAAGTTTTCTCTGAAAGCTTTGAGTTTTGCCATCAGTCAAGAAAATGTGTGCTGTGCGACCTATGAATCATGAGATGCCAGGCAAATGGCTGCCGTGATAATAGGAATCACACGCCAAAGTACTCAGGCAAACTCCCTGATGAGTCCATGTTGACCTTGATGTGATCATTGCAGCCTGTGATCCAGATTAGGTCAGGATATTGTGATGAACGGCTTCTGAAATTGTCTGCCACTTGAAATGACAAATTTAAGACTAAAGAAACTCTTAACATTCCAGAAAATTGTAGTGATGATTGCCTAAGCTG
Organism: Mobula hypostoma; assembly: GCF_963921235.1. Classification (NCBI taxonomy): domain Eukaryota; kingdom Metazoa; phylum Chordata; class Chondrichthyes; order Myliobatiformes; family Myliobatidae; genus Mobula; species Mobula hypostoma. The sequence goes on from NC_086100.1 coordinate 120,366,784, forward strand.
CATAGCCAACAAGGCAGTTATTTAATTCTTTGGTAACACAGAGAAGACACTTACTTTCACCACTTTTGTTAAATCAGCTGCCCGCTACACCTCTCTCCTGACATTCAGCAATGTTACCTTTGAAACAAAATGATATATGGGGTTCTACATATCACCCATTAAATATGGCACCAAAAACATATTTCTGCTGAAGTTCTGGAGCAGAGGTCCAGAGTAGACTACAAGTCTTTGTTTGTTGAACTATTGTTGAGTCCCGGACCATCTGTCACTTGAGACAGGGCCTAGATGCTGGTAATGGGCTACAAAACAAAGCCAGGCCACATCACCAACAACAGTGCATCCTTTCCCAATGAACTTAACACATTCTATGCGTGTTTTGAACATGCACAGAATGTCACCACCGACTCCTATGGCCTCCAGTGCACCTGAACTCAATCACCTTTGTGGATATATGATCATGCTTCTGGACAGTGAGCCTGTGGAAACCATTTAGCCCAGATGGCTTCCCTGGCCATGTTCTTCAATTCTATACAGATTGGTTTAGGGTAGTAGAGTGGTATTTGTAGACATTTTTAACCTCTTCCTGCGATTGTATCTGAGATTCCCACCCCCTTAAGACCACTATCCTCCCAGTACCCATGAAAGGCAAGATAATGTGCCTTAATTACTACTGCCCATTGGCTCTGAGATCCATCATCATGAAATGCTTCGAGAAGCTGGTCAATACACGCATTAACTCCAGACTTCAAGACAACTTAACTTCAATCCACTTTGCCTACTGCAGAAATAGGTCTATGGTGGACACCATCTCCCTGGTCCTACCTTCGCCTGTGGAGCATCTGGACAGTAAGGACACCTTTGTTAGGCATTTGTTTAGAGGGCTGCATCTCAATAAAGATGGGTCTGAGTACAGGAAGGAGTTAGAGAGCTTGTTTAAAAAATATGGCATTACAAAAACCTTTCCCTCAATGTCAGCAAAACAAAGGAGTTGGTCATTGATTCAGGAAATGGGGGGCATTGCACATGTTTCTGTCTTCATCAACAGTGCTGAGTTTGAGAGGGTTGAGAGTGTCAGGTTCCTAGAAGTGAACATCACCAATAGTCAGTCCTGGTCCAGCCATGGAGATGCCACAGCCAAGAAAACTTACCAACGCCTCTATTTCCTCAAGAGGCTAATAAATATGGCACGTTTCTGTCAACTCTTATCGATGCAGTATAGAAAGCATTGTGGCTTGGTATGGCAATTGACCACAAGAAACTGCAGAGCACTGTGGGCACAGATTAACAGATTACAGAATCAAGCATTGACTCTGTCTATACTTCTTGCTGCCTCAGTAAAGCAGCCAGCATATTCATAGACCCCACTCACCCTAGAAATTCTCCCTTCTCCCCCCGCCCCCCTCCATTGGACAGGATATACAGAAGCCTGGAAGCATGTATTACCAAGCTCAAGGACAGCTTCTACCCCACTGTTGTAAGGCTATTTCATGGCTTCCTAGTACAATCAGCTGGCCTCTTGACCTCACCAACTTCTTCATTATGATCTTGCAGCTTATTGTTTTGCCTGCACGACACCTTCTCTGTAGCTGTTGCACATCATTCTGCTGTTTGTTATTGTTTTACTCTGTACTGCCTCAGTGCACTGTAGAATAATTTGATCTGTATGAACAGTATGCAAGATATCTTTTCACCTTACATGTGACAATATTAAACCAATTCCAATTACTGTTTTTCCAAATAAACAGTGACAAGAGACAAACCTTTATTCGTGAAAACAATTATATTGAATTTATAAACAACAATTCAGACAAAAACAGCAACATAATTAATCAAATGCATAGAGTCAGAACTTCTGAGCACAAGACATACATTTTCTCTCAGAGCCAGGTAGCACCGTTGAGCCCTCTGGAGCTGTCGTGGGCTTATCAACGAAATGTCAAAGAAGGAGGGTGCCCACCTGATGACCCCGATGATGTACCTACCCTCCTTCCTTGTCACCAGTCCAAGCCCACTGCCAACATCGAGAGTGCCGACTTACCATAGGGATTGAAATATCAAGTCCTAGTAGTTCTACTGTGTATGTCCAATGTTTCAGTTTATTACTAATTCCCGTCACCAGCAGATTTGTACACCAATATCACACTTCTGACTGAAGTTCAGCTAAAGATGATAAAAGTAGTAATGATTCAATGGATGATATCTGATGAGAAGAGCAATGTTGCCTACTAGTAAATGAGTTGTAGCCATAGGATGTGACAACTGTTACCATTTCCTGTGTTGTAATGTACCTGTATTTAAAGTTAAGGCTTCAGTCACTTGCTCCGGGGGAAGTGGGTTATAGTGATTGAATTAAATTTTTTTTTATTTTGAAAAGGTTTCCAGAATTCCCATCAATGTTCTGAGATTCATATTCTTCACAATCAAGTTCCTGTAGCTAAGGTTACAGATTTCAAGTCATTCGAATCAAATTCGTTCTAGTAATTTTATGATGCATATTAACATAAATCATTTACATTTGCTGGTTTTCAGAGTCAAAAAATCTCCAGCTTGTTTTGGTACAATAATACAGTAATGAACAATGTGGAGGTAATAATGTCATAACATTAAACAGAGTGTATAATTCTGCCCTTTGTTCTCTAAGATAATACTTGTCACAAGTGCCTTACATTCACTGAATAATCAAGAACTGTAATTGTTAATTTAAAAAATTGTTCACATACAGTTCAATCCGGGGTTTCACGCTCAAACCAGGGGTTTAAGATCCTACTAAAAGCACCGTCTCACATGGAGAAATTCAGTTATCTGTTTCGTCAAAGCACCATTTAGAAAACAAGTAAAACATGAGTGTGGTTCATTCATTAAATAAAGAATCACAATTAAAATGTCTTCAGCAAAACGCAACTGCATGTAACTTAAAAACGCAAACAACAGGAATTCTGCAGATGCTGGAAATTCAAGGAACACACATCAAAGTTGCTGGTGAACGCAGCAGGCCAGGCAGCATCTCTAGGAAGAGGTACAGTCGACGTTTCAGGCCGACACCGTTCGTCAGGACTAACTGAAGGAAGAGTTAGTAAGAGATTTGGAAGTGGGAGGGGGAGGGGGAGATCCAAAATGATAGGAGAAGACAGGAGGGGGAGGGATGGAGCCAAGAGCTGGACAGGTGATTGGCAAAGGGGATATGAGAGGATCATGGGACAGGAGGTCCGGGGAGAAAGACAAGGTGGGGGGGAACCCAGTGGATGGGCAAGGGGTTCTTTCTCTCACTCTCTTTTTTCTCCCTCTGTCCCTCTGACTATACCCCAAGACCAATGCTGTTGCATTCAGGATGCATTTGAAAAGAAAGCAGAATGAGAAATCTAGGGGAAGATAGGCAGAATAGATTAAAAGAAAAACAACTAAGAAGTCGGGTGAAAGTCATTCATAACAGAAAGATTAAGAATTGCGGAAGTATATGGATGGGCTTAAGAGGACAGATCAATTGGGCTGTAAGGAAAATGACAGAGGGACAAGGTGGAAAGTCATATGTAAGATCTATTAAAAAGGAAATGCTTTATATTATAATATCATGATTCTTTTTGTTTTCTGTACACACTATGTTAGAAGGTATATAGTTGTATAAAAATACATTTCTAATAATGTTCATACATAGGATTCTCACTCTGTGAGTAGCTATGTCAATTAGAATGTCTGGTCAATGTCCTGCAATTTATGGATGTCCAATATTCCCCCATCTCATTATTCCTCTATCTCATTACAGGACAAAATCTCAAGTATTTACTACTAACCCAATTAAAGATATTAATTTAACAATAATCTAAAAAGCAAAGGACAAAACAAGCTAAAACCTGTACAAGTAATAGAAGTGTTGCATTTTAACAATATACAGCAGTATTAAGAGCTAAAAGTAAACAGAAATCATTATAGTCCCTTTAAAGGAGCACCAGGTTGCATCAGTACTGATGATGCCAGAAGTTAAAGGCATCAATTTAGTAACAAAAGGAATGGATGCAGGCCAGCAAAATGAGAACCATTTTCTTCAAACAACAGGAACCAATACCAATGTTTTTAAAAAAATCAGAAATCTCACAATACCACACATTTGCTACTTTTCAAACATAAATAACCTGTTCAGTTCTAAAACTTGTTCGCTTAGTCCTTGCCACATGCAGTTGACAAACATACCTCGGCAAGTGTTTTACAATTCCCCCCGCTCGAGTCCGAGGTAAGAAAATTAAGCAGTTATTTCTTCTTTTTTTGCTAGAGGTATTTATATGATGAGGAAAGGCACTGTAGGATAAGGCACTGGGATTTTTTTCTGCTTATACCAGTACATGTGCAAGGCACAGTTGCTGTGACTGCCCACGGCACCGTTAGACCTCCGAGCTGTCACTGTGGCAGCTATGCCCTGTGGTTACTGTCTCGTTGCTGCCAGCACGTCTCCTGTTTGAAGACTGCTTCTTACTGGCGAGAGGGTTCTTGCACTTCAATAACAGGAAGATTATGGTGACTATGGAGGCTAAGAGCAGTAGACCTCCAGCTCCTCCAACCACAGGGAGAAAGCGGCCTTCAGGCCCGCTGTCAACAGCAAATGGACCTGGCTTCCGGTGCTGTTCATCGCTGGACAGGAAGTCTTTGTGGTTGATGATGATTTTATTGGAACGGTCCAGAGCTATGTGCTGAATGTTAGTGCCCCTGCTCTTCTCTGCCCCTATTGCCTGGGCAACATCGGGCAACTTCGGTGCCGATCGACGGCTGCGGTTGAATTCCAAGCTGTTGCCAGTGATTCCTGGGGAGGACAATGAGTGGTGCAGAAATTCCAGGCTTCTCTTCCCAATTCCTCTGTTGGAATTCTCCTTGGATTGAACGGTGTAAATAACGTGGATGTACCACTCTCGGCCTGCAGTTACCTGGAAGAGGATAAAAAGAGTGCAGCATAATTGGATAAAACTCCTTTGTTTTTACAGTGAACTAAGTGAAGCTAAACAGACTGTAAATATTAAGAGAATATGTCGTTAACTATTTGGGAAAAGGAAATGTTGAATGGGAAATACCTGTTTTGAATCTCCACCATGGGAAAATACACTTTTAACGGTGGAGGGTTAAATGGCAGCAGACTGATTTTTGTTTCGGCCTCTAGACAAACTGCGTGATACAGGTCCATTTTATGCCATGGCTATTAATGGAAATTATACCCCTGTCCCAAACCCAATCTGCCCTCTAAATGTTTCCACTGTAGATAGCATTTATGCATTTCATTTCCTGCAGAGAACTTTCACAATGTTTCTTCATCCCAGTTTTGGAATTGGCTAAAAAAAAAAAATCCCAGATTTGTTTCTGGTTTCATGTTCACATTCAGCAGCTTGTTAATTACCATGTCCAGGTATTATTTTATCAGTTATGTGGATATCTAATTTTAGCTTCAATGCAGATACTTTCTAAACTGTGCTCTACAGAAGCTGAGGAAGCAGCATTAATTATTGGTTGTCTATTTCTCATAATCACCTGGTATAAAACATCACCCTTTCTCTAATTTCAACTGCTTTCTCACAACATTATTCCTCTTTCTCAAGCTTCTGAAAATGTAAAACACATCCCTTCTCTAACTTTTTTCTCCGAAGTTCCTCTTTATTTTTACATCCCATGGCTCTCTCAACAATCAAGAGTTCTTTTGAAAATAGTGGTTAAATACTGTATAAAACCACTGTAAAATGCACACGTTACCCAAGGTCAAATTAGTAGCCATTCCTCTCCCAGGTTCAGTTATTAGAATGTTACAGCAGATTGCTTCACTTGGGGTGCTGACTTGAGGAGTGGGATATGATCACATCCAAGCTAATAACCTTCTTTATGAATGGTCAGCCTATATTGTGCCTTCCTAGATTAGTGCTGTGACAATAAAGCCTAATTGTCTCGGATTACCAATGACACAGCCTCCAGGACAACCTTATCTGGTGGTGAAAAGACAACATGATATGTATTCAAGATGCAGCAATTATATTAAGGTAATTCATTATAGCAGATGGCCAGGTTAGATTCCTCAGTTATACAACACAAACTAGAAATGTTCATCATTGTGTTCTACTTGTAGAAAGGTAGTTTTTCATTGATGAAAAGATCATGTAAAGGCACTTGCAAGCACATTTTCCTCCTCACATTTGTAATTTTCAGCTCTTTAATAATAATGATGGTGCCTTGACTATTTCACATTCTCCAGCAACAAGTGTGTGGAGATAATTGGAGAAAATGTTCCATGTCGTAGCACAGCGACTCATTACTTGCAACAAACTACATCACTGCAAAGCTATTTCCATATGAGATTCTCTTAAGGAAAGTGGATGGTGTAAAGGGGCAGACAAGAACTTGCCCATATCAACCATGACAAATTCCTAACAGATGGAGCCAATGAGAACAAATGAAAAGCCCATTAGGAATGGTGGTGCTAATGTCATAGAATCATACAAAAAGGCCCAACTGGTCCATGCTGACCAAGATTTCCTAATAGAAGGTAGTGCCATCTGCCTATGTTTGGACCATATTTCTCCAAATCCTTCCTACCCATGCACCTAAGTATTTCCTGTTAGGAAACGAGTTAGGACAAGTGACGGAAATGTGTGTAGGGGAGCACTTTGGTTCCAGTGATCATAACACCATTAGTTTCAACTTGATCATGGACAAGGATAGATCTGGTCCTAGGGTTGAGGTTCTGAACTGGAAGGCGGCCAAATTTGAAGAAATGAGAAAGGATCTAAAAAGCGTGGATTGGGACAGGTTGTTCTCTAGCAAGGATGTGATCGGTAAGTGGGAAGCCTTCAAAGGAGAAATTTTGAAAGTGCAGAGCTTGTATGTTCCTGTCAGGATTAAAGGCAAAGTGAATAGGAATAAGGAACCTTGATTCTCAAGGGATATTGCAGCTCTGATAAAGAAGAAGAGAGAGTTGTATGACATGTATAGGAAACAGGGAGTAAATAAGGTGCTAGAGGAGTATAAAAAGTGCAAGAAAATACTTAAGAAAGCAATCAGGAGGACTAAAAGAAGACATGAGGTTGCCTTGGCAGTCAATGTGAAGGATAATCCAAAGAGCTTTTACAGGTATATTAAGAGTAAAAAGATTGTAAGGGATAAAATTGGTCCTCTTGAAGATCAGAGTGGTCGGCTATGTGCGGAACCAAAAGAAATGGGGGAGATCTTAAATGTTTTTTTTGCGTCTGTATTTACTAAGGAAACTGGCATGAAGTCTATGGAATTAAGGGAAACAAGTAGTGAGATCATGGAAACTGTACAGATTGAAAAGGAGGAGGTGCTTGCTACATTGAGGCAAATTAAAGTGGATAAATCCCCAGGACCTGACAGGGTATTCCCTTGGACCTTGAAGGAGACTAGTGTTGAAATTGCAGGGGCCCTGGCAGATATACTTCAAATGTCGATGTCTATGGGTGAGGTGCTGGAGGATTGGAGAGTAGCTCATGTTGTTCCGTTGTTTAAAAAAGGATCAAAAAGTCATCCGGGAAATTATAGGCCGGTAAGTTTGACATCGGTAGTGGGTAAGTTATTGGAGGGAGTACTAACAGACAGAATCTACAAATAGTTGGATAGACAAGGACTTATAAGGGAGAGTCAACATGGCTTTGTGCGTGGTAGGTCATGCTTGACCAATCTATTGGAGTTTTTCGAGGAGGTTACCAGGAAAGTGGATGAAGGGAAGGCAGTGGATGTTGTCTACATGGACTTCAGTAAGGCCTTTGACAAGGTCCCACATGGGAGGTTAGTTAGGAAAATTCAGTCCCTAGGTATACATAGAGAGGTGGTAAATTGGATTAGACATTGGCTCAATGGAAGAAGCCAAAGAGTGGTAGTAGAGAATTGCTTCTCTGAGTGGAGGCCTGTGACTAGTGGTGTGCCACAGGGATCAGTGCTGGGTCCATTGTTATTTGTCATCTATATCAATGATCTGGATGATAATGTGGTAAACTGGATCAGCAAATTTGCTGATGATACAAAGATTGGAGATGTAGTGGACAGTGAGGAAGGTTTTCAGAGCCTGCAGAGGGACTTGGACCAGCTAGAAAAATGGGCTGAAAAATGGCAGATGGAGCTTAATACAGACAAGTGTGAGGTACTGCACTTTGGAAGGACAAACCAAGGTAGAACATACAGGGTAAGTGGTAAGGCACTGAGGAGTGCAGTAGGACAGAGGGATCTGGGAATACAGATACAAAATTCCCTAAAAGTGGCGTCATGGGTAGATAGGGTCGTAAAGAGAGCTTTTGGTACATTGGCCTTTATTAATCAAAGTATTGAGTATAAGAGCTGGAATGTTATGATGAGGCTGGATAATGTGTTGGTGATGCCGAATCTGGAGTATTGTGTTCAGTTTTGGTCACCAAATTACAGGAAGGATATAAATAAGGTTGAAAGAGTGCAGAGAAGATTTACAAGGATGTTGCTGGGACTTGAGAAACTTAGTTATAGAGAAAGGTTGAATAGGTTAGGACTTTATTCCCTGGAACGTTGAAGAATGAGGGAAGATTTGATAGAGGTATATAAAATTATGATGGGTATAGATACAGTGAATGTAAGCAGGCTTCTTCCACTGAGGCAAGTGGAGAAAAAAACCATAGGTTAAGGGTGACGGGGGAGAAGTTTAAAGGGAACATTAGGGGAGGCTTCTTCACACAGAGAGTGGTGGGAGTATGGAATGAGCTGCCAGACGAGGTGGTAAATGCGGGTTCTTTTTTAACATTTAAGAATAAATTGGACAGATACATGGATGGGAGGTGTATGGAGGGATATGGTCCGTGTGCAGGTCAGTGGGACTAGGCATAAAATAGTTCGGCACAGCCAAGAAGGGCCAAAAGGCCTGTTTCTGTGCTGTAGTGTTTCTATGGTTTCTACTGTTTAAATGTTGATAATGTACCTGCCTCAGCCACTTCGCCTTACAGCTTATTTCATGTGTGGATCACCTTTTGGGTGAAAAGGTTGCCTCTCAAGTTCCTGTTAAATCTTTCTCCTCTTACCTTATTATTTTTACTCTTTTTCCCTTAATATACTTTAAAATCTCTTTGGATCCTCTTTAATCTTCTCTGCCAAAGTTATCTCACTCCCCTTTTTGGCCTTCTGATTTCCTTTGTGAATATACTCTTGCATCTTGTAAATTAGCACATGGTTAATAAGATCAGAGTTAAATGTGTGGCTCAAAGATGGCTGTGGAGAAGAGGGTTTCAATTTGTTGACCGTTGTCACCAGTATTGGGGAAAGAGGGAGTTGTTCCAATAAAATGGATTCTACCTGAACCATGCTGGGATCAGGGTCATGGTGAATCACATAACTGGGGCTGTGGATAGGACTTTAAACTAAATAGTAGGGGTGTGGGTTCAACAGCTTGGAAAAAGAATAGATAATGTAAAAGGGAAGGTTACTGAAGCCTCCAGAATGAAGAATAAGACTTTGAAGCAAACTCAATGGGCTGAATGCCCTAATTCTGCTCCTAAGTCTTATGGTCTAAAAAGTTTAAAGGGATAATTACTTAACTACAGGCAACATGGAGACAAAACTGAAAAGAAGAGTGGTGCAGATGTTTTATTTGCATATGCATTATATGTAAATTAAGTTAGATGATCTTGTAGAGCAGTTAGAGATTGGTAGGCATGATGTTGTTGGCATCACTGAGTCAGGGTTGAAAGAAAATCACAGCTGGGAGTTTATCACCCAAGGATACATATTGAATCAAAAGTAGGGTAGGATGGCTTTGTTGGCAAAAAATGAAATCAAATCCTTTGAAAGAAGGCACATAGGATCAGGAGAAGTATATTCCTTGTGGGTAGCATTAAGAAACAGAAAGGATAAAAACACCCTGATAGGTCTGACATACAGGCCTTCAAAGAGGGTCCAGAGGAGGTTCACAAGAATGATCCTCAGAATGAAAGGGTTAATGTATGAGGGGGATTTGATTCTTCTGGGCCTGTACTCAATGGAGTTTGGAAGAATGAGGGGGAGATCACATTGAAACCTACCAAATATTAAAAGGCTTATTAGATAGCAGTGGATGAGGATGTTTCCAATAGTGGGGGAGTCCAGGACCGGAGGACCATGCTGCATCTCCAAAATAAAAAAAAACAATTATCTTGGATGGTTAGAGAGCAGTGCACAATTTTGGACAGCCATTATAAAATTGTACACTGCCCTGTAACTGTGTACCTCAGTCTCAAAATACAAGGTCATCCCTTAGAACAAAGATAAGGAGTAATTTCTTTAGCCAGAGGGTGATGAATTTGAGGAATTCCTTCCCACAGATCGCTGTGGAGTCCAAGTCACTGGGTGCATTTAAAGCAGAGGTTGATAAGTTCTTGATTAGTAAGAGTGTCAAAGGTTACATGGGAAGTCAGGAAAATCGGGATGAGAGAAAATAAATCAGCCATGATTGAATGGCAAAGCAGACTCGATAGGTTCAGTAGCCTAATTCTGCTCCTATGTCTTATGGTCTTACGTCTTGTACTCTAATCCCTTAATTTTGCTCACTTACTTGGAAGAGTGGCGCTGAAGCAAGGCTGAAGCCATCAGATCCTGGCTGCTTCACTAGTGGAAATGCATCTGGTTCGTCAACAGCCAGCTTGGCATCAAAGAGAACATTACTGAAAACTGGGGCTTGGGACTCAGGCTGGGCTTTATCCTGAGGGAACAAAGAATACTTCTTGTTAATATGTGACCAGGCTGTGAAGAGGCAACGTGAATTACACATGCATTCTTTTTCCTCAGCAGCTAACATACCAGAATCTTGAACCTGTACAGTAAAGATGGAGAGTCAGCCAGACACCCAAATTCATTATTTGTTGGATTGTACTTGGGGACGTACCCATCCGCACCAGTGCATAAGAAAACCTTCTCAATGTTGCAGGTGAAAGAATCTCCCAGGTTCTGTACAGGGTCCACCATAACACGGCCATAGATAATAGACCCTGAAACAAAGGGAAAAATAAAAGGATATCAGGGTGAAAACAGAAAATTTGTAAACACTGACACAAGGAAGTCTGCTAGCCCATGGCCCAAGTACAGGGACACAGCAATCTGGAGCTAATCACACTGCTGCCCTGCCTCACTGCCAATGTAATGTATTTCATCCAAGTTGTTGGCTTCGGAAATAGATGAGGCAGAAATCATCAGCTTTTATATAGGAAATCATGAAAAAAGAATGAAAGCTGCAGTGCACATATTGTGCTGATCTTCATTGCTTCAACAGGTTCTTTATAACGGGAGTCCAAAATTGTACTCTGCCCTCTAACTGTGGACCAACCAATATCACTTTGTTCTTTAATTTTAGAGATACAGCCTGGTAATAGGCCGTTTTGGCTCAATAAGCCCGCACAACCCAAATGCACCCAAGTGACAAATTAACCTACGAACCTGAACGAGTTTGGATTGTGGGAGGAAACAGAGCACCTGGAGAAATCGACACAGTCACGGGGAGAGGGTACAAACTCTTTGCAGCGGGAAATGAACCCTGGTTGTTGGCGCTTCATCGTGCTTCACTATCTGCCACACTACCGTGCTGTCCGGTCATGTATACTTTCAAACCTAAAACCTCTGCTCTGAAATTTTTATTCTTAGAAGGCATTTTATCCAACAGCAGGAAAAGCAGAACACAATATAGGGACCTGAGTAAAATAACTTGCAGTTTCCAGGGATCCCTTTTAAAAGCCTAATCTGATGAATATTTTACAAAGTACTGGCAAATGCATGATGCTGTAATGTACAAGATATGGCACAATATATTGATTTAGACACACATCATTGTCTAATGCCTTCACCTACAGATAATGTTTTTGATCTCTCCTTAGTTTCACTCTTTCATGGACAACAAAAGAAAACGATAAATCAGTTGGCTGGAGGCAGATGAGACAGATTGGGCCCTAAATCAAAATTCCTGCGAGCCTTCACAAAACAGGAGGATAATATGTACAATGTAGTTAAGGAAGAAATGTCAATGTGATTGTGTGTCAAGTAAATAAAAGAGAGTTGGCATCTTCAAAAATATAAATTTCTAGCCCATTCCAGTTTGCAAAGAGAAGTAAGGGATTAAAGAACAGAGTCTCTGATATTTACTTGTCAACATTCTTTGGTGACATTCCAAATGTTTGAAAACTCTAAACTTATGAATTTGATAATGTTTAAAAAGGAAAGGTAATAGAGTACATAACTACGAGCCAATCAGCCTTGCATTGGGAGTGGCCTAATTATCTGAAAAATGCGAAATGTAAAGAATAAATCTATACTTTGAAATGCACAGATTAATCAAGGACAATCAGGATAAAGGACTGATTCATTGAAAAAGTAACAAGCGATACTATGGAGGGAAGCTCACAGCAGCTGTCTTAGCAGATTTTTAACAAGCCTACAGGGATAGTTAAATCCAGAAACAGCAAGGACAGTGAGAAGATTTTAGCCACAGACGAACTGAAGTAGAGTCAGATATGGAAAATGTACAGATAAGGAATGTAGTGAGAGCACAGACAGAAGGGCTGAACTCACCTTGGTATTATGAAAGAGGGGAGAGCCGGGGGAGAGAGAGGGAGAGAGAGTTGCGGGGGGGGGGGAGAGAGAGTGAAAAAGAATGAGAATGAATGAAAGAGTGAGAATGAATGACTCTTAAGTCTCAGGTCAGGGGTACTGGGAAAAGTGACTGGGAATGAAGGTGGGGTTATTTGTTCTTGAAGATTAGGACTGTCACTGGGTTCAGAAGACTAGGATAATATGATAGTAAAAAGGGGTGACAAGAGTTGGGAGAGGTTGGAGAGTTGCTGATGGGGATGGAGTCATGCCTTTGGACGACTGAGCCCTGTGATATGGGGATGAATCAAGGAGGCCACTGTGAACGGACTATCGTGGGATCAACATGCAGGAGAGAACTGGGTAAATTGAGTGGACACCGTATAGCTAATTCAATGGATGTAAGGATATTTGACTCCAGCAGGTGTTGACTTTGACATTAGGACATAAAGTTGGAATATGGTAATGAGTTCCTGTGGATTGCAAGCAACTGGCACATTGTGTTCCTGCACGGGTACTGAATGACTTGAGAAAGGCTTTTCTCGCTATGTGCCTGAATAATCCTGTAGCTGGAGATAATCTCAGCAAAGAGAATTGTGAATTGTGATGGTCGAAAATAATAATGCATTGAAAAATATGGCAATTAGTTTATGAACTGGCCTAAATATTTATTCATTTATTTATATTTTTATTTAGAGATACAGCACGGTAACAGACCCTTTCAGCCTAACGAGCCTGCACCGTCCAGTTAATTCCAATATACCTAATTCTTAACACAATCACTTTGAATTCTCTTTTAATTATGTGAATTCTTACCTTCTTTGTTATCTTCTGCTTTCTTTCAACCGTTCTACTCTTGGACATCTAGAGTTGTGCGTAATAGTAAAGAGCAGTGTTTAAAGTTATCTGGGACCTCTATGGGGTGAAAAGGAAAGATGAATTTCCCACAGTAGGGATCAATAACTGGGGAAACAGTTAAAGTGATTGGCAATAAGGATGACAGTGAGCACAATACTTCTCCAAGGAAGTGATGGGTGTTTGCAGAATACTATGAGAAAGGCTGATGAAGACAACTCCTCCAATCAGACTTTAAAAATATCGGTTTGTACTTCAGGTTTTTAAACCTATATGGCTCTGACCAGGATCTGGGAAGTGGGATTAAAATGGATAGTTCTTTATTAAGTGGAGAGACTCACTTGACTTTCTCATTATACGTTCTAAATTTCTGTGATTAATCATAAGCATGCATTCATTGGCAGTGCTTAATGTATATATATGCATGTACAAGCAGATATTCTGTAACACATTCTCAGTCTTACAGATACATTAGAAATACCAACAAACCTTCTGAAAATGCAACATCTGTTCCTTCTCCAAATCCCATTGAGCCATCAGATAGCCAAAGCTCTCTCTTCGACAGGAGAACCATTTGAGTATTCAGGCTAAACTCAGCAGCCACAGGATCACTCACCTTTGACAAAGAATGGAGCAAAAAAGTAAAGTCCTGTCATAGTTATATATTTTAATTACATTAATTATCAACTATTATGGTTTATATTATGAACATTCAATCATTAAGGGTAAAGGAAGTTACAAGTGAAATCTATTAATCTTTACCATACCTGCTGGAATCGAATATCCAAATCGAATGTAATGGGTTCCTGTGGATTGCAGGTGACTGGCAGTTTGTACTCCTGTTTGGGTGCTGAACTACATGGGATGAGCTTCACAGCATATGTCCCTGAATAATCCCGGACCTGGAAGAAATCCCAACAACTGTGATGAATGACAATACTAATGCACCTCTGAAATTGGCAAATGTTGTTTTGGAGTGGTCCAAGTACATAAAGTTATTTAGAATTTTAGATGACTTCCATGGCTCTACTTCATGTTTGTGTTTCAATATGGAAGAGGAAGAAAATACTTCAGAGTCATTGAAGAAAAGACAATCAGGTACAGAAAGGATTGCTGAACAAATTAAGCCTAGCTGTATGATCTTACTTCTCAAAACCCTTCTGTATTAGTGACTCAACAAATACCAGCAATTGTAACCTCCATCCAACCCACAGGATTCCCGTTCAGGGACAGGGGCAGTAGGTGCATCATTGCTCCTGAGGCTTTGGTAAGGATAATATAAGGAGTTTAGCACTAGGGTTACTCTGCACTATTTACAGGGATATTACATCAAGACCTAGTCCTTGCTAAACTTTATTATTCCTCAAACACTGAAATAGAAGAGGGTAAGGGGAGGGAAAATCGATACTCTCACCATCAGATTGGAGGCTGCACAGATGGAATATAAGGTGTTGCTCCTCCACCCTGAGGGCAGCCTCATTGTGGCACAAGAGGAGGACATGGACTGACTTGTCAGAACGGGAATGGAAATCAGAATTAAAATGTTTGACAAGCAGGAAATTTTGCATTTGGCAGTTGGAACGGTGTTGCTCATTGAAACGGTTCCCCAATTTACAATGGGTCTTACTAACGTATATGAGGCTGCACTGAGAGCACCAGACAAAATAGAACAGGGGTCCCCAACCTTTTTTGCACTGTGGACTGGCTTAATATTGACAATATTCCTGTGGACTGGCTGACGGGGGTCGGGGGTGGGGGGGGGGGTGTTCAAGTAGGGTTGCCAACTTTCTCACTCCCAAATAAGGGACAAAAGTAGCAGTCAAATATGGGACACGTGTTTACCCCGAGAAAGACTATGATGACCATGAAGCCTTGCGTGGGCACCTGTGTGTGCATACATGACATGCGCATTCGTGTACGTGCCGATTGTTTTTCTACAAATTGGCTTTGGCTTAATCTTCCCGATTCTGTTACGTGAAACTACACTGTACATACATTATTTCTACTTTATATAGGCTGTGTATTTATCATATCATTCCTGCCTTTACTATATGTTAGTGTTATTTTAGGTTTTATGTGTTATTTGGTATTATTTGGTAGGTTATTTCAAGTTCAACAGTGCATGACAGGGAATGAGGAAAGGTGCAGCTGATTCATATCGTTTCGTATCGCCAAATCATATCATTTCCTCACGGCCCGGAAGCACATGCTTTGCTGCCTGGTACCGGTCCGCAGCCCGGTGGTTGGAGACCACTGAAATAGAAGACGCCAGTAGATTTGCAGGTGAAGTGATGACTCAGCTCAAAGGACTGTTTGGAGCCCTAAATGCAGGTGAGGGAAGAGGTGACTGGGCAGGTGTAGCAATTTGGCTATTTGCAGGGATACGTGCTGGGAGGGAGGAAATCCTTCAGAAAGTGAAGGGGGGGTAAGTTAAGGATGTGTTTAGTGGCAGAATCCATTTGGAGATGGCAGAAGTTGCAGAGAATTATGTGTTGGATGTGGAGGCGCATGTTCTGGTAGGTAAGGACAAGAGGAACTTTATCACTGTTAAGGTGGCAGGAAGAAGGGGTGAATGTGGATGTTTGGGAAATGGAGGAGATGTGGGTAAAGGCAGCATCAATGGTGGAGGAAGAGAAAACCCTTCCCTTGAGAAAGAAGGACAACTTTGATGATCTAGAAAGGAAAGCTGCATCCTAGGAACAGATGCAGTGGAGAAGAATGAACTGAGAAGAGGGAAAAGCATTTTTACAGGAGACAAGGTAGTAAGAGATCATCAATGGAATCGGTTGGTTTATAAAAGATGTTGGTCGACAGTTTGTCTCCAGAGATGGACAGAGAGATCAAGATAGGGGAGGAAGGTGTCAGAAATGGACCAAGTAAATTTAAGGGCAGGTTGGAAATGAGATGCAAAGTTGGTGAAATTAAGGAGCTCAGCATGTGTGTAAGAAGTAGCACCAATACAGTCATCAATGTAGCAAAGGAAGAGTCAGAGAGCATTACTAGGGACTGTACTACGTGGCCAATGAAAAGGCAGTCATAGCTGGGGCCCATGAAGTACCCATGGCTAACCCAGGACCTCCAAAAGGGGATTCCAACAGGGTGCACCATCTTCCCAATCCTATTTATAATGGGAATGAACCTCCTATTATCAGCAGCAGAAGATGTAACCCCCGGCCCGATGCTGGAGTCAGGCATTGTTCAGCCGGCTCTACGAGGATTCATGGACGACATCACTATAACAACTGTGTCACATGTCCAAGCAAGATGGGTATTGGAAACCCTGGGTAATGAAGCCACTTGGGCGAGGATGTCCTTCAAGGCTAAGAAGTCCAGGTGCACGGTGATCAGAAAGGGCAAAGTTACTAGCAAGTTTAGCCTCCAGGTTCAGGGTGAGGTCATCCCTTCCATCGAAGATAACCCAATAAAATGCTTGGGGAAGTGGTTTAATGTGTCACTGACAGATGGGGCCAATGTCACCGATGCTGTGAAGCAGACAGAGGAATGGCTGAAGACGATTGACAAATCCGGACTTCCGGGTAAATTCAAGACCTGGCTGTACCAATACGGCATTCTGCCCAGGCTTCTCTGGCTCTTCACACTTTATGAGTTCCCCATGACTGTCGTAGAGAGCATCGAGAGGAAAACCAACAAGCACCTGCCGGAGATGGTTGGGAGTTCCCCCAAGCTTCTCTTCAGTGGGCCTCTACATTCATTCTGGGCAACTGCAGCTTCCCCTGTCATCTGTTGTGGAGGAATTCAAGGTGGCAAAATGCAGAGCTTTATTAAGCTTGAGAGATTCTAATGACGTCTTGGTAAAGCAAGCAGGCGTTACAACCAGATCTGGGCGTAAGTGGGCAGCCAACACAGCTGTGGAGGAGGCAGTGTGTTCTCTGAAGCTGCGAGATATCATCGGCAACCCCTGCGTCGGGCGGCAAGGCCTCGGCTCAGTTCACTTCCAGAAGTGGGGAAACGCAAGCAGAAGGAACAGGCGAGACATGATATAGGGCAGAAGTACGGATCCGTGAGGAAGAGAAGCGGATTTCAAAGGCAGTGGAACAAAGGTCCCAGGGTGCCTGGACAATATGGGATCTGCCTAAGCGCAAGATCTCACCGGCAGAGTTATGGAGACTGGAGCCCCTCCATATTTCCTTCCTCTTCCGATCCGTGTATGACACCCTTCCTTCATCTGTACACCTGGGGATGAGAGAGGACCCGAACTCTGTGGTCAAAAGGGGACACTGGCTCATATACTGTCCGGGTGTAAAACAGCTCTAACTCAAGGACGGTATAGGTGGCACCATGATAAGGTGCTTCTGGCTCTTGCTGACACACTAGGGTGGGAGAGATGCAAGAAGAGGACAGCTGGCACAGATTTGAGGAAGGCCATCACCTTCATCAAAGAGGGAGCCAGGCCTTTCGTACCCAAACAACCAAAGCCCAATCTGCTGCTAACAGCCAGGTCCTGGGAGATGAAGGTCGATGTGGGAAGGAGGTTGCAGTTCCCGAATGTGGTGCACACAATCCTATGCCCGGACATTGTACTGTGGTCAATCCAAGACAAGAAAATAATCCTGGTTGAATTGACTATGCCGTGGGAGGAGGGATGGGAAGAGGCCCACAAGATAAAGGCCTTGAAGTACCAGCCCTCAGTGCAGGAGCGTAAAGACAAGGGATGGCACACATGGTTGCTCCCTGTGGAGAGTGGCTGCAGAGGTTTCCCAGCCAAATCAGCATGGCGGTTGTTGTCAGATCTGGGCCTAGACAAAAGGAGCAAAATCAAGCAGCTCATAGGATGGGGGAAGAGGCAGAATGAGCTTCTTGTTGGATTTGGAGTAGGCGAGTGGAGGGGAGCTGGAAGCCAGGAGCAGATGGGCAGTGATTTGGCCACCACTGCCGGCCCACCAACTGGAGAGTGTCGTGGTTAAGGGTTGAAACACTCAGTGAGGATTGGGAACCATCTGATGACATCTGCTCCTGGCTGAAGGCTACAGTTACCTTATAAGGTAACTGGAGAATGCACCCTAACAGGTGCATGTAACAAGTAACAAGAGTCTGGAGAAAGTTAGAGGAGCCAAAGAAAAAATTGTTGAGTATGAGGACCAGTTCTGTCAGATGGATATTGGTGGTGGTGGTGGAGGAGAACTGGTTAGTTCTTTTATTGAAAAGAAGCAAAGAGCTTTAGGCATTCTTGATTGGGGGCGGGGGGGTAGAAGTGTATAGGGACTGGACATCATGGTGAAAATGAGGTGGTCAGGGCCACGGAATTGAAAGGTAGTGAGGTGATCGAAAGCATGAGAAGTGTTGTGGACGTGGGTGGGAAGGGACTGAACCAAGGGAGATAGAATGGAGTTGAGGTATGTGGACACAAGTTCAGTGGGGCAGGAGCAGGCAGAGATAATGAGACTAACCAGACAGTCCGGTTTCTGTATCGTGGGTAGAAGGTAGAAGTAAGCAGTGCAGGGTAAGGGAACTATGAGTATGGTGGCAGTGGGTGGGAGTTCTCCAGAGTTGAAATCGTAATTCATGGTACAGCTTTCCCCTGCCATCCAAAGGTAGAGCGTCCCTATGAAACGGTTCGTAAACCGAAATGTTGTAAGGCGAAGAAGCAATTACCATTTATTTATATGGGAAAATTTTGTGAGCGTTCTCAGACCCAAAAATAACCTACCAAATCATGCCAAATAACACATAAAACCTAAAATAATAGTAACATATAGTAAAAGCAAGAATGATATGATAAATACACAGCCTATATAAAGTAGAAATACTTTTCCACAATCATTACTGAACTGTTCTCCGGAGCGAAAATCTCACGCAAGCACCGTCGGCAGAAAATCTCACGCAAGCGCTGTTGGCAAAAACACGGCGCAAGCGCTCTCCAGTAACCTTTAAGCTATGAAGCTGCCAAATCATACCAAATAACACGTAAAAATACACAGCCCATATAAAGTAGAAATAATGTATATACAGTGTAGTATCACTTACGGGAATCGGGAAGACAGCGCTGAGCACACTGATGATGGTGTGTTAGGCTGAGTCAGAGTTTGGGTGGTGCAGTGGCCCCCACCCTCCAGGCCGCCGAGTGATACATTGCCGTGAGCATGCAGGGGTCCAGCGGTAGCCGGGAGGCACACAGCACGTCTTGAAAAAAGCCGAAACAAACATGCTAATTAATTAGGTCCTGCAAGCACGTAATTGTTGGCCCAGATCAGTGCCGATTTCCGACTGCGTCTCTGGTCTGGGCCGACAATTACGTGTCGGCGGCACCTAATTAATTAGCATGTTTATTTCGGTTTTTTTCTTAAAGATGTGCTGTGTGCCTCCCGGCTACCTTTGCATTCTCCGCGAATCGGTATCTGTCCATGGCCTGGGGGTTGGGGTGGTGGGACACTGGGGCGTCATCTCGTCATTGTCTATTTCCATTAGAGTAGGCAGCTCATCTTCCTCTATCTCTGCCCGCCTCAATGTCGAAGGTCGAGGTTTGTCGTCTGCTATGGCTGATGTGGAAGGCTTGCTTGACTGCTGAGCCTCGTGCATTTTTCTATCATACAGTTCTTTATAAGGACTCAAACCATCCTGCAAATATCCCCTAAACTGATGTACCCTTTCAAAATTAAAGTGGTACTTTATCATTACTCATTCGGTTTCGATTGTTACCCTTTTTTCTTCCAATTGCATCAGTTCTTCATCTGTCAGTTCTTGGTCATGGGATGCCAAAATCTCTTCAACATCATCTTCGTCAGCTTCCACAAGCCAAACTCACGTTGTCCTTACTTCCTTCACCACAATCGAAACGCTTAATTATGTAACACACATCAAAGTTGCTGGTGAACGCAGCAGGCCAGGCAGCATCTATAGGAAGAGGTGCAGTCGACATTTCAGGCCGAGACCCTTCGTCAGGACTAACTGAAGGAAGAGTGAGTAAGGGATTTGAAAGTTGACAGCTTATCCACTGATGTCTACTATAAGCCTACTGACTCTCACAGCTATCTGGACTATTCCTCTTCTCACCCTGTCTCTTGCAAAAACGCCATCCCCTTCTCGCAATTCCTCCGTCTCCGCCGCATCTGCTCTCAGGATGAGGCTTTTCATTCTGGGACGAGGGCGATGTCTTCCTTTTTTAAAGAAAGGGGCTTCCCTTCCTCCACTATCAACTCTGCTCTTAAACGCATCTCCCCCATTTCATGTACATTTGCTCTCACTCCATCCTCCCGCCACCCCACTAGGAATAGGGTTCCCCTGGTCCTCACCTACCACCCCACCAGCCTCCGGGTCCAACATATTATTCTCCGTAACTTCCGCCACCTCCAACGGGATCCCACCACTAAGCACATCTTTCCCTCCCCCCCTCTCTCTGCATTCCGCAGGGATCGCTCCCTACACAACTCCCTTGTCCATTCGTCCCCCCCATCCCTCCCCACTGATCTCCCTCCTGGCACTTATCCGTGTAAGCGGAACAAGTGCTACACATGCCCTTACACTTCCTCCCTTGCCACCATTCAGGGCCCCAAACAGTCCTTCCAGGTGAGGCAACACTTCACCTGTGAGTCGACTGGGGTGATATACTGCGTCTGGTGCTCCCGATGTGGCCTTTTATATATTGGCGAGACCCGACGCAGACTGGGAGACTGCTTTGCTGAACATCTACGCTCTGTCCGCCAGAGAAAGCAGGATCTCCCAGTGGCCACAAATTTTAATTCCACATCCCATTCCCATTCTGACATGTCTATCCATGGCTTCCTCTACTGTAAAGATGAATCCACACTCAGGCTGGAGGAACAACACCTTATATTCCGTCTGGGTAGCCTCCAACCTGATGGCATGAACATCGACTTCTCTAACTTCCGCTAAGGCCCCACCTCCCCCTCGTACCCCATCTGTTACTTATTTTTATGCACACATTCTTTCTCTCACTCTCCTTTTTCTCCCTCTGTCCCTCTGAATATACCTCTTGCCCATCCTCTGGGTTCCCCCCCCCTTGTCTTTCTTCCCGGACCTCCTGTCCCATGATCCTCTCGTATCCCCTTTTGCCTATCACCTGTCCAGCTCTTGGCTCTATCCCTCCCCCTCCTGTCTTCCCCTATCATTTTGGATCTCCCCCTCCCCCTCCAACTTTCAAATCCCTTACTCACTCTTCCTTCAGTTAGTCCTGACGAAGGGTCTCGGCCTGAAACGTCGACTGCACCTCTTCCTACAGATGCTGCCTGGCCTGCTGCGTTCACCAACAACTTTGATGTGTGTTGCTTGAATTTCCAGCATCTGCAGAACTCCTGTTGTTTGCGCTTAATTATGTATAGTTTTACGCTAAGTGTAACACCCTTACGAGCTCTTTCAGGCTTTTCCGATACCTTCGAACTCATCTTGCAAACGCCTGCTCACAGGCACGTGTTTAAGCAATGCCGGCGAGAATCCAGGGGAGAGCGGCTGCTCAGGGCGCGCGCTGCGTTTTATCGCGCGCTGATTTTTTATTGCGTTCTTTTTTTTTGTAACAGTGAAAACACCTTCTGAAAATGAAAACAGGGTACTAATGTAGGTCTTTCGTAACAGTGAGGTTTCGTAAAGTGAACGTTCGAAAAGCGGGGTCACCTGTATGTCAAATGAGAAAAGTCACGGAGACAAGAAGAAGAAATAGATATTAAATAGAGAGCTAAGATGTGGGGTCTAACCGTAGCCATGATCGAGAGTGAAGGGTGGGAAGACACATAATATCCCTTGAGCAGTAAATAAAGAGGTTGCTCTATAAATGCAGGTATGAGCATGTAACTATGAGGACATGGGTATGTGGATTGCTAATGGATACAAGGTAAGTGAGTCAGCATGTGGGAAAAATTCTCTTATTAGGTAGGGAACTTACAGAAAAGTCAGAAGTGAAACTCCACTGCTGTGTTGGCTGGTTGTAGGTTGGCTCACTGCGAACAAGGCTGAGTGTGAAGGTGAGCCCGGGATGATCGGCAGACATTACCATTGATGCCAGTGAGGTACCTAGAATACAAGGCAATGCCCACAATGTTTCACCTCCAGAAGGAAACAACACAAATATGAAACCTAGAGGCAAGTGCACCTCAGGGTAAAACTTTAACAGTTATGGGAAAATTCAATCACTTGTCTTTTTTTTTTAAAGATGATCAACACACCTAACAGCACAAACAAGATTTCTCTGCTGGCAACTATTCTGTACCTATCAAAGCAAATCAAATGGAGGATCTGTTTCATACTTCTGTCAGCAAAGTATTGTTCAGACTCATATTACACTTATATATCTGTCTTCCATCAAAATTAGCATCAATAACCAATTTATTTCTGTCCATATTAAAAAAAAATGCAGAATTTTTCCTTTATGGCATTATTAAATTAAGGGTTTTTTTTTCAAAACAGTTTGGATCTCACATGGGGCATCTTTCATTAATAGCACCTGAGTGGATAAATCACCAAAAAATCCACAAAATTTGGTACCTACCAGGATGTGACATGACGAACTGGCCTCTGAACCGCACCTCGGTCTTGAAATTCACCACGAGCCTCCCTTCTTCATTAATCCTCATGCTGGTTGGGTACAAGGCACCTGCATGAATAGTCAAACATCGTATTTTATAGAAAACACAAACACATTGCAGTTACAGTGATACCCACATTCCATGACTGAATAAAAACATTGGGCATAAGTTTCTAATTGAATATTTTTATATTGTTATATACCTACTCAAGAACACTTCAATCATACTTTCTCTAACTTCCAAAGTTCTATACTCAGCACCAATGGTGGAGGAAGGGAAAACCCTTCCTTTGAAAAAGGAGAATACCTTTGATGACCTAGAAAGGAAAGCTACATCCTGGGAATCGATCAGGCGGAGATGAAGAAACTGGGAATAGTAGTTTTACAGGAGACAGCGTGGCCAAAGACCTGGGATCTTTGTGATCTTCAGGCACAGAGCTTGAAAATAGCAACATAACAGACTTTTAACATCGTAAACCAGCAAATTGTTTGTCCCTTCTCGCTGGGAATATGAAGACATATGGCATTTATTTCAAGGAGAATAGAATATAAAGACAAGGCGATAATGCTGAGGCATTACAAGACATTAGTCAGGCTGCACTTGGGGTATTGTAAACAGTTTTGGGTCCCATATCTCAGAAAGGATGTGTTGTTGTTGGAGACAGGCCAGAGGAAGTTCATGAGGATGATTCTGGGAATGAAGGGGTTAACATATGAGGAGCATTTGACAGCTTTGGGCCTGTACTCACTGGAATTTAGAAGAATGAAGGGGGATCTCAATAAAACCTACTGAATGTTGGAAGAACTAGATAGGGTGGATGTGGAAAGGATGGTACCTCTGGTGGGGGTATCAAGAACAAGAGAGCACATCCTCAAAATTGAGGGACAACCCTTTAGAATAGAGATAAGGAAGAATTTTTTTAGCCAGAGAGTGGTGAATCTGTGGAATGCTCTGCCACACACTGCAGTGGATGCCAAGTCCATGTGCATATTTAAGGTGGAAGTTGATTGTTCTCTGATAGGTCAGGGCATCAGTGGACATGGCGAGAAAGCAGGTGTATGAGATTGAGTGAGATCCGGGATCAGCCATGATGGAATGGCTGAGCAGACTCGATCTGCTGAACAGCCTAACTCTGCTCTTATGTTTTATGGTCTTATATTAGTCAACAGTTTGTCTCCAGAGATGGAGAGAGAGATCAAGATAGGGGAGAGAGGTGTCAGAAATGGACGAAGTAAATTTAAGGGCAGGGTGGAAGTTAGATGCAAAGTTGATGAAATTGAGGGGCTCAGCATGGTTGTAAGAAGTAGCACAAATGCAGTCATCAGTGTAGTGGATGCTCTCTGGTTTAGAGAGCATGTACTATCATGAGAAGCTAGGTAAACATGGTTTGTTGTTTCCAGAGTGTCGGAGGCTGAGGAGAGATCTGATAGAGGTTCAAAAGATTATGAGAGGCATAGATGGAGTAAACAAGGAGTTTCCTGGGGTAGAACAGAGTCTTGTCATCTTCAGAAGTTTTCGGATCACTCTGCCATAGTTGGATGCATCAGCAAGGGAGATGAGGCTGACTATAGGGCTACAGTAGGAAACTTTGTCACATGGTGTGAGCAGAATTATCTGCAGCTTAATGTGAAAAAGACTAAGGAGCTGGTGGTGGACCTGAGGAGAGCTAAGGCACCGGTGACCCATGTTTCCATCCAGGGGGTCAGTGTGGACATGGTGGAGGATTACACATACCTGGGGATATGAATTGACAATAAACTGGACTGGTCAAAGAACACTGAGGCTGTCTACAAGAAGGGTCAGAGCCGTCTCTATTTCCTCAGGAGACTGAGGTCCTTTAACATCTGTCGGACGATGCTGAGGATGTTCTACGAGTCTGTGGTGGCCAGTGCTATCATGTTTGCTGTTGTGTGCTGGGGCAGCAGGCTGAGGGTAGCAGACATCAACAGAATCAACAAACTCATTTGTAAGGCCAGTGATGTTGTGGGGATGGAACTGGACTCTCTGATGGCGGTGTCTGAAAAGAGGATGCTGTCCAACTTGCATGCCATCTTGGACAATGTCTTCCCTCAACTACATAATGTACTGGTTGGGCACAAGAGTACATTCAGCCAGAGACTCATTCCACCGAGATGCAACACTGAGCGTCATAGGAAGTCATTCCTGCCTGTGGCCATCAAACTTTACAACTCCTCCCTTGGAGGGTCAGACACCCTGAGCCAATAGGCTGGTCCTGGACTTATTTCCATCTGGCATAGTTTACATATTATTATTTAATTATTTATGGTTTTATACTGCTATATTTACACTCCATTCTTGGTTGGTGCAACTGTAAAGAAACCCAATTTCCCTCGGGATCAATAAAGTATGTCTATCTATCTATTTATCTAAGGCATGCATTGAAGGTGAGAGGGGTAAGTTCAAAGGGGAGGGGTAAGTTTTCGCTTAGAGAGTGGTGGATGCCTGGAATACGCTGGTTGGTATGGTGGTAGAGGCATATAGATTAGAGGTTTTTA
Organism: Mobula hypostoma; assembly: GCF_963921235.1. Taxonomy (NCBI): domain Eukaryota; kingdom Metazoa; phylum Chordata; class Chondrichthyes; order Myliobatiformes; family Myliobatidae; genus Mobula; species Mobula hypostoma. Next base: position 120,392,192 of record NC_086100.1, read on the forward strand.
AAATACTTTTGGATAGGCTCATGGATATAACAAAGATGGAGGGATATGGACATTGTGTAGCTAGGAGGCATTAGTGTTTGGGTGTTCTTGATTGCTGGTTTGGCAGTACATTGTGGGCTGAGGGGATGTTCCTGTGCTGTGCTGTTCTATGTTCTAAAAGTCAAGTGCTTGTAGAGTAATGTCTGGAGTAGCACTACTTTGTTACAAAGATCAAGCTGGTTGTCCTGCAGCAGAAGGCTGGAAGGACCATGAAAACAGATTTCACTGAATTTACACAGAACCTATAATAGGAAATTGGTGTGTGGCCAAGTGGTTAAGGTGTTGGACTAGTGATCTGAAGGTTGTGAGTTCGAGCCCCAGCCAAGGGAGCATGTTGTGTCCTTGAGCAAGGCACTTAACCACACAATGCTCCAGTCCACCCAGCTGAAAACGGGTACTGGCGAAATGCTGGGGGTTAACATCGTGATAGACTGGCGTCCTATCCGGTGGGGGGTCACGTACTCTCAGTCGCTTCACGCCACGGAAACTGGCATAAGCACCGGCCTGATGAGCCTGGCAGACTTTAACTTTAATAATAGGAAATAGGCTGACTCCAAAGATTCAGTCCATCATCTCACAAATCTGTGTTAAAACAGGAACTCTAGCACTTTGTGCTGGATCTCATACATCAAGTCTTACAGCAAAAGTTGTTTGCCTTTTATTCTGAGCTATTTTCATTTATCAACATGCACAAGAACTGATTGTTTTCTTCCTGGGGTGGGTAGAATATACAGTGGGTAGTGAAATTACCATCGTGTATGAAAAGTGGCACTGGCCTAAAGTGCTGGCCAATAATCAAGACGAGCTGTCAAGTGTGGGCATGCCTTCACTTCTAAGAGGCACTTGATGCAAACCAGGTCCAATTGAGGACCTACTGAATTGAATGAGAAGAAATATTTAAGAGAAAATGAAGCCATCTGGCAATGCTAAGCCACCCAAGAATTCAATTTTGTTTTAAACAAGAACATTTTATTGCACCCATCGAAATCTCTCCTGAAGTGTGGCGGGGCTACTGTGAGTTAAAAGTTCCAGGCGAGACCTGTTGAAGTTTCTTTCTTTTTTAAAGTCAGGTGATATGCATTTTCTTCTTTAATATTTCGTTTTACAAGTGAATGTGATCACATCCAGCTAAGAACTAGAAGGAAATGAAAGCTGGTAGTACCCTACTAGATCCACAGGTAGCAGCCCTGGGAAGTTTGAACAGATTCTTTGACTTGACAAGATGTACTTGGACTAACCTCTCCAAACTAACTTTAATTGTCTCAAGACTGAGCATTCTAAGCATTAGACCCACACTTCCTTTCAAAGTACCTTGTAGTTCTGCTTCTGGAGGGCTGCCGATACCATCTTTCCATAGAATGGCAGTATCATACACAAAAGTGAGCTTCAGTTCAGACTGCAGATCAAAATGTTGCCAGGTGCCAACTGCTGCAGGCGAGTGAAAGACATAAGAGACGAAAAGAGGGACACGGAGTGTGACATATGACTGGACCAGGTTCAGCACCTACAATTAAAACAACAAACAAAATTAGCATCCAACAGGGAAAAGAAATATTGTCATTTAGTCCATTGAGATCCCAAAAATTCCTGGAAATATTCAAAATTGTCTGTTTATAAGAGGAAGACAAAGAACAAATGCAAATCGCCCATATATTCAGCATCAATGGTGGAGGAAGGGTGTGGTCTGAAATCTCCCGAGAGGAAGGCCCTGAATCCTCGGCTTTGCGTGTTGCTCGGCGGCTGGGGCGGGGTCGAAGCGCTTGGCAGAGGATGGTGCTCAGTGCTCAGTGTCGAAGGGCTGGTCGGAGGCTCAAAGTCTTCGGATGGACTCGGAGTCTGCTGCGGTCGGGTGCTTCCAATGGTGCAGCATCAGCAAGTTTGCGGCGCTCCCTTCTATCGTCTGCGTGAGATGATGAGGCTATCGGGACTTTGAGACTTTTTTTTACCGTGCCCATGGTCTGCTCTTTATCAAATTATGGTATTGCTTTGCACTGTTGTAACTATATGTTATAATTCTGTGGTTTTGTCAGTTTTGGTCTTGGTTTGTCCTGTATTTCTGTCATATCATTCTGGAGGAACATTGTATCATTTTTTAATGCATGCATTTCTAAATGACAATAAATGAGGATTGAGTGTCCTCATAATCTAATCTAATCTAATCTCTTGTTCCTCTACAGGTTGTTAAATCCAAGTATGTCTTAAGTTCTATCTATTGAGTTACCAGCCTACCTCCTTACAATATGAACAAAAGTGAGAAAAGGGCTTAAGTTAGCATAAACTATTAAAGAACTCAAATCATGTCCAATTTTCCCCTGGGATCAATAAAGTATGACTATGACTATGATTATGTCCATGTCCTTTCTTTTAACCAAATATTAGAGTTTCAGTCCACTATGCCCAAAATCCTGCTAATCAGGCCTTTGATCTGTGTGTAAATCAAAGTTTTGTTTCGAGACAAATACAAAAGAACTTACATATTATCTTCAGTTCTCACATTTACATCAAATCATTGAAACAAACAGTGAATTGTATCCAAGGATTTTTCTGGGGGCAGCCCACAAGTGTTGCCACTCTTTTCGATGCCAACATAGCATGCCCACAACTTACTAATTTTAACTGTACATCCTTGGGATGTGGAAGGAAACCAGATCACCTGGAAGAAATCCTTTCGCTTATGGGAAGAATGTACAAATTATTTACAATACAGTGGCGAAAATCGAACCTTGACTGGTGATTGCCGGCACAGTAATGCGATTGTGCCATCATGCTCAAGGGCATACTATCAAAATAACACTTGCGTGCAAATTCCTTTTTCATTTATTTCCCTCATTCTCTCTTATTCCTTCTCAGAGTCTGTAAGCCAATCACCAAAGGCGGCAGAATTATGATGTCTCCTAGCTCCCTGCTACTTATTAAACACAGAAGCTGCATAACAAGGAAGCAAAATGATAATTTCTCTCATTCTCCCATATTAAGCTTTTCTCAGCATCTCCTCACAGTGAAGCAGTGAAAAGTCACCATTCTCACACAAGTGTGTTATTATGCCTTCAAAATCCTGAACCCATTTTCAGAACACGTGAAATAGGAGTCCAGGGACACAGTTAAGAACGTAGGAAAATGTAAGGTCAGGCAAAAATAACAGTACCTATTTTAATAAGACTAATTTACTTTCCAGATAACGATCTAACTTACCTGCCCATCAGTACCAATAGTACCTCCACAGTCGGTGAGGAGCTCAGACATGTCATAATAGTTTGTGAACTCCCACAGACATGCTTCAAGATTGAGGTTACGGTAGAATCGAAGGGTACTGGCAGAACGCAGTTTTGTGCTGTACTGATATGGAGATGTTTCTCCAATCACTTCAGGGTTCTTTGTTGCATCGTTTATGAAGCCATAACGGGTTGATATTTCATGATAGTCCAAAAGATTGGAGCATTTATGGTTACCAATTCGCGTGCCATCTGTGCTTAGGGTCAACTCAAAGTTGGACAGTGGCCTAGTTGAGATGACAGGGAGCATGCCTGTGAATAGGAAGAAGTCATTTACGATGTGGTTAAGGAGAGATAATTTCCGATGTCCAATCACATAACTGGCAACAACATGCACTAAAAGAAAAAAAATACATTTAAATATTTAGGCAAAATCCACACATGAAAAAGAACCAAACAGCTAGATATATTGATTTGACGATAACTTCTAAAACCCTTAACCTTCATGAGCATCCAATCAACAATAATCGAAGGGTCTATATTTCAAAAGAGTCAGAATGTCAGCATTTTACTTTGTAAATTCAATTTCTATGCTGGCATTTTCCATTTGTGATTAGGTTCCTTTTAATGGTCAGGGGAACTGTGTGTCAGCTGAGGATAGCAAAGTCTTTCAACTGGTCTTTATTTGCAGACATGTTCCCCACCCCCCTTTGGTGATTCAATATCTGTATATATACGGTACCATAGTATATATAATATATACCACTGTCTCCATGAGCTCCAATTCATGTTACTATCTGGTCATATTTCTCCAGAACTTCATCTGAGAATTTCCACTATATTAGCTGTCACATCCAAGTTTGAAAAAAGGGAAGGCAAGCCATGTCGAAACAAAGACATTGAGGTACATCTTCACCTTGGGAACATTTGATAACATACTGCAAGCCTTACCCTACACCGCTTATGGTTTGAGAATGTTCTTGCCCTCTCAGGTTTCTATGCCACAGTCCAAAATCTCTCATTAACCAAGGAAATATGACATTATTTTAAAAAGCAATTTCATAAAAAATTATGCTACATAAAAAGCTTATCCCATAATAAAAAACATTATACTCATTCATCTCTGTATTAATGTTCTTCTTCCCTGTTCCTAAAGATACAGGAAGCCTCGATGTCTGATCTTTTCATTTTTGAAAACGCTAACACAGTGATACTGCCTCCTCCTCAGTTACCATAATGTTGCTTTAGTCTTGCCCTTTTTCTACTGAAGGCTGCTGGAAGTACAGAAGTTTAATAACCAGGACTTCAGACAAACAGAGATGTTCAGGTGCATTTACCATCCAGGTGAGGCATTGTTACTGTTAGCTTGATGAGGTTTGGCTGGTCGGAATCATCTGAGCCAGTGTAACGCAACTTTGCAGAGAACGGTTCAGCACCCACTGCTCCTGGCACACGTGGCTGGCAAAGCCCTGGAAACACATTAACCAACAGAATTGTCACGCTGCAATTACATAAACATACAAAGAAATCCCTTCATCAATAGCGTCACTATGTTGAGTTTCAGTTTAAAATTTAGTATATTAGGAAACCTTTTATCTCCACATCATTTGTTTGATGCAATATTAGCTCCATTCATATAATACAAAGTCTGTTAGTCAGTGGTACATTATTTGTCAATTTCAAAGAGGAAGGACAACATAACTTTACTTTCCAATTTATACATATATATGCTGATGGAAAATAAAATGTTGCATTTTGAAATAGGAAAATTCTCTATACTCATATACTATACTATTGTTCCAGTGACTGGGACAAGGTGAAATTACAACAATGTGTGCCTAATATTTCTGCAGATATTCTCCAGTGCAGAATTAATAAAAAATAGTCCCTGTCACTATCAAACTACTAATGTTTTGGGCCAACATGGTGGAGATTGAAGGCCATGGCATTTTAGATGTGCTCTTTGGGCTGCTGACCACATAGACTAACTTCACTACGAGCTTTGACTGTCTTTCACATTCCCTTCCAATGCATTTGGGGGAATGGGGCTGGCAGTGAGCACTCTGCAAGTAATAAGGCTCCATCCTGCAGGCTTTTAATTACCTTCAGAGACAAGTAAAAAAAAAGGACTTACACTTATGTTCATGTGTTCTCAGTGGCCAAAAATACTTCACAGCCGCTTTACGTGTAGTGGCTATAGTAATGTGGCAAGTATTTCGGTATCACAAACCCCATGTGATAATCCCATGCTGATTGTGTTTAATTTTTTTATTAGCTGAGGGTTAGATATTGCCAAAGCCAGTAAGGAGAACACACCCAGTGGAATGTGCGGATAGTGGACGAGGATAGGGTTAAATTTTGCCGTGGTGCTACATCTTTACCAATTGGATAACACTTACAGAATTCACGTTTCTGAGTAAGGGATAGAAGAAGCAATGAATGAATACACTCAGGAAAAAGGGAGAGGGGATAACTTGTATAAACTTAGTGAAATGTTATTTTAAAAGAGGAAAACAAGAGTAAGTTGGCAAAACAATGTTGAAGCTGAATGTCTCTAGCCTCGGGCACTTACCTTCTTCCCTGCTGATTGTAACGATGGGACTAAGTAGTTCCAGCCCTGCATCCCCACCAGCAGTGAATGCCCTGGCTGCACATTGCACCCTCGAGCCTGCATGGAAGTAGATGGAGTCCAAGGTAATCAGCTTGGTGCTGGTGAAGAACGTGTTTGAATCTACTTCACGCAGGGGGTTGGTGACTCCATCGACTCCACTGGGAGCACCGACAAGCCAGCGGTACTGCGTCAAAGTGTCATTGATATTCTCGGCTGAACAAATTGAGCCAGTTTTGTCATAGTCTGAGTATTTTGGATTGCAGGCCTGAGGAGGAAAAGAAAAGTTGGCACCATGATCCAATAACATCAAAAACTCTTGCACAGAGTGACGTGGAGCAGCGTCACTATGGTGCTTTCTAGCGGCCAAGCACTAGAATGCACAATTTTGGACAACCTGTCTATTGTGGACCAAGAAAGGCAGTTGCAATAAGTCTTGGGAAAAAAAAATTATAAATTGATGAAATCTGACTCCTGCTAGATGGTTTGTTGCTCACAGAAAACTTACTTTGTATAAGGTAATTAATGTGTATTATTTACAATAATAATGATTGCCTACAAATTTAAAAACAATGATGAAAGAAACTGATCTGGGCCAGAAACAGTAGGTAGGATTGTAATGCATGATTAACCGCCATTGACAAATTGCCCCCTGCCCCCTTCCTCTATTCCCCACTCTGACCTTTCACTCCCTCTCACCTGCCCATTATATCCCCCTGGGCCCCTTCCTCCTTCCCTTTCTCCTGTGGTCCACTCTCCTCTCCTCTCAGATTCTTTCTTCTCCATCTCTTGGCCTTTCCCAACCAATTGGCTTCACCTATCACCCTCCAGCTGGTCTCCTTCTCCCACCCCCCACCTTTCTATTCTGGCATCCTCCCCCTTCCTTCTCACTCCTGATGAAGGATGTCGGCCTGAAAAGTCAACTATTTATTTATTTCCATAGTGCTGCCTGACCTGCTGGGAGTTTCCCCAGCATTTTGTGCGTGTTGCCCCGGATTTCCAGCATCTGCAGACTTACTTGTGTTTGTGATTAACCTGTGGCTTTTTGACCTGGTGTAACAAATGTTCAATGATGGTACACACAACAAAGAAAAATAAAGCCATTATCAAATCTCAACAAAGACAACATCAATCTCTCTTTCATTACTGGTCTAACAGCGATCTCTATAATAAGGAATTCTATCCAATATTCATGGGTCAACTAAATTCTCAGAAACTTACTACTTACTTCGAGCTTAATAACCACATTGCCAAGCTTTCAAACTAAGCCAACCATAGAAGGGAATGTCGACTCAGACCATGAGAGGCCTGCGTCGGGCATTTTCATGCCTTACAAGGCGCAGATTGGAAGTCTGTGTGGGGTGCCACTCCATGGACAGACACTAGAGCAATGTGTGATTAAGTGCCTTGCTCAAGGACACAAACAGGCTGCCACAGCTGAGGCTCGAGCTAGCGACCTTCTCATCACTAGATGAACGCCTTAACCATTTGGCCACATGCCCAACACAAATGACAATGACAATGGCAAACACACACTATTTAATGAAATTCCCTCTCCTGCAGGTGAAGGAGATTCACAATTGCTGCCAGTAATTACAGACTGATGGAGCACAAGTTTGTGGCCTCCAGCTTAGCGACCAAAAGGAGAAGGTGCAGCCTTACTGGTGAAGATGCTCTGCAAGGTTCAGTAGTGTAGAGAACAATAAAGAAGGAGCTTTGATGATTCTGCTTATACAGAATCATAGATTCATTGAACCACAGAGCTCAGAAACAGACCCTTCTCTGCCAGCCATCAGCTGCCCTCCAAGCCTACATGAATCCCTGTATTCACAGCATTTGCCCCAGATTTTATCACTCACCTAACCACTAGGTGCAATTTATATAGGTCAATTAGCCTACCAACCTGCACGTCTGAGATATGGGAGGAAACAAGCCATGTAGTGACAGGAAGAACATACAAACTCTACACTGGCAGCACCAGAGGTCAGCATTGACCTTGCGTTACTGAAGTTGTAAGGCAGCTGCTCCACCTGGTGCGCTGTTGTGCTGCCCCTTTGCAACTGAGAATATATTCACCTTCTCACAACTTTAAATTCCTGGGTGTCACTATCTCAGAACACCTGTCCTGGACCCATCATATGAATATTATTGTGAAGAAAGCATGACAGCACATCTACTTTCTCAGGAGTCCATGCAGGTTCGGCATGTCATTGTAAACCCTGGCAAACTTCTATACAGTAAATGTGTAGTGGAGAGTCCTGACAAAGGATTCCAGCCCAAAACATCGACCGATCATTTCCACGGATGCTGCCCGACCTGCTGAGTTCCTCCAGCATGCTGTGAGTGTTGCTTTGACCCTAGCATCTGCATATTATTTTGTGTTGGAGAGTGTATTGACTGGCTGCATTATGGCTTGCTATCGGAACACCTATGCCTTTGAGAGGAAAATCTTATAAAAGGTAGTGGATTCAGCCCAGTACATCATGGGTAAAACCCTCCCAACCATTGAACACATCTACATGGAATGTTGCTGTAGAAAAGCAGCATCCGTCATTGAAGATCCTCACCACCCAGGCCATGCTCTTTTCTCGCTGCTGCCATCAGGTAGAAGGTAGGTGCCTCATGCCCGTTATTTATTGTTACTTATATATATCTGCATCTGCATAGCTTGTCTGCAGAAAAAGAATCTCAGGGTTATATGTGGTGACATGTATGTACTCTGATAATAAATTTTTAATTTTACTTTGAACTTTACCTCACATATTAAACAATCCTTTCTGATTTACATATTGCATACTCCAGGCCTAAATGTGATCCTCAGGCAGGATACACTCTGAAATATTGACCATCACTTTGTCTCCACAGATGCATTTTGACCCAGGCCAGTAGGCTGTGTTTTGCACCAAATTTCAGCATCTAATATCTCTGAACATAGATCTTCAACTTTCTTCTTCCCTTCACCATGACTTAATTGTGCCTTTTTTGCTTCCAGATAGCCAAAAGTAGGCAGGTATTGGTGGTGAAACAATAAGAAAGACACACAAGATACTCTGATCTTATTTTAAGCAAGAATGGCCTGCAGGCAGGTCTAGAGTGGTTGAGGAGGAGTTTTCCAAGTACTACAGAGGAGCACATGAACAGGGAAAGCAACATGGAAGCAAGGCTCTAAAATGTACAAGGGTGATGAGTCAACAATTCTACAATTGTTGTCTTAACTCAACATAGCCAACGAAATACTGTTTAACCTCTACAAAGTAGTTTTCCCTCAAAGCAGTCTTCCTTCTGTACAATTTCCAACAAACATAAATATTATAGATGGGGATTTTAATTGCAGTTCCAAGATGGCATCAGATGGATCAGTGTAGACAAATCTAACAGTGAAGGCAAAAATCTTAAGCCTGGAGTCACCAAGTGCTTAATCTGTATACTATGGGTGTGAATGGACAAGGCTTGCATCACCCAACCTCTCCAGCAGTGTAATTCACACTGAAAATAACAGCCGATAACTTAAGGTTATAATTAAAAACAAATTTTCTTCCACTTTACCATAAGATCTGTGTTAAAGGGTTACCTTGCAGCAGTGCGGGTTTTAAACAACTCTTACCGTAACACAGATGACAGGGTAGCCTGTAAGTGGATAGGGAGCTTCTTTTGCTCTTGTGGTGTCATCATACATCAGGAGCGAGACAACCTGAGGAACAGCTGGGAAAGTGACATCAGCTATGCTGTCCATTTCTTCAATATATACAATAGCTTTGTTCACCTAAAGGAACAAAGGCGAAAACAGAAATACAGTTACCCAGCTATAATAAAAAACAAAACTTTGAATTAAATATGCTATCAGTTTATAGGTGATCAAAATTCATGCAGTGGAATTGTTTCCTTATATATGTCATTGATTATTTTTGCAATCCATTAGAGTATTTGGTCAGACTAACAAGAACAAAAAAATAATAATCACAACAAAAATAAAATGGATATGTAAATCAAACAAAATAAGCAGGGGCAAGTTGTCAAACATGATAGATCGGGTGCTATATGATGAAAGATCTTTCCTCTGCCAAAATGAAGAAAAAATGTAAGGTCTGGAAATGCCTGGATCAAGGTAGAGAATAGAAGGACATCATGGATGAAAATTAGAAAGGAATTGGGGAATAAAACTGGGGAAAGATTGGGATATAGGTTGAGGATGCGGTGATTGATGGCTGGGAGTAAGCACTGGAATCTCTCTTGGAAGCTGGACACTCTCAGGGGATAAATACAAGGGCCTGGCTCAGTCTTAGACTGTAGGAGCAAGGGTTGGGTTTATTCTCATTGGGAATGAGCAATCTAATGGGGGCATGGGGGATGAAGACTGGGCTCATGGGGAATGTAAGGGTCAGTTCAATGATTAGATAAAGGTAAGGCTGAGATTAAAACCTAAGGGGCCAGTGGTTTGGGGATGACAATAGCAGGGCTCACAATCAACCCATTGCAATATCTGGGCAGTGATTACAGCAGAGGGTTGGCTAAATGACAAAGGTTTTGTCTTGTCTTGTCCATACTGCACCAACCGCCACCGCTGGGCTATAAATATGCAAGAGCAATGTGTGGTCAAGTGCCTTGCTCAAGGACACAAAACGCTACCTCAGCTGAGGCTCGAACCGCAACCTTCAGATCACTAGTCCAACGCCTTAACCACTTGGCCACGCACCAACACTGGTGATCAAGGGAATCAAGGGTTGAGTTGATAATTATGGAAGGGTGATCAATGACAGAGTTATGAAGGGTTATGAGAGTTAGTTTTGCAATTGATGGGGTAGGTTGTGGAGACTGAAGGAGGTAAGGAGTGAAATGAATGCTTAGATGACCAAGTTGTGATGATGTCATAGCCATAGGTATCATTATCTGTCATCTGCTCAGCAGATCCCCCTTAGGCCTCATTGTAGCTGACCTTCTATGTTGTGAAGGTCTGTGTTGTACGAATACACCATGCATCACACACAATTAAACATGACAGCTGTGGAGTCTGGACATATTTCACCCTATTGGATGACAATGCTCACATCTGGGAGCTTCAGAAGCACACAGCACTTTGGTGGAAATTTTCAATCCAAGTAATAGGTTTCCAAAAGTTTCTGCCAAACCTTTTATGTAGGAATTCAATTGTGTAGAACACATAAAAATTGCAATACTGAAATCAATTTTATAGGTCAACATTAATTATTGATTTATGAAAGGTATTTACCTGGAAGTGAAGGACTATAAATGCATGGACAAAGTCATAGTGGACATAGGGTTAAAATGACAACATACCAACAACAGGATGCCAACACTTTCCAACTACATTAATGTAAGAAAACATCACAAAATACTGCAGGGAGATTAATTTTGACAGAGAGATCACCTATATAATGTCCAAATTATCACCTTCCTCTTTAATAACACAAATAAATCATTGCTCATGGAGTTCCAGACTGATACACCAGAGTAGACCCACATACAGAAAGCATGGACTAAAAGTATTACCTGTACTTCTGCCACCATGTTCTCATCTGGCTTCAAGTGAACAGTAAAAGCTTCTCTCATTTCCCGCTCTCCATCATATACAACTTCTATCTCTACTACATGTTCAGTCTCTCCTTCTTTAAACTCAAGATCTGAAATAAATACCTCAAAAAAGTCAGCTCCTTCACATTGGATTGGAGATACCATCCATTCTTCTGTCTGGTATTAGTCTGCACTAATCTATGTAAATAATGTTCCTGTCAGGTCTGACTGACTGTAAACCCATTGTTCATGAATACTTTAATGAGTGGGAACATAGTTGAAATTCTTCTAACACTAATATTTTAATTTTGGCCTCACAGTCAGAGAATTCAATTGGTGTTTATAAACCTGTAACTAATTCGGAATTTTACACAACAGGTGTTAGTGATGTTTACATAAAAGCAGAATGCTGGTGCTCTTGAAATTTAATTTTTAATGATATAAATGGGTGCTACACACTCAAATTAAGAATATTCTCCTTGGGCTGAATTCCACTGTGTGAGGGCTGGCAGTTCTGAAGGCAAATTTCAGCTGCCCTGCAGTTCAGGAAGTCTATGTACACATGGATATATGTGGAAGGCCAACACCTTTTGAGCGTTTATTGAGGTACAGTAATCTAACTGTCTATTTCAATGCTGAACTCATCCTCAAGTCCAGTGATGGTGCAGCTTTATATCCAGGAGGGCTGGTGCAGGAATGGCAAACCAAATATTTAAAAGGAGTCATCGAGTGTTTGGTAAAAAGCGATAACCAGTTAGTGCTTATTTATTGTTCAATTTTTTAAAACTATTTGTTATTGTTTAGTGTGTTTTAATTATGTATATTTTAGGAAATAATAATTTTTTAAAACATTTTTATTATTTAAGTCTTTTTTAATCACTCTTAAACATCCCTGATAAAGACATAGAAAATCTGTTGAAGCCCTTTGCAATCTTTAGCTGAAATTTGGGGAAGACAGTAAGATAAGTGCTTCTTGTTATGCCTCACTGGAAGCTTTGTGGCTTTCTGTTTGTGTTTGTATATCTGCAGGTGTTGGGGAGGTGGGGTGTGGAAGGGTGTGGTGCGGATGGGTCTAGATCAGCTAGCCCCTATATCAGGAAAACGTGCGGTTGAGCAAAGACATCGGACAGCAAGTTGCAGAAGTAAACACAAAATAATCTGTAGATGCTGGGATCAAAGCAACACTCACAGCACGCTGGAGGAACTCAGCAGGTCGGGCAGCATCAGTGGAAACGATGAGTCGACGTTTCGGGCCGGAATCCTTCGTCAGGACTGAACAAAGAAGGAGGGGGAAGGATTTGAAGAATGCTTCAAATTCTTCAAATCCTTCCCCCTCCTTTGTTCAGTCCTGACGAAGCGTCCCGGCCCGAAACGTTGACTCATCATTTCCACTGATGCTGCCCGACCTGCTGAGTTCCTCCAGCGTGCTGTAAGTGTTAGGATGGAGAAGTAGGCTGGGTCCACAAAAATTGTGGAGGAGGGGGAAGAGGGGAAAACAGAGAACAGATTGGGTATCTTACAATCCATTTAAAACTGAAGTGAGCAGAAATTTCTTCACACAGGAAGTAGCTAACCTGTAGAATTTTCTACCATTGAAAGCAGTTGAAGCTAAATAACAAAATATGCTCAAGAAGGTGTTAGGTATTGCTTTTATGGCTAGAAGGATCAAGGGATACGGGCAGAAAGCTGGAATGAGGTACTAAATTAGATTGATTAACCATGATTATAGTGAATAATGAAGCAAGCTCTCAGGGCAAAATGGCCTATTATTGCTTCTATTTTCCCATATTTATCTGTTTCAAATCCAGTCTAGTAAACTATTTGTGTAGTGTTTAAACTTTAAATGTTGTTATATGGTTATATGGTTACAAATGGACTCTCAGTGCAGATTGCAAGGTGATCAGGTAATTTATGTCTCTGACCTTCTGATAATGGATTGTAGTCTTCACCCGAAGTAGCTGATCCATCCTTGGTGTGAACTCGTACAATGGAAACCTTTGATGTATCACCCAGTCGCAGCACAGGGATTGTCACGATTGCCAGTTCCGCAGGCGTTTGAGGCTCTTGGATGCTGTACTTTGTTTCAGAAAACTTTATCCTTGGTTCTATTGAAAGTAAAGATGTGTGTTGGTCACCAAATTTCTTTCAAAAATAGAGCTCGAATTCAATGCATCAGACACCTACTGTCTCCTTCATCCTTGATCTTGATGAGAGTTTCATTCTGTTCTCCCACTGATGCTCCAAATGGTGATTCACTGTTGGCTGTGCCTAGTACCAACCGGAATTCCTCCTCCTCTTCATAGAGAGCATCGTCTACTAGAATTACGGTGCAGGGCTTTTCAGTGTCTCCTGGGTACCAAACATCACTAATTGAAATCCCAGGAAATAATTATGCCATCACTTTGCAAATGACTGGTCAAAATCACAGCCTTGGTATTCTTAGACATACAGGTGGGCAAAGAGTGCAGTCAGAGGACAGCAAGTTAAGCAGGGCAGAAAACTGAAATGAACGATGAGTTCAATAAATAGGTCTACAAGAAGTTGAATACAAAGTGCTAAAATATATTTCACCACAGATTAAGTTAAATATTGTAAGATTACAAAGTGGCAATTTTTGCAAATTCTGAATTGCTAATAGTGTAAGTATGAATGCATTTGACAAGAATTTGAAGGAAATGAAAGGATGAGTTACATCATGCTGGACAAGGGCTGCCACCAGGAATGGCCTACACCTGCTTCTAGTTCTTACATAATACAAGGCCTTGGAACCACCAGCCACTTCAACTCAATTTGGCCCAATGTATTAGAAGAGCACAGCCTCAGGATGAGGTGCAGGCGACAACTGGGAACATTTTAAGCCAAGTGAAATTCTCCAGCAAAGGAAAAATGTTGATAATTGGATTACTAACATCCATGAATCTGACCTGTGGGGTGACATACAATACATTACTGGCCCCAACTCATGAATTTTAGATCATGTGGCATGCACAGAGAAGGTGAACCATTTCCACATTTCTTAAAGGTAACCATCACTAGTTAGTTTCCTTCAAGCGACAACATTCACTCAGCCACCAACCCCTGGTCACAATTTCACATCACCCCTGATTTGTGACCCAAGATCCCATTTCCCACTGAAATGCAATAACACTGAGCGCAGAAAATCAATGACACCAAAGCCCAGCTACCAATCCGTAGCCTCAAATGTCTTTCTGAACCTTCACCCAACATTCCTCGGGTCTCCCCTTTGGAGTCCACTCTACCAATCCATGGCTACTCATTTCACTCTCCCTGTCTTCACAACTCTAGGCCAATGCACTGTCAAAGGAGTCAGTTAAACCACTGAAGACTTCATTATCAAGTGGTTGCTTACAGTTTCTTGGTGGAATCAGGGGAACTGCCTCCCCTACGTGATGTTTCAGAAATCATGGCTACAGCTTTATCTCTCAGCTGACATTTGCCCTAGCACTCAATCCGTCTCATGTTTCTCTTCTGCCACCCCACCATATTGAAGGTGAAAGTTACGCTGGAGTCTATCTCCGAATGAATGGTTGATGCTCCTCAAATATTTCTCCTCCTCACCTGAGGGATAAAACAGGGCCTCTTGAGTAACTATCATCTGTCGCACAATGTAAAGTGTGCATTGGAACACCAACTGCCCAAAGTTCAAAGTAAATTTATTACCAAAGCACATATATGTCACCATATACAATTCTGAGATTTATTTTCCACTGGGCATACTCAGTAAATCCAAGACCATAATAGAATCAGTGGAAGATTATACCCAGCAGGGCAGAAAAACAACCAATGTGCAAAGACAGCAAACAGTGCAAATACATAACGTAACAAAAATACATAAATAAGCAATAAATATAGAGAATGTAAGATGAAGAGTTCTTGAAAATAAGTCCATAAGTTGTGGGAACAGTTCAGTGATGGAGCAAGCGAAGTTGAATGAAGTTACCCCCATTGTTTCAAGGTGCATATTGTATGCTGAGGAACGCTCATCAACTTACACTGTTATTGCTGATTACTTACCAGGTAGGAAAGTAACAACAGAGTCATCTGTGTTTGGCCTTTCTACATAATCATTCATAACCTCAGCGGTTCCCTGGCGGGTGTAACAGCGCACAATGGACTTATAACTGATGTCACCACTACGGTACACAACAGCTGTGACACGGCCGGCCTTTTCATTTTGTATATACTGAGGTTGTTTGAATTGCACCTTGGGCACTAAAAGACACAAAAAGAGAAGCAGACACTTCCTTTAAAGTGTGAAGAATTGGATTATTCAAGTGAGAAAATCAGCAAGAAGACTGTCTTTTGATTCTGTGCCTCAGTACTTACAGTCAGATATTGAATCATTAATGGTGACCAATGTCCTGCTGGGCTCACCAAGCACAGCGTTCATTGGCATACGAAGCACAAGTTCAAAAGTTTCTGCTCCCTCGAGGACAGGTTGCCCTAGATCATCCAAAATGGTAACACGCAACGTCTGCATTGCGACACCTGGGGCAAAGTCCAAATTTCGGCTGATTCCAACGTAATCGATTCCAGCTTGTGAAGAAAATGAAATAGATCAATTTGTTCACATGTAGTGAAACACAGATGCTGTTCACAAAGCCTTATATGAGAGGGGTATATGCTAAATATAACCTGGCAAAATTGGTGGCACTCAGCTCTAAACAGACACGTTGAGGCAGCCTTTCTCAACCTTTTTGCCCTGAAGGAACCCTTGAAATAATTTTCAGATCTCAGCGAACCCCTGCATAAAAAGTATTTTATCTACAGCTCACAGTACATTAGTGTGATCAGTAAGTTGTAGTTATAATAATCTAAAAATAATTGTCAATGCTCTTTTGAGTAGAGAATGAATTTTTAACCAACCTTTCTTGAAAAAATAGGTAGCTAAGTGTGCTTACCTTTCCTGAAATTAAGCATTCTTTCTCTTTCATAAATTTTATAAACTCATAAGGCAAACATAATAAGTTTCTGTTCAATAACTGGTTTAAGCCAAAATGGGACTTAATTTTTCTAAAGCTAAGCTCAGTAGATTTAATTTAAATAAAGTTTGTAAATGGATTTTAATTAAAAGCTTTACTGTTTGTTTTAAGATTCCAATAGCCGTTTAAAATAATCAGCACTTTTACGTGTCATATGGCGGTGATTTGTAGTTAAGTGTCTTTTCAATTTTGCTGGAGCCATTGCTGCATTTGTAAGTTGTTTGCCACAGACCAGGCACAATGGAATAAGGGTTAATAAAAAACAAAAAAGAACGGCAAAATAAATAACTAAATGAGAAAACTGCAAAAAATACAAACACTTCACAGCACAATCCACTCTGACACAATCCACCTTTTGGAATGTTTACAACAATAGCAAAGCAGCAGGCCAGCAGCTAAGTTGTGGCGTGTCAAAATTTCTTCTTTAGAATGAAAATTTCCCTCCAATTTTTTGCTGCACCGGTAGACCGGTAGACTGGTAGAGTTAGTTTGCTCCCATAAGTCAGTCGGCGGTGCATAAGGGGAAGTTGGGGGAGGTAATTCAGGAGGAGAGGCTGATGTCACAGCCTAAGTTGAGAGAATCCATTCAATACTCGGAAAATGCACTTCACGCTTCCCATCAGCCTACTGTCCTCTTCTCTGTGCAAAACAGCGCTCACCACTTATCAGCCTACTGTCCTCTCTTCTGTGCAATACAGTGCTCACCAATTATCAGCCTACTGTCCTCTCCTCTGTGCAAAACAGCACTCACCAATTATCAGCCTCCATCCTTCCATCCGTGCAATACAGCACCAATTATCAACAGTCTCCCCTATCTCACGTTGTTACGTACCCCGTAACTGAGTTGCCAAACCAGCAGAAATGGACCACTCAGTTGGAGTCTGGATTACTGGAACTAAGAAAGTTTTATTAAAGAAATAAGCAACACAGTACTCTAATAGTAAGGATATAAATGCAACAGGTTAGCAATGAATAAACACACACGTACACAGAACTAGGATAATAGGATCAATCAAGCTCTATCGCCATCTAGGGGTAAATGACCAGTTTCAAGTGACGCAAAGTTCAGTTCAGTTCACAGTAATCACTGTTGTGCTGTTGGGGGCGGGGGGGGGGAGAGAAAGAGAACGAATGAATATTAAAATCGGATTCCAAACAGACCTTCGATATTCCTTGCAGTCAGCTTTCGGGCGAGCCCTTTGTAATGTCTTCTGAGGTCACCGACTGTGACCCCTCCGTTCCAGATACGATCGTTCTTCTGCAGTGAACCCAGCACCCAGGCAAGGGCGGACACACACACCAGGTTCCTGCCGATCCGTACCTTTCCACCCTGCGCGTCTATGGCTGGTCCCGCGACCAGACCTCCAAAATACTCCCACCAACTAGTGGGGGGGGCACACCGCTTTCAGGGTCTTGTTACCTCGTGGAGTCGTGTGTCTTAGCGAACCTGCCCCTTTTTATCCCTCTGCTGGGGTATCGCCTGTCCATCACACTTCAAACTGTTCAGGGTTCAAAAGGAGTCGGTCTTGACAATACCCAGACCGGTGTCTCCTTCCGTTAAACTCTCTTGTCTCTTCATTAACATTTTCAAATGCTGCTTCATTGTCTTACTTATCTCTCTCTCCTGAAGACAGGTGGCAGATCAACTGTTGATCCCACTGGTGCCAGCACAGGACAGTTAACATCTTAGTCTATGTGTACTTTTGTAACCCTCTTTCGTCACACCCCTCTCCTTTAAGGACTTTTACCGGGGTAAAAATTATAAGCATGAATACATTATTAGATACACACAAATATACATCTTCATCAGCTAGTTGGCTAATACAGAGAATTTTAAGTTGTCAACACCTGGACAGACAGTCAGCAATCACACTTTCCGTTCCTTTTATATGTGTTATTTTAATAATCCTCTAAACCAGGCTCCAACTTAGCAAACTTCATAGTGGCCGAAAACACTGATGAATTGTGATCAGTGTAACCTCTCATTGGGTTTCGTCCCGGACCACGATAACAAGGGTCCTCCCATCCCGACTTAGTTTTCTTTCGCAAGGGCTTAGTAGGAGGGGGAGAGTGGTACCCGCAAAGTTATTGCAAAACTTCCTACAGTACCCCACCATCTCCAAGAGCCTTCTGAGGGCCCTCTTGTCTGTCGGGGTTGGGATGTCAGAGATAGCCCGCACCTTAGCTTGCATCGCTGCCAGCTGCCCCTGTGTTACCACAATTCCCAGATAAGTGACCTTCGCGTGGCCGAATTCATTTTTTTCAAGGTTTACTATCAAGCTTTCTTTAGACAGCCATATTACATCGCCAATATACACTTCTGTGTTCTTTAGCCCTTTTGTCACTGAATTACTCATTCTATAGGACTGTTGCTCACTAGGCTGACCTAGCGTGACAAACACCACCCAACATCCCAGTTCTTTGCATCGCCTCGGTACAATCAAACACACGTGTGCGAGCCGTTTAATTAACTCTCCTAAAGGGTCACTTTGTTCGGCGATTAAGGGCGAGACCTTATCAGCAGAGCTGGCCAAACCAATAGCCTTCTCCCATCAGGTCGGTACCATACTCATCTTTTCAAAGTGGGTTTTCCCCTTATCAGGTGGCACCCTAGCTTCATTGATTTCCGCGCTAACACCGACTAGGTTTGTTAGCATATCAAAAGCCTGTGACCGTCTCAGTTCGCGTCTGCAATAATCAATAACATCCTTCCTCCTGTGCAGCCAGAAAAACTCTCTCATGGCTCCGCCGACTGTTTCCTTCAGCACCTCAAAATGTCCACCGAGGGGTACCTAGTGGGCCAGGTTAAAAATCTCATCCCTATAACTCTTTTGCACCACCCCCATTCCTCATCTGCGGTACTTGGTCTCCCTTCCTTCCTTAGCACCCCGCCCCCTTCACACTATAATTCACTGGCCCCCTTCCTAATTCTGTTCCACAGAGAGCTGTTTCCTCGTCTCACTCCTGTGCCTGTATAAAGTCCTTCTTTTCTAATGATAAATCTACCTTAACTTCCCCACTTCCTCCTGTTTCATTACGCTCCTTCTTTTCACTTTCTACCCCCTCCTCGTACAAGGCTGGTAGAAACGTCTCAGCAGTGTCTCTGGACATACAGCGAGTCACTGTGCAAACAGGATGAACCTGTGAGTCCATGGGCAGGGCCTCAATGCTGACAGGCTGACCTGTCAACCTCACTGCTGAGGACACAATTCCCCCGGCGAGGTCATTACCGAGCAAGACTTCCACGCCTTTCATCGGTAATTCGGACCTCACCCAATCGTGACTAGTCCAGAGAACAAGTTGCTTTGTAGGTGTATCTGGTGCAAAGGCACTGCTTCAGTCCCTTGCCCAATGCCTTTGACCCTGACCTCCCCAGTCTGGGTCTCTGAACTAAACTCTAACACACTCTTCAATATCAATGACTGACACGTTCCCGTGTCTCTCCAGATCCGCACTGGAACTGGGTTTAACCCCTCCTTCACCGACACCAATCCGGCCGAGATAAACCTCTCGTGCCCTTCCTGAACTTTGGCAGACCTTTCCTCTCCTAGCGGTTCGTTTACCAGCTCGATACAGCCAGTCGAAATCGCAGTTTTTCCTTTCCCCGTCTCCTTCTTTGGGGCAAAGCACCTGAACGCAAAGTGTCCGACTTTCCCACAATTATAACAGACGACCCCAGGAGACTTCCTACTAGACTGCTCCTGGTCTACCTTATCCTTCTCACTAGTCCCCGACTTACTTACTGACTTTTCCGGCGGACTCTCCCCGCCGTCCTGACTACCCTCCTGGTAGCCTTTACTCGAGGCAAACTTCGTTTTATGTGTCAACGCATATTCATCCGCTAACTTAGCAGTTGCGGCTAAAGTGCCTGCCTCTTTCTCATCTAGGTAGGGTCTCATACCGTCAGGGACACAACCTTTAAACTGCTCAATCAGAATCAGCTGTAGCAGTCTGTCATAATCCCCATCTACCCCCTTCAAGGCGCACCAACGCTCACAATATGTCTGCATTTCACGGGCAAACTCTAAATACGTGCGGTCCCACTGCTTCCTCGCATTCCGGAACCTCTGCCAGTATGCCTCCGGGACCAACTCACAAATCCTGAGGATGGCCTCTTTCACCACCTCATACCTCTGGGCATCTTCCGCGGACAAAGCCGAGTAAGCTTGTGGGGCCTTTCCTTTAAGTACACTCTGAAGCAAAACAGCCCACTTATCCCTCGGCCAGTTCTGACTTGCAGAAACTTTTTCGAAATGGAGAAAGTACCGATCCACATCAGTGTCGTCAAATGGGGGAACCAGCCTAACCTCCTGGGTCGCCCTGAACCCTCCACCTTGGTTCGGCATGGGCCCCTGCGCTGCCATCATCTTTAACCTCTCCAGCTCAAATTCCCTTTCCCTCTGTTTCTCTTCGTGTTCTAGCTGCCGTACCCGGAACTCGTGCTCGAGTCTCAGTTTTTCAAGCTGCACCTGTACTGCGTCTCCACCAGGTTTTCCAATAGATATCACCTCCAGCTCCCCTTGGGGAAACACACCTTTAGATACATAGTGCTCTACGATAGCTCTGTGTACCTCCTCTCTCCTCATTGTTGACTTCCCCTTAACAAGATTCAACCGTTTGGCCACAGCTGCCAATTCCACTTTCCTGGCATCCTCTAATGCCTCCAAGGTCGGCGCCTTTAGAAATTCCTCAATCTCCATTTCTGCTGTTTGCCTTTTCTTTCTTTTGGGAATTTTAACCCAATCAATTTACCCCGTCCCAAATTTAGCGTTCAAAATCCCGGACGAGCCCCCACTTATGTTACGTACCCCGTAACTGGGTTGCCAAACCAGCAGAAATGGACCACTCAGTTGGAGTCTGGATTACTGGAACTAAGAAAGTTTTATTAAAGAAATAAGCAACACAGTACTCTAATGGTAAGGATATAAATGCAACAGGTTAGCAATGAATAAACACACATGTACACAGAACTAGGATAATAGGATCAATCAAGCTCTATCGCCATCTAGGGGTAAATGACTAGTTTCAAGTGACGCAAAGTTCAGTTCAATTGAGTTCTGTTCAGTTCACAGTAATCACTGTTGTGCCGTTGGGGGCGGGGGGGGGGGAATAGAGAGAGAACGAATGAATATTAAAATCGGATTCCAAACAGACCTTCGATATTCCTTGCAGTCAGCTTTCGGGTGAGCCCTTTGTAATGTCTTCTGAGGTCACCGACTGTGACCCCTCCGTTCCAGATACGATCGTTCTTCTGCAGTGAACCCAGCACCCAGGCAAGGGCGGACACACACACCAGGTTCCTGCCGATCCGTACCTTTCCACCCTGTGCGTCTATGGCTGGTCCCGCGACCAGACCTCCAAAATACTCCCACCAACTAGTGGGGGGGGGGGCACACCGCTTTCAGGGTCTCATTACCTCGTGGAGTCCTGTGTCTCAGCGAACCTGCCCCTTTTTATCCCCTTGCTGGGGTATCGCCTGTCCATCACACTTCAAACAGTTCAGGGTTCAAAAGGAGCCGGTCTTGACAATACCCAGACCGGTGTCTCCTTCCGTTAAACTCTCTCGTCTCTTCATTAACATTTGCAAATGCTGCTCCATTGTTTTACTTACCTCTCTCTCCTGAAGACAGGTGGCAGATCAACTGTTGATCCCACTGGTGCTAGCACAGGATAGTTAACATCTTAGTCTATGTGTACTTTTGTAACCCTCTTTCGTCACAACGTCAAAAACAGAGAATAAGCATGGCCTATTACGCACTGTGATACTGCGCTGAGCCACCTCTAACAGGATTGCTTACAGGACTGCTCAGTCACTGCCACCAATGCAAGCGCTAAAAACGAGCCCAATAAACGATGTTTTTTTTTCAATCACGATCTCTTGCGGAACCCCTAGCAGCCTCTTACAAAACCCAGAGTTGAGGGATCAAGCCCCTCTCTGGGACTTTACTTTTCTTATGATAAACTTTCATGGTTAACACAATTGAGAAGAAGTGTGCAAGATTACATTGAGCACAGCTTTGATCCTCTTCATCTTGATTCCAAGTTCTCTAATCTGTTCTAATTCTGGCCTCTTGTACATCTTCAGTTTGCATAGCTCCAGTATCACCTTCTGTTGCCTGGACCCTAAGTTCTGGAATTTCCTTGAACTTATTGTTGCAAATGTATTTACATCTCCAGGTTTAGACTCCCCTACAAGTAGAAGCATCAAGCCAGATCCTGCAGCCCCAAATGACCAATGAATGTCCTTAGCCATCGCCACTACATGTGGAGGACTGATCTTGCCCATCTTTCTCTCCTGAAAGTCAAGCAGTGTGCCATAAAGAGGGTTCAGGTGATAGGTATTTGGTCTTGCCAGAAGTGCCCTTAAAGTTTTTGAAGGAACAAAATCTTGTGGAAATGTCTTCTTCCTGATAATGTCAGGACTGTCCTTCAGGAATTCTGTTTCTGAGGTTCACTATAACTTACTTTCCAGTTTTTTTGGCTTGTTAATCCACACTGATAATTTTAACAATTCTCAAAGCTGTACCCTTAGTTCTCTCAGCTCTTCCATCCATATAGATTCTTACTTTACAAGGAATACATGGTATTGGTACTTCTGTCCTTTTAGAGTGTGCCAACTTGCATTTATCTTAGAATGTATTTCTCATATACAGCACATGAGCATTCTGCTTGTTTATTAACAACGATTCCCCCAGTGGTTTCTAATTTTGTGTTCAATTTGCTGAATTACTGAACACCGGAAACGTAGATCACCATTCCAGTCTTCTATCAAACCCCAGTTAGAAGCAGAGGGAAAAGCAACCAAACATCATACTGTATTTTGTTCTGAATAATGCATGGTTTCACTTTGGTTAAAGATGAGTATTCTGGTTGCTGATGTTTGCATGTTGTTGGAGTAACAACAGAAAGATTAACAAGAGAGTTGTTTACATTTCCATGAGTGATTTTCATTCCACAATTAACCTCCAATAGACAAACACAAGAAAATCTGCAGATGCTAGAAATTCAAAGCAACACACTCAAAATGCTGGAGTAACTCAGTAGACCAGGCAGCATCTATGGAAAACAGTAAATAGTCAATGTTTCAGGCCAAAACTCTTCATCAGGACTGGAAAGGAAGGGGAGAACCGAGACTTCTCTTTTTCTTTCCTGTCCCGATGAAGGGTCTCGGCCCAAAACGTTGACTATTTACTCTTTTCTATAGATTCTGCCTGGCCTGCTGAGTTTCTCCAGCATTTTATGTGTGTTGCTTTTAACCTCTAATTGATCTTAATGGCCTTAGGCTATGAATTGCACCCCCCCACAAAAAAACTTAGAAGTACATTACAAATTGTTTACAGGACAAAAAAGCCATTTGGTCCATAGGTCCTGGTCAGTGTTCCTCTGCCTCTAACTATCTCTCCTATTCAATGACCTCCATGGCAAGGAGCAAAAGTTGCTCTGAGATGAATAAAGGACCTGATAACATCCTTGTTAAGTCCAACCTTCTAAGTGAAGAATAACCACTTGGGCAAGACAAAGCATCTGATATGACGCTTTGGGGAGAAACTTCCCAAATAACAAAATTCTATCATCACGTACAAACTCAACCTGCAAGCAACATGGAAAAGTATTGCTTTGGATTTGAATATTCACGTACTTTCAGCTGATGTTGGTTCTGTTTTGCGGGAACGCACAGTAACTGTTGCCATCTTTGATAGGTCGGTTCCTGTTCTCCAGACACGCACCTCCACATGGCCAGCACTCTCATCAACTTGGTAATCAGTGTCTCCAAAATAGAATGCAGGTTCTGTGCATGGGAAATGAAAAAGAACGAGAGAAGGTGAAAACTGATTCTGAGCATAAAGTGGTTCCGAGAGCCTCACAGAATAATTCATGCTACAACCGTATCTTTACTAAGCTGGAATGTCATCTTTGATCCAGCAGGAAAACCGGACAATGTTACGAAAGGTAATAATTTAGAAGCTTTTTATCACAAATTCAAGAGGCGACAGAATAGTTAGCTAAAAGCAGAGGATCACGTTTCCCTAAGCAGTTTCCTTTTACTAACCCAACTAATGCTATAATTACCTTCATTGAATTGGGCTGCCTATCAACCTGAATATTAATATTAACAAGGGTTTTAAGTGGATTGAAACAATATTTTTGCCCAAAAAATAAAGAAAAAATATTGAAGTCTCTCTTAAATCCCCAGTCAAGTTTCTGATGGGCATGAGACAAGTTAATTTCCTTGACCAGCATGGCTTCAATATCAGTAATGAAATTGAAAATCATAGCTGCAGGCTTGGCACTTGTGTTCTCTTCCAATATGTGTGTATCAGTGCACTTGTAATACTACTGTGACACTGTAATTTCCTTTGGGATCAATAAAGTATCTATCTATCTTTATCTAACAACAGCATGGTCCTTCACCTGCACAGCAATCAGTAACTTCAGAAATGCATAATTTCATAACTGCAGCATCTCTGTTGGATTCAATGGGCCGGATACTGCTGACTTTTGCTGACAGCAAATTTATTTTATGCCAGCAGTAGGGCCCAGCCTAACTGGAAATCTATATTACTTAGGAAAAATCCACTCTCAGACTTTGTACCAAATTTAGCTCACATCTGATTTCAGTGTCATTTTTATAAGGAAATGTTCAGAAGGTAAAGGGAAAAGTTAAAAAAAACCTTGAATTTATCATTTTAAATAAATTATGTTTATACTTGTGTTTCTATTTTGTTAAATAAATATCTTTGAAAACCTACCGTAACTTTTAGAGCTGCAAGAACTATACTGCACATTTGTAATTTGTCAAAGACCATCGGAATTATTTTGGGACTAAGGCATCTGCATTGCCTTGCCTGAGACACTGTTGCTCTTCAGACCATACAGTGGACTGTGAGATGTAGAGTACCAGTGAAGTAGCTGAGATGGATGCAAAGAATCAAACTGAGGCAAGGGTTGGACAATGGATAGTGATTCCAGTCAAAAGGCCAATCAACACGTAAATTACTATGTAATTTGGTGTGAGGTATAAATTTAACATATACTTACATTAAATAGCTTTAATAGGCATTTTCTCCATTTCACACAGCTAATAGTCAAAGCATGACAACATTCACCTGCATTAAACCTGTTCTTTCCCATTGCTCTCAAATATG
This sequence comes from Mobula hypostoma, assembly GCF_963921235.1. NCBI lineage: Eukaryota > Metazoa > Chordata > Chondrichthyes > Myliobatiformes > Myliobatidae > Mobula > Mobula hypostoma. The sequence continues at coordinate 120,417,729 of NC_086100.1, forward strand.
ATGTATGGATATGATAGGGTCTTTTAAGAGACTCCTGGATGGGTATATGGAGCTCATAAAAAAGAGGGCTATGGGTAACCCTCGGTAATTTCTCAGGTAAGGAAATGTTCGGCATGGCTTTGTGGGCCGAAGGGTCTGTATTGTGCTGTAGGTTTTCTATGTTTCTATGCTTCTCACTGGACATTTCCTCCACCTGCACCACACCAGGTTATTAAATGTTACTGATTTTCAATCGGAAATTCTGGTTGTTCTGCGATTCCAAAAGCATTCTTGAGTTAAAATTTAATGGTGTCTAGGCTAATACTCACCAGTCACACATACAGTTAACCATTTCTTCATCTACATAAATATTCTAGGTTTGAAAGAAATTAAGGCCTATGGAACAATCTATGCAATTTACCGATTTGTATTCTAACTGGTCAACTATAGCCAATACTTGGGAAGAATTCCAATTTCTCTTGTTTCCTTATACTTTTATTTATTCTCTTACCTGTATTTGTTAAGAGAGAAAATGAATGAATCACATAAATCACTTTGAGAATGGTTTTGCATTCGCAAGTCAAAGAAGGTTTCGTCTGTTCACTCTGCTCTTTGCTTCCTCAGGGTGAATATGTCATTGGTATAAATCATTCATAAGAAACACAACAGTACATGGACCCATCCAGACTTTACAAGATTTATACTGTTGAGATACTTGACCTATATTTGGCAGATAATATATCTTGAGTTGTGTCCCTATGTCCTGAAAAGAGCATCAAATGGTTTAATGTGCAATCCTACTATGAAGGTGGTGAGTGTTTAATATTTCAGTAATATTGTAAATATATTGCTTGACTGAGCATTCTGATTGTTTAATTAATTCATCATAGTATATAATAGTATGTGACATACGTCATCATGTCACCGCACACACCACATCATGCCTCACTTGAAGTAAAAACAAAGCTAGGACCTCTTCTCCTGGGTTCCTGTCTTGCAGCTACAAAGCATGACAGAAGGGGAGCACATTCTCACAACTGTGGTATAATGGAGTGTCTTCATCTTTCAGTCAGAAGCTTTTACGTTCAAGTCCCATTTCAAAGGCTTGAGCACATAACCTTCGCAGACACTACAGCACTGAGAGTATTCTGCTCAATGTTGGAAATTATGTTTTTGGATCGAACACTAAACTAAACATACTTCAGAAGGTACCTAGACATACGAACAGGAACCTAAGGATATGGACCATCTCCAGGCGGGTGGGATCAGTTTAATATATTATTATGGTTAGCACGGACACGACGGGCTGAAGGACCTGTTTCTGTGCTGTATCTTTTTATTTTGCCTATGTTTTCTCTGATGGATGCAAAAATTATATGAAGAATAGCAAGGTACTCTAGTTGTCACTGGTGATTTTATCGATGTTTGTCCCTCAACAGTCCTTAAATTATCCTGTAATTATCACACAGTTATTTTGAGCATTTTGAAAACATTCATGTTATATAACAGTGCATTTCCACAGTACTTCATTGGCTGTAAAGTAAATAGAGATACCCTGCAGTTTGAAATGCACTTTATAAACTGCAAAGTAGTTGCAATAATATTGTTCAAGGCCATGGCCCATTCTTTCTTTTAATACACTACTCAAAATAATTTTCTGTGATTTCATGGTGAGTCATGTTTTAAGACTACTTCTGAGTAAACTTTCAGTGAGGTCACCCTTTGTACTGACAAAACAACTTGACCAGATGCTTAAAACCATTGTATTTCTATGTGATGATCCTTCATTCATTCTATCCTTTTATATTTGCTTCTGTTTCAATTTCAGCATTTATTATAATAGACTCCAAAATAAATTTACACACATTAGTGTCCATACAATTTAAACTTGACAAAATTGATCAGTGTTCATTATAACATTTTCTATCCAACATCTATATTCGCCACCTCCAGTGCAATATCTACAAGATACCAAAAGTAATTCTCCCTCCAAAGAGGAGTCCTAGTATTCTTGATTTTAATCCAACACTTTAGACAACATTTTTTAATCCAAACATTCTTTTTTTAGTTCTGCACAGTAGAGTTATTTTTGTAATTTATACTATTTATATCTTTGCAATGTACTGCTGCTGGGCAAATGAACAAAGTTTAAGTCATGTATGTGAGTGATAATAACTCTATTTCTGAACAGCAAGGCCTTTCAGAACTTGAAACAATTTTCCAGATGTGTCTCTTTGTCTCAGTCTCTGTCCTATCTCAAATTGAGAACAGCACACCCTCAGACCTTTCAAGTTACACGCTGCAATCAACATCTTCAGTTTGTTCAGGTACATACTGAAATGTCTCTCCATTCACCTGACATCTACTGAAAACGTGAATCTGTCCAATGATGCAATGGATGGAGAGTAGCAATATTTCCGTAGGCTTTGAAAACCTCTTTCAGTATCTCATTGGTTGGCCTGGATTTATTAGTGAACCTCCAGCCGTGGTGACTAAAATAGTAAGCAAATTACTCCACCCAATGCTTCAATTCATTTCGCCATTCACATCTACTAGGGTGGTTTTATTTGCTCTGCCCTCCAACACACACAGATGAACTGCATATTTTCTAACGGAGGATAAATATGTATGGGGTTTCTTATCACTTGGTTGCATGCCTACTATAAGCTATCTTATTGGGGTTATACCTCTTTAGAATCTGGTCACATCAGCTTTAGCAGCACACTCCAGAAGATGAATCCAAAATCTATCTTTCTCAAGCCTTATCACGTAACCTCTTTCACTGACAATGTTTCTGAAAAGCAATTCTTTGCTCCAAGCAAATCCACACTTAAGAGTAATATAACCAGTTCAAATCAATGTCCAGTACCATGTGCAGCTTGCTTTTTTTGCTTTTAACAAAACATTTTTTGTCACTTTCTATTGTTTCCTAGCAGGCTGAGCTGCAACATCAATTCTGAGCTACTGACAGCCTATAATATAAGTTCAAAGCAAACTTATTATCAAAGTACATATATGTTGCTATATATTTCTTTGAGATTTACTTTTCTACAGACATATATGAGAAAAATAAAGAAATACAATAGAATTTATGAAAAGTACACATAAACTAAAACACTTCAAAACTTCTACGAGTGTACAGTAGAGAGCATCCTGATTGGCTGCATCACTGTCTGGTATGGGGGGGTGGGGGCTACTGCATAGGATTGAAATAAGCTGCAGAAGCTTGTAAAAATAGTCAGCTCCATCATGGGTAGTAGCCTCCATAATACCTTAGGAGTGGTGCCTTAGAAAGGTGATGTCCTTCACTAAGAATCCCTACCATCCAGGATATGCCTTCTTCACACTGTTACCATCAGGAAGGAGGTACAGAAGCCTGAAGACACACACTCAGCGATTCAGGAACAGCACCTTCCCCTCCACCATCTGATTTCTAATTGGACACTGAACCCATGAACACTACCTCACTACTTTTTTTTAATTTGATTTTTAGCACTACTTATTTAACTATTTAATAGACATATATATACTTAATGTAACTCAGTTTTTTCCTCTATATTTATCATGTATTTCTTGTACTGCTGCCGTAAAGTTAACAAGTTACATGACATATGCCGATGTTATTAAATCTGATTCTGGTAAAGACTGACAAACAAGCAATGTGCAAATTAAGACAAACTGTGCAAATCAAAGTTAACTTATAAAACTGCAAAAAAAAAGGTAGTAAGGAGTCATTGAAAGTGAGTCTGTAGTTTGTAAAATCAGCCCAGAGTTGTGGTGAGTGAAGTTATCTATACTAGTTCAGGACTCTGCTGGTAAAAGGGTAATAACTGTCCTGAACCTGGTGTGTGGGACCCAAGGCTCTCACCTGATGGCAGTAGTGAGCGGAGAACATGATCTGGATGGTGGGGGTCTTTCACGATGGATGCTACTTCTTGTAGCAGCACTCTATGTAAATGTACTCAATGGTGGGAGGGCTTTGTCTGTACCCACCACTTTCTGTAGTCTTTTCCATTCCTGGGCATTAGTGTTTCCATACTGGGCTGTAATGCAACCAGTCAGGATACTCTCCATTGTACACTGATAGAAGTTGGGTCAAAATTTTTGATGACTTGCCAAATTTATACAAACTTCTAAGAAAGTAGAGGTGCTGTTGTGCCTTCCTAGTGATTGAAGATAAACATCCTCCAATTTGACCAAACCCTCTGTTCATATTCTGGACTTCAAATTATCCTTTTGCCTTTAAATTTGGTACCTGACCCAGTGCCTTCTAGCAACATTATATTTACTCCTGTGTCCAGGTAAAGCTAATAATTGCTGTGTTCCTATGAAATCCCAACAGATGGCGCTATAGTGCCTCCAAATTAGGTTTACAGCTCTGCATGTCACAGAGTATGTTATGATTAGCCCACAAAAATACCTTTCCTATTGAAAAGTAACCTTTTTTTTCCTGGATGCAGTAAAGTCTCATCTCTCCATCAGAGCTGATGAAGTATAACGGCTTCCAAAATGATGGTTTAATTGACCATTAAAGCCAGCACTCTTGAATGCATGCAACAGCTTCTGCTGGTCAAGAAGCTAATAAGTCTGACTAAAAACATCACCAAAATTGTGCTGGATTATTGATACAGAATGTGAAGGGGCAAGCAATGGCAAGGTGAGTTCAGGGGATGAGCCGAGATGATGTGTTGCAGAATCGTTGCAGATGGAGGTCTGGGCACTGAGTTGATCTGAAGAGCTTGAGAGCAGCTTTGGGCTGAGCAAAAGAATCTGGGCCCAGAGCGAGTCACCGGGGGGGGCATCATCTAGGCCCTGTGTCCTTCAAGTGCCCGGGTTCTAGTGCGAGGTATGATCCGCTGCTTAGACCATTTAAAAGCCAGCCCAGATTGGAGGCGAGAGCCAATTTTGGTCACTGTCCATGATCTTCACTCCTCTCTTCAGGGCATGGAGCCTTTTGCTGTTCCGCTGTTGAATCAAGTTAAACGCCGGCCCATACAGACTGAAATGACAGGACGTCAGGATCTGAGGCAAGAGCCGATTTTGCTCGTTCTCCTTGATGGTCACCACCACAGTGCTGAGGCTATGAAGACTGCCCCGGCTGCTGTGTTCCAAGCCTGCTAATATGATGAATAGATAAGTGAGGCTTCGGACCTACTCTGGGCTTCGGATCTGAGGACTCAATTTTGGTTCGGAGCACTGTTGATGTTCGCCTCAATCATTTCCATGACTTTTAAATATTTTTTTTCTTTCTCTTGCGCATCGAGTGTTGTTCTTTTATTTTTTTTATATTCATTTTGTTTCTTTAATTGCATTTTGTCAGGTTTCTTGCTTTGTAGCTACCTGTGAGCAAACAAATCTCAAGGTCGTATAACTTATCCATTCTTTGATAATAAATGAATCTTGGATCTTGCAGTTGAACCCAACATTTTAAACCAAAGAAAATCAAAATAGAGCAAAATCTAAATGTAGTTTAATCTTTAAACTAGTGGACATAATGAAGTTTTTAGCTCATGACCACAAATTGAAGTTCATTAGTTTATTGAACATAGCTTCAAAGATGCTAAATTAACAACGCATAAACCACTTACCCCATGCTGAACTCAGATATTTTCAATCTGTATATCTGGTGTACATGATCTCAGTATATTAATCTATCCCTATATATAACATATGTAATATCCTCCCATGCCTCACTGGCACATTGGGTGACAATCTTTAGCTTTATTTGTCTGTTTTACGATGCCGAGTTGCTAGCTTGCCGTTCAACCCAGGACAGATGGATAGCCTGTAAGGAGCCAGCCGGATTCAAAGCCGGGACCACTCACCCCGAAGTCCAGGTGCAGATGCCATTGCACCAGCAGCTGGCAATAAATTCCTAAAGTATTAAAAACAAGCAGTTGTAGCTGCTTCCAAAGTCAACTGAGGTTACACATTGAGTTAGTCTTCCAGATACCCTAAGGTTCAATCCTCAATCCATGCTGAAATGAGTGGACTTGGGGAATACTGCTGTAGTTGTGATTTAGTTATGCTGACTGTGGAGAAGCTGTTTTAATATGTAATGTTCCTGGATAATGGCATAAGAGAGTCTTGTGATCTGTGGCAATGCTGTCACTATGGTTTTTCTACTTCTCCTCTTTGCAGGCCATCCCTTGAGGTCGAAGGTGATTTGCTTCCACTCCGGTTTTGTAGATTCTGAGGTGGTTAATGAATCAATTTTGGGAATTACAGTCCTTCCACAGAGGTGAGCGAGGTGGCTGACATCACAGGGGGGTGAGTAGTTTGTGAGGCGGTTCACTCTTGCCACCATCACGTGGTCTCAAGTTCTCAAATCCTTTGAGTATTCATGGGTCAAAGATTCATTGAAGTTGGGGTAATTTAACATTTCTGATCACCATAATTAGTAGTATAACAACTCTACCATTCAAAAGTAAGTTTTGAGAGTTAGCATCGTCACCAAAGGGAGATCAGTATCACCATAAACCATTATGGGTTAACCAATCAAGAATTTTAAGAATGTGGAAAGAAATATTTCTCCTCTTTATACAGTGTATCAAACTGAAATGAACATTTGAACCAACAGAATTGTAGACAAGACTATATTCTATAGTTTTGTTAGGTATAGTTTGGTTGCTGTGATAATAAGTCAGAACAAAATACTTTGGGTTCATTCTGACAGAAAAAAGCCTCAGAAGAAACAGCATGATGGACAAGCATCCTTTCTTAATCCATCACCTCTTATACTCTAGTAGAGATTTACCAAAATTCACGCTTTAAGCTCCTCATCACTTGCGATGAGAATGATGGCACATGCTCTCATCATGACTCCATGACTCAGTTGATGAAGTTTATCAAACCAAATGATGCTCCTCTCACTTTAGGGCACTGTTTGATGTTATTAAATTTACAATGGAATATTTAGGTTCAAGGGTGAATCAAGGTACCATCCTTCAAGAATATTTTTCATGTGAAGTGGATAGTTTAGCTAGAGGTTTTACTCATCTCCCATCACTATGGCAGAAAAATAAATCAACCCCCATAAAACAGGGTTAATACCATTTCCACCGCTCTTTTAGGTTTCCACAGTTTTCCAAAGTTATAGCTGGCATTGAACACTTCCGTTAAAACTTAATAACACGCACCATAATCAGTGGTGTGAGACGACAGCCACTGTCCAGAGTAGTGGATTTGATGTACTGACAGATGGGTTGGGCTGGAGATACATGCTGACTACTTGTATGTCAACAGAACGAAAGAACTCCAGCTGCTTATTCAGCTTGAGGACAAGAGAAGAAAATCTATGAATATAGTCAAACAAAACAGTATTACTCTGGGGCCAAGGGACAAAGCACTGTATCAATAGTCATACACAGCACAAAGCACAATTAATAACAAAGTAAAATAGTCACACAGGAAAAAAAGATATAGCCCAAGTCCCTGAGTCCATGAATGTTGCAGCAGTCTACTCCAGTAGCAAGATTATAAAGGTTTCACAAAATTTGACATATCCACATGACTAACTTAGGTACTTCCGTAACCTTACCTGTCAACAGCTCCCCATTTATTTATTATTTACACATGAATAACCAGTACTTGGCAAATCTTCTAAAGGTTTTGAATAACAGACCTCTAATTGGTCAGGTTCATTTGATCTGTACCACCTACATTCACTGGGTATCTTTTCAAACATTGCATACTCAATAAATATTGGTCAGCCTGTCTGAAAGAAGATCACACATAAACCACAAATTCTTTCCTGCTCTTAAGCTGTAGTAATTGATTTCAAACATGATTAATGTACTCTGGCATCTGATAAAGTATTACCCTGTGAGTTAGACGGACTGATAGGTAAGTTATTATACAGTTCACATACTAACCCTTATCCCTAATTAGATTTAGCGGACAAATCCCTGCACCCAGCACACAATGTTTTGGCTTTAGATAAAATGTGATAGGTTCCAGCTATATTTGTAAATCTCTGAATATTTGCATATTATCTTTAAACAAGATTAAAATCTTTGGCATTTTATCCTATTGTCAGTCAAATTAATAAACTAGAAAAAAATCTGCATGATGCTTTCATAAAGAGCCTGACTGCTAAAAATTGCCCTCAACGTTCCTTTTCCTCATCTTCATACATACTATGAGATCTACTTGCAGAGTGCACTCAATGCAGGTAACAACAAAATGCAACAGCCAAGGAATTGTGCACAACTGACTGCCTGATGAAGACTGTCAACAGCCCACCTGCGTCAGAGGAAAAATATCAACTGGATGGCAGGATGAAGTCTGCTGGAAATGGGACCAGCTTCTCCAATAGTGATGAATGATCAGAACTACCTGTCCCAACATGATGGGAGATTGGGACCAACTGTTTTCATTGATAATGGTTCATTGGGGACCAGCTGTTCCAGTACTTATGTGGAATCGGGGCCAGCTGTTCTGATACTAACGGGGTTTGAGTGCCTTATGTCCCAATGCTGATGGGATTGGGAATACTATTCCAATATTTATGGGAGACAAGGAGCCATCTGTTCCAATAGTAATAAGGTTTGGGGGCCTGAAGTCCCAATGCTGATGGAATCGGGAATACTGTTCCAATATTTAACATAGAACATAGAAGAGTACAGCACATTACAGGGTCTTCGGCCCACAATGTTGTGCCGACCCTCAAACCCTGCCTCCTATATAAGCCCCCACCTTAAATTCCTCCACATACCTGTCCAGTATTCTCTTAAACTTCACTAGTGTATCTGCCTCCACCACTGACTCAGGCAGTGCATTCCATGCACCAACCACTCTCTGAGTAAAAAACCTTCCTCTAATATCCCCCTTGAACTTCCCACCCCTTACCTTAAAGCCATGCCCTCTTGTATTGAGCAGTGGTGCCCTGGGGAAGAGGAGCTGGCTATCCACTCTATCTATTCCTCTTATTATCTTGTACACCTCTATCATGTCTCCTCTCGTCCTCCTTCTCTCCAAAGAGTAAAGCCCTAGCTCCTTTAATCCCTGATCATAATCCACACTTCTGCATCCTATCAATGTCTCTCTGCAATCTTCGACAATCCTCTACACTATCTACAACACCACCAACCTTTGTGTCGTCTGCAAACTTGCCAACCCACCCTTCTACCCCCACATCCAGGTCGTTAATAAAAACCACGAAAAGTAGAGGTCCCAGAACAGATCCTTGTGGGACATCACTAGACACAACCCTCCAATCTGAATGTACTCCCTCCACCACGACCCTCTGCCTTCTGCAGGCAAGCCAATTCTGAATCCACCTGGCCAAACTCCCCTGGATCTCATGCCTTCTGACTTTCTGAATAAGCCTACCGTGTGGAACTTTGTCAAATGCCTTACTAAAATCCATGTAGATCAGATCCACTGCACTACCTTCATCTATATGCCTGGTCACCTCCTCAAAGAATTCTATCAGGCTTGTTAGACACGATCTGCCCTTCACAAAGCCATGCTGACTGTCCCTGATTAGACATGATTCTCTAAATGCCCACAGATCCTATCTCTAAGAATCTTTTCCAACAGCTTTCTCACCACAGACGTAAGGCTCACTGGCCTATAATTACCTGGACTATCCCTACTACCTTTTTTGAACAAGGGGATAACATTCGCCTCCCTCCAATCCTCTAGTACCATTCCCGTGGACAATGAGGACATAAAGATCCTAGCCAGGGCCTCAGCAATCTCTTCCCTCACCCTGTGGAGCAGCCTGGGGAATATTCCGTCAGGCCCCTGGGGACTTATCCGTCCTAATGTATTTTAACAACTCCAACACCTCCTCTCCCTTAATATCAACATGCTCCAGAACATCAACCTCACTCATATTGTCCTCACCGTCATCAAGTTCCTTACTTATGGGAGATAAGGAACCTTTTGTTCCAATAGTAATGGGTTTTGTGCCACATTTCCAATGATAATGGAAAATTAGAGCTAGCTGTTGCAACAGTGACAAGGAATCAGAAGTGACAACTTCAATCGTACTGATTATGGGATTGGGGGACATGTCAACTCCGTCCTGGAACCTTCAGGATCACAGAGGTGAGGGAGGGAGGCAGATTGGCGTCTGGGGTTTCAGAAAAGTAAGGCTAGGAACAAAATGGGGGATGGTTTTGGTGAAGTACAATGGGGAAGGGATGAAGTAATATACTTAGCTTGCAAAATTTCTGTTCTGACACTGCTGTGGGAAGACAAAGTTGTCCCAAGAATGCTAAATGATGGTTCCTATGGGGACAACCAAGATCCCCTGCAATATTCTAATAGTTGCCCAGGAGATGACATCATTCTCTGGAGCCCAGCATAGAAATTGCATTAGGGGTATACAAATCACTCATGTGTGAATGGACCCACTTTCTGTAGTTACGTGAAATTACATGCAATTGGTTAGTATCATGCTTCACCTGGAAAGAAATCAACTTCAGCTACATAACACTGAAAATATCAACCTCTAGGCAATAAACTGCTTAAATCTTATTCAGTTTTCTTGACCTAGAAGCACAACTCTAAAGTCATTCTGTCTTAAAGACTTCTATTTCAAGTAAGTTTTCAGAACGAGTGAAATATTTACCATAAAGTTAAGGTTGCCTAAATTTTACTAAATATAAGTAAAGAGAAAGCTAATACTTGCAACTTGGAATTACCTGATGGGAAAGGATTTTGCCAATAGTTGTGTCTTCTAAGATGATTTGTAATTTTCAAAAGAATGGATTAATGAAACTTATTAAAAAGATATGAACTTTTATGTTCTGTGCTTGTTATTGGTCAATTATAGGGACTACATAGCCAAGGAGCCCTTTAACATATGAAATACCTATTATTGTCTCAGACAGATTTACAGTTATCAAGCCCATGACATTTGAACAGATGCATTATTATCCTAAATATTACCTGTTGTTCAACTGGCTTTTAAGAAGCAGCCAGACTCCCGTCAGTTCCCAGCAAGTTTCACAATTAATCTTTACTGAGATATTTAATTTTGTCTCAGATGATACGTGCAGATCTAATTATTTTGCAATATGTTCCACAGCTGTAGTGGTCCTTTTGATGGAAGTGGATCAGAAGGGGCTTTGCATCCCATTATGCCACTACAGCCAGTGCAGTACTATCATCAGCTGGTACAGTCAGCTTGTGCCTCCTATTAACCATCAGTTTGGAACGGGCTTGGGCTGGGTTAAATTCTCAGGCTATTAAGCAGTTTGGGACATTGTGGAGCTAGCAGGTGCACTTCTCCCTAACTTGCTGCTCTTCAGTCACACAAAATCCACCATTCTCCCCCGAAGTATTTAATATAAACTTAGTTATAACGTGCGCACTTTTAATGCTGTTGTTCTCGAGCAGAATTTGGACTGACCATTTGTTACATAGAATTACCAGCATGGAAATAGAAAATTCAGGCTTGCGACCATGTTCATGGTCCAGTCAAGCATAAATCACAAGCTGTGTATCTCTTGGCCCCTATTAACTCTAACAATTTCTAAATAGGAGAGTGATTCAGGTTTCATAACAATTCAGTAAAGGAAGTGAACAGACACTAGCACGGAGGAAAAATAGGTAGTCCATTTCTTTCATCTGCCTCCACAGAATAGTTGCACTGTTCCTGCTGAGCACAATCATCTTTTCACAATTGTGGTATTTCTTTGCACTGATACGAGTAAAACAACAGATTCTTTGTACAGATGGCAGACCTGGAAAGCCCTTCATTTCCTGATATACCAGTCATTATGTTCTTACCCTACACTTTACTGCCTCATCGGTAAGCTGTGAATCATGGAAACACTGCAATATGAACAGGAATTAGCCGCAGACCATTTCAAACCTTTCATCGGTTTTTATACTGTGATTTTAGAAGTAAAAGCCTTGATTCCATTTGTTTACAGGATCCCTTTGGTTTTACTGCCTACAGATACTGTGCTTCAAAATTCCATAAGCTTAACATTACCTCTGAATCTTGATCTCTCCTGAATCCACATTTCACACTGGAAAAAAAACAAATAATAATACCATTCGTCTCCTTTATTCTCATTCAAACAGATACTACAATAGTCAGTCTTTCCATATAACTTCATTCAAGAATTAGCTCTATGCCTCTCACTAATTCTCCCTCCAATAATTAAGGAACCTTTGTCTTGCTTGGAATAGTCTTTCTTGATCAGTAAGGACATCAAAGGTTATGGGGAGAAGGTAGGGGAATGGGGTTGAGAGGGATAATAAATCAGCCATAAGAGAATGGCAGAGCAGACTCGATGGGCCAAATGGCCTAATCGGGTTCTTATGTCTTATGGAATATTTTGCTCTTTGTAGTCACGGTACTCAGGAATCATCTGAGAGTAATGATATCACAGGTGTGAGACTATGATTTACAGACAGCTGGTCAATTTGGCATTGGTTTTAAACCCCAACTTGGCTTAACACTGCCACTAAGACGACTTCACAACTAGAACAAAGATGAAGAACCTGACAGTTATCAAACTATTCCTCAGAAATATGATTTAATCCTTCTTAAAGAAGCTGCCAATCAATTATCCAAAGCACCTCACTTCCTAGAAAGGAAACACTAAACTAACTTTATCTGAAAGGTCAGACCGACTTCAAGATCTCAGGCTCAAATATCACTTTCCATCACATTTAAAACCAAAGCCTTTATCTGCATTAAAATACCTGAGGAAGCAGATAAACTGTTACCAGCTTGCAGTTTTAAAATTGATTATCCAACTCATTCAATTCTTTGCATGTACATCAATAATCTTTTTACAGTATCTCTTGGGGTTTGAATGGGTATATCAACAACTTTGATTAGTCAATTGCTAGCAGATTGACACACAGGAAACTGAAAGAATCTATTCAGTCCTTTCTGAGCCATCATCATGGTATGTGCATGGCTTTCAAACAAAATCCCCAGGGGCTGACATTCTTAGTCCAGCTCCCCTTTCATTTCTAGGGTTATTTATGCTAATCTTTTGCAAACAATGAATGAAACCCCACCTCCTTTTCTCTTCCCAATGGTCAAACTATTGGACACTGTTTTCTTTCTTTAACTATCCCAATTGATTTGAATATTTTGCATAAGTTGTTGATTTGTGCCAGAACTATTTCAAGGATTTACGCTGGAATTAGTATTAAGTTTATAAGAGTCCTAAAGGCATTGCATTTTACAATATTACTGCCTAAAATATATTAGCTCCATAATGCAAATGGTAAGACCTCTCCGCAGAGCTTACACACTATGAACGGGCTGTAGCATTAGGACTGTAGTTTTTGTCATGTTTCTAGATAAACAGAGTTCACACAGGACAACACTGGTTTTAGAGAACTCCAGATCTTTACCTAACATAGAAGGCTCCAGCTTTGAAAGGTCGTTAAGGTGGGGGGGTTGCAGGTAGAGAGACAGCGAAGGCTAGGGCACGTGCCCAGCCGAGCTGCTGCCTCACACCTCCAGTAGAGGGCCTAGGTTCAATTCTTATGACTGGTGTTGCCCCCATGCAGTGTGTTCAGTCTCGCTTTCTTGTTTGGTGCAGACATCATGGGCCAAAGTGTATGTTCCTGTGCTGTACTGTTCAATATTCCATGTCCACTGGCTGCTCCGTCCTCCTCCCTCAATGGGTGCCTGACCTTTTGCCAACCCTGTCCTCTGCCTGCCTTTAACATTGGAAAAGTGTGAGATTCTGCAGGATTAATTTATATATTCTACATAGTTCAAAAACTAAAATAGTTTCTTTGTGCTTGCTGTTTCCACAAGGATTATTGCATTCTCTCTGTAATGCAATGAAAATCTTTCCATTGTGGTGGTTCTGTATTAGGGTTCTGACTATTCCCATATCAGAAGCACCTTTTAAACAGAAGGTAGGTTCTCATTCATTTGTGATCAAATTGGCTTAGAATGAAGTTCATCCTACTCACTGCCTCCAACCCCCAGCTCCTCCTCCTCCTCCTACTGCCCTTCTTTCTCCTCCTCTTCCCTCCACCATCTTTTCTTTCCCACTTTTTTAGCTCCTCCAGTTCATCCTCGTGCTGGAGTACTATTGAGTAGGAGCTTTGATCTCACAATTAGTACGTTGCTCATGCTACACAGGATATGGTTGATGTTGATGATGATGATGATACTCTGTTTGGTGAGAACTGGAGGATAGCCTGCTGATCCAAACAGCAGGGTCTCAGTAAGGCAGTTGACATCTGGTAGGTAAAGTAACTTGCTCAAGAACAAAAGTCATACAAGGTCCTTGCAAACTTGGTATTGGCCATGAGGAATTTCTTCAATGGTTCAGCATGACTTGAGCAATGAACCCAAGTGGATCATAAAGAAATCTGTGTTATGCAGCAAAGTCCAAAAATTATGTGAATGCAGTCTGACACTATCTATTGTGTGTTTGCATTAGCAAAGACTCTAGGATCTAAGGGCACAGCCTCAGAATAAAAGGGACATCCCTTTATAACTAAGATGGGTAGGAATTTATTCAGCCAAGGGGTGATGAATCTGTGATTTGATCCCACAAAGGACAGTAGAGATCAAGTCATTGAGTAGATTTAAGGTGGAGAGGGCTTTTAATTGACAAAAGAGTTGAGGCTTATGGGGAAAAGGTGGGAGAAAGGAGTTGAATGGCACAGCAGACTCAATAAGCTGAATAGCCTAATTCTTCTCTTATATCTTTTAATTCTATAGATTTGACAGCCTTGACTTCAACAGGTAAGGTAGTCCAGGCACAGTTATGGGCTGCACATCTCGCCACAAAAGGCCACCTATGCTGGTAATGGCAGCTTCTGCAAACAGGAGAGATACTGCTCCTTGGGAAGGTTGACCAGTTAGCATAGTTTCCTGCGGACTCTTTGTGGATATGGGCTCCACATGTCATTCTTTAAAATGCCTCCAACTTCAGGGACTCTGGTCTTGCCTTCAGTGCCTATGATAACTGCCCTCTAGCTCCAAAACATCCAGAGGATGTTTAGGTATTTACACTCAATGGCCACAATATCAGGCACAAGAGTGTACCTAATAAAGTGGCCATAGGAGTGGAACCCAGTATAATCTTCTGCTTCTGTAGCCCATCCACTTCAAAGTTCAATATGTTGTACATTCAGAGATGCTCTTTTGCACACACTGTTGTAACATGTGGTTATTTAAGTTATTGTCACCTCCCTGTCAGCTTGAGTCAGTCTGTCCATTCTCCTCTGACCTCTCCCATTAACAAGGCACTTTTGCCCACAGAACTGCTAATCACTGGCATTTTGGTTTTTTTTTTGTTTCTCACACTATTCTCTGTAAACTCTAGAGACTTTTGTGCATGAAAATGCCAAAAGATCAGCAGTTTCTGAGACACTCAATTCACCAACCATTCCACGGTCAAAGTCACTTAGGTCACATTACGTCCCCATTCTGATGTTCGGGCTGAATAATAACTGAACCTTTTGATCATGTCTGCACGCTTTTATGCATTAAGTCGCTGCCACAAGATTGGCTGGTTAGATATTTGCATTAACAAGCAGAAGTACCTAATAAAGTTTCTATTCAGTCCAAATGGTAAAACAGCTCACTCGAAAGCTGTGTGGCCAACAGAAAAAGGTTTCAGCCTATGGAGTCAGCCTTGGGCTTGTTGTGCAACAGAATGCAGATATTGTTTCTGAAAGTGATAGCATTCCTTTAAACAGCATGGATGTTCACCAAGCCTCCCAATGAACTGTGGTTGTACTTAAAATGGAGCAGTTCAGAAATGCTAGGGAATATAAAGGCATTACGAATCTTTGGATGAGCTCCTGTTGCCAAAAATGCCCAGTAAACTCCTCTGAAAAAAAAAATCAATACTGGGTTTTGCTCCAGAAAGGAATCAAATTCTACATATGGTGAATGTCTATTCATCTTCAGCTTCCTCCAGCCCCATTTACCACTGTTGATCAGTGTAATTTCTTATTCTCCTTCAGTTTTGCCACCAGCAATAAAGCTTCCCAACCACCAAAAACTTCACTCACTTCCTTACACAAGATTCTTTAATTCAAAAATACTTCCTAAAACCTCTTTGTTCACACCCTGCATTAGCTTTTTCTAAATCCCTCTTGTGAAACTTATTAGGACTTCTCACTTTACTGGAGAAAAAGTTCATAGTAAATGTTATTATCAAAGTATATATGCTGTATGGGTCTCCATATACAACCCTGAGATTCATTTGCTCATGGGCATACTCAACAAATCTACAGAATACTAACCATAGCAGAATCAATGAAAGACCAACCACCCAAATAGGGCATTCAACCAGAGTGCAGAAGACAACAAACTGGGCAAATACAAAAAGAAGAAACAATGCAGTCAGTCCATATACTTTCCACTACACATCTACAGAATTTTGTCAAAGTTTTAGATGCTATGCCAAATCTCCACAAATTCCTAAGGAAGTAGAGGCACTGGTAGATTTATGGCATGATTACTTCTTGGGGAATTTCAGGGCTGTATCTCATGTTGAAAGCTGCAGCCAGCAAAGTTTGTTTTCTTTCCTCCATGTTCAAGTCCAGTCCAAATTGTTTGTATGTATAATAATATTTTATTGTTCATTGAAAGATCATTCAGGAAGTGGAAGCTCATGTAAAGTGGCTTACATTGAAGATTAACAGAAAGAACCAGTTCAAACCATCCTCAGTTGCAGCTCAAGTAGATTGCTGTTTACTTTCACTGAGCTCAGTGATAATTCTCAGTTCAGAGACAGTTCTGGAGATCTATTTTTCTGGCTATACCTGTGAAGATCCCATGTGGCTGCAATAAGAGGTACTGATGGACAAATGTCCTCTATTGGAAGAGTCAAGCTGTCAGAAGAAACTTCAGTACAAGATAATATGCTTATCAACCAGTAGATTGCATAACAAGGAGATGATCAGTTTGATATTAAACACAATGTGTTGCTTAGTTGCTTCAGAGTCTGTACTTAAAGAGATGGCTCTGCTTTCTGAACTCAATTTGCAATTTGTATTATCAGCATTATTAGTATAGTGGCTGAGTGCTTACATAAAATCACATTTTGTTACATAAGCATGGACTGTTCTTTGCTTTCAGTTATGTACGGTGAACTTCAAATGATTGACACTTACCAACCTTTGCATTGAATGATTCTTCTCTAATCGGCACTAAAATTTCTGAGTGATATTTGATCTTTCTTTACTTTTCCCTTTGTCTTTAAATGCCTCTTTTAAGCAAGGCTTCAATTACACTGTGGATAACTGGTCTTTACACGCATCAGTAGGCTTTGGCATTCCATTCCATTAATCACAGTTCAATCAACATTAATATTGATCATTGTACAATGGGAACATAACTTTTATATAAGAGTAAAACTGACAACTGTATTTTAGCAAACAATCCATCCCTGTGTGAAAATTTATATTGCATGCTGGATGCTTATAATTTAAATAAATTAGTTCTATCCATTATTTCATTGGAGTGCATTTTCCAATTGTCAAACAAGTTAAAATGATTCCCAACAAAATGCTTGTTTTTATGTTGATCTTTTATGATGTTGATCCTACTTTGTTAATGAAAAGAAATTTGGCTTTGAATTCATCGTGTGAGACTTCTAGTTAACAGTGATCAAAGAAAATAAACATAGTTGTAATGGGGCACCAAACTGTAGTAAAAATGTAGACAGATTTGAGAAATTTGTTTCTCATTTCTCTAAAGTGGCTACTGTCAAGAACCTGGCAAGACTGTACCTCATAAAAATGAGTGACATATGGAATATCAAATTTACTCACATTAATATGCCTACCAATTTGAAAAGTTGGCAAATGACTCTTATGTAATGAACTCCCAACATTTACAAACATTGTCATAAGAGATTTAGGTCAACAAATATTCAGTCAGAGGTCAAAAATCCACACTTGTAACAACCACGGCCCAGCCCTGTGGCCAAAGATCACAAACAAAGCTGGGGTTCCAGTTGGGGGCAGGGATGCAGTGATCAAGATGGCGCTGGGCAGTGATCTCCATCGGGATTGTAGCTCTGATCTTGGAAAGATGGTGCTGGTAATATGTGACGACATTTTGCAGACATCTCACAAACTATTCTACTAAATATATGTACTACTTCTGAACTACAGTCACTGCAACCCACAGCCTGTAATTTCTCTTGGAGAGGTGTGCTTTTGAACCATCTGAACAATCTGGCATTTTTGCAGTCTGCTGAAGGAATCGGTGAATTTAACCCTTGTGAAGGCAGGTACAGCCATCATCATGGCAGCTTTGCTGGATTGAGATGTCAAAGCCTGGGCCTCAGAGTAAAAACAAACTGATATTTAACCCGATTTAAACACTGAGCCAAATTAATGTATCAAGGCAGGGAGGAGGACCGAAGTGTTCAGCTCAGTTCTTCATGCCAGCCAAGATCCTCCACCTGAGACCATCCCACCTGCCTGCGTTTGATCCAACTCTCTGTTTTCTTGCTGCCACCATCGGGCCGGTGGAGTAGGAGTCTTGGTTCCACACTACCAGGTTTAGGAGTAGTTGTTGCCCTGCAGCCATTGGGCTCTTGGACCAGCTTCACTTGCCTCAATGCTGAATTGACTCTGCAGCTGTAGCCAGCAGCATTCGGTCTCTTGACCGGCTTTGCTTACCTTAGCACCGAACGGATTCAGCTGTGGCCTGCAGCTAGTGGGCTCCTGGACCAACCTCACTTGCCTCAGTGTGGAACTGGCTCTGTGGCTGTGGACTCACTTCAGGGGACTCTGCAGTTCGTGTTCTGTAAATTATTTGTTTACTTTTTTATCATCAAGGGCATAACACTTCTCATGGCCTCCATTCCCTCAGTAACTTTCAATTCCCTGACCCTGACTGCCTTCACCATTGATGTTCAGCCCCTATACATTTCTATCCCTCATCAGGAAGGCCTCAAAGTCCTCCGCTTTTTTCTTGACAAAAGAACCAACCAATCCCCCTCCTCCGCATGGCAGAACTGATCCTCATCCTGAACAATTTTTCCTTCAGCTTCCCCCACTTTCTTCAAACTTGAGGGGTAGCCACAGGCACTCTGCTGGGTTAGAGCTATGCCTGCTGCTTTGTTGGATATGTAGGATAGTCTACGTTCGAAGCATTCCCCAGTTATACTCCCCAACTCTTCCTCCACTGCATTGGCACCGCTTCATGCACGAATGCTGAGCAAGTCAATTTCATCAATTTTGCCTCTAACCTCCACTCTGCTCTTAAATTTACTTGGTCCATCTCTGACACCTTCCTCCCCTTCCTTGATCTCTCATTCTCCATCACTGGAGCGAAACTGTCAACCGACATTTTTTATAAACCTACTGATTCCCATGGTTATCTCAATTATACCTCTTCCACCCTATCTCCTGTAAATATGCTATTCCCTTTTCTCAGTTTCTTCACCTCTGCCACATCTGTTCCCAGGGCCCAGCTTTCCTTTCTAGGACATCAGAGATGTCTTCCTTTTACAGAATTTACAGATTTTACAGAATATATAAAATCATGAGGAGCGTAGATATGGTGAATACATACTATCTTTTTCCTGTGGTTGGGGAATCAAGAACAGAGGGCATAGACTTAAGGTGAGAGGGGAGATATTTAATAGGAACCTGAAGGGTAACTTTTTCATCCAGAAGGTGGTCTGTATATGCAATGAGCTGTCAGAGGAAGTGGTTGAAGCAAGTACATTACCAACATTTAATAGACACTGAGACAGGTACATGAATAGTAAAAAGTTAGAGGGATATAGGCCAATATATGGGAATAGGGTACATGGACATATTGTAAGCATAAACCAATTGGTCCAAAGGGTCTGTTTCTGTGCTGTGTGACTCTACCTTCATAAAAAGGTACAAATAGCTCAGTTGCATGTTTAATGTTTTTATACCATTGCCATTTTAATTACTTTGATTTCAATAGAACACAAACTATAAGCAAGCCTACTGAGATGGAAATTACTGTTTCAGCCTTGAGGTGTGGTCCTATCTGACTGCCCTTCTCCTTCTCTTCCTGCTGTAATCTGCTCTTCTCTCCTATCAGATTCCTCCTTCTCCAGCCCTTGACCTTTCCCACCCACCTGGCTTCATCCATCACGTTCCAACTAGCCTCCTTCCCCTCCCCACCACCGTTTTATTCTGGCAACTTCCATCTTCCTTCTCAGTCCTGATGAAGGGTCTTGGTCCAAAACATCGACTATCTATTCACTTCCATTGATTATGCTTGACATGCTGAGTTTCTCCAACATTTTCTGTGTGATGCTTTGGATTTGCAGCATCTGCAGACTTTCTCATGTTTGCTATTTTAAATGGATAATGTCTCCATTGTATGAATGGACAGATGAGTGTGACATGAGTGTATTAAATTTTTGTCTGACAATATCAATAATGCTATAGTGACATTTGTGTTGATCACAAGGCTATTGGTTCAAGTGTTTCAGCAGCTAGCTTTACAGTGGACCCAGAAAATAAGAGCTCCACAAATGACACAAGTTTTAAGCCAAATAGAACAAGGAAGAAGAGAAAAGGAGAAACAAAAACACAAAATGTATTTGTTGCAGTATTTCCTCCAGTCTGACAGATGCTAAAATCTGACTGTAACCTCTGTTGCTCGGCAAACTGCTAAGTGATTTGTTCTTAAAGGGAAAATCTGCAGTGAGCCTTTTATTTCCAACAATGAGTTAATTCCCCTTTTATTCTTCCTTCCTGTTTTAAAGCAAAATTTCATGAAAGGTAGATACCTCAGTTTGAACTCAATAGCCTGGCCTTCCTGCTGCCGATTGCATCTCCATTAGCTTTACAGCCTTTTTTATGGAATTAGCAGCCCTTTAGACTCACTGTTGGTGAATCACAAAGTTGTATACAGTCATGTGACAGCACTGTTGAACAGTGAAATTTCTGTCTCTTTTGGATTCTATTTTTTAGGATTCATCTTCACTTTATTTCAACAAAATGTTTATTATTATATGACTATTAATGATAAAATGCAGAAGGTTATGACTTACATCCATTACTTTCCAGAAGTTTAGTTTCTTTATGCAGCAGGGATGAATAACCCCTATGAAATAGAAAACCGCTGCATACTGGATGGCAAAGACATGGCATCTTGAAGGGTAAATCTACTTTAGTATGTGGCTGTGATTTACAGCCCCAACAATTTGTACAACAAGCTATTCTTTGACATCACTCATAAATTCTTGGAACAGTACAGATTGAAATTCTCTAGTCCAGCACTCTTGTGATTGGACTGGTGCCAGACCATAGAAACTGCCTCTGAGCAGGAGAACTGTCTGTAACCTTAAGTTTCTATAAATTGGAATCCCTGTAGTCTGATATTGTAAAAATTGCACTGGTAGGTTAATTGCCTATAGATTAGTACAGATTTTAGTTAATGTTAGAGTTTAGCCGGATCTATTAACAAGATGGCGCCAGCAACCAACAGTGATGTCCTGCGGAAAGTTCATGAAACCACTTCTCCTACTTTTAAATATGCTTCAGCTCTAAACTGCATGTGATTGGAGCCTGTACCTTACATTTTGATGATGTATTTTTGGGGCTGCTGAGCTATATGGCACTTCTGCTGTGTCCAGAAGAATTTGGAAAGGATGAGAGCGAGGCCGGGAATGGAGTGTGCGACTTAATGGTCGGGTCCATTACTTACCGATCTCGCCGATTAAACGTCATGCAAGGTTGAAATTGACAAGGACAAGATCGGAAGGTGAGCAGCTGCTCTGCGACATTTGCCTGCATTTGACCGGTCCTCCTCTCCCTCTAACTCGCTGCTGCCAGAGGGTGGTGCAAGAGTCTTGGATCCTGGCCAGGGTTCGATCGGTGCTGCTCGTGGCTTGGACTCATTTTGTGGTTCATCTTATACTGTCTTTGTTTCTGGTTTCTGCTTACCCTTATTATTACTATTCTGCGTGATTTTGGTTGGGGAGCTTCAACACAGACTGGTTCTGTGGCCTGCGGTCAACAACCGACACAGGGCTGAACTGAACTGAACATCATAAGGACTCTGTGATTTGATGTTTAATATTCTGTATGTTATTCGCTTGTTGTTTGCACAACTTGTTCGTTTTTCTCGTGTGGTGGATGTTTGATGCTTTTTTCTGAATGGGTTCCATGGTGTTTCTTTGATTTGTAGGTGCCTGCAGGAGGATAGATCTCAGAATTGTATACTGCATACATATTTTGAGAATAAATGTACTTTGAATCTTGGATCTTAGTTTGCACAGATCTGTGTATATATTTATTTAGAGATACAGCTTGGAACAGGGCCTTCTGGCTCAATGAGCTCCACCCCAGCAACCCACCTATAATACTAGCCTAACCACAGGACAATTTACATTGACAAATTAATCTATTAACTGGTACATCTTTGGATTGTGGGAGGAAACTGGAGCATCTGGAGGAAACCCATGCAGTTCACAGGGAAAACGTACAAACTCCTTACAGATGGTGCAGGAGTTGAACTCCAAGCTCCAGAACACCTCGAACAGTAATAACATTGTGATAACCACTGCCCTACCGTGGCTCTCTGTACTACAGATTCAAGAGATGCTGGACCATGGGAGTTGCCAGACCATAGAACGCTGGTCCAGAGAGTTCCAATCTATATTTCTAAGTGTTGGTCTTATGCTGCGTCAACACAATGAATTGCCAGTCATTGATTGGGCAAAACAGTGGAAAACATTTAATAAATATGATGAAGCAGAATGCACGATGAATCATGATAACTGAAGTTATCCCTTGGTATTTGAAGCAGACAATAGCTGGAATGTGGGTCAGAAGGGTTCTGTTTTGTATGTTAATAGAAAACTGGGTAAATAGTGCCCCAGCACTAATGCTGCTGGTGATGTGGAAATTGTAGTTCTTTTGAGCTGAGCTCAAACTGGCCACTCTGAGTAGTCAGACCACTAGGGCAGAAACAAAGGCAGTGTCCAAACAAAATTAACATCCCAAAGCACTTCCTGGGTGGGAGAAGGAGATCATTTCCAATCTAAAGACACGGATTACCATAATCTGTAGCCCATGACTGTTTTCTTTGTAAAAACAGAATCATCCTTTAATCTTTTACTGGGGTCACTCTTGTGAAATTGTCTCAATTTAAGTTATTGGTTGTTCTAAACATTACACCAAGTAGTAAATTTTTGTGCAAGAGTTTAAATGAGATAAAAGGATTCTAAAAATTTCACACTACGGCAAGAGAACAGGACAAGTTAGCAAAGACAAAAACACGAGGAATTCTGCAGATGCTGAAAATTCAAGCAACACACATCAAAGTTGCTGGTGAACGCAGCAGGCCAGGCAGTATCTCTAGGAAGAGGTACAGTCGACGTTTCGGGCCGAGACCCTTCGTCAGGACTAACTGAAGGAAGAGCTAGTAAGAGATTTGAAAATGGGAGGGGGAGGGGGAGATCCAAAATGATAGGAGAAGACAGGAGGGGGAGGGATGGAGCCAAGAGCTGGACAGGTGATTGGCAAAAGGGATATGAGAGGATCATGGGACAGGAGGCCCAGGGAGAAGGAAAAGGGGGAGGGGGGAAAACCCAGAGGATGGGCAAGGGGTATAGTCAGAGGGACAGAGGGAGAAAAAGGAGAGAGAGAGAGAAAGAATGTGTGTATATAAATAAATAACGGATAGGGTACGAGGGGGAGGTTTGTCACACTCAGGTTGGAGGAACAACACCTTATATTCCGTCTGGGCAGCCTTCAACCTGATGGCATGAACATTGACTTCTCTAACTTCCGCTAATGCCCCACCTCCATTCCTCCTCCTCCTGTCTTCTCCTATCATTTTGGATCTCCCCCTCCCACTTTCAAATCTCTTACTAGCTCTTCCCTCAGTTAGTCCTGATGAAGGGTCTCGGCCTGAAACGTCGACTGTACCTCTTCCTAGAGATGCTGCCTGGCCTGCTGCGTTCACCAGCAACTTTGATGTGTGTTGCTTAGCAAAGACAACATGCCCAGATATTAGACTGTGCAGCTGCCTTCCAATCTTAGCCCCAGCTAAGCATCAAACTACCAACCCCAGCCTCAAAATCACCACCTGACACCACCAGCCCAAGAACTCTCACAAAATCGCACGTGTGATCTACTTTATCAATGTCTAATAAAGTTCTACCAATTCACTGTTGCAACTGAGCTTTGTTCAACTTTAACCCATCCAGTAGGAAATTCGTTTGAGCATAATTGCTACTAAATTCGTCTCTTTATTGAGCAGCAATACTTGCTGTGGGTTTACACTGTGAGTAGGGTACTACAGAGTGATGCCCCATGCAGCTTATGTTGATAAAAGAGTGAAATACATAACATCGCTATATCACTATACTTTATATTTTATACTTCATACTTTATGCTTTATTGTCACCAAACAATTGGTACTAGAACGTACAATCACCAGTGATATTTGATTCTGCGCTTCATACTCCCTGGATCACAAATATTAAATATTAAAGATATTAAAAATAGTTAAAATTAGTAAATATTAAAAATTTAAATTATATATCATAAATAGAAAATAGAAAAATGGGAAGTAAGGTAGCGCAAAAAAGCCAAGAGGCAGGTCTGGATAGACAAAGCAATTCATGAAATCTTTATGCTTTAAATTAATTGGCTCTTCTTGCAGAAAGTTAATGACACGTGATTTATGTTGTCATATATTTCAGGTTTAAAATGCCTAACCAGTATAAAATATTGTACAGGGCAGATAAGGACATAATGCAGAAAAACGTGAAATCATCCACACTAATCCACAAACTAAGAAAGCAGAACATTTTTTAAATGGCGTCAGACTGGGAAATTTTGAAGTTCACAAGGATCTAGGTATTCTTATTCACAAATCATTGAAAGCTAATATACAGCTGCCTGCAAGCAATTAGCTTACACTGACCTCTGTTACAAGAGGATTTGATAACAGGAGTATGAATTATTTATTATATACGGCCTTGGTGCACTGTTATTGAGTAGAATTTTGGCATTTTTACCTTAAAAAGGACTGACATACCTTTGATATTAAATTTTAACATAGCCAAGATTAATATTCAAAATGAAAGAGTACATTGTCTTTAGTACCAACTTGGCATCTCTCGAATAAAATGGATTCATCATCATCATTATGTGCCGTATTATATGACGTAGGCGACATGGTCTCATGACCATGACTGCTCTTGGCAAATTTTTCTACAGAAGTGGTTTGGCATTGCCTTCTTGCGGGTAGTGTCTTTAAAAGGCGGGCGACCCGATCCATTATCAATACTCTTCAGCAGTCGCATATCACAGGACTTGTGATATGCACCAGCTGTTCATACGACCATCCACCACCTGCTCTCATGGCTTTACGTGACCCTGATTTGGAAGGGGGAGGGGGCTAAACAGGTGCTACACCTTGCCCAAGGGTGACCTGCAGACTAGCAGAGGGAAGGAATGCATTACACCTCCTTTGATAGAGACATATCTCCACCCCACCACCCATAAAGTGGATTATGGGGGATTAAACTTGAATCAAAACAGAAGGAGGGGTCAATGGGCTGTGTAACTCTGTATTCTCTGTCCCTTTTATGTCCTGAAAGTATCCGATCTGGTTCACAACACTAAACAGATGAGCTGCTTTTATACAGTGAAGGAAGTAATGAAGTAGATACAAGTACCACCAATTAGCTCAGAGCATCACCTCTCCTCATTAGAAAACACAATGATTACAGACTGGTTACTTTTATGCAGTTATCATGAGATCTGCCAAATCTCTTAAGTGCAATTTAAATTAAATGATAAAGAAACCGACACACATACCGTCTGCTATATCTGGGAGAACGATGATGCGAGTTGTGGGATACTGCTTGCCAATCTGACCACCCATCGGCATGCTGAGTGTGACGTTGAAGCTCTCCTCCTCTTCATAAAGTGAATCATCCATGATGACAACGCGACAGAATTTTTCTGTCTCTTCCTTGTCAAATCGAATCACACTTGTGTGATCTTCTGGCCGGCTGATAAAGTCAGAATATGACAAGATGGTACTTGGAGTAGTTCCTGTGGCAGTAGCTGGAGATGAGGTATGCACTCATTAAACATTCTCCAGGACAAATCTGAGCCCACTTTTATACAGAAGACTTGCATTTATAAGGCACTTCTCGGGTTAATTCTTCTGTAAAGCATTTGGCTATGCTATTGTTAAGGCATATTCTAGAGTTAGGGTATGTAGCAAATATTAATTTCAGCAGCAAGCAATCTTCAAATTTGAATGTGGACTGTAGGTTGAATTTAAAATGCAGCTCTGAACAATAGACTCCGTGGGGTTGACATCCATTCACTTGATGTCTGCTTATGCACGAATCAAGAGAGACAATGCTGACTAATATTCATTTTGGGTGTCTGGAGTGTGGGTGTGGGGAAGGGTGTGTATGAAAATTCAAAGGAAGCATTGTAGATACATTGTAACTATAGAATTGTCCTACTGTTACCTTTGATGTTTAGCATATAAAATGTTATGTAATATTGGGTTAGGCAGGCCTCTACTTTCAAGAGTGTCTTGAATATGATGTCTGTATACTCATTTTGCTAGAATAAAGGCTTCTATATCCATTAGCTTCAGTGTCTCTCACAGTTTGTCTCTCACTTTGTTCACAGTTACAACATTATTATTTTGAAAGAAACACAAGAATTTATGAGCTTACCTTGCTGTGTGAAGCAGATGACCATGAGTTCCTGGCTGAAATCTCCAGACCGCTTCACAGGAACAAACACTTCACCAGTATCCTCCTCAATCCTATACTCTGACTGTGGAATGTAAACTGTTGACTCTGTAAGAAAGGTCAATAAGAAGGCCTTTAGACATCAGAGCAAAACTGGATCAAGCGCCTTGCCCCCACTCGAATACCCCGACATAGAGGCATGCTGAGACACACTGAACACTAGGACACTTAGATCATAGTTTTGACTCATAATGAGACTGTATCATAATTAAACTATAGCAAGCACTGATATACTGAACTCTGACTTGGCAAAGCAGATTTTAGCACAATACACCCTTCAAATACCTTTTCACAAACATTGAGAAGCTACAAAGTTTAAAGTTCAAAAGTTTAAAATAAAATTTATTTAAAAAGTACAGTGAATTTCAGTTAATTGTGTCTAACGTTAATCGGGACAGCCACTTATTTGAGACAACTCTTAAAGAATGAAAACTAATCGAGAAAATGGCTGGGATTTTTTTCATCTATTTGGGACAATATGTCACTTAGTTGGATCAGGAGATTGTTGTTGAATTGCCTGAAACTAGCATCAGTCGCCTACACTTGCATGGCCTTTAGACACTACACTGTGGTTAGAGCGAAGTTTTTAAATAACGTCAGCTGTGTGATTGTGTTCAAAAAGCAGTGATTTTTGTCACTGATAGTTGGCGAGGAAAAAGCAGTAAGACAATTCAGAACTGTTTTGTCCAATGTGGTTTCAATTGTTCAGGACTGGAGATGCCAGAAAAGGCTGGGAATGGAAATGAAATGAAATGATTCCACTACTTCAACAAGTTAGGGACTATGAAGAAGTTGAAGGTATCGACAATCATCTTGAATGTTACAATGAAAATGAAGAATTAAATGATGCAATCTTTAAAGACAGTCCATTATCTGCACTAGGTGTCTGCACAGATTTTGTTCATTTATAGTCAATCTAAAGAATATGGATGAATTCTTATAACAATAACTATAAGGAACTAATCCATAGTTTTATAGTACTGGAGTAGTGTTCCTATTTGTTCTGTATTTCATTTAAATACATAATTTGTTCCTCAGTTAAACAGGGGTTTGTTTTATTTATATAACTTATAACTATTTCTATGAAATTTCAGCTAATTGGGGCAGCTGCTTAATTGGGCCAAAATGTACTGGTCTGAATGTATCCCAAATAACTGGAATCCACTGTACATAAAGTTGCCATATACTATCATGAGATTCAATTTCTTGCAGTCATTTGCAGGAAAACAAGTACAGAATAGAATTTATGAAAATCTATACATAAACATATACTGACAAACAATAAATGTGTAAAAGAAGACAAATTGTGAAAATAAACAATAATATTGAGAACATAAGTTGTAAAGAGTCCTTGAAAGTGAGTCTGCAGATTGGAAAATCTGTTAGGAGTTTTGGTGATTGAAGTGAGTGAAGTTACCCATGCTGGTTCATGGTTGAAGTCTAATAACCGTTCCTGACCCGGTGGTGTGGGACTTAAAGCTCCTGTACCTCCTGTCCAATGGTAGTGGCGAGAAGAGAGTGTGGCCTGGATGGTCTTTGATGATGGATGCTGCTTTCTTGTGGCATCACTCCTTGTAAGTGAACTCAATGGTGGAGAGGGCTTTGTCTATGATGGACTGGGCTATATCCTCCAATTTCTGTAGTTTTTTCCATTCTTAGGCATTGGTGTTTCCATATCAGACTATGATGCATCCAGTCAGGATACTCTCCACTGTGCATCTATAGAAGTCCGTCAAATGTTTTGTTGACATACCAAATCTATGCTATCTGCTAAGAAAGTTGAGGTGCTGCTGTGACTTCTTTGTTACGGTACTTACATGCTGATTCCAGGACAGATCTTCTGATATGACAACACAAGGAATTTAAAACTACTAATCCTCTCCACCTCCGATCCCGAGGACTCGCTCATGGACCTTCCACTTCATCCTCCAGTGGTCAATAATCGGCCCTCTCATTTTGCTGATGTTGAGTGAGAGATTGTTGTTATGGCATCACTCAACCAGATTTTCAATCTCCTTGTTAAATATCGATCCACCGCCATTTTGGCAGCGGTGCAGTAAGGAAAGCAGCCTCCTCTCAGTGACAGAGACCCAAGTTAAGTCCCAGCTTCTAACGTGAGATATTTATATGTTCTCCTTGCAACTCTATGAGTTCCCTTACACATCCTAAAAGGTGTGTGGGTCAACAGGTTGATTGTCTTAAGTAAATAGGTAAGTGATAGGCTCTGGGAGGAATTGATGAGAATGTGGGGAGAATAACTGTACTTGACAAAAATACAAAAGCAGGCAAGAGGCAAGATATCTCATGATGAGTGACTCATTTCCTACAGCTTGTCCAGGACAAAGCAGTCCACTTAAATGGTATTCCATTTCCACCCTAAACCGTTATTCCTTTACCAGATGGTATATTCTATGTATGCCATCTTCAAAATGCACTGCAATTACTTGCCTTGGTTACCTGTGAAAACCTTCCAGATTGTAACCTTTACCTTCAAGTTGCATAAAGGAAGCAATTCCAAGGGAAAACCATGATCTCCAAGTCATGCACCATCCTGATTTGGGATTTTATATTGCTGCTCCTTCTTTGCTACTGGGTCTAGACACTGGAATGCTTTACTCACAGCACTGTTGGAACTTAAAGAGTGCCTTCACCAGAATGAAGGCATTTGGTTTATGAGGGCAGCAGACCCTCACTCTCTTCAGTCGATTCTGGATGGACTCTAAATGCTCATCTTAAATCTCCTTCCAATCATCACAGATATTCCATGGCCATGGTGTATACAAAGTACACTGCAGTTACTTGCTGAGGCTATCCTTAAAGTATCTCCAAACACATGATCTCTGAAGCATCCTTAGCAATTGGTTGAATTTTTTTCCACTTTTTGCAGGCTCTTATGCTTCTCAGTATTTACCTCTCTGCATATTCATCAGAATCTCTGTCCTGTGTGTTGAAGATGGTGTAATTGTTACTTGACTTCTCTGGAAAAACAAGACAGATTCATATTCATTGCTTGCTCGTCTTCCCACTGCTCCTCTGAAGGTTCCATCTGGGGCTGGACATCAGACCTCCTTGAGAGAGAACAAGATATCTGCAAATCTATCCCTGAGCTGACATTTCAGTGCTCTGAACACTTTAGAAATTCATATCAGAAATATGCTTCATGTTTATTGATTTATGCTTGTGTTAATGAGTACCATTCAAAAATTCATCTCTACGTAGACACGTCCTATGAGCTCAACAATGATTATTATTAAAATCAATATGTTTATTCAAACCTGGCATTCTTGGGAATGTTGTGTACTTACCATCTTCTGGATCGATAATCTCAACAGTAGCTGTTTCTGGGAAATCCAGTACAGCCATGACAGGGTCAGACAGAACAATCCGGAAAGTTTCTGAAGTCTCATATTCATGATCGGCCAGTACCTTCACCTTCCAAGTAGCAGTTGATTGGCCAGGGTTGAACTGGACCTGTTTTTGCAGTTTTCCTCTGAAATCTTTATCTCTTTCAGCAGTGCCATCCTGGGTGGCAATACCTGCAGGATAATGGAAACAAAAACTGACACCATCCTTGATTGTGTGGTTGGATTTTTATTGCAGCTTTAGCTTTGTAGAAAGTCGATGAAGTAAACAGTTAGTTGAGCCACTGCATTGTATTATATATTCCTAACTTCTGACCATCCACTCTGGGGCACCCGGGGGCTGTGAAAGATGATTGAGAAATGCAAGCCCTTATTTTTTATGCTGGTGCTGTGGGACTATTGCAGCTGTGTGGGATACCTTGGGAAGCAAGTTATGACTCTATATTGTTTGGACATGCTTGATTTGATTTGCATACCCTATGTTAACACAAAAGCCTGCAGCGGAATTAAAGGGGGCAGTGAAATGAGAGTAGTCTTGGTGATGGAAAAGGTGCAGTAGAAAGAACCTACAAAATATGTGAGGTTCAGTACCCTATGTACATATTCATGGCTGTGTTAATAAATACCATCACACACAAAATCTATTTCCAAAGGAACACTCTCTATGGGCTAAGGAGTGCTGGGTTTAGGGTGTTAAATGGAAAACAAATCGGTTTGGATTTATATTGGCCAGAAGGTTCAATCCACAAAATTAAAGTCTATGTAATGAAGATGAATACTATTACAATTTTTCTTCGCGGAGTTGTACCATGATATTAAGTAGAAGGTCAGCATTTTGCTCCATTGTTAGCCAAAATCATTAAAACAAAAGAACATGGTGTATTAAAACAATTCCTAGATATAATCTTTAACCCTTGTCAGGATAATTTAGGCATCGCTTCACTAAAGCTCATTTATTCCTTTCATGATTCCACTGATCCCTATCATGTTTGTGGTTCAGTGAAAGGCTGTTAAATAAATCAGAAGTTAAAATAATTGGTGTTCAAATTAAGCATGAACCTTACTCACAAAAAGAAATAGGAATCTTCTTGAAAATATCTTTCCTAATATATCCAAATGCCATGCTTGTAATGAATTCAACGAAGTAGGAGATAAAATAGTACTGAGGACTTTTTACATACAATGTTTTGCATTGGGTTGCATTATTAAATTATACTTGCACATATTTCTTGAGGAGTGACAAAATTCTATGAGGGTTCTTCCCTGAAACACCAGTAATACTGCCCTTGGATTTTCTATTTCCTGTGAGGTCACAGAAGATGCTTACCAACAAAGGATGTTTCTCCCAAATATCCTCTTCGCTTCAGTGTTACTTCCAGGAAACGTGAATCCTCATCCACAAGGTAATAGTCCCTTTCCAAGGAAATCCAAGCCCAATTCAGACGAAATGGCTGACTCTTCAACTTGTTCCCTCCTGCAAACGAGTGAAGCACAGCTCTAAATTTTCTAAGTACAGTATAAGACTCACGGGTGTTAGTAGCCATTAGATAAGAAAGTAAGCAACAAATTAGCTTTTATTACAAACAAGAGGAAAAACTGCAGATGCTTGAAATCCAAGCAACAGAGACAAAATGCTGGAGGAACTCAGCAGGCCAGGCAACATCTACAATTGACGTTTCAGGCCAAAACTCTTTATTACAAGGATGTTGGAGTTTAGAAATAGCTTATTGTTACAATTCTAAAGATAATTGGTGAGGCCACACTGAAATTACTATGCAAACAAGAGGAATTCTGCAGATGCTGGAAATTCAAGAAACACACATCAAAGTTGCTGGTGAACGCAGCAGGCCAGGCAGCATCTCTAGGAAAAGGTACAGTCCACGCTTCAGGTCGAGACCCTTCGTCAGGACTAACTGAAGGAAGAGTTAGTCACAGAATCTCTTACTAACTCTTCCTTCAGTTAGTCCTGACGAAGGGTCTCGGCCTGAAACGTCGACTGTATCTCTTCCTATAGATGCTGCTTGGCCTGCTGCATTCACCAGCAACTTTGACCTAAATTACTATGCATAGTTTTGGTCCAGATAAGACTCACTGGGATGAGAAGATTTCCCTATCATGAGAGGACAAAGAAGTTGGAGAAAGAGGAGTGAGTTTATGGAAACATATAATATCCTTAGAGGGAATGGTAGGGTAGACACTCCAAGGTTTCGGCCAGTGGTAGTCACAAATGAGGAAACATTGTTATGGGACAGGAAACAAGACATTTAAAATGAGGTGAATGGAAATGTTTTTGTGCGGAGCCCAGTAAAGCTCAGAAATTCTCTACCCTAGAGGGTTGTGAGCTATGTCATATGCAATAATTAAAAATGGAAGTAGATAAATTTTTGAAATATGCAGAATTGAGAGTTATCTTGAATAGCCGGGCAGGATAAGAGGCTAAGTGTCCTACTCATAGCTCCTACTTTCTTATATTCTTAGATGGTATAGCCTATACGTAACTCCAGACCCGCTGCATACATTTGACTGTTAACTCACTTGGTAAACCACTCTGATATAGGTGGCTCAGCCCCACCTTCTCAAGGCCAGTTAAAGGGACAGTGCATGCTGACCTTATCCGCAATGCCCAAGTGACAAAAACTGATTCTTTTTCCATTGCATTCATTATTTATCTCTTGACAAACACCTAAAATCATTGTCTGGTCACCATCAGATTGCTGTTGATTGATTCATATTCAAAGCCACGTGAACCTAAAAATAATTATTAACTTTAAAATGCATGAGAATTTTGGGACTTGGGGATTCCCCTTATTAAAGCAAATCTTTGTTAAATCTGAGAAACAAATTGAGTTGCATTTGCTTTTAAGAGTGAACTAAAGCCACAAAATAAATTGACTGAATCACAGGACAAATGGATAAGATTTTAAGTTATTGCTCTGTCTACTACCTAGCATTCAATGTCATCACACAGAGAATATTACAGTTGATGCATCAGAAACATTCATAACAGGACAGACTTCATATGATTTAACAGCGTGGCATATGTCGATTGAAAATGGTGACTGTTTATGTACCGCTTCATGTACATGTACAGTGAAATCAGACCAGCAGTAGAATGGGCTGTTTTTATTTCTCACACTTCAGTTCCTCTCACAGATTCCCCACGAGGTCAGGTCATTGTCAATTCTGCTCTTTGCCACTATGGTCAGTGGGTGAACCTCGGAGCCTTTGATGGTGAGACTGGTTCAAGTTGGCTTTTAGGAAAGGTCACATGATGTTGAGGATGTCAGGATTTAAAAGGTCTTATTATAGAGATATTACTTTGACTCTGCCTGATTGATGTTGATCAAGAGCATCCGTGAGAATAAAGAAAATGTGACCAAGATTATCTTTTTGTCCAGAGCAACGTTTTGTTTTCAAAGACAAATTCTGTCACGGAAAGTTAAAATCAGAATAGTTGCTCTCTGATATTTATTGTTCTTGATTTTATTTTATTTTTTTATATAAGTTAATGTTAATAAAAATTAAATAGAAGTAATCTCTATGTGTTTGCTTATCTCTATGCACTGTCATAAGGATCGTTACAAAAAATCTTTCCTAACAAATGTAATAAGCATATACAACAGTTCATCTCTGTGTGACAGGAGAACACACATCATAGTACAATAGTCTCTGTTTTATTATTTCATACATTATTATTGAACATTAGTAAATTATTATTGTGCATATTATTATTCTGTACTTTATTATTAGTTAAGTGTGTTTTTTAAATATTGCTGCTGTAACGAACTAATTTCCCACTCAGGAACAATAAAGTATTTATTATTCATATAATCTCACAAGGAATGAGTTCAATAACACTTGGGTGATTCTTCAGTAAACTGGATCAGCATTCTTGTTCAATTAAACATCTTTTACCACAACCCATCTGTCTTGCCTGTATGTCATACTTCTATCTCATAAGGCTCCCTGTTCTGACTGCAGGTTTGCCAAAAGGTCCCAGCAATCATCAGCCCAGACCCTAGAAATCCAAATACACTACATCTACAGGTTCCCCAATGCTAACTCCACTTGTTACATCCTGAGATAACTCAAGCAAATTGGTCAAATATTATTTGTCCCTCATAAAACAAAGTTCATTCAGCTCTTATTATTTTCAGCTTTCCTATGTGACTAGCAATTTCTTCTTTAATTACTGACTCTAGCATCTTGACGATGGTATAGCCAAAACAGCGGTCCCCAACCACCAGGCCGCGGATCGGCACTGGGCTGCAAAACATATGCTACCGGGCTGAGAGGAAACAATATCAGTCAGCTGCACCTTTCCTCATTCCCCGTCACGCACTGTTGAACTTGAACATAGGGTTGCCAACTGTCCCGTATTGCCGGGACATCCCGTATATTGGGCTAAATTGGTTTGTCCCATACGGGACCGCCCTTGTCCCCTATTTCCCCTGCTAAGGTAGAGCGTTCCTATGAAACCTTTCGTGCCGAAATGGCATAAAGCGCAGAAGCAATTACCATTAATTTATATGGGAAAAATTTTTGAGTATTCCCAGACCCAAAAAATAACCTGCCAAATCATACCAAATAACACATAAAACCTAAAATAACACTAACATATAGTAAAAGTAGGAATGATATGATAAACACACAGCCTACATAAAGTAGAAATAATGTATGTACAGTGTAGTCGGGAAGATTAAGTCAAAACCGATTTGTGGAAAAAAAATTGGCACGTACACGCATGTGCACGTCACGCATGTGCACACAGGTGCCCGTGCAAGGCTTCATGGTCATGGTAGTCTTTTCAGGGTAAACACTGTCCTGTATCTGACTGCTACTTTTTCCCTTATTTGGGAGTGAGAAAGTTGGCAACCCTAACTGTAAAAGACATGTTGAGGTGAGTTTAACCCTACTTGAACACCCCCCCCACCCCCCCCCAGTCGGCCGGTCCGCAAGAATATTATCAATATTAAACCGGTCTACGGTGCAAAAAAGGTTGGGGACCCCTGAGCTAAAAGACCTATAGTTTGCTGTTTTTGTTATCTTTTCCCCCATCTTAAACAAGGGAGCCACACTTGTTGTTTACCATTTCCCTGATATCCTCCTGGAACTTAATAAGCTTTGAGAAACTTCAACCTATTGCTCCACTACCTCTGCATAGACTTCCTTTAAAGTGCCATCCGCCACCATTCTGCCCTATCTGTCAAAGAGTCCACAGTTCCAACATAAACCTTAAGAGAATTTCAGAATCCAGAGCACTGGGAATTGCCAAAGGTTCTGCCCTGAACTGCCCGTAACTTCCAGCAAATTTGTCAGCAAACTGAAGATTATTGCATGATGGTGGAATTCCTAAACTTGCTTGACCCATTAGGAAATCCGTCAGGTTCACCGTAGCACAAGAACAATGAATTGTTTCATTTGAATGGAAGAGAATAGTTGTAAAGACCAGGTAAGGTCAGATACATTTTTTAAATTAATTTATTTAAATATATATTGCTAATTAAACTGATAATTTTTGATAGTGTTTCACTCTTTAAAAAAAGTTACCAGTTCAATTGATTATTTTAGTTCTAAGATTAATCCATTTTTGTTAACCAAGGTTATTAACAAATACATAACAAAAGTAAAAATCGTATACCAGTCAGAAGATGATTGAAACATTGAACAAATATGAAAGATTGAATGTTCTTTTATTCTTATGTGACACTAACAGAATACTTCTCTCCATCCTTCCAATATTCCCCTTAATATGTTTTACAGCTGTTCAGACCAAACATTACTCTGAGCAGTAAATTTTTACAAGGCCTGTAAACTGCGTGGCACTTTAAATGTTTTTGTACTATGTATGCTATGAACGTTTAAAATGAAAATTGAAAAATCATTTATGTTTGATTTTAATTATTAATTGAAGGATATAACAAAATACAGTACGACAAAGAAAATCTATCACGTTTCATAAACTTTTTCTCATCTGTCTTTATACAAATCCATTTTCTAGAAATACTGTCTAGATTAATTTCACATCCAGATGAAAGATATGCCTTAATCCTAATTAGATCATCAACATGTTGAACTTCTAGACCGTTTATGAATTTGATTGAATTCATAAGACTGAATCCACATTTGCAGTCAGCACTAGAAGCTTGAAATATTCCACTAAGGATTGACAGATTTTCAAATTATTAATTTCTAAGCATGTAGTTCAACCTATCAGTGAACACCTTAATTGAACCATTCTTAACTTCCTCAGAATTGACAAATTTGAAATCTCAGCATTGCTATGATATTTAGTGAAATCCTAGTAATGCTTTCATTATAGTTCGTAATAGTGGTGAGTATCTTTTTGTCTGTTGTAAAACATTCTCTTTTCTAAATTCAAAATTGCTGCATTTGCAATAGCAACAGTATAAAGCTTGCCATTCTCTTAACTCATCATCAGAAAATCTATTTCCCACTGATTACACACACGTTGAATGAATTGAATAATAGGTGTAGTATTGATATCAGAACTTACAGATTCTTTTGAAAGGTTACTTACTAATAAAGTCAGAATACTGAATTTCTCACGTTAAACAATCACTAACTACATAGCAAAACACAAATAAACAATGTCAGGCAGTCAAAAAAACTGACTGGCACAATGGCAAAAGTAAAATGTGTTGACTAGATGGCATCAGAGTTCAGTAGGCTGTGGCTAATTAACCATGAGCTACCGACTTCCATTCTGTGTTTATTGTTACAAATTGTGACAGTGTTGTAACTTGAAAGTTCAATGTAGACACTCTAAAATGTTTCAAAGTAAAGGTTGTGGTATGTTTATTATTTAGAAATTTTATGTATTATATTCCTTAATTAATTACAGAGTGCTTCAAAATTATTTGTGTGTGTAACAGGCTCTTCTGGCCCAATCAGCTATGCTGCCCAGCAATTCACCTATTTAAAGCTAGCCCAATCACAGGACAATTTACAATAACCAATTATCCTCGTAATTCGTATGTCTTTAGACTGTGGGAGGAAACGCACACAGTTCAAGCAGAGAATGTATTAACTCCTTACAGATGGCCCTGGAAATTGAACTCTGAACTCCAAAATGACCCAAGCTATAATAGGGTCGCACACACTGCTATGCTACCATGGGGCCAATATATTAACCTAGCTTTATATGTTACATTGACGTAGATTTCAAAATTATAATAACATAATATCAAAGAAAATTCCAGCTGCACAGCAACAAAGGCTATGTGTGCAGGAGCTTTTCAGTTATTGCACTGCTGCACACCTGTGCCTCCTTCCCTTAAATCCACCTCACTTAATTTGCGCGTTCTAGACCATCAATCTTGCTTCAATGCATTTGCAAAGATACTTGACATCTCACAGACAAGTTAAAGAACAAATGGGTCACATGGAAAGCCAAAGATAGCCTTTGAGAGCTACATGTAAGATTAGTCTGCACAGTCAGATCAGATGAGATATCTATTAACTAATTTGTGACTAGAAACTTAAATGGGATTTTGCAGCTCTAATTAGATCAGCAACTATGCAAGTCATCTTACCACCATCAATGTAAAGATTGAAAAATCTCTGAAGTATTTTGAATGAAATAGCTGACATCTACGCCCGAGCTGTTATTCTAAGTGACTGACTAATAAGCGATACTTTGTGCTGAGAAATTAGTCACAGAAAATTGGGCTCCAATTAGTAATTTTTCTACAAATCTATTGAGGCTATAACAACATTTTCACTGAAATTCATGTTCTTTAACATTGAGATTTCAAACGATAGATGGCTTGCAATCTATACCCACAAGAAACATGCACCCCCTTCTGAGCAAGGATAGAAAAATCTATCCTTTGGCATTCTCTCCCATCTGCATTATAATATGTGGGGTAAAAATCTGTCCTCTGCTGTACATCTTCAATGTACTATTTAAACATTGCATGTTGCAAGTCAGTCTCTGAAATACTGTCACATTCACTTCAATGAAACCAAATTTCAGAAGCAAAATTCAAGACATAGATGTTACTTCCACAATAAGAATAAATTTGTGACTAGAAATTTAAATGCGATTTTGCAACTCTAGTTATAATTTATAGTTATGTAAATTAAAACTATAAATTACAACTAGTTATAATCTAGTTGTAATAGGGTCTCAGCCAAAACATCAACTGTTTATTCCTCTCTAATGATGCTGCCTGACTGCTGAGTTCCTCCAACATTTTGTGTGTGTTGAAAAACAAATTGTCAGCACTTTGTACTGAGGGTGCATCTCTATAGCATGTCCATATCATATCTGAATCAGTCTGTAGAACCATCTACCAGGCCAGTAACATGTCAATGCACTGTCATTCTGTTAATATTCACTGTTCCATTATGTGAATAAATACCACAGCAACACATACAAAATGCTGGAAGAACTCAGCAGGTCAAGCAGCATCTATGGAAGTGAATGAACAGTCAACATTTCAGGCTGAGACGCTTCTTCAGGACTGAAAAGGAAGGGGGAAGACTCTGGTTTTCAGTCCTGAAGCAGGGTCTGGGCCTGATACATCAACTGATCATTTCCACAAATGCTGCTGACCTACTCAGTCCCTCCGCCATTTTGGATGTGTGGTTCTGGATTTTCAGCATCGGCAGACTTTCCCGTCTTTATGAATATATACTACCTTTCTCTCTCTCATACGCACACATATTCTCTGACTCACTCTCCAAGATTAGTAACTTTGCTACATTTACACCCAACAAATAATAGCTCTGGAAGTGTGTGTGTGTGTGTGTGTGTGTGTGTGTGTGTGTGTGTGTGTGTGCGTGCGTGTGCGTGCGTGTGTGAGTGAGTGAGTGAGTGAGTGAGAGAGAGAGAGAGAGAGAGAAAGAAAGAATGAGAGAGAATTGACTATTTTGTGTAATACTGGGCAGCAGAACTAGAGAAAGAGGGCAGTGTCATATCCAGATATGTATCATGATTAACAGACCTTAGGGCTGACTGAAACAATTCACAGCATCATGAATACAAATATGGAAATGTAAGGGGTTCCCAAACAGCAAGTGTAGATCATATTCCTCACGCA
The DNA here is from genome assembly GCF_963921235.1 of Mobula hypostoma. Classification (NCBI taxonomy): domain Eukaryota; kingdom Metazoa; phylum Chordata; class Chondrichthyes; order Myliobatiformes; family Myliobatidae; genus Mobula; species Mobula hypostoma. The sequence continues at coordinate 120,456,849 of NC_086100.1, forward strand.
GACAATTCCAACACAAAACACATTTGTTAGCTGCGTATAGCAAGAACTGTTCTGTACGTGAGAAGGATGAACTGTGGCCAGAATGAAACATTTCCTCAATTCACCTGACATCTATGACAAATTGATCCTTTTGCTTTGCTTTTGTGTGGATCCTGGTCTTTTCCAAACCCCAGACTATTCTACACAATTCAAATTAATGAATTGGGAAGTACTAGGGATTACAGACAAGACAGAAAGGGAAATTTTGAACAACACAAGTCAGTAAAGGAAAATGTTTTAAATGTTGACTCATGCAAGACTTTCATAGTGAATAAATAAAATAGGAAACAGGTTAAACAAATATAAATAGTTAATAACAAGAACTGGGAAACGCTGGACATTCCCAATGGCCAATCAGATCATCTTTAGAAACTAAACTAGCATCCTTTTAAGATACTGCTACCCAATGATTATTTAGCACCTCTCTTGAGAAAAAGGAAAGTATTTTATTTTCCTCAATCACAATAATGGATGACAGCTGCAAACTCCTACTATTTCAAAGGATGGCGTTCTCAATTGTTTTGTTAAAACTGTGGCAATGCCTTGCTCTGTGAGGGGGGTGAGGGCTGTGGATGATTGCTACATGGGTGGCCCTTTCAAACAAAATGCATGATGGTGACCATGGCAAAGGCTTGCTGAGCACACCAAAGAAATTATACTTCCACAAAACATTTTTACACAACTCTTCCTCAAATCCTTTTAAATAGTGTGGGTTTTCAGTTTCTCTAGAAACAATAGTTCCTGAATTTAAAATTGATACACAATTTTAAGCTACTCAACATTGTTATAAAGATATTTTCCTTTGTTAATGTAAATGTATGCATCCTCATTGACAAAGCTACAGTTTGTAATTTTGAATTGAATCTTTTCTTCTTTGTAACTTGAGTATTGTTTTCTTCAATGTGAGAGATGTCTAAAGGCACTACATAAAGATTTCTAATTTCACCACCAAACACTACCAGTTTATAAATTAAAAGCAGAGCACAGCTTGCTTTTGTTTGTTCTAAATGTATCCATAAATGCCCCATAATCTTAAACATTATGAGAAATACTTGATTTTTTGGATTAATCCAACACAGCATTCCTGTAGTGGACTTCTCATCTCTAAGACCTAGATTAAAACTATTCAAACCAATTTTATGAGAGATGCAATCAGTTACAAGAAAGAAACATTCACTCTGGGTTAGATCTGAGTTAGAAATCAAATCTTAGAAATGAAATGCAGAGAACAACTCTTTATTTTACATTTTGGATAGTCACCTAATTCAGCGGACCCCAACCACCGGGCCGCGGACCGGTACCGGGCCGCAGAGCATGCGCTACCGGGCCGCGAGGAAGTGATATGATTTGGCGATATGAGTCAGCTGCACCCTTCCTCGTTCCCTGTCACGGCCATTGATCAGCCATTACGCATGCGAGGTCATGACCCGCGCGTCATCCGTGTCAGTGCGGGAAGGCGATCAACTCCTCGAGCTTGTAAATGACGACGGGCTGAGAAGTATGTTTGAAATAACATCTCTGTCGGCATTTTGGATCAAAGTCAAGGCTAAATATCCCGAGATAGCCACGAAAGCACTGAAAACGTTGCTTTCATTTCCAACATTTTTCTGCGTAGCGGAGTTTTCCGCAATGAATGCAACGAAAACTAAACTGCGGAATAGACTGGACATCAGGAACCCCCTTTGAGTATCGCTGTCTCCCATCACCCTTCAATGGGACCGTCTTGTTGCAGGGAAACAAGCCTAGGGCTCCCACTGATTCTGCGATATTGGTGTGTTGCAATGATTTTATATATTTATACGGGGAAAATATGTGCTGTGTGTTTAATATCCAAATGTTACTTAAAATGTTATGATGCTATTGACTTATAAGTGACTGTATAACAATTACAGCACGGAAACAGGCCATCTCTGCCCTTCTAGTCCGTGCCGAACGCTACTCTCACCTAGTCCCGCCGACCTGCACACAGCCCATCACGTTCCATTCCTTTCCTGTCCATATACCTATCCAATTTTTCTTTAAATGATAATATCGAACCTGCCTCTTCCACTTCCACTGGAAGTTTGTTCAACACTTACTTCAAGCTCCCCTGTCCTCCCCTGATAATTGACTTATCACTGTATTCATGCAAGGAAAATATACGCTGTGTGTTTAACATAAAATTCGTAGATTAAACTATTTTAGAAACAAAATTGAGTGTATTACCCACTTATCGCCTATATTCCAGTAGTGATTAATACCCATCCCCACGTACAGAATCGCCAAAAAGGATTTAAGGGGGGGTGGGTGGGAATCGGCAGGTCACGACGCGCATGCGCAATGGTGCCCGCGCAATGGTGCCCGCGCAAGGCTTCATGGTCATTGTAGTCTTTCTGGGTAAACAACGCATTTGACTGCTACGCTTGTCCGTTGGCAACCCTACCACCCCTCCCCCCGCCGGGTCGGCCGGCCTGCAAGAATATTGTCAATATTAAACCGGTCCGTAATGCAAAAAAGGTTGGGGACCCTGACCTAATTTACTTCCAATTGTCCGATGAAACTCTTGTTTCCCATCTCAGTATCTAAGTATCTCCTGAATGATTCCAAGATTATTGCCTGCATACCCTATATTCAGGTAGGTTTTTAAAAAATTACCCTTGCCTTTGTTTTCCTGCTCCTATAGATTTAAGGCCATATAACAAACAAGCCTTATTTTGATACTACCTTTAGCTCTCCATTTCTGTTACAGGTGTCCCCCGCTTTTTGAACGTTCGCTTTACGAAACCTCACTGTTATGAAAGACCTACATCAGTTACCTGTTTTCGCTAACAGAAGGTGTTTTCCCTGTTACGAGAAAAGGCAGCGCGCGAAAAAAGGCAGCACACGAAAAAAAGCAGCGCACACCCCAAGCAGCCGCTTCTCCCCTGGAATGGCATTGCTTAAACATGTGCCTGTGAGCAGCCGTTAGCAAGATGAGTACTAAGGTATCGGAAAAGCCTCAAAGAGCTCGTAAGGGTGTTACACTTAGCGTAAAACTAGACATAATTAAGCATTTCGATCGTGGTGAACGAAGTAAGGACAAAGTGAGTTTTGCTTGTGGAAGTTGACGAAGATGATGTTGAAGAGGTTTTGGCATCCCATGGCCAAGAACTGATAGATGAAGAGCTGATGCAATTGGAAGAGGAAAGGATAACAATCAAAACCGAATGCAGTAGCAAACGGACCGAAAGTGAAGTCGTCCAGGAACTGAATGTGAAGCAACTGCATGAGATTTTCGCTGCAATGATAAAGTACAACTTTAATTTTGAAAGGGTACGTCGGCTTAGGACATGTTTGCATGATGGTTTGAGTGCTTGCAAAGAACCGTATGATAGAAAAATGCGCGAGGCTAAGCAGTCAAGCATACTGTCGTTTTTCAAGCCTTCCACATCAGCAACAGCAGACGACGAAACTTGACCTTCGACATCGAGGCAGGCAGACATAGAAGAAGATGACCTGCCTGCCCTAATGGAAAGAGACGACGATGAGATGACACCCCCGTGTCCCACCACCCCAACCCCCAGGCCGCAGACCGATACATTGCCGCGGAGAATGCAGTGGTAGCCAGGATGCACCCAGCACATCTTTAAGAAAAAAGCTGAAATAAACAAGCTAATTAATTAGGTGCCGCCCGGCACGTAAATGTTGGACCAGATCATAGGCAATTGCCGATTGTGTCGCCTCTGATCTGGGCCGACTTTTACGTGCCGGGCGACACCTAATTAATTAGTTTGTTTATTTTGGCTTTTTTCTTAAAGGTGGGCTGGGTGCGACCCGGCCACCGCTGCACCCCTGCATGCTTCGCGGATTGATATCGGTCGGTGGCCTGGAGTGTGGGGGGCCACTGCACTACCCCAACCTCCGACGACTCAGCCTAACACACCATCATCAGTGTGCTCGCTGTCTTCTTGATTCTAATAAGTGATACACATTATTTCTACTTTATATAGGCTGTGTATTTTTATGTGTTATTTGGTATGATTTGGCAGCTTCATAGCTTAAAGGTTACTGGAGAGAGTGTTTCTGCCGAGAGCGCTTGAGAGAGATTTTCGCTACAGAGAACAGTGCGGCAATGATTGTAGAGAAGCATTTCTACTTTATATAGACTGTGTATTTATCATATCATTCCTGCTTTTACTATGTTACTGTTACTTTAGGTTTTATGTGTTATTTGGCATGATTTGGTAGGTTATTTTTGGGTCTGGGAACACTCACAAATTTTTCCCATAAAATAAATGGTAATTGCTTCTTCACTTTACGACATTCCAGCTTACGAACCGTTTCATAGGAACGCTCTACCTTCAGATGGCAGGGCGAACCCTACTTCCTTTTAAGTGGACTCTGGCTTGTACATTAAATTGATAAAGGTTTTGTGAGCAGGCTGCAAACCTTGTATTAGTTCACATAGCTTAAATGCTTTGTAAATACAGACCTTAAAATTCTGTTGCATAGGTACGCAAAATTACATATTATTTAAACAGCGATTCAGGAACAGTTTCTGCCCCTCTGCCAAATGATTCCTAAATAGACATTGAACCCATGAACACCCCTGACTAATGAAGATCAACACACCATACACCTTCTTAGCCACCCTAACAACTTGATTGGCAACTTTGAGGGATCTATGGACATGGGCCCTAAGATCCCTCTGTTCCTCCACAATGCTAAAAATCCTGCCATTAATCCTGTACTCTGCCTTTAGGTTTAATCTTCCAAAGTGTTTCACATCTCACTTTTCCAAACTAAACTCCATCTGCCAATTCTCAGTCCAGTTCTGCAACCTATCAATGTCCCAATGTAACCTACGACAACTTTCTGTACTCTCTACAACACCACCAATCTTCCTGTCATCTGCATACTTACTGATCCATCCTTCCACTTCCTCATCCAAATTATTTATAGAAGTCACAAAGAATAGGGGTCCCAGAACAGATCCCTGCAGAAAAACACTGGTCACTGATCAGCAAGCAGAATATACTCTATCTACTATTATCCTCTGCCTTCCTTGGGTAAGTCAATTCTAAATCCAAGCATCCATCCCTGGATTCCATCCCTTCTGACCTTCTCAATGAACCTACCATGGGGAACCGTGTCAAGCGCCTTACTAAAATTCATATACACCAAATCCACTGCTCTACCTTCTTTCATTTGTTTTGTCACTTCCTCAAACAATTCAATCAGGCTCGTGAGGCATGACCACACCCCGCCCCCCAAACTAAGGTGCTATCCCTAATCAGACTATGCTTCTCTAAATGCTTATAAATCCTGTCTCTAAGAATCCTCTCTAATAGTTTGCTCACACTGATTTAAGTCTCACCAGTCTATAATTCCCAGGGTTATCCCTAGTACCTCTCTTGAACAAAGGAATAACATTTGTTACCCTCTAATCATCTGATAATACTTTTGTGGACACTGAGGACACAAAGAACAGTGCCAAAGGTGCAGCAATTCTTGCTTCCCATAGTAATCTGGGGCATATTCCATCTAGCTCCGGAGTCTTATCAATCTATTAATGTTTTTCAAAAGTTCCATCACCTCTACTTTATTAATATTGACATGTTCCAGAATATTAGCCTGTTCTGCGCTGTCCTCACATTCATCAAGTTCCTTCTCACTGATGAATCCTGAAGCAAAGAATTCATTAACAACCTCACCTACTTCCTCTAACCACAGGTATGTGTTTCCACTTTTATCACTAGTCATCCTTGGGGTTTACTTAAGATCTTCTCATTTCTTCTTCTAGCACTTATAAGTCCCTTTGTAAGCTCCTTTCTGGCTACATTATAACTCCCAACAGCTCTCTCAGATCCTTGCTTCCTTCGTAAATCTTAAGTAGGTTCTTCTTCTTGACTAGATGTACCAGATCTCATGGTTCCTTCACCCTATCAGCCTATCCAGAACCCCATGCAAGTGCTCCCTAAAATACCTCCACATTTCTGTTGTGCATTTCCCTCAGTACCTCTGATCCCAATTTATGTTCTCAAGTTCCTGTCTAATGGCATCATAATTCGCCCTCTCCCAATTAAATTCTGTCCGTACCATCTACTCCTATCCCTTTCCAAGGCAATGGTAAAGGTCAGAAAATTTTGTTAACCGTCTCTGAAACTTTTTCTGGACACACATTAACCAATTCTGCCCCATCTCACTTTAAATGCATACCCTTTAGTTTTAGACATTTCAACCCTGAGAAAATGATTCAATCTTCGTATTATTTGCAAACTTACTAAACCACCCATACTTCCACTCACATTGACTCAGCAGACGATCTTTCATCATTATCGTCCATTTCTGCAGCTGCAATACTATCCCTGATTGGCAATTCTACTCTCCACCTCTTTTGCCCCCCCCAATCCCCTTTGGAACATCTAAACCCTGGAACATCTGGCAGCTATTCTGGTCCTTGCAGAAGACAAGCATCTGTAATGGCCACAACTTCATGAAGGCTATAGTTAAAGGACCTGATTCTACATGGAAGCCTAACATCCTACCAGATATGTTGACTTGTCATCCTGAGTTTCCTGACCACCAACTCCAAAGTTTGATGCTTTCAACTGAGTAATCATCTCCCCAACTTACCCTATCAGATTATCACCATGATCTTCCCATCAGCTGCTTAAACCTTCTTCTCTAGTCTGAATGTTTCCAAGATATGGACTAATTCAAACCATCTCCCTGAAACTCTGTTGGTTTCTATAATCCTGATATATGCATTTCCTCACCTACACTACAACCATAACCTATTGCAACCTCTCCAAATTTCCTTGCCCCACTATTATCCCTGCCCCCAAATACCTCCTAGATCACCTCCAAAACCCACCAAAGACTCTGCCTAACTTCCTACCTGTGATCATTCCCATGATCCTCTCCCACTTCATTTAATTTTGCAGTTCCTGTGCCACTACACACTGATTATCTCCCTTCCAAGAACCCAATTCTCATCCCAGTACCACAACCCTAGCCTGAGCATTGCATCCCCAATGCAAAACTAATATTCTGGGATCTCTATTTTCGGTAATAAAGGGAGATCTCAGAGAATTCCACATCCCATTCCCATTCTGACATGTCTATCCACGGCCTCCTCTACTGTAAAGATGAAGCCACACTCAGGTTGGAGGAACAACATCTTATATTCCTTCTGGGTAGCCTCCAACCTGATGGCATGAACATCGACTTCTCAAACTTCCGCTAATGCCCCACCTCCCCCTCGTACCCCATCTGTTATTTATTTTTATACACACATTCTTTCTCTCACTCTCCTTTTTCTCCCTCTGTCCCTCTGAATATACCCCTTGCCCATCCTCTGGGGTCCCCCCGCCTTGTCTTTCTTCCCGGACCTCCTGTCCCATGATCCTCTCGTATCCCTTTTGCCAATCACCTGTCCAGCTCTTGGCTCCATCCTTCCCCCTCCTGTCTTCTCCTATCATTTTGGATCTCCCCCTCCGCCTCCCACTTTCAAATCTCTTACTAACTCTTCCTTCAGTTAGTCCTGACGAAGGGTCTCGGTCTGAAACGTCCACTGTACCTCTTCCTCGAGATGCTGCCTGGCCTGCTGCATTCACCAGCAACTTTGATGTGTGTTGCTTGAATTTCCAGCATCTGCAGAATTCCTGTTTGAGATCTCAGAGGAATGTCATTTGAGAGTGTTTAAAGCCTTTTGACTGAAATTCCAAAGGATGTCACTGGGTGGAGTGAGTTGAATTACTACTACTAAGAAGAAACTGCTTGGGAGTTTGAAGGTGGACAAGTCACCTGCAGCAGATGGACTATACATCAAGGTCCTGAAAGAGGTAGCTGAATAAGTTGGGTGGGATGCTCCACTAGCTGCCCTGAGAACCATAGTGTCAAGACAGCCAGTGCAGTGGTAGTGGAGAAACCAGATGTTAAGCCCACATACAAAGGTAGGAACCAGGAGGTTGAGCATGGTAGCACTAATATTCAGAGTTGTGTCTATTTCAATGCAAAGGGTATTGTAGGTGAGGCAATTAAGCATAGAGCATGTGGAATTATGACACCGTAGCCATTAGTGAGATTTGGTTGCAGGGGGAGCAGGGCTGGCAGCTCAGTAACCCATTGTTTTAGACCATAAGACTATAAGATACAGGAGCAGAATTGGGCAATTTGGCCCATCAAATCTGCTCTGCATTTCATCATGGGTGATCTAATTTTCCCTTCAGTCCCAATCTCTTGCCTTTTCCCCGTATCCCTTCATGCCCTGACCAATCAAGACATGACATGACAGAGAGGGAGTATTAAAGGGGAGGGACAGCATTATTCATCAGGGAAAATGTCATGGCAGTGCTCAGCCAAGACAGACTGGGCTCATCTATGGAGGCTGTAGAGGTGGAACCGAGGAATAAGAAAGGGGTGACCATGTTAATGGGATTATTTAATAGACCTCCCAAAAAGCAACACGAGTTAGAGCAGCAAATTCTGCAGATGGTTGCAAAGAAATTAAGGTTGTGACAGTAGATGATTCTAACTTTGCACATATTGACTGGGGCTCCCATACTGTAAAAGGACTGAATCAGATAGAGTTTATCAAATGGGTTCAGGAATGTTTCCATAATCAACATAGAGAGGTCCCAACGGGACAGATAGCAAAGAGCATGCAGGCGAACACTTTGCAGCTAGTGATCAAAACTTCATAAGTTTTAAGACAATTATGGAGAAGGACAGATGTAGTTCTTGGGCTGAGATGCCAAATTGGAGAAAGGCCAATGAGGATGGCACCACAAAGGATCAGGCAGGTGCGGATTAGACTGGTTGGTTTCTGGCAAAGGGAAGCTTGGTAAGTGGGAGGCCTCCTAAAGTGAAATTTTGATAATACAGAATTTCTCTAGAGAACCTTGGCTTGAAGCCTTAGTTAAGAAGAAGATGGTGTGTAACAAGTATAGGCAGCAAGGACAAAGGAGGTGCTTGAGAGACATATTAAATGCTAGAAAACACTTAGGAATGAAATCAGGAGGGCTAACAGAGATAAGAGGTTGTTCTAGCAAACAAGGTGAAGAAAAAACCCAAGGCCTTCTAGTCCATGAGCCCGTAGGGTTGGTCAGTACCATCTGAGGGGAATAATGCTCATAGTGATTTTTGGCAAGGTATACATCTCTAGAGTTAGAAAATATGTGACAGCATTGCACCAGTGGTAGCTTTATTACTTCAAATAAGTAATTACTTTTTGTCATTCACAGTTGCATACAGAATCTTCTCCTGTAGCTTTGCTCTGTACTCCGCCTTCCACCATTCATGGACTATGAAGCTAATGAGACTATTTTTGTTACTGACTTGAGTCAGGAAGCTCCACCACTGCCTCGCCGTATGTGTGGCTGGGATACCTTGCAACTCATGACCAGCCTCTTCACCCCGTAGAGATCTTACACTATTCTTGATAGAGTTCTCCTTGCATGTGTCGAACACAACATCTATTCTGCTAGTCTGACTGCCTTCCTCAGAGCGACACCCAAAACTGTTGTGACAACATCTCTGAAAGTAACTTCATTACCTTTCACTGTTTGGATCAAGTTCATTCCATCAACCACTGTAGCAGAGTTTCCTGGGAGTTGCTCTTTTACTGCTACATTTTTCTGCAAGGTTGTGGCTAAAGTAGCTTTATTTGTCTTTCTCAGCAATCCTTCTGGTGTGGACAGGGCCCAGGGCAATGGTCCAAGGGGATGAGAAAGGATATCCTCCATACGTAGACTGCACCCTTGCGCCATCACTATGATGCATCCAAACAAAGACCTGTCTGCTTTCAAGATGATCGCCCTCCCATTTGATTTCATTTCTCTCTTCTTACACATAGCACTGAGTGTTTTCAGCTTGTTGGCTTTCATTGGGTCATGGAATTTCTTTGCTGGTGGGACTTCCTCTAGTCTCTCATCCTTGAAGGTTACATAGCATTGCTCACCAATCTCATATGCCTTCATCAGGTCGGAGGCAATGTCCTTGGGGGCTGCATTTGCCATAGAGATGCTAATGAGGTCCCGCTTCTCTGCGAATGGGTTGATCCATTCATGTATGAGGCTAACCACTGTTGAAACTGCTTCCTCATCTTTCTGGATTCTTGGCTGCTGTAGCTCCGCATGACAAAGCTCTGATTTGTTGCCTTGCACCATCTCCCTTAACTATCCCAGGAATGCAATGCGTGCTCAGTTGTTATGTAGTAACGCTTGATAGCTCCAGCATTCAGTCTGAACTGTGATGTGCCTCCAGGAGTCTGTGTGTCTTTGTTCACTGTGGCTTCAATAGCCTGGTCCACAGGGATCTGCCCAAAGGAGTTGTTACTTGAGAAAGGAGCTGCACTGAGAATTGGCCTGTCTTGAAGGCCTCATACACAGAAGGATTCTTCTCTGGGAGGTCCATCATCTGAGCAAAGTAAGGAGACAGGTAGCTGGCATAATTCATCTCATCATAGGCAAGCACCATGGGATCATGGTTCTTATAGCATGGAGGTGCAACTCCCAGTCCCCCTCACAGAAAGCTACCACGGCTGCAATGTTATCACATATTTTCTAGCACTAGGGGTGTATACCTTGCCAAAAATCACTATAAGAATGATACCGGTGGCCCAAATTTGGGGTCCTGGCTCACGGACTATTCTGCAGATATGTTAACAAGCAACAAGGATAGTGAGGGACAAAATTGGTCCACCTGAAGATCAACATGGTCATCAATGTACTAAGCCAAAAGAGATGAGGAGATCATAAATAGACTTCTTGTATCTGTATTACTCAGGAGATGGACAGAGTCTATGGAACTGGGGCATAACAGTAGCAGGGTCATGGAATATATACAGATTACAGAGGAGGAGGTTATTGCCATCTTGGGGCAAAATAAGGTGAGTAAGTTCCCAATGCCTGACAAGATGGCCCCTTGGACTTTGTGGGCAGTGAGAGGAAAATTTTAAAGGGCCTTGGCAGAGCTATTTAAAAGTTCCTATCTATGAATAAAGTGCCAGGAGACTGAAGAATAGGTAATGTTGTTCCGATATTCAAGAACGGCTTTAAGAATAAGCCAGAAAATTATAGGTCAGTGAGCCTGACATCAGTCGTGGGTAAATTACTTGAAGGTATTCTAAGGAACAGTGAGTATAAGGAACATACAGTAATCTTTGGATAGACTGGGCCTAGTTAGGGCTAGCCAACACGTCTTTGTGTGTGGTAAGTTGTGTCCAACCAATTTTAAAACCACAAACACGAGGAAATCTGCAGATGCTGGAATTTCAAGCAACACACATAACAGTTGCTGGTGAACGCAGCAGGTCAGGCAGCATCTCTAGGAGGAGGTACAGTCGACGTTTTGGGCCGAGACCCTTCGTCAGGACTAACTGAAAGAAAAGCTAGTAAGAGCTTTGAAAGTGGGAGGGGGAGGGGGAGATCTGAAATGATAGGAGAAGACAGGAGGGGGAGGGATGGAGCCAAGAGCTGGACAGGTGATTGGCAAAAGGGATATGAGAGGATCATGGGACAGGAAGCCTAGGGAGAAAGAAAGGGGGAGGGGGGAAACCCAGAGGATGGGCAAGGGGTATAGTCAGAGGGACAGAGGGAGAAAAAGGAGAGAGAGAAAAGGTTGGAGGAACAACACCTTATATTCCATCTGGGTAGCCTCCAACCTGATGGCATGAACACTGACTTCGCAAACTTCCACTAATGCCCCACCTCCCCCTCGTATCCCATCCGTTATTTATTTATTTATATACACACTTTTTTTTTATCATGTTTTTTGAGGAGGTTACTAGAAAAGTTGATGAAGGAAAGGCAGTGGACATTGTCTACATTGACCTTATAGCAAGCCCATTGACAAAGCCCCTCATGGAAAGCTGGTCCAGAATGCTTAGTCTCTTAGCATTCAGGATGAAACAGTAAATGGGATTCAACATTGGCTTGCCAGAGAAGCCTGAGAGTGGATGACTGCCTCACTTACTGGAAGACTGTGACTGGTGGAGTGCCATAGGGATTAGTGCTGGATTCATTGTTGTTATCAATATTAATTATTTGGATAATAATACAGGAAACTGGATCATCAAATTTGCGGATGACACCAAGATCAGGAGAGTAGTGAACAGCAAGAAAGGCAATCAGATCTCGCAACGGGGTCTGGAATAGCTGAAAAAAATGAGTTGAAAGATGACAGATAGGCATCAATGTAGACAACTATGAGGTGATGTACTTCAGCCGGACAAACCCGGGTAGGACTTACACAGTGAGTCTAGAAAGAAGCTGGAAATACAGATCCATAATTCCTTGAAAGTAGTCTCACAGATAGATTGGGTCATAAAGAGAGCTTTTGACACATGGGTCTTCATGAATCAGAATATTGGGATCATGAATTTGCATAAGGTTTTGGTGAGGTCTGCTTTAGTGTACTATGTGCAGTTCTGATCACTTACTCAGAGAAAAGATATTAATAAGATTGAAAGAGTACAGGGAAAACTGACAAGGATGTTCCCAGGACTTGAGGACCCGAGTTACAGGGAAAGTTTGAACAGATTATGACTTTATTCCCTGGAATATTGTGAATGAGGGGAGATCAGTGTACTAATTATGAGGGGAACATATAGGGTAAATGCCAACAGGTGTTTTTCCACCAAGGTTGGATGAGACTTCTGTCATTAGTAAGATTTCATAATCCATTATTAAGGACGAAGCCCTCTCTGCCATTAGTCCTAATTTGAATACTTAACATGTTTATACAAGTCTCACTGACAAACATTAATCCAGAAAGAGTATTAACTCTTTTAATCTATCTACATTGCTAAGGTATATGGAAACATTTCAAAAAGATCCTATCACGTTTTACAGTTCCAGAGAACAGCAGATACTATTATAAACTAATCACATCTGTCATCTTATTCTGTGTTTTTTTTGGAAACAGGATCACAGCACATTGGACAAGAGTGTGCTGAAGCAAGCTAACGTTTTGTGCCTATTGGTATTTATTGACATCATCAATGACTCCAAAAAGTGTAACAATGAGTGAAATTACGATAAATTTTAAAAACTCAAGTTTTCTCTAAAATTGCATTATAATTTTATCTTCAATTATGTCAGATTAATATCTCTAGAGTATACAAAATTTAACATAAAATTCTTAGCATGTAATTCTGCTTAATCTTTAGCACCAACATATCACAAGGTTTTACTAAATTACTTCAAACATACCATTCTAAACAGAAAAGCACTGGAGAAGAGCTTGGACATTGAGGCATTATGATCCTCACCTATATTCTTTTTTTTAAAAATCTTTTTATTGAGTAAGTATACAAAAAAGGTAAGCCATATAAACATTAATACAATGTTAAAGTATAATAAAATTCCAAAAGGTATCAATACCAAAAAAAATACTACAAACAATGTAATTTAAACATAAGAAACCAAGATAACACAATAGTATACTAAATTTTATATATATCAATGGAAAAAAAGAAAAAAAAACCCCCCAAAAAAAACCCACCGTGCAACTAACTAAAAGCAAAGCAAAGCAATGGGCTAACTTGAAACCAAACAGAGTTAAACTTAAAATCACGTCCTCAATCCCGACCTCCATTAAAAAGTGAAAAAAAAACAAGAAGGGTAAATATTACATTAAATGAAAATATCGAATAAAAGGTCCCCAAATCTGTTCAAATTTAAATGAAGAATCATAAAGGTTACTTCTAATTTTCTCCAGATTCAAACATAAAATCGTCTGAGAAAACCAAAAAAAGGTAGTTGGAGCATTAAGCTCTTTCCAATGTTGTAAAATACATCTTTTCGCCATTAAAGTAAGAAAAGCAATCATTCTACGGGCTGAAGGGGAAAGATTACTAGAAATTTTAGGTAGTCCAAAGATAGCAGTAATAGAGTGAGGAGAGATATCTATATTTAATACCTTAGAAATAATATTAAAAATATCTCTCCAAAAAGTTTCCAAAGTAGGGCAAGACCAAAACATATGAGTTAAAGAGGCTATCTGCCCCGAACATCTATCACAGAAAGGATTAATATGCGAGTAAAAACGTGCTAACTTATCTTTGGACATATGTGCTCTATGAACCACTTTAAATTGAATTAGGGAATGTTTAGCACAAATAGAGGAAGTATTAACTAATTGTAAAATCTGCCCCCAATCATCCACAGAAATGGTAAGCCCCAATTCCTGTTCCCAATCTACCCTAATCTTATCAAATGGAGCTTTCCTAAGTTTCATAATAATATTATAAATCATAGCCGATGCACCTTTCTGACATGGATTGAGGTTAATTATCGAATCTAAAATACATGTAGGAGGAAGCATTGGAAAGGAAGAAAGTATAGTACTTAGGAAATTTCTAACTTGTAAATATCTAAAAAAATGTATTCTTGATAAGTTATATTTATTAGATAATTGTTCAAAAGACATAAGGGAACCATCTAAAAATAAATCCAAAAACCGTAAAATACCCTTAGTCTTCCAAGTTTGAAAAGCGCGATCCGTAAAGGAGGGAGGAAAAAATATGTTACCTAAAATAGGAATCGCTAACCCGAATTGATTAAGATCAAAAAATTTTCTGAATTGAAACCAAATGCGCAAGGCATATTTAACTATCGGGTTAGAGACCTGCTTAAGGCGTTTCGAATCAAAAGGGAGAGAGGAGCCTAAAATAGAGCCAAGTGTATAACCCTGAACAGATTGTAATTCCAATGCTACCCATTTAGGAATAGATAGTATGTCCTGGTCAAGTAACCAAAATTTCATATGTCGAATATTAATAGCCCAATAATAGAATCTAAAGTTAGGTAATGCTAAACCTCCATCTCTCTTAGCTTTCTGTAAATGTATTTTACCCAGTCTCGGATTCTTATTCTGCCAAATAAATGAAGAAATTTTAGAGTCAACTTTATCAAAGAAAGATTTTGGAACGAAAATTGGTAATGCCTGAAACACATATAAAAATTTTGGCAAAAAAAACATCTTAACTGCATTAATACGACCAATCAAAGTTAAATATAAGGGAAACCATTTAGATGAAAGTTGAGCAATATGGTCTATTAATGGTAAAAAGTTAATCTTAAATAAATCTTTGTATTTACAAGTAATTTTAATCCCAAGATATGAAAAATAATTATTAATCAATTTAAATGGAAATTTATAATATAAGGGAAGATGTTTATTAATCGGAAAAAGTTCACTCTTACTAAGATTTAATTTATAACCTGAGAAAAAACCAAATTGTGCTAATAACTCTAAAACAGCAGGAATAGATTTCTCAGGATTAGAAATATATAAAAGTAAATCATCAGCATAGAGTGATAATTTATGGGACTTTAATCCCCGAGTTATCCCAGTAATATTTGAAGATTCTCGAATAGCAATTGCAAGAGGTTCTAATGCAATATCAAATAATAGGGGACTAAGAGGACAGCCTTGTCGAGTACCACGAAAGAGAGGAAAAAAAGGTGAGTTTAAAGAGTTAGTACAAACCGAGGCTACAGGGGAATGATATAACAGTTTAATCCAGGATATAAATTTCAAGCTAAAATTAAACATTTCAAGCACCTTAAATAAATAAGGCCATTCTACTCTATCAAAAGCTTTCTCGGCATCTAAAGAAATAACACACTCAGGAACATTTTGTGAGGGAGTATAAACGATATTTAACAATGTACGAATATTATAAAAAGAGTAACGACCTTTAATAAAACCCGTGTGGTCTTCCGAAATAATAGAAGGAAGTACTTTTTCTAGTCTATTTGCTAATAACTTAGAAAAAACTTTAGAATCAACATTTAATAAAGATATTGGTCTATAAGATGCACATTGAGCAGGGTCTTTATCCTTCTTTAGTATTAGAGAAATTGATGCTCTATTAAAAGATTCAGGAAGTTTACCAAGTTTCAGAGAAGCCTCAAAAACCCTCCAGAGCCAAGGAATCAATAAAGAAGCAAAACATTTATAAAATTCAACGGTAAACCCATCCGAGCCAGGAGCTTTCCCCAGATTCATAGAAAAAATAACATTCTTAATCTCATCCATTGTAATGGAGGTATCTAATAAAGAAGACATATCCTGTGAAATCTGAGGGAAGTCTAACTTATCTAAAAAATCATTCATATATTTAGAATCTCGAGGAGACTCTGATTGATATAAAGAAGAATAAAAATCACAAAAGGTTTGATTAATCCCCACATGATCCAGTATCAATCGATCATTTTGGTTATAAATCTGATTGATTTGAGATTTAACATAATTAGATTTCAATTGATTAGCCAGCAGCTTGCCAATTTTGTCACTGTGAACATAAAAGTCACTTCTTGTTTTCTTTAATTGGTTTACAATCGAGGACGAGAGTAGAAAACTGTGTTCCATTTGAAGTTCAGTTCTTTGTTTGTATAACTCCTCAGAAGGAGCCATAACATATTTCTTATCAATTTCTTTAATCTTGTCCACAATTACCATCTCCTCCTGCTTCTGTTTCTTCCTCAAAGCAGCAGAATACGAAATAATCTGACCCCGAATATAGGCTTTAAAAGTGTCCCAAAGAGTGTTAACCGAAATATCTTCTGTATGATTAATTGTAAAAAAAAGCTCAATCTGTTCATTCATAAAATTAACAAAGTCCGAGTCCTGAAGCAACAGCGAATTAAAACGCCATTGTCTATTATTTGGTATGTTGGCCATAATTTTAATAGAAAGCTTAAGTGGAGCATGATCCGAAATGGTTATAGAATCATAATCACATTTAATCACTGAAGGAATAAGACGAGAATCAATAAAAAAATAATCAATTCTTGAATAGGAATGATGAAAATGTGAAAAAAAGGAAAAATCTTTTTCCTGAGGATGCAGAAAACGCCAAATGTCCGTCGACCCAGAATCAGAAAGGAAAAAATTAATCAAATTTGCAGATTTATTAGGTAAGGTCCGTAAAGGAGCCGAATGGTCCAAAGCTGGAGACAAACAGGTATTAAGATCTCCGCCCCAGATCAATGAAAACTCGTTCAAATTCGGAAACTGATTAAACAATGATTTATAAAATTCCGGACAATCCATATTAGGAGCATAAACATTAACCAAAACTACTTTCTTATTAAATAGTAAACCACTAACCAATAAAAATCTACCATTCGGATCAGAAATAATATCCTGTTGTATAAAAGTAACTGAGGAATCAATAAAAATAGAGACGCCTCGAATCTTAGCATTGGAGTTCGAATGAAATTGTTGTCCCTTCCAGAATTTGAAAAAACGTAGTCTGTCCCCCCTCCGTACATGGGTCTCTTGTAAAAATAAAATTTGTGCTTTAAGTCTCCGGAACACTTTAAAAACTTTTTTCCTTTTAATAGGATGATTAAGACCGTTAGTATTCCAGGAGACAAAATTAATAATAGACTCCATAAATCCTAAAGTCAACCCACAACAAGGAGGATTGACGATAGGCGCGACCCACAAACCCGGAGAGGAAACAGAACATACGAAAGATACCGGGAAAAAGGACGCAACCAGTACTTCAATAATGTATATAGCCCAAAGAGAAACAAACTAAAACGTGAAGCCCCTCCCACCACCCCCCACCCCAAGACCTCAAGGCAAAATCTAAAGCAGACCCGCCTGAAAGAAGCAAGCGCTAAAACTACCCCCATGACTTCCGGTATACGCTCCCTAAAAAAAAAGGTATAAATATGAAAAAGATCAGCTAATTGTAAAACAGTAAAAAAAGTAAAAAAAAGGTAGCTCAATTAAAATACACACACAACAGAACAAAAGCCAGAAAATATATATTAAAAAAAACCACAATAAACCCTAAAATAGTTATAAAAAGCAAAACAGAATAAAATTTTAAAAAAACTACAAAATTTAAGGCCACACAGGAAATACGTAAGATGACAAAAAGGAAGTAACCACCCAGAATCCCCTGGGAAAAGAAAGAAATGACGCAGTTGAAAAGAAAGTTTAGCAACCATATTAAGAAATCAAAAATAAACTTTTCTGCCCAAATAGGGCACGAAAAAGTTAAAACCAACCAATTCACAGCCTCCGATCAACGGAGATAATTAAAAAAGATAGCAATTAAGATGTTGAAGGTGAAAGTTGATCCAGATAACTCTGGGCATCCGATGGAGAATCAAAAAAACGAAGGACTCCATCTGACATGCGAATCCTTAGACGTGCAGGGTACAGCAACGCTGGTCTTAAATCCATCTTATAGAATTCCGACATCACAGATCTGTAGCGAACCCGTTGGTCCCAGATTGGTTTACTGAAATCTTCCACGAATCGGAACCTAAGATCCGAAAAATCGATGAAACCTTTAGATCGAGCAAATCGAAACAGTCTCTCCTTGTCTTGAAAGTAATGAAAACGTAAGATAACATGCCTAGGTCTATCTGACCTAGACGAGTATGATGGGATTCTGTGAACACGATCCAGTAGCGGTGGTTGGTCAGGAAATACAGTAGGGAATGCATCTTTTAAAAGTTGGGAGAAGTATTTCATGGGGTTGTTAGATTCTACAGCTTCCCGCACCCCAATCATTCGTAAATTCTGCCGTCGCATTCTAGATTCCAAGTCAGAGTTTTTAAAAGTCAAAAAGTCAAGTTTCTTCTTCATTACATTAATTGTTTCCTCGATTTTCCCCATCTTAAGCTCACTTTGTTGCGCGAATTTTTGAAGATCAGATATAGCCGACTGATGTTCCGCAATAAATGTTTGCATCTTATCAATTGAATCGGCAATTTTCTGAAGATTAGTTGAGATTTCCGTATGAATCAAGTCTTTAACAGAGACTGCAATTTCCATACGAATCACCTCCCTAACAGAGGTTGAAATTTCCCTCTGAATTAACTCCGATATAGCTTTCAAAGTCACCGGTGATTCAGTCGGGGGGAGATCCGTAGCTTTCGGTTTAACCGGAGGTTTACCATCCTTGCCGTTTTTCCCGTTCTTAGACATAGCAGATCTAAGTATCATCCAGTTGTCGGAGAATTCAGTTTAATTCAAAGTATTATAAGAGTTGATGCCTTAATGGTTAATTAAAGTATAGCTGACCATAGAGAAAAAAAAACTCAGAGGTAATGGAGTGAGTCAAGAACGCGACTTCACTCCATGAGCGCTACCGGAAGTCCTCATCCTCACCTATATTCTTGGTGGGAATGGTGTCCGTGTGTTGTTGGGTTTGGTACCAGGCATTTCTACCTGAATCCTACCTCAATAAATGTTCATAATATTTTTCCTGTGTTGCTCGCATAGAATTCCTTAACATGGGAATGAGGAAATTATCAAAATCTTCACAGTTATACTCCCTCCAGACCAATGACAAAACAGCAGAGGACTTCCACCATCTGCTTAGAACTGTAAGGTAATGCTCCAGAAAACTAAATTTGGGAAGACAAACTAATATACTTTGCGTAAGCTCAAAGTCCCTCAGAACAAAGATATTAATGTACTTCTATTGATCACAAACTCATCTGATTTAGGCCTATTCCTTCAAGTAATGGTCCCAATAGTTTAGACTAATGACACCAAGTGTTGCAGACACCCGGTGGTGCAGAAGCATGGGACGGAGAAGAGGAGAGCTGTCGTCATTGGAGACTCTATAGTCAGGGGAGCAGACAGGAGATTTTGTGGATGTGAGAAGGACACCCGCATGGTTTGTTGCCTCCCGGGTGCCAGGGTCCGGGATGTCTCTGACCGGGTGCACGACGTCCTGGTATGAGAGGGAAAGCAACCAGAAGTCGTGATACATGTTGGGACCAATGACATAGGCAGGAAGAGGGATGAGGTCCTAAAGTGTGAGTTTCAGGAACTAGGCAGAGGCTGAAGAACAGGACCTCAAGGGTGACGTTCTCAGGATTGCTGCCAGTGCTACGTGACAGTGATGGTAAGAATTGGAGGAGATGGCAGTTGAATGCGTGGCTGAGGAGTTGGTGCAGGGAGCAGGGTTTTAGATTTTTGGATCATTGGGATCTCTTCTAGGGAAGGTGGGACCTGTACAGATTGGATGGGTTGCACCTGAACTCGAGGGGGGAGCAATATCCTTGCAGGTAGGTTTACTAGCATGGTTCGGGAGGGTTTAAACTAATTTGAAAGGGGGTGGGACCCAGAGCGATAGAGCAGTGAAAGAATTGCATGGAGTAAAGCCAGATCTAACATATAGAGAGGCTTTGAGGAAAGAGAAGCAGAATAAACAGTGTAAAGACAGTAAGGTAGAAGGGCTGAAATGTGTGTACCTCAATGCAAGAAGCGTCAGGAACAAAGGTGATGAACTGAGAGCTTGGATACATACATGGAATTATAATGTAGTGGCCATTACAGAGACTTGGCTGGCACCAGGGCAGGAATGGATTCTCAATATTCCTGGATTTCAAAAACGCAAAAAACAGGAATTCTGCAGATGCTGGAAATTCAAGCAACACACATCAAAGTTGCTGGTGAACGCAGCAGGCCAGGCAGCATCTGTAGGAAGAGGTATAGTCGACGTTTCAGGCCGAGACCAGGCGACTGTACCTCTTCCTACAGATGCTGCCTGGCCTGCTGCGTTCACCAGCAACTTTGATGTGTGTTGTTTCCTCTATTTCAGTGCTTTAAAAGGGATAGGAAGGGTGGAAAAAGGGGAGGAGGGGTGGCATTACTGGTCAGGGATACTATTACAGCTACAGAAAGGATGGGTAATGTAACAGGATCTTCTTTTGATTTAGTATGGGTGGAAGTCAAGAACAGGAAGGGAGCAGTTACTCTATCGGGGGTATTCTACAGGTCCCCTGGTAGCAGCAGAGATACAGAGGAGCAGATTAGGAGGCAGATTTTGGAAAGGTGCAAAAATAACAGGGTTGTTATCATGGGTGACTTTAAATTCCCTAATATTGATTGGCACCTGATTAGTTCCAAGGGTTTAGATGGGGCAGAGTTTGTTAAGTGCGTCCAGGACGGATTCCTGTCACAGTATGTGGACAGGCCAACTAGGGGAAATGCCATACTAGATCTACTACTAGGTAATGAACCGGGTCAGGTCACAGATCTCTCAGTGGGTGAGCATATGGGGGACAGTGACCACTGCTCCCTGGCCTTTAGCATTATCATGGAAAAGGATAGAATCAGAGAGGACAGGAAAATTTTTAATTGGGGAAGGCAAATTATGAGGCTATAAGGCTAGAACTTGCGGGTGTAAATTGGGATGATGTTTTTGCAGGGAAATGTACTATGGACATGCGGTCAATGTTTAGAGATCCCTTGCAGGATGTTAGGGATAAATTTGTCCTGGTGAGGAAGATAAAGAATGGTAGGGTGAAGGAACCATGGGTGACAAGTGAGGTGGAAAATTTAGTCAGGTGGAAGAAGGCAGCATACCTGAGGTTTAGGAAGCAAGGATCAGATGGGTCTATCGAGGAATATAGGGAAGCAAGAAAGGAGCTTAAGAAGAGGCTGAGAAGAGCAAGAAGGGGGCATGAGAAGGCCTTGGTGATTAGGGTAAAGGAAAACCCCAAGGCATTCTTCAATTATGTGAAGAAAAAAAGGATGACAGGAGTGATGGTAGGACCGATTAGAGATAAAGGTGGGAAGATGTGCCTGGAGGCTGTGGAAGTGAGCAAGGTCCTCAATGAATACTTCTCTTCAGTATTCACCAATGAGAGGGAACTTGATGATGGTGAGGACAATATTGTGAAGTTGATGTTCTGGAGCATGTTGATATTAAGGGAGAGGAGGTATTGCAGTTGTTAAAATACATTAGGATGGATAAGTCCCCAGGGGCCTGACGGAATATTCCCCAGGCTGCTCCACAGGTGAGGGAAGAGATTGCTGAGCCTCTGGCCAGGATCTTCATGCCCTCGTTGTCCACAGGAAGGGTACCGGAGGATTGGAGGGAGGCGAATGTTGTCTCCTTGTTCTAAAAAGGTAGTAGGGATAGTCCAGGTAATTATAAACCAGTGAGCCTTACGTCTGTGATGGGTAAGCTGTTGGAAAAGATTCTTAGAGATAGGATCTCTGGGCATTTAGAGAATCATGATCTGATCAGGGACAGTCAGCATGGCCTTGTGAAGGGCAGATTGTGTTTAACAAGCCTGATAGAGTTCTTTGAGGAGGTGACCAGGCATATAGATGAGGGTAGTGCAGTGGATGTGATCTATATGGATTTTAGTAAGTCATTTGACAAGGTTCCACACGGTAGGCTTATTCAGAAAGTCAGAAGGCATGGGATCCAAGGAAGTCTGGCCAGGTGGATTCAGAATTGGCTTGCCTGCAAAAGGCAGAGGGTCATGGTAGAGGGAGTACATTCAGATTGGAGGGTTGTGAGTAGTGGTGTCCCACAAGGATCTGTTCTGATACCTCTACTTTTCGTGATTTTTATTAACGACCTGGATATGGGGGTAGAAGGGTGGGTTGGCAAGTTTGCAGACGACACAAAGGTTGGTGGTGTTGTAGATAGTGTAGAGGATTGTCAAAGATTGCAGAGAGACATTGATAGGATGCAGAAGTGGGCTGAGAAGTGGCAGATGGAGTTCAGCCCAGAGAAGTGTGAGGTGGTACACTTTGGAAGGACAAACTCCAAGGCAGAGTACAAAATGGCAGGATACTTGGTAGTGTGGAGGAGCAGAGGGATCTGGGGTACATGTCCACAGATCTTTGAAAGTTACCTCACAGGTGGATAGGGTAGTTAAGAAAGCTTATGGGGTGTTAGCTTTCATAAGTCGAGGGATAGAGTTTAAGAGTCGTGATGTAATGATGCAGGTACCAGGATGCTGCCTGGTTTAGAGAGTGTGGATTATGATCACGGATTAAGGGAGCTAGGGCTTTACTCTTTGGAGAGAAGGAGGATGAGAGGAGACATGATAGAGGTGTACAAAATAATAAGAGGAATAGATAGAGTGGATAGCCAGCGCCTCTTCCCCAGGGCACCACTGCTCAATACAAGAGGACATGGCTTTAAGGTAAGAGGTGGGAAGTTCAAGGGGGATATTAGAGGAAGGTTTTTTACTCAGAGAGTGGTTGGTGCGTGGGGTGCACTGCCTGAGTCAATGGTGGAGGCAGATACACCAGTGAAGTTTAAGAGACTACTAGACAGGTATATGGAGGAATTTAATGTGGGGGCTTATATGGGAGGCAGGGTTTGAGGGTCGGCACAATATTGTGGGCCGAAGGGCCTGTACTGTGCCGTGCTATTCTATGTTCTATGTAAAAGCAACAATCACTTTAAATACCATGTGCATAACAAAATGTGACTCTGAATGAAATTGCTGTGAATTTTCAATCTATGCCAATTTGAGTATATTTCTATATGTAAGGATTTCAAGTCCAAGTGATTTCTGTCGATCTAGGGCAGCAGTCATTCTGAGCGACTGGATAATCAGCAGGGCTCAGTTTGTTTACGAGCCACAAATAACACAGTGAAGTACCTGAATGAATTGTTGAAACAAGCACAATTTCTCCTGAGCAGCCAGAAGCGAGTCACCCTTCCCAAGAATCTTCTTTCCAAAGTCAGAAAATTGGATACTTCTTGACAAAGGTGATCACAGGAGGGGTAGAACTGTGCAAAGGTGATCACAGGAGGGGTAGAGCTATGCAAAGGTGATCACAGGAGGGGTAGAGCTATGCAAAGGTGAGGTTATTGGTCTAACAGCCAAAGTTCTGGATGACTGAGTCAGAAACATAATTTTGAATCCCACCACAACAGTTCAGAGATTTACATAAATATGAAAATTAAATCATTAAAGAAGGTAATCTCATTAACAGTAACAATGAAAGTAGAAAATTGTCATAAAACAACTCAGGATCGAAATAACAAAAGTCCTGCTGAAGGGTCTCAGCCCAAAACGTCAACAATAGTTTTTTTTCCATAGATGCTGCCTGGCCTGCTGAGTTCCTCCAGCATTTTGTGTGTGTTGCCGGGATTGAAATAAGCTGTGGAGAGTTGTACACTTAGTCATCTCCATCATGGGCACTAGCCTCTGTAGTATCCAGATCACCTACAAGCAGCGATCGCTAAAAAAGGCAGCATGCATCCTTAAGGACTCCTGTCACCCAGGATATGCTTGAAGGCACACACTCAACAGCTTTCTCCCCTCTGCTACTGGATTTCTGAATGGACATTGAACCCATGAACACTACCTCACTACTTCCTTTATTTTTATTTTTGCACTACATATATGCATACTGTAATTCACTTTTTTCTCTGTTATTATGTATTGCATGGTACTGCTGTCGCAAAGACAACAAATTTCAAGCCAAATACCAGTGATATTGAACTTGAATCAGATTCTGATTCTATTCATTGGTATCTATACCTAGTCAAGCCTTTGTTTGACTCCCTCCTGACTATCACACTGCTTGACTTAGTTGGCTGTCTGTTTTGCGTGGCAGTTCACCAGTTAAGTTTGTATTTAATAAGGTCTATGAAGAGGGGACAGAGGAAAGGTTGTCCATTAAATTTTGGGTGCCTGACCAGTTGGCTTGCAGCTGTTGCAGGTGTCGTTATGCTCAAGCTATTGCTGTGGCAATCACTATTCAACCAGCTGTCAAAGTCGTTCAAAAGATCCAGTGTATGATCAATCTCCAACAGATTTAATTTCAGTCCTTTGACTGAATACAATTGCACTTCCTTGTGGAAAGCAGTGCAAAGAATTCCTTTGGATAACAACTGTTCTTTAAGGAAAATGAGCAACGGATGTAATATAGGGAAATAGTTCCTTCAAATTTCTGTTTTTATGTAAGGCTGAACAGAAAGCTGAAAAATATTGAAATGCAAGATGAACTAATATCAAAACAATCTCCATAAGATATAATTCAGATTTCTATGCACTTTCAATATTTAACTATGGTTGCTATTTTGGGAAAAGAATTGAACTGACACAGTAGAAGAGGATCATAAAATATAGACATAGAATGAAGATCTAAGTGAAAAGTATATTTTTATTAATTATGCAAGAATTCTGCTTCATTACATAGTAGCTTCCATTAGATGGGGTTGTATTTTGTTTCTGTTGTGTTAAAGAACCCTGTCATCTTTAGGAACATTTAGAAATGATATTTCTGAGAAGTTAGAGTGGCACAGTTTGTAAAGCTTTCCAACATTTGCATCTTTCATTTCAACGCTGACAGAAGTCAAAACAAATCACATCTTAAGTAACTCTTGTTAGGCAACATCAATCAAAACAGTCCAGGAGGCACCTTATGAAAACAAATCCAAGGAAGATTGATAGAAAGAGTCGAAATTTACTTCTTACACATATTTACACCTGTATATTATAAGTAACTAGGAATGAATAAATCTTATCAATGATGTGGGAACAAACAAAGTAAAGTTAACGGAACTACGTGCATTTGAACTTAACAATATGATGATTATTTTACACACTTTCTGAAGTGGTTTCTTAGGGCTTTCAGCTTTTTGACAAGCTGGAGGATTAACTCTATTCATGCCATTCATACTAAAGAAAGCATATCACTCTCTTTCAATTTCTTTAAATCCCTAAAAGGAACAAAATGGACTGTTCAATTTACCTAAATTAGATTTGGAAATTATTGATTATTTCTGTGACTTGCCTAAGCACATTTGCTGTTTATAAGTGGAAGGCTTTTTTAAAATGGTTAAACAATGTACAAACATTTGTATATAGTTAACTTCATGAACTAAAGGTGTTGAATAGAAAAAAAAACAATGACATCAGATATGTTCACAATATCAAACACAATACTTTACTGTCTATATTTATAAAAACAATCTGCTGGAGGAATATAGCGAGTAGGACCATATGTATAAAGAAAGAAATTGTTAACATTTTGGGCCAAAGCACTATGTCATGTCACTTGTCTTAATCAACTGATATTTGAACATAGATTGTGTCTCTGGAATCTCTGAGATTTCACTGGACAACACATTTTTTCAAAGGTGTTACTTCCTCAGAAATATTTCCTTGTTTCTCATAGACCACTTGAAGCAGAACACAAATATAATTTCAGACAACTTGAATTGCGTAGGAACTTGGAGAAACAAGAAACTAATTTTTATTGAATATAAAGTATTTAATTGCATAATGGTGTTAAAGCTTCGTAAAAATTCCGCTAAGTTAAAAATTGTTTTGCTGATGATTTTCATTTGTACTCAGTGTCTGAGGCTTCTCGCTTAAGTGTTCAACAATAATCAGCCAGTATTTATGGATTCCAGTTACCCTGATACTGTTTCTCCACGACTGAAACCTTTCACCATGCTCATCACTGACAGTGCCAAGATTAGCAGGGAAGAAGTCTAAATGGGAATGCAGAAAATTAATCTTCAGTGACATGCTGCACTTCATGGCTTTGCATGCTTCAAGCATGTTGTCAACCAACTGCATGTAGTTTGGTGCTCTGTAGTTGCCAAGAAAATTTTCAACAACACCCCTGAATGCCTTCCATGCAAATTTTGTCCACTCCCAATAGAAATTCTTCGAATTGCTTGCCATGATGACCTGCTAGTTTTGTGGACCAACAAAAATACCTTTCTTAATCTTGGCATCAGTTGTTCTGATCTGAATTATGAATTGAAATAACAAATATAGTGCATGATAGGGAAATCTTATGCTGATTTCCATGATCATCAGCCCAAAATCCATAAGGCACGCCCAAGAGTATTCAGGAAGCAAAATCCTTGTTGTCCAGTATAATCAGTAACTTCAGGGTGAAAAAGAGATTTTTTTTTAATTAAAGATTTTTTTTAAGAAATTTATTTTTAATTCAATGGTAATAATATTTCAGATAGACAGTTAGTTGATAAAGAAGATACAACATTAAAGCATCATGCTCTGCTAGTTTAAATCATATTTAATGCAATTGCTGTAGATCAAGCTGCTAAATGAGTCATCATATTTTGAAGTATGAAGGGAAACTATTTAAATAAGACACAATTTGCTTAATAATGTAAATTAAAATTCTCCAGTGTATTAAACCATGCTTAAAGATCCATGTTGTATGAACTCAAGCATCGGAACAGGAATAGAAACTGAAAAAGCTCCAGGGCATCGCTTTCATTATGGTTTAACTCAAAAATTTGCTTACTATTGGAAATTTCAAATGGCAAAAGTTACAAGTTATCATTCTCCTTTACAATCCTCAGTTAAATATTGGAGTCACTGAAATGCAGATGAAAACATATTGTTTCTCACATTGAACTGACTTCTTTCTGAACACACATCCTCCTTCAGCCATGACAGCTGACCGCTCATCTCCCACAGCAGCGCCCCCTTGCCTCCATGGCTTCACATGCAAATAACAGCAGGTAAGAAAGGTCCAAAACCTTGGGAAAACCCTGTTCTCCCTCCCCATCCAAACAAAATATCACTACTTCTTGGATCTTGAGGGAAGGTTGATTGTCACGATGTATGCTGGCAATGTCGAAACCCAAGTGCGGAAGAAAGACAGCTTTAGACGTAGAGACTTCTAGCAGAACATTGGTGGCTTCACCAAGCACACCGCAAGGCATAACGTTCTCCAAACGAGGACCCCACGAAGAGTGCTAATTGAGACTACTTAAATAATAAAAGTAGCACGGAATCCCCAAGACTATCAAAATAAACTTAACAAGTTTAAACAGAAACCATCAGGAGACCGCATTATAAAAGAGCATGTCACTTGAGAAGAACACAAGGGAATTTGAACTTCTGGCAAGATGACTGTAAGTCTGGTTACAGCGACTTCTACGGGTCAACAAAAGGTGCTACCGTTCTACTTAAACATAGATCTCATGATCGCAAGATCCTGCTATACGGTAAGAACTCAAAGGACTGTAGGTCTACATCATCAACAAGTTGCTCACTGGCAGAGATAATGAAGGAGCTACACAACATGCTGCTGCCTGAGTCTACGGAGGCCTACAGTCAATTAGCGACCAGCTGGTATGGTCACTTTTCTTATGATTGCAAGACCCTTTAGGACATTGTTAGTCTGGTACTTCACAAGTTCGAATTGCTGATCTACAGGATGTGAGCAGGGGCGGGTGGAGGGAGCCAGGTCCTCGGTCGTAGCGAGTTCTAGACCTGAAGCCACAATGTTGCCTGTTTGCAGCCACCCAGACTGAGGGGATGAAGTCATTGCATTTCACTGGGACCGATGTGGCATGGTGTCCAGAACGGAGTCAGGGCTGCCCGCCCAGAGTTTCGCTCGGCAGTAAACATGCTCTGTTGTGGCCAAATGCAGATTGTTTTAGGGGCACTCAATGGACTTGGGCCTCAAGCTGTGGGGCTGCTTGCTTTTCAGCGCCGAAGATAAGAGATCCGAGCCATCGCGGTCTACCGGGAGCAGCGTAGCACAGTTGGGGTGGCTGAAGCTTTAAATCGGGCTGAGGGTCTGGACTGTAAGCATTATATTTGCCTGGTTGTGTTTGTATATACGAGGGCCAGGCCTCAAAGCTAAGGATTCACCAAGTGGGCATGGAGGGCCAGTCAGCAGATGATATCATTGGGCTGGGGGTGGGGGTGGGGGGGGGGTCAGAACTACATACATAGGCATATTCTGCATTGTTGTATATTTTTCCTGATACTCTACATGGTTTTTTTGACTTGTATGCATCAAGCCGCGGTATCACTAAGTGGGGGAGCTAAGCCTCAGGACATTTATTACATGATTGAGATCCTGTGTGTGTGTTCACTGTGTGTGACTGTCAGCAATGTGTCTTTGCATCTTGACCCCATAGCAACGCTGTCTCATTTGGCTGTATTCACGAGTATTCGTATACAGGTTTCCCCCGCCATCCGAAGGTAGAGTGTTCCTATGAAATGGTTCGTAAGCCAAAATGTCGTAAAGCGAAGAAGCAATTATCATTTACTCATATGGGAAAATTTTGTGAGCGTTTGCAGACCCAAAAATAACCTACCAAGTCATGACAAATAACACATAATACCTAAAATAACAGTAACATATAGTAAAAGCAGGAATGATATGATAAATACACAGCCTATATAAAGTAGAAATACTTTTCCACAATCATTACTGCACTGCTCTCCGTAGCGAAAATCTCATGCAAGTGCTGTTGGCAAAAACACGGCGCAAGCACTCTCCAGTAACCTTTAAGCTATGAAACTGCCAAATGATACCAAATAATACATAAAAATACACAGCCTATATAAAGTAGAAATAATGTATGTACAGTGTAGAATCACTTACCGGAATCGGGAAGACAGCGCAGAGCACACTGATGATGGTGTGTTAGACTGAGTGGTCCCCACCCTCCAGGCCGCCGAGCGATACATTGCCACGAAGCATGCAGGGGTGCAGCAGTAGCCGGGAGGCACCCAACACATCTTTAAGAAAAAAGCCGAAATAAACATGCTAATTAATTAGGTGCCGCCCGGCACGTAATTGTCGGCCCAGATCAGTGCCGATTTCCTATTGCGTCTCTGATCTGGGCCACCAATTACGTGTCGGCGGCACCTAATTAATTAGAATGTTTATTTCGGCATTTTTCTTAAAGATGTGCTGTGTGCCTCCCAGCTACCGTTGCATTCTCCGCGAATAGGTATCTGTCCGTGGCCTGGGGGTTGGGGTGGTGGGACACTGGGGTGTCACCTCGTTGTCTGTTTCCATTAGAGCAGGCAGCTCATCTTCTCCTATGACTGCCTGCCTCGATGTTGAAGGTCGAGGTTCGTCGTCTGCTGAGGCTGATGTGGAAGGCTTGTTTGACTGCTGAGTCTCGCGCATTTTTCTATCACACAGTTCTTTGTAAGGACGCAAACCATCCTGCAAATATCCCCTAAACTGGCGTACCCTTTCAAAATTAAAGTCGTACTTTATCATTACTCATTCGGTTTCGATTGTTATCCTTTTTTCTTCCAATTGCATCAGCTCTTCATCTGTCAGTTCTTGGTCATGGGATGCCAAAACCGCTTCAACATCATGTTCGTCAGCTTCCACAAGCCAAACTCACTTTGTCCTTATTTCGTTCACCACCATCGAAATGCTTAATTATGTCTAGTTTTACGCTAAGTGTAACACCCTTACGAGCTCTTTTAGGCTTTTCCGATACCATAGAACTCATCTTGCAAACAGCTGCTCACAGGCACATGTTTAAGCAATGCCGGCGAGAATGCAGTTCCGAATCCGGGGGAGAGCGGCTGCTCGGAGCGCGCGCTGACTTTTTATCGCGCGCTGCTTTTTTTTTCGTAACAGTGAAAACACCTTCTGAAAGTGAAAACAGGGTACTAATGTAGGTCTTTCGTAACAGTGAGGTTTCGTAAAGCGAACGTTCGAAAAGCAGGGGACACCTGTATGGTTAAATGACAATTAAACTTGAATGGAATTGAAATGATTAATGACCCTCATTGAACAACAATTAACCAGTTCAGGTCCTCCAGCCTTGCTGAAGGGTTTCGGCCCAAACCACAACTATACTCTTTTCCATAGATGCTGCCTGACTTGCTGAGTTCATCCAGCATTTTGTGTGTGTTGCTAGGATTCCTAGCATCAGCAGGTTTTCGCTTGTTTGCTCTAAACACCTCAGAGCCCAACACTCTCCAGCTCCCCGCACAGACCTTAAGAGCTTATTACAGATGATAGTAACACACATAGGACATTCTGAGCGGGGAGAAAGGCTCTCTTTCTTACCAGTAAGGCCTAAAATTGGCTAGTTTTCTTATCAATGACTAATCACATTGTTTGCAGTATTCCACGACTGCCCTGATGCTGCACTACCAGCATTTCAAAGTTCAAAGTTCAATGTAAATTTATTATCGAAGTACATATATGTCATCATATATTACCCTGAGAATCGTTTTCTTGCAGGCATTCACAGTAACTAGAAAGGAATTCAATAGAATCAATGAAGAACTGCACTCAACAGAGATGGACAAACAACCAATGTAGAAACGACAACAAACTGAAAATACAAAACGCAAGAAAAAATAATATTAAATAAAAAAGAAATCAATATTGAGAATACACATTGTAGAGTCCTTAAAAGTGAGTCCATAGGTTTTGAAATCAGTTCAGTGTTAGGGGGAGTGAAGTTATCACCTCTGGTTCAAGAGTCTGATGTTGAGGGGTAATAACTGTTCCTGAAGCTGATTATGTGGGACTTCAGGTTCTTGCACCTCTTTCCTGACGCAGCAGCGAGAGCAGAGCATGGGCTGGATGGTTGGGGTCCCTGACAATGGGTGCTGCTTTCCTGCAACAGTGGTCCATGTAGATGTACTCATTGGTAGGGAGGGCTTTACCTGTGATGGAATGGGCTGTATACACTACTTTATCTAGTTTTTCTTTCCATTTAAGTGCATTGGTATTCCCATATTAAGTTGTGATACAGCCAGTCAGTACACTCTACATCGCACGTCTCCAGAAGTTTGGTAAGGTTTTCGATGATACACTGAATCTGCAGAAACTTCCAAGCCATCTTTTAGTGGCAGTTACACGTTGGACATAAGACAGATCATCTGAAATGATAACACTATAGAGTTTAAAGTTACTGCAACTCCGCCTCTAATCCCCTGATGGGGACTGGGTCTTGGACCTTGGGTTTGTTCATTCTATATGTAACCCTCAGGCTCACCCAGCTTGTGTTCGTCAACAGGAAACAGCCTTTGGCCCCACCAAACTGGGAAATCACATTGTGTGGATGTTGTGTAATGTACCCCCAGTTACAAACCCACAATGCAAAATATCAGACAGTACACCATATGCAATTAAATGATTGAACTTTATGAATCTTAATCTGAATATAGGGTTAGTAATGAAAATAAAAAAGGGCCCACTTCAAGGAAAAGTCCAAAGTTCACGTTGGAGCTCACTCAGTAGTCATTCTTCCACCATCGGTTTCCTCCAAGCGTCGCTGACCTTCGAACCCTTAGATCCCAGTCCACTCCGTCCGGTGGTCTACCAGCTCTCACCACACGCGCCCTCCTTCTTCCTCTCTCCTCAACAAACACCCCGAGAAGCCTCCTTCCAGATTCACAAGACAGAGAAACAATCTCTTATTGCCTAATGTGCATAACCATAGTCCTGTTATCTCCAGCCATAACCCAAACATTGCTGCTACAGAGAAACCATTACCTCAGCAGGGAACATTACAAAGAACCATGACATTAGCCTTAGCAGTGAAACCTTACAGCATGTTACATATAGTCAATAATCAGCTCTGTGGTTTTGCTGACATTGAGTGAGAGGTTGCTGAGGTGGCACCATTCAACAAGATTCTCAACCTCCCTCCTATACATCCCACAACAGTGGTGTCATCAGCAAAGTTAAATATGGAATTTGGAGCTGTGCTTAGCCTCACAGTCGTAAGTATAAAGAAAGTGAGTAGAGCGGGGTGGGAGGTGGGGGGGGGGTAAGCACACAGCTTTGTGGTGCACCTGTGCTGATGGTGACTGTTAATCACAATCAATCTCAAGGGAATTGAGCCATGAATATAAGATAAACCCCAAAACAAGAAATTAAATGCATTTCTGAAGTCCTCGTCGTTCACCACAAAACAGTTGCAGGAGAATGATCCTAATCATAAATCCTCAGTATTAGGTTCCGTCATGCTACTTTGTCCCATCGATACCTGTGTGTGCGCCGTGCGGGGTGACGGCACATTACAGTGGCTCCATGTGTTTGTTTGTCTTAACGTTATTTAATGTGTTTCTTTCATTTGCTTTTGTACTGGCTGCAATGCTGTGAAATAACAATAGACATTAATCTGTTTAAGAACATTTTCACTATCTTTCTGGCTCTCAGGATACTTTATTCCATCAAGCGCTGTGACTAGAGTAGTGAAGGCAATATTGTATATATGAGGGAGCAGCCTACAGCAGCCGGGAAGCGGGCTTTGGTTGCCCAGCAGAAGCTCGATATCCCGGACGAGCTGGGACAGAGATACCGAGGCTGCAGATCATGTGAAAATCCGCACAAGGTATGGAGATATAAACCTTATCCCCCATCTATCAAATAAAATGGAGGAATTAGCGGTACTCATGAGGACACAGAACAAATACCAGGAATGCAGCATTATGCATTTCACCGAGACAAATCCCAGATTCCAACACTACTGTAAATGGGTTTACAATGATACGAACAGACAGAGTTAATCTACAGTGTGGTAAGAGAAAAGGAGGTGGGCTTGCTGTGGTTGTGAACAACAGATGGTGGAATCCTGGTCACATTTCTGTAAAAGAACGTATCTGCAGTCCAGACATCGAACTGCTTGCTGTGAGTTTGCGTCTGTTTTGTCTACCGCGTGAGTTCAGCCGCGCCATATTACTCATTGGTTACATTGTATCTTCCCGACACAGTCCTGATGCTACATGTGATGTCTTACTCGCTACCACTGTGAGGCTCCAGGCTCAATGTCCCAATGCGTTCATTGCAGTATCAGGAGACTTCAACCATATTTCTCTCTTGACAACCCTACACAACTTCAATCGGATTGTCAAGTGTCATACAAGAGAAAGTAAAACTGTATCTCTTGTATGCAAACGTTAAAAACACATACAGCAGCACAGCTCTCCCCCCACTTGGAAGATCAGATCACAACCTGGTTCACCTCATGTACTTCTATAAGCCCAAAGTACAGTCACAGCTAGCTAGCACTATGATAGTAAAGAAATGGTCTCCAGAGGCCCATGAGGCTTTGAAGGGCTGCTTTGAGGTTACTGACTGTAATGTGCTTTGTCAACTATATGGGGAGGACATTAATGGACACTGATTGTATCACTGGCTACACCAACTTCTGTATGAACACTGTCATACCATCAAGGACTGTTCGCTGCTTCCCCTCTAATAACAAACCATTGTCACCAATGATGTAAAGGCTCTTCTCGAATACAAAAAGAGAGCCTTTAGATGAGGAGATGGGGTGGAATTAAAACATGTGCAGAGGGAGCTGAAGGAGAAGATCAAGGTGTCTAAAGAGGAATACAGGAGAGAGCTGGAGAACAAGCTTGGACAGAGTAGCACATGGGAGGTGTGGAGAGGG
The DNA here is from genome assembly GCF_963921235.1 of Mobula hypostoma. Lineage (NCBI taxonomy): Eukaryota > Metazoa > Chordata > Chondrichthyes > Myliobatiformes > Myliobatidae > Mobula > Mobula hypostoma. The sequence goes on from NC_086100.1 coordinate 120,490,774, forward strand.
ATGAAGAACATCACTGGCTTCAATCAGCCTACCTGTAGAGCCTCAGAGTGCAGCCATGAATGGACTAATGAGTTAAAGCAATCCTTCATTAGGTTTGATCATTGCCCTCCTGTTCACACACCCCTCAGCACACCAGCCCAAGTACAGAGGTACCCAATGCTCCCTCAGCACCAACACCTCCCCTCCTCCCGCTTTCCCCCTCCAATTCAACACATGGATGAACAACACAGGCTACCACTGTCTACATCCCCTCCTTGCCCTGCACCTACCATCCACACCTCCACATACCAACTGCAATCGCCCCGATCTTCATCTCCCCCAGCCCCCACCTTCCATCAACTCTCCAGTCATCATGGACTCACCTGCACTGGGCAGGTGAGAGGGGCTCTGGGGAAACTCAGACGCAGCAAAGCATTGGGACCAGATGGTGTGAACCCCGAGGTCCTGAGGAGTGTGCTGAGCGGTTGTTAGGAATTCTCCAGTGCATTTTCAGTCTGCGAATCAGCCAGTCTTAAATGATTACCGTCCAGTGGCCCTGATCTCAAACATCATGAAGACCGCAGAAAGACTGGTCCTGGCTCACCTTTGACCCCTGGTCAGATCTGCTCTCGATTCCCAGCATTCTGCCTACTAGGAGCACATTGGAGTCAATGATGCTGTCACCTACCTACTGAGCAGAGCCTACTCCCATTTGAGTAAGCAGGACAGCACTGTGAGGATCATGTGTTTTGATTTCTCACATGCCCTCAATACCATACAGCCCTCATTGCTGGGGGAAAAGCTCCATTCAGTGCAGGTTGGCACTTCCATTGTATCCTGGATAATGGATTACCTGACTGGCAGATCACAGTTTGTGCGGCTTCGGAGTTGTGTGTCAGGCATGGCTATAAGCAGCACTGGGGCCCCACAGGGCACTGTATTGGCTCCCTTCCTGTTTATCCTGCATACCTCGGACTTTAGATACAACACTAAGTCATGCCATCTGCAGAAAATCTCTCATGACTGAGCACAGTTGAGTGTACAAAGGGAGGGCAGGAGAATGAATATGGGATGTGTGGTAAACCATGTATATATGTTGTAACTCGGTTACCTGTCTGGACACACCCCTCTGCTGACTGCCCCTGTGGCTCCTCCCACAGAGTCCTGTGTAAAGGTGTTCGCCTTGCCCCTCCCTCTCAGTCCGGGGGCAGACACTCACTGTGGAGGTCGTATTGTACAGCGAATAAAAGCCTTTCAGTATTTTACCAAACCTCAGTCTTTTGGAGTAATTGAAGGTGCTTCAATTTTATTCGCTGTACGTTTTAAAACATGGAACAGGCCCTGAGACCAGAAAAATTAGACCTCAATCTGCAAACACCTGAAGCTGGAAACGCTTTCGAACTCTGGCTAGCCTGCTTCAAAGCGTATCTAGAGGAGATTAAAGCGACCGACCCCGTAGTGAAGCGCAGAGTTCTACTCGCCAGAGTCAGTTCACGGGTCTATTCGCTGATCAGAGACCAGCCGAACTACGACAGCGCGATGAACGCACTCAAAAGACAATACCTGCGGCCGATAAACAGCGTCTATGCTCGGCACCGTTTAGCGACACGGCAGCAACGGTCCGGGGAATCGAGTGCTGAGTTCATCCAGGCCCTATGGACGCTCGTGCGAGCCTGCAATTGCCAGGAACTGACGGCGGCGCAGCATGCAGAACTCCTAGTGAGAGACGCCTTCGTCACAGGGACCAGTTCAGTGTATGTGCGCCAGCGGCTGCTGGAAAAAGCCAACCTTACCCTAAATACGGCGATGGAGCTGGCTGATACGTTGGAGGCCGCTCTGCATAACTCCGAGGCTCTCCAGGCACGCAATCCCCCGATGGCCTCGTGGGTGCCGCAGACCCCGCAACCTGCCGGTGAATCGATCTCGGCTGCCGCCAGTCGTGAGTCCGCGAAGTGCTGCTTCTGCGGACTGGAGAAGCACCGCCGGAAACGCTGCGCGGCCCGACAAGCTACCTGCTCCAGCTGCGGAAAGAAGGGCCACTTCGCCAAGGTCTGTAAGTCAAAACCGCGAGTAGGATCGAGCAGCGCCGCGTGCGAGACGTGGGGGTCGCCATCTTCCCTGCACACTGCCACCACATGCGAGACATGGAGGCCACCATCTTCCCTGCCGCCATCTTCCCTGCACGCCACCACCACGTGCGAGACATGGGGGCGGCCATCTTGGTCGGCGCCACCTCCCACCGCCTACGACCAACGGGTGCTCACGGGGCACCCCACCACGCCGGACCAAGACAGCGACCCCACCCTGGCTTCCGTGACCCTTGACCAAAGCGCTCCCCACCAGCTCGCAAGGTCAATGATGGACATCCTGGTGGAGGGGCACAGGACAAGCTGCCTGTTTGACACAGGCAGCACGGAGAGTTTTATCCACCCGGCCACGGTGCAGCATTGTGGACTCACGATATGGCCGGTAAGTTGGAGGGTCACCATGGCCTCCAGGTCGCATACAACAGACATCCGGGGGGGTTGTGTAGCGACCCTGGTGGTGCAGGGCACAGAATATCGGGACTTTACGTTACTGGTCTTGCCTCAACTGTGTGCCCCTGTGCTGTTGGGGTTGGACTTCCAGAGCCACCTGAAAAGCGTGACAATGAAGTATGATGGGCCCCTCCCGCCAATTACTGTCATAAATCCCCTGTTTTGTAGAGATATGTCACGTACCCTGCTACTGACCACACACACACACCGACCCGTGCATCCCACCCAACATCATGCCAACTGCCGCACTACCGACGCCACTTGCGGCCTCTCCACCCTCAGGATCCCTCCCCCACCGCTGTTTGCCAACCTGACCCCCGACTATAAACCTGTGGCAACTAAAAGCAGGAGGTACAGCGCGGGGGACAGAGCTTTCATTAAGTCGGAGGTGCAGCGGCTGCTCAGGGAAGGGATCATTGAGGCAAGCACAAGTCCTTGGAGGGCCCAGGTGGTGGTTGTTCGGAACGGGGAGAAGAATAGGATGGTCGTGGACTATACCAGACCATCAATAGGTTCACGCAGCTCGACGCGTACCCTCTACCCCGCATCGCGGATATGGTCAATCAGATAGCACAGTACAAGGTGTACTCGACCATAAACCTAAAATCCGCTTACCATCAGCTCCCCATCCGCCAGGAGGACCACCCTTACACCGCCTTCGAGGCGGACGGCAGGCTTTATCAATTCCTGCGCGTCCCCTTTGGTGTCACGAATGGTGTATCTGTCTTCCAGAGGGCAATGGACCGGATGGTGGACCAGTGCCAACTGAAGGCCACGTTCCCATATCTGGATAACATCACCATCTGCGGTCACGACCAGCAGGATCACGACAACAACCTCCAAAAATTTCTCCAAGCGGCCAAATCTTTCAACCTCACCTATAACAAGGACAAGTGTGTATTTGGGGCCACCCGTCTTGTTATCGTTGGGTGTGTCGTGGAGAATGGAGTCATTGGCCCTGACCCCGACCGTATGCGCCCCTTGTTGGAACTCCCTCTTCCCAATACCCTCAGAGCCCTCAAAAGGTGCCTGGGCTTCTTTTCATATTACGCCCAATGGGTCTCTAACTATGCAGACAAGGCCCGCCCCCTGGTCAAGTCCACCACATTCCCCCTCTCCGCCGAGGCCCACACAGCCTTCAACCGCATAAAAGGGGACATTGCCAAAGCAACAATGCATGCGGTGGATGAGGCCATTCCCTTCCAAGTAGAGAGTGACGCCTCCGACTTTGCGCTGGCTGCTACCCTCAACCAGGCAGGAAGACCAGTGGCGTTCTTCTCCCGTACCCTTCAAGGCCCTGAAATTCGGCACTCTGCAGTAGAGAAAGAGGCCCAGGCCATAATGGAAGCTATAAGGCACTGGAGGCACTATCTTGCCGGCAAAAGGTTCACCCTGCTAACTGACCAGCGCTCAGTCGCATTCATGTTTAATAACCAGCAGCGGAGCAAAATCAAAAATGATAAAATTCTGAGGTGGAGAATCGAACTCTCCACCTACAACTATGACATCATGTACAGGCCTGGGAAGCTCAACGAGCCCTCCAATGCCCTATCCCGGGGAACATGCACCAGCGCACAGATGGACCGGCTATACTCCCTGCATGTAGATCTTTGCCACCCGGGGGTCACCCGGCTTTTCCACTTCGTGAAAGCCCGGAACCTGCCTTACTCCCTTGAGGAGATCAGGATGATGACCAGGGACTGCCAAGTCTGCGCAGAGTGCAAACCGCACTTCTACCGACCCGAAAAGGCACCACTCATCAAGGCCACCCGCCCCTTTGAGCGACTGAGTGTTGACTTTAAGGGCCCCCTTCCCTCCACCGACCACAATGTGTACTTTCTTAACATAATTGACGAGTACTCGAGGTTCCCCTTCGCCATCCCCTGCCCCGACACCACTACCACGTCAGTTATAAAAGCCCTGCACAAGCTCTTCACTCTGTTCGGATACCCATGCTATATCCACAGTGAGAGAGGGTCCTCGTTTATGAGTGACGAGCTGCGCCAATATCTACTGGCTAGGGGAATTGCAACTAGTAGGACCATGAGCTATAATCCCCGGGGGAAATGGACAGGTAGAGAAGGAGAATCGCACAGTGTGGAAAGCCACACTCTTAGCCCTCAGGTCAAAGGGACTGCCGGTCTCCCGCTGGCAAGAGGTCCTTCCCGAGGCACTCCACTCTATCCGCTCCCTGTTATGCACGGTCACCAATGCCACCCCTCATGAGCAGCTCTTTTCTTTTCCCAGAAAATCGACCACTGGAACCACCCTACCATCTTGGCTGACGTCCCCGGGGCCAGTGCTGCTCCAGAAACATGCGAGGAGCAATAAATACTCCCCGACAGTCGAGAGGGTTCACTTACTTCATGCGAACCCCCAGTATGCCTATGTGGTTTTACCTGATGGGCGGGAGGACACAGTCTCCATCCGCGACCTGGCACCCGCAGGAGCACTGGGCCCCTACCCTGAACACTCCGTGGTGACTATTGACCCCGTACCAACCAATGTATGTACCTACGAGACACCGTGCACCCCAAACCCTATACAGACACCACACGACACTCCCATACCGGGCGCGACACACATGCACGAGGGATTACCGACGCCTAATGTGCTGGCACCTTAAGTCAGGCTGGAGCCAGTACAACCGCCATCGCCAGTGCAATCACCGCCGGTGCTACGTAGATCACAGCGACGGACTCGACCGCCTGATAGACTTAACCTGTAAATATACTTCTTGTAAATATTGTCAGTCACTTCACCCCGCGGACTCTTTTTAAAAAAAAGGAGGGGTGAATGTGGTAAACCATGTATATATGTTGTAACTCGGTTACCTGTCTGAACACACCCCTCTGCTGACTGCCCCTGTGGCTCCTCCCACAGAGTCCTGTATAAAGGTGTTTGCCTTGCCCCTCCCCCTCAGTCCAGGGGCAGACACTCACTGTGGAGGTCGTATTGTACAGTGAATAAAAGCCTTTCAGTATTTTACCAAACCTCAGTCTTTTGGAGTAATTGAAGGTGCTTCAGGATGCTGGTGGAAGACTTTGACAAATGGTGCAAGCTGAATCATCTACCGCTCAGCATTAGTACGGCAAAGGAAATGGTACTGGACTTTAGGAAGACTAAACCTGTACTGCTTCCTGTTACTATTGATGGTGAGGGCCTACAAGTACCTGGGAGTACAGCTGGATGACAGATGAGTGGAGCAGCAACACAGAGGCCGCGTACAAGAAGGGCCAGGGCCGCCTGTACTTTCTGAGGAATGAGCTCCTTTGGAGTACGCAGGCCTCTCCTTCGCATGTTGTCCCAGACTGTTGTCGCCAGTACAATCTTCTATGCGGCAGTGTGTTGGGATAATGGCATCAACACGGGTGATGCCAACAGGCTCAAAAACTGATTAGAAAGGTTGGCTCTATTACAGGAGTCAAACTGGACACACTGGTTGCCTCACTATAGGAAGGATGTGGAAGCATCGGAAAGGGTACAGAGAGGATTAACCAGGATGCTGCCTGGTTTAGAGAGTGTGGATTATGATCAGCGATTAAGGGATCTCGAGCTTTACTCTTTGGAGAGAAGGAGGATGAGAGGTATACAAGATATTAAGAGGAATAGATAGAGTGGATAGCCAGCGCCTCTTCCCCAGGGCATCACTGCTCAATACGAGGGGACATGGCTTTAAGGTAGCGGTTGGGAAGTTCAAGGGGGATACTAGAGGAAGGTTTTTTACTCAGAGAGTGGTTGGGGCATGGAATACACTGCCTGAGTCAGTGGTGGAGGCAGATGCACTAGTGAAATTTAACAGACTACTAGACAGGTATATGGAGGAATTTAAACACAAAATAATCTGCAGATGCAGTAAAAGATCAAAGCAACACTTTCAGTACGCTGGATGAACTCAGCAGGTCGGGCAGCATCAGTCAGAAAAGATGAGTCGACGTTTCCGGCCGGAACCCTTCGTCAGGACTGAAGAGTGAAAGATGGGGATGGATTTGAAGGATTTGTAGCATCAGTTGAAAGACCAGTAATTTGAAAGAAAAAGGGGTGGGGGAGGGGAAGCATTGATGTCATAGCCCTGAAAACAATGGGTGGAACCATGAGGGAGCTGGGGGAGGGGGTAGAGTGAAATAGGGATGGAGGAAGGGAGGGGGAGGGAATTACTGGAAATTGGAGAATTCTATGTTCATACCAAGGGGCTGGAGACTACCTAGACGGTATACGAGGTGTTGCTCCTCCAACCTGAGTTTAGCCTCATCGTGGCAGTAGAGGAGGCCATGTATGGACATATCTGAATGGGAATGGGAAGCAGAGTTGAAGCGGGTGGCTACCGGGAGATCCTGTCTGTTGTGGCGGACAGAGTGGAGGTGCTCGATGAAGCGGTCCCCCAATCTGCGTCGGGTTTCACCGATGTAGAAGAGGCCGCACCGGGAGCACCGGATGCAATAGATGACCACAACAGACTCACAATGAAGTGTTGTCTCACCTGGAAGGACTGTTTGGGGCCCTGAATGGTTGCAAGAGAGGAGGTGTAGGGACAGGTGTAGCAGTTCCGCTTACAGGGATAAGTGCTGGGTGGGCGATCCATGGGGATGGCCGTGCGGATAAGGGAGTCACGGAGGGACCGATACCTGCGGAAAGTGGAGAGGGGTGGAGAGGGACAGATGTGCTTAGTGGTGGGGTCCTGTTGAAGGTGGCGGAAGTTGCAGAGGATAATGTGCTGGATCCGGAGGCTGGTGGGGTGGTAAGTAAGGACAAGGGGAACTCTGTCCCTGTTGTGGTTGCGGGAGGATGGGATGATGGTAGAAGAGAAACCACGATTCTTAAAGAAAGACGACATTTGAGATGTCCTGGAACAGAAAGCCTCATCCGCGGAGCAGATGCGGTGGAGACGGAGGAACTGGGAATAGGGAATGGCATTTTTGCATGTGGCGGGGTGGGAAGAGGTATAGTCGAGGTAGTTATGAGAGTCAGTGGGCTTGTAGAAGATGTCAGTGGACAGTCTGTCTCCAGAGATGGAGACCGAGAGATCGAGAAAGGGGAGAGAAGTGTCCGAGATAGAGTAAGGGAATTTGAGGGCTGGGTGAAAGTTTGAGGTAAAGTCGATGAAATTGACAAGCTCAGCATGGGTGCAGGAAGCAGCACCAACGTAGTCGTCAACGTACCAAAGGAAAAGTTGGAGAGCAGTACCAGAATAGGTCTGGAGTACAGACTGTTCCACATAACCAAAGAAGAAGCAGGTGTAGCTGGTTCCCATGCTAGTTCCCATAGCTACACCTTTAGTCTGAAGAAAGTGGGAAGAGCCAAAAGAGAAGTTATTAAGTGTGAGAACCAGTTCCGCCAACTGGAGGAGGGTAGTGGTGGTGGGGAACTGGTGAGGTCTATTATTCAGGAAGTAGCAGAGGGCTTTGAGGCCTTCTTGATGGGGAATGGAGGTGTATAACGATTGGACATCCAATTGGACATCTGGTAGTCTCCAGCCCCTTGGTAGGAACATAGAATTCTCCAATTTCTGGTAATTCCCTCCCCATCCTTTCCTCTATTCCTATTTCACTCTACCCCCTCCGCCAGCTCCCTCATGGTTCCACCCATTGTTTTCAGGGCTATGACATCAATGCTTCCCCTCCCCCATCCCTTTGTCTTTCAAATTACTGGTCTGTCAACTGACGCTACAAGCATTCTTCAAATCCTTCCCCATCTTTCATTCTTCAGTCCTGACAAAGGGTTCCGGCCGGAAACGTCGACTCATCTTTTCTGACTGATGCTGCCCGACCTGCTGAGTTCATCCAGCGTACTGAAAGTGTTGCTTGGAGGAATTTAAGGTGGGGGGTTATATGGGAGGCAGGGTTTGAGGGTCGGCACAACAATGTGGGCCAAAAGGCCTGTTCTGTGCTGTACTATTCTATGTTCTATGTTCACTGGAGGCTGTGGTAGAACAAAATACCCTATGAAAAATCATGACAATTCTGGAAGATGTTTCTCACCTTCTGCATGCCACCTTGGCTGAACATAGGAGCACTTTTAGTAATAGATCAAGACAAATGCGCTGCTTCAAAGAGCACTACATTGAGTCATTCTTACCCTTGGCCATTAGACCATAAGACCATAAGACATAGGGGCAGAATTAGGCCATTTTCCTAAATGAGTCTGCTCCGCTATTAAACCATGGCTGATCCTTTTCTTTCTCCTCCTCAACCCCACTTCCCGGGCTTCTCCCCGTAATCTTTGATGCCATGTCCAATCAAGAACCTAACAATTTCTGCCTTAAATACACCCTAGCCTCCACAGCTGTATGTGACAACAAATTCCACAAATTCACCACCCTCTAGCTAAAGAAATTTCTCCGTATCTCTGCTTTGAACACCCCTCTATCCTGAAGCTGTTCCTTCCTGTCCTAGACTCTCCCGCCATGGGAAACATCCTTTCCACATCTGCTCCGTCTAGGCCTTTCAACGTTCAAAAGGTTTCAATGAGATCCCCCCTCATCCTAAATTCCAGCGAGTACAGACCCACAGCTATCAAACGTTCCTCGTATGATAACTCTTTCATTCCTGGAATCATCCTTGTGAACCTCCTCTGGACCCTCTCCAATGCCAGCACATCTCTTCTAAGATGAGGAGCCCACATCCGTACACAATTCTCAAGGTGAGGCCTCAGCAGTGCCTTATAAAGCTCAGCATCACATCCCTGTTCTTGTATTCTAGACCTCTTGATATAAATGCTAACACTGCATTTGCCTTCCTCACCACCGACTCAACCTGCAAGTTAACTTTTAGGGTGTTCTGCACAAGGACTCCCAAGTCCCTTTGCATCTCAGATTTTTGGATTTTCTCCCCGTTTAGAAAATAGTCTGCACACTTATTTCTACTACCAAAGTGCATAACCATGCATTTTCCAACATTATATTTCATTTGCCACTTTCTTGCCCATTCTCCTAATCTGTCTAAGTCCTTCTGCATGCTATCTGTTTCCTCAACACTACCTGCCCCTCCACCAATCTTCGTATCATCTGTAAACTTGGCAACAAAGCCGTCTATTTCATCATTTATAAATCATTTATATACAGCTTAAATATAAGTGGTCCCAACACCGATCCCTGCAGAACACTGCTAGTCACTGCCAGCCAACCAGACCAGGATCCTTTTATTCCCACTCACTGCCTTCCTCCAATCAGCCAATGCTTTGACCATATTAGTAATTTTCTGTAATATCACGGGCTCTTAATTTGGTAAGCAGCCTCATTAGGTTTCATAATGAGTCAACCTTTAGCCAGGTAAGTAATGACCCCCCCCCCGTTAGACTGTTTGTGGTTACTTATTTTTTATTCTTCCTACTTCTCTTCTAATATTTGTATACTTATATATTTATCCACTTGTAATGCTACTGTGACATGGCAATTTCATTTGGGATCAATAAAGTATCTATCTAATTATCAACTGAAAGTATTCTGAAATATTTCACTAACCAATTATGCCTCTTTAAATATGATCCTATCATGATCTATTTCAGAGAAAAAATCTCTATGTAATCAAATAGTCTGGTTCTCTTTAGAATTGCTTCTTCAAGATTTATTCAGTAAATGATAACAAAAAAAGATACAATTAAATGATGATACAACATGAAAAATGAGAGTGTAAGCAAATTTCATAACAGTCTACACTTTCTGTCCTAACATACTCAAAATAAATGTGTCATACTCTTTTCTAAACTGCAACAAAGAGAAGAAACCTACAGGAGAAGTACTGCATTGTCCAGCTCTAGAAATAGAGAAATAATGTGATGGTTTGAAAAAATGTCACAATGCCTTTCTGCAACAACCTTAATAATCTTACAACGTCAGATTGATACCTTATATTGATGAATGAAGTGATAATCAGCAATGCTAGAGAAACTATTGCTAGTTTAATATTGCTAAAGCAATTTATTCTGCACAATCTTGGAAGTCTTTGTTGTGGTTTGAAATCTAGTGGATCTCAGTACAATTACAACACTTTCAAACTTATTTTGTTGTTCACTTGCAATGGCATATAAATGCATCAACTGATATTTTCTGGATCCAGATTCAGTCATGAGTGTGTGGCATAATGGCAGATATTATCTGGAATACTGTGCATGGAGTGAAAACTATTCATCATCTGCATCCTGGAGATTCACCAGGATACTGCCTGGGATGATTAGTTACGAGGAGAGGCGGGATGGGTTGGATTTGTTTTACTTGGAGCAGAGGAGGTTGGAGGTGGGTGCACGTGGTAGAGACATAAAAAGGACAAATAATAGGAAAAAAAGGTTTCTTCCCATGGCAAAGATGTCTAGGACCAGAGGAACATAGATTTAAGATGAGGAATAAAAAATTTAGGTGGGAACTGAGGAGGACTTTTTTCCCTCTTGAGGCGTTGTTGCAATCAGGGACACACTGTTGGTGAGGGTGGTGGAAGCAGGTGCTCTCACAACACTGAAGAAGCATTTGGAGCAAGCACTTGAATTGCCAAGGGTAGTACTCTATACACAAAGTGCTGATAACTGGGGTTACTAATTGCATAGTGGCCTGAAGGGCCTGTTCTGTGTTTGTCTCTGTTTTTTTTTGAGATTTGGGATAAATCGTCATTCCCTTTTCAGTTATATTTCTGATAGAAGTACTTTACTAACACACAGCAAATGTAGTGAAGTTTAGAAAGAGACCTGATCACAGCAGAAAAATGCAACACTTTTAACATGTGATATGATCAATTACATAAAGAATGCTAGAATGTAAAGTAAGACCAGTAAGATCATTGAATGGATTACATTTGGAACAAATAATACAATATAGCTTTAATCATCAAGCCAAAAAAATGTATCAGCAATGATTCAGAAAAGAGAATGAAGCCTCAAAAAAAGGCCACACTAGGTAAAAGAAAGATTAAAAGAGCTATGAGAGCTTCAAGTCCATAACACGCTTGCTTCTGGATAACTGACTAATGGGTTTGAGCCCTATTTAAATTTGAAGCTCAAAATATATCCTGACAATCGAATCAGTCCTGAAACAATGCTGCATTGTTGGAGATACAGGTTTCCCCCGCCATCCGAAGGTAGAGCATTCCTATGAAATGGTTCATCAGCCGGAATGTTGTAAAGTGAAGAAGCAATTACCATTTATTTATATGGGAAAAATATGTGAGCGTTCGCAGACCCAAAAAAAAACCTACAAAATCATGCCAAATAACACATAAAACCTAAAATAACGGTAACATATAGAAAAAGCAGGAATGATTTGATAAATACACAGCCTATATAAAGTAGAAATACTTTTCTACAATCACTGCCGCACTGTCCACAATAGCGAATATCTCACGCAAGTTCTCTCAGCAGAAACACTCTCTCCAGTAACCTTTAAGCTATGAAGCTGCCAAATCATACCAAATAACACAAAAAAATACACAGCCTATATAAAGTAGAAATAATGTATGTACAGTGTAGTATCACTTACTGGAATTGGGAAGACAGTGCTGAGCACACTGATGATGGTGTGTTAGGCTGAGTCGTCGGAGGTTGGGGTGGTGCAGTGGTCCTCAATTTCCAGGCTGCCGACCGATACCAATCTGCGAAGCATGCGGGGATGCAGTGGAAGCCGGGACGCACCCAGCACATCTTTAAGAAAAAAAACCCGAAATAAACAAGCTAATTAATTAGGTGTCGCCCGGCACGTAAATGTCGGCCCAGATCAGAGGTGACGCAAGTGGCAATTGCCTCTGATCTGGGCCAACATTTACGTGCTGAGCAGCGCCTAATTAATTAGCTTGTTTATTTCGGCTTTTTTCTTAAAGACGTGCTGGGTGCGTCCCGGCTACCGCTGTCTGCTTCGCAGCAATGTATCGGTCCGCGGCCTGGAGGCTGGGGTGGTGGGACACTGGGGTGTCATCTCATCGTCGTCTGTTTCCATCAGGGCAGGCAGGTCATCTTCTTCTATGTCCGCCTGCCTCAATGTCGAAGGTCGAGGTTCATCATCTGCTGTTGTTGATGTGGAAGGCTTGAAAAACGACAGTATGCTTGACTGCTTAGCCTCGCGCATTTTTCTATCATACAGTTGTTTGTAAGCACTCAAACCATCCTGCAAATATGCCCTAAACCTACGTACCCTTTCGAAATTAAAGTCGTACTTTTCTGCAATCATTGCAGCGAAAATCTCATGCAGTTGTTTCACGTTCAGTTCCTGGACGACTTCACTTTCGGTCCGTTCGCTACTGCATTCAGTTTCGATTGTTATCCTTTCCTCTTCCAATTGCATCAGCTCTTCATCTATCAGTTCTGGACCATGCGATGCCAAAACTTCTTCAACATCATCTTCGTCAACTTCCACAAGCCAGACTCACTTTGTCCTTACTTCGTTCACCACGATCGAAATGTTTAATTATGTCTAGTTTTACGCAAAGTGTAACACCCTTACAAGCTCTTTTAGGCTTTTCTGATACCTCATCTTGCTAACGGATGCTCAAAATAAATTGACATAATGCACAGACGCTCACAGGCACGTGTTTAAGCAATGCTGGCTAGAATGCAGTTCCGGGGGAGGAGCTTGGCTGCTCGGGGAGAACGCTGCCTTTTATCACGTGCTGCCTTTTTTCTTAACAGTGAAAGCACCTTCTGTTAGCGAAAACAGGTAACTAATGTCGGTCTTTCATAACAGTGAAGTTTCATAAAGTGAACATTTGAAAAGCGGGGGACACCAGTACCACACTTCAAATGAAATGCTAAATTACCATACTGTCAGCTTACTTTGCTTCAGATGGATGTTCCAAGATTCTGTGGTACCAGCTCAGAAACAAGCAAGAAAACAGCCTGTGCACATTTGTAAAGCAAGGAATTCAAGCTGAATTAAAAAAAAATGATCAGATGCTTTACCCAAATTATTTCCTTTCTGGGCAATCTGAGATTGTGAGCAACAGCAATCTACTGGCTGCACTGCACTCCAGTATGGCGTGATCCTGTGGACAGTACATTGGGCAGGTATTGCAGCAGCATCACAGCTGTGCCTTAACACTGGCCGATGGTGCTCTCTGTGTGATGTTTGTACGCTCTTCCTACAGGTTTCCTCAACACTGGCTGATGGTGCTTGTACGTTCTCGCTACAGGTTTCTTCTATGTGCTTTGGTTTTTCTCCCACATCCCAAAGACATGCCGGTTAATTGCTCAATTGGTTCCTATAACATACTCCTAGTGTAGGTAATTGAGAGTATTGTGGATGGGTTTCAGTAACGGATAGGTTACAGGGAATGTAGGTAGGAGAATATGTTTGCTCTAAAAACTGCAATAGATTTGATGAGCTGAATTGCCTCCTATATCATAAGGGAATATAAATAGTAACACAAAGCTAGGCAAACACTGAAACAACAGCACATTGGCTGAATCAAAGAGGTCGGGGTCGACCACGGATATTACACCCTAGCTGTCTACATGATACGCAAACCAGGACAGCACGATATGGAGAGCAAGCTGTTACCCACGCGGCAGGCTTCACCTCTCCAAGCCAATTATAAATCCAAAGGAATGGCAGAGACCCATATAGTTTGGCACCAGCTGCCAGTCAGCGTTGAGCTCAACGTAGGACTGCCACAGGGACTCCAGCTCTGGATTTTTCCTCGGGGTTTACTCCTGAAGCCTTCCACATGACTGGGTACCTCAGCAGTGGAGGTTTCAGATCAGAGATTTCCTTCTCCTAGCTGAGCTGCTAACCACAGCCGATGAGCCTCATCTGCCCAAAACAGTTGGTTTTAAAGTGAGAGTAACCCACCTTTGTCCTCTTCTCCTGTCAGTAGAAATGCTCCCATGGGCTTAGTAACCAAACCAACATGAAGGCCAGGAGACGTTCTTGGTTATCAGAGTCAATTTGTGATGCACACCATTGGGAGCAATTAATAGGTGGCGGGAGCTTATACCCACTAACTCCCTTGGCTATGACAAACTCCAGGACTGTTGAATAGGAACAGGAAAAATTAAGGCAAAGGTATCAACCATGCTATGGAGGAATTTTGCTATGAAGATGACTGCATCCATTATTTACACACCAATTTACAAAAACAAAAACATAGCCACAATCAAAATAATGGATCAGTCAGTGTTTATAGGCTAGATACAGTTCTACACTGATGGGCATGAAGTTATATCATGTCTGAAAAGGCGTTCTGAAGAGTGTCTGGACAGAATTCAGTCTTGAATGATCCAGCAGGCCATGAAATTTCATTGCATATGAGGTCCAAGGGATTGTAACATAGGAAGATATATTGCACAGCCTGGACACCAATGGCCTATCGTACACTGACATACTAACTGCAGGGAAAATTGATCAGCCCTCAGATTATGAATTAGAGAGAACTGGGCAGAAGCCTGGCTTGATTAGAGGAAGAGGGAGAAGATTGGGAGTTGGGTGACATGGTGATCCATGGTGAAACACAGTGGAGAAACCATCACAAGCTAATATTGAGTGAAATGCTGTTGGATCTGACTGTTTAATTCTTAGATTAGACTGTTTAATTGCTTTCTTTGCAGTTTAACAATTAATTACCTGTTTGAATTTTAGGTAGTTCTTATATGCATATTAACACTATAATATGCCTATAATAGTTATAATCGTATAATTCTGAAAGCTCATCCTGGTACTGCATTATTCAAATAACTGCTCTCTCATTGGTTCACTCTTAGCTACAAATTTTAATGTTTTTTTCCTTATCTGAGGGAATACAAATAGTTGCTCCATGCTGGGCACCATCTTTGTTATTTTGTCTCTCCCTTTGCTTGATAGACCTCCATTACTGGCCATTTCGATTTTCCTTTTTTCCATCAATGCTTACTAAAATGATTGTGACTTAACAAGTTTTATGCCTCGTTCCTGACTTCTGAAAAAAAAACGTGGATTAAAACATCAGAATCCAACAAGTGCCATAGCTGGTAGAATTCCGAAGTTAAGCACTTGGAACAATCATGACAGAGAGGGATTTTTAGCATGCAACTGAAGCAGCAAGAACTTCCTCTGTTGTGTGAGAGAAAAACTGGTTCTGGCTTTGGATATTGGATGGAAATTAGGATTGAGGACGCTGTATTGCTATTTAGAAAGAAAACAGCCTTAAAAATATTGGTTGTAACCTTTTTTTTAAGATTATGAAGACATGCAGCCCTCTTTTATTGTCATTTAGTAATGCATGCATTAAGAAATGATACAATATTTCCTCCGGTGTGATATCACAAAACACAGGACAGACCAAGACTGAAAAAACTAACAAAACCACATAATTATAACATATAGTTACAACAGTGCAACAATACCATAACTTGATGAAGAAGTCCATGAGCACAGTAAAAAGTTCAAAGTCTCTCAAATGTCCCACATCACACGCAGACGGGAGAAGGAAGAAAAACTCTCCCTGCCATGCCTGATCACAGTCCGACTCTGAGTCATCTGAAAACTTCGAGCCTCCGATCAGCTCTCCGACACCGAGTACTGAGTGCCATTTCTGTCCAAACAATTCGACCTCAATCTCGGTCGCCAACAGCAGGTAAAGCCGGGGACTTTGAGGCCCTCCCTCTGGAAGATTCCCGACTGCGCAGTAACAACAGCAGCTAAGTGGCGTTTCAGAAATTTCTCCAGATGTTCCTCTGTGCTTTCATGTCTGTCTCCATAAAATCAGAATTGTCCATGGCCCCTATTTAACGTATATGATATCATTTTTCACCGGAGGGCTGCGCACGCGCGGCGCGCTGCTCTCTCTCCTCCCGCCTAGTTGCAGGACAATCTATTTCAGTCATATGAAGACCTAAATTGGTTTCACAGCAATCCATCAGTACTTAGTAAAAATACTGGTTGCTACCCATTAATTCGGTTGTGGTTCGACCTAACGGTAGCAAAATGATCTATCGGTCATAAGACAACCCAATCGCTGCAATCTATTAATATTTTGAGATTGTAGTCAATGTAATAAAAAATACATACAAATTAAGATCAAATCAAATTCAATGGTGAAAGTAATGAAACCTACTCAGAGATTTTACCTGATTAAAACATCTCAGTTTGATAAAATTAATGAAAAAAAATCCAGACAAAATACACCAACAATGCCAAGTTTCTTAAGATCCAGAAAATGACTGAGAGAAAGGAAAATCTTGGAATGGCTACTGATTTCAACATAAGAACACGTAGTTGGTTTGATCGAATGTGCAACCGAATTAAAAGGTTAACGAGGCGAGTAAAGACTTTTACTAATTGAAAGAAACATAAAACTCATGATAAAATACAAAAACAGCATGAAGGAGACAGTAAAAAGCCTAAAGTACTGATGTTTGACAATGCACTTCCACAGGGTGTTACTCCTTTTCCCCCATATCTTCAGGGTAGGAAGGGGTGATGAAAGAAATGGTTTCATGGAGTTAACCGGATCTTCCACTAAACCGCAGTAGTAAAATATTTCATGAATATTCTCATAATTGCCATGAAATTCTTGGATTTGTTGATTTACTACTGGAAATGTGCATGGTGCTCCTAGTGTCGTCTGACCCAGGGGCATGGGGACTGGGATAATGTTCCCAGTGGGTTGATGTTCAAGCTCAACTGCCTAGGTGTGAAGTTTGCACATTTCTCTCTGAGTGCGCAGATTTCCATCAGTTTCCTCCCATGTCCTAAAGACATGAAGGTTGGTTGGGTTGGTGTTGGGATTGCTTCTTTTCACATTATAGGCCAATGATTTGGATGTCAGGATTGATGTCTTTGTGGCCATTATGAAGATAGACGGAGCGATATGTGGTGTTGAGGAAGCAGAGAGACTGCAGAAGGCTTGGACAGATTGAGAGAATGGACAAAGAAGTGGAAGATGGAATATAGTGCAGGAAAGTGTATGGTCTAGAGGAAGTTCATTAGAATTATTCCATAGATGAAATGGTTAATAAATGTGCCCTCTTATTAAGCATTCCAGCAATAACGATGTTGACATTATGGCTATGATTCATTATTCTCAAGGGAGACTTAAGTATATGATGGTCATGACTCCCAAATACTGTCTTAAACTGGATCACTTATGTAAATATAATCAGCTTGGTTTGGGGAATCTATTCATATCTGACCCTACTCGTGTCTTATGCTGGGACTTATGTTGGGATATTTTAAAAAAATCTACATTTAATGTTCGTGATAAATCTATTAAAACTTTTCATGCGTTCAATATAAATGCTAACTTTCGCTTGACTTCAGAAGGTGCCACTCTCATAGGACATAGTTTATACCATTATACTTTACATTGTCCTAAATTGGGTAAATACTCTGGAATTTTCTTTGCCAGTCAGAAAAATATTACATTTCAACAATGCTATTGTCAAGTGATAAGAAATGGTCTAAATTCATGGACCAATTTGTATTTTATGTGTGGAAATGGAGGCTACACCCCTCTTCCACATAATTGGTTAGGTGTCTTGTTATTTAGGATATATTTTCCCTGCCATGAGACAGACACACACCTTATGTTTACCTTCTGTGTCTCAAAGTAAATGATACATTTCAGAAGGAGGTTGTTTGGAATCAATTATTCCCATTTTATGGTGTTGCACTGAGTACAGGAGAGATTAAAAATATTCTGCAGCTTTTGAAAGGGTAAGCAATGACACTGCTGAAGCCTCGGGAAAAGTTACAACAGAAATGGTCAGCATATGTACAATGGTTCCTCAAAATCGTATGGCATTAGATCTTAGTGGTTAAGGGGAGAACACTTGCAGTTGTAGGCAAAGAGAAATGTACTTACATACCTGATGAGTGTGATGACATAACTAATTCAGCTGATAAAGAAGCAGCTAAAATACATCAATCTGATAGATGGAATTTCTTTGATTGGATTAATTTAAGTACCATATTATTCATACAAATATCTTATCATAATTTAAAACTTTTTTACTTGTTTAAAGGTGGTCACCGATAGAATAGTTCAAATCATGTGTTCCTAATAATCTAACTACCATGACATAATCCTATGAATAGTTTGTAGAATATATACTTTGATATTTCATAACTTAAGTAGCTTCTTGATTATTTGAGACATAACAATCATACCACAAATTTTCCCCTCTGAATTTTCAGATGCAATGATTCTAAATGTGTGTTTTAGAATCGGGGGGTGGCGGGAGATTGTTATATCAGACATTTAACTGTTATTTTCTTTGCAGTTCAACAATTAATTATCTGCTTGTATTTTAGGTAGTTCTTATAAGCACATAACAGTTTAGTATGCCTCTAGTGGTTATATTGGTATAATTCTGGAAACACCTCTTGGTAATGCATTATTCGAATAAGCACTTTATCATGGCTTAACTCCTATCTACAAATTTGAATGGAGTTTTCTTAGCTATGAGTATAAAATAGCTGCTCCATGCTGGGTGCCATCATTGTCCTTTTGCCTTTCTTTGCTTAGCAGACCTCTGTCACTGTCTATTTTAACTTTTCTTTGTTCCAACAATGCTTAATAAAATTATCATGAAGCAACAAGTTTCATGCAGCTGCCCTGATTTCTAAAAGAATCTCCGATTAAAACATCAGAATCCAGCAGAGCTGAGGTAGCTGTGGTGATACACACTAAATGCTGGAGGAACTCAGCAGGACAGCCAGCATCAATGGAAAAGAGTACAATTGATGTTTTGGGCTGAGACCCTTCATCAGTACTGTAAAAAATGATGAGGATTCAGATTAAGAAAGTGGGGGAGGAGGGAGGAAGATCTACAAGGTGATAGGTGAAACTGGGATGTGGGGGCAAGGGGTAAAGTAAAGAGCTGGGAAGTTGATTGGTGAAAAAGATACAGGCTGGAGAGGGGTTATCTGATAGGAGAGGGTAGAAGGCCATGGAAGAAAAAAAAAGGAGGCGCAGCAGTGAGAGGTGATGGGCAGGCAAGGAGATAAGGTGAGAGAGGGAAATGGGAATGGGGCATGCTGAAGGAGAAGGGGGCATTACCAGAAATTTGCAAAATCGATGTTCACACCATCAGGTTGGGAGCTACTCAGACAGATTACAAGGTGCTGCTCCTTCAACCTGAGTGTGGTCTCATTGCAGCAGTAGAGGAGGCCATGGATTGACATGTCGGAATTGGAATGGGAAGTGGAATTAAAATGGATGGCCACTGGGATATCCTGCTTTTTCTGGTGGACAGAGAGTAGTGCCCTGCGAAGTGGACACCCAGTCTGCATCAGATATACAGGAAGCCACACTGGGAGCACCAGATACAGTAGATGACCCAAACAGACTCACAGGTGAAGTGTCACCTCACCTGGAAGGACTGCTTGGGGCCCTAAATGGTAGTCAGAGAGAGGAGGCATAGGGGCAGGTGTGGAACTTGTTCCGCTTGGAAGGATAAATGCCAAGGGGAGATCAGTGGGGAGGAAAAAATCAAAAAGGAAGTCACAGAGGGAGTGATCCCTGTAGAAAGCAGAAAGTGAGGGGGGGGGGAAATGTGCTTGGTGGCGGGATCCCACTGGAGATGGTGGAAGTTACAGAGAATTATGTGCTGGATGCAGAGGCTGATGGAGTGATAGGTGAGGACAAGAGGAACCCTAACCCTGGTGGGATGGCGGAAGGATAGGGTGAGGGAAAACGTGTGTGAAATGGAAGAGATGAGGTTGAGGGTAGCATTGATGGTGGAGGAAGGGAAGGCCCTTTCTTTGAAAGAGGATGATATCTCCTTAGTTCTGGAATGAAAAGCCTCATCCTGAGAGCAGACGCGATGGAGATGGAGGTATTGAGAGAAGGGGATGGCAGTTGAGGTGATGTTGAGATTGTCTTCAGAGCTTATCAAGCATAGGAATTAGGCAGAGAGTTGACCAGGCAATGGAATTAGGCAGAAAGCTGAATGGATATAAACATTTTAGGATAGCATGGTTTTAGAATTATAAACATCTAAAAATCTATTTGTTTCATTCAGATGTCTTACAAATTACAATGACTCCATGAACCAAACATTGCCATCATCCCTACCAGCCTGCTGGTTGGCTATTCCCTCTGCATTAGGAATCAACAATCCTAATTCAGGGTTCCAACCCAAAATATTGACAATTCCTTTCCTTCGACAAATGCTGCTCAACCTTCCAATAGTTTGCTTATTGCTTACAAATCAACAAATCTCATCTGGAATCAGATTAAAAGGAAGCAAATTTACTCGGTATAGTTTAACAAATATGAAGACCTACGATTCCATCTGTGATCGCTACTGGTCGAAAATTTCAACTTTTTCTCTGCTGTGAAAATGAATGTTGGCCTGCAATTAAGAGTTAACCAAAAAATGTTTCAAAGTTTCAAAATTTATGCAGTATTATCTTTATTATTTTAAACTGATCCATTAAATGCCACTTAAGAACACACTTACAGTCTCTGCTTGTTGTATTAGTCCTTTCAGTGAGATAAATATCTCTGCCTCAGTATGTTTTAAGGCACCGTAAAGCAGACACTCAGGAGCATTGTCTTGTCTTGACCACACAAGGACTTGTAAAATGTTTTATGAACCCTTTCATCTTTGGTGGCCTTTTGTTTTTTGAATCAGTTGATAATTACCAATTCTCAGAAGCCAAGAGCAATTTTGTTTACAATCAGCATTCTTTTTATCAGAACCAAACTCCCCTTCCCACCAACCCCTGCAGACTTTCCTAAACATTTGGAAGGGGTTGTTCTCTCACGCCATCCCATGAGTCAACATGGATAATTTCCAGAGTGGAACGTTGCTCTGAATTGATTGATCATTTTCTGCTTCGCTTATATGGCCGCTTTAGAGCCAACTGTGTAAGTGCGGAACTGGAGTAATGTTTGAGCCACATCACATTAGTGAACATGTCAGGATGTCACAGATCGAACAGCTTCCCAAGCACCAAAGTACCTCCTGTACCAAATAAAGTAGCTGCCAAGTGTATGTTCATTGTCTTCTGCTGCTGTAGCACATCCACTTCAAAGTTCGATTGTTGTGCATTCAAGATGCTCTTCTGCACACCACTGTCGTAACATGTTTATTATTTGAGTTACTGTCACCTTCCTGTCAGCTTGAACCCGTCTGGCCATTCTGCTCTGTTCTCCCTCATTAACAAGGCTTTTTTATCCACAGAACTGAACTGCCTCCCACTAGATGTTTCTTTTGTTTATCGCACAGAAAATTCTCTGTTATCGCTAGAGACTGCTGTGCAAGGAAATCCCAGGAGATCAGCAATTTCAGAGGTTCTCAAACCACTCCATCTGGCACCAACAATTAATCCATGGTCAATGTCACTCAGGTCGCCTTCCTTTCCCATTCTGATGTTTGGTCTGAACAGCAACAGAGTCCCTTGACTGTGTCTACATGCTTTTATGCAATGAGTTGCTGCCATATGATTGGCTGATCAGATACTTGTATTATGGTCAGGTGCCCCGATGCACTTAATAAAGACCATAAGACAAAGCATCAGAATTAGGCCACACAGCCCATTGAGTTTGCTCTGCCATTCCATCATGGCTGATTTATTATCCCTCTCAACCCTATTCTCTTGCCTTCTCCCCATAACCTTTGATATCCTATCAATCTTTGCTTTAAATATACTCAATGACTTAGCCTCCTCAGACATCTAGAACAATGATTTCCACAGATTCACCACTCTGTGGCTAAAGAAATGCTTCCTCATCTCTGTTCTAAATGGACATCCCTCTATTCTGAGGCTGTGCCCTCTGGTCCTAGACTCACACAGTAAAGGAAACATCCTCTCCACATACATTCTTTCCAGGCATTTCAATATTCAATAAGGTTCAATGAGATCCAACCTCATTCTTCTAAACTCCAGCGATTCCAGGCCCAAACCCACCAAAAGCTCCTCAGATTTTAACCCTGGAACAATTCTTGTGAACCTCCTCTGGATTCTCTATAATACTAGGACATCTTTCCTTAAATAAGAGGCCAAAAACTGCTCACAATACTCCAGGTACAGTCTGCCCAATGCCTTATAAAGCCTCAGCATCACTTCCTTGCTCTAACCTTTCAGTCTTCTTGAAATAAATGCTAACATTCCATTTGCCTTCCTTACCAGTGATTCAATGTACAAGTTAACCTTTAGGCAACCCTGCATAAAGACTCCCAAGTTCCTTTGCATCTCTGATTTTTGAATTTACTCCCTGTTTATAAAATACTTCCTGCCTTAATTCCTTCAGCCAAAGTGCATTATCACACACTTCCCTACAGAAACATAGAAACAAAGAAAACCTACAGCACAATACAGGTCCTTCGGCCCACAGAGCTGCGCCGAACATGTTTTTACCTTAGAAGTTACCTACGGTTACCCATAGCCCTCTAATTTTCTAAGCTCCATGTACCTATCCAGGAGTCTCTTAAAAGACCCTAACGGATCCACCTCCACCACTGTCGCCAGCAGCCCATTCCACGCACTCACCAACCTCTGCGTAAAATACGTACCCCTGACATCTCCTCTGTACCTACTTCCAAGCACCTTAGAACTGTGCCCTCTCATGGTAGCCATTTCAGCCCTGGGAAAAAGCCTCTGACTATCCACACGATCAATGCCCCTCATCATCTTGTACACCTCTATCAGGTCACCTCTCATCCTCCATCGCTCCAAGGAAAAAAAGCCGAGTTTACTCACCCTATTCTCATAAGGCATGTTCCCCAATCCAAGCAACATCCTTGTAAATCTCCTCTATACCTTTTCTAGATACAACTCAAACCATCGGTCTCAGTGCGTCCCTTCTCTATCACCTGCCTATGCTCCCTCTCGCACTGTCTCCAAGCTATCTCTATTTGTGAGCCAACCGCCTCTTCCTCCGTCTCTTCAGTTTGGTTCCCACTCCCCAGCAATTCTAGTTTAAACTCTCCCCAATAACCTTAGCAAACTTCCCTGCCAGGATATTGGTCCCCCTGGGATTCAAGTGCAACACGTCCTTTTTGTACAGGTCACTCCTGCCCCAAAAGAGGTTCCAATGATCCAGAAATCTGAATCCCTGCCCCCTGCTCCAATCCCTCAGCCACGCATTTATCCTCCACCTCACTCTATTCCTGTACTCACTGTCACGTGGCACAGGCAGTAATCCCGAGATCACTACCTTTGAGGTCCTGCTTCTCAACTTCCTCCTAATTCCCTGTAGTCTGCTTTCAGGACCTCCTCCCTTTTCCTGCCTATGTTGTTGGTACCAATATGTACCTCGACCTCTGGCTGTTCTCCTTCCCACTTCAGGATATTGCGGATGCGATCAGAAACATCCTGAACCCTGGCACCTGGAAAGCAAACTACCACCCATGTTTCTTTCCTGCATCCACAGAATTGCCTGTCTGACCCCCTATCTATAGAGTCTTCCATTACTGCTGTCTTCTTCCTTTCCTTACCCTTCTGAGCCATAGGGCTGGACTCTGCGCCAGAGGCGCGGCCACTGTTGCTTCCCCCAGGTAGACCGTCCCCTCCCAACTGTACTCAAACAGGAGTACTTATTGTCAAGGGGTACAGCCACTGGGGTACTCTCTAGCATCTGACTC
The DNA here is from genome assembly GCF_963921235.1 of Mobula hypostoma. NCBI lineage: Eukaryota > Metazoa > Chordata > Chondrichthyes > Myliobatiformes > Myliobatidae > Mobula > Mobula hypostoma. The sequence continues at coordinate 120,514,770 of NC_086100.1, forward strand.
CTGCCCTTCCCTGTCTTGACTGTTACCCACTTATCTGTCTCCCCAGGCCCCGGTGTGACTACCTGCCTATAGCTCCTATCTCTCACCTCCTCACTCTCCCTGACCAGACAAAGGTCATCGAGCTGTATCTCCAGTTCCCTAACGCAGTCCCTGAGGAGTTGCAGCTTGATGCACCTGGTGCAGATGTGGCCGTCCGGGAGGCTGGGAGTCTCCCGGACTTCCCACATCTGACACCGAGCACAAAAAACTAGCCTCATACACATACTTCCTGTCTGTATTCTACGCAGGCAACCTACCTCGCCTCGGCCCATTATTGCCTAAACCCTGTAGAACCAAAGCCATCCTACTCTGTTGCCTGCTCCTCTGATGCCCACTCTGTAAAGCTGTCTCCTTTTAAACTCCTCTTGCTGTTCTAACTGGCTGACGTCCACACACTTGTGCAGTCGTGCCTCGATCAAACCGCTGAAGAAATAACTGTCTCCTTTTAAACGCTTCTCGCTGTCCTAACTGGCTGACGTGCACACGCTCGCAGTCGTGCCTGAATCAAACCGCTGAAGAAATAACCTATGCCATATTCCACTTGCCACTTCTTTGCTCGTTCTCCCAATCTGTCTAAGTTCTTCTGCAGACTCCTTTCTTCCTCAATATTACCTGCCCCTCCACCAATCTTTGTATTGCCTGCAAACTTGGCCATAAAGCCATTAATTCTGTCATCTATATCGTTACCATATAATATGAAAAGATGCAGTCCTAATACCAACCCATGCAGAACACTGTTTGTCACCTGCAGCCTTTATTCCCGCTCATTGCCTTCTACAAATCAACCCATCTGATATAGGTGCTAGCATCTTTCCTGTAAAACTAATGGATCTTAGTTTGTCAAAGGCCTTCTGAAAATTCAAGTAAACAGCATCCACTGATTTTCCTTTCTCCATCCTGCCTGTTATTTCCTCAAAGGATTCTAACAGATTTGTCAGGCAAAATTTTGCCTAAAAGAAACCATGCTGTCTTTGCCCTAATTTATTATGTGACTCCAAGTACCCTGAAATCTCATCCTTAAGAATGGACTCCAACATTATCCATTGCCCATCTTCCTGCCCATTGCTAAACCCATCTATGACACTTTGCAGTTCTGTATCCTCGTCACTGCAGACTTTGCCAAAGACACAAGGTGCTGGAAACCTAGAGCAATATACACAATGTGCTGGAGGAGCTCAGCAGGTCAGGCAGCATCTATGGATAGGAATAAACAGTTGACACTTCGAACTGAGACCCTTCATCACAAATTTGCCGAAGCTTTTTTGTACCATCTCAAAAAAAAAATTGGAATGATTTTTTCCCCCAGTTTTCATTCTCTCTTAGCAAGTGTAATGTTTGATTCCAATATGTTGTTTGATCCTAAAATAGCTTAATGATTTTTCATATTTCACAAGAATATGGTTAACTTTAAGAACAGAGTTTCATTTTATATGCTTCCTATGAATGTTTCTACTCGAAGGTCCCAGTATTTTCTAACATTTTTTCTAATCCAGAATTGCATTTGTTGTGAGCTGCCTCGGGTATATCTTCTCTACACACATACCTGACGGTGTCATGCTAGCATTGCGGCATTTGAAGAGTTGAAGATGAAAGAAATGATAGGGAGACCAGCATCAACTTGGTGTGACCAGTTACTTAGTCATCAGGAACAAAATACATATTCTTAAAGTCAGCCTTTCTATGTAACTATAACAATAAAGATACTCCTTTACATTTAACCCTCCTTTAATACCAACTATTCTATCCTCCTCACATACTTTATTAAAATCAGAAACCCATGGTTTAAGTATGAACTAACATACTATATAATACTGCTCATAGTAGATCAATTGTCATTAACATTGTTGTGCCTGTCCACACTGCCTGTCCTCATTTTACAGGAAAATCATGTTGCATTTTATGGGAAAAACAATGGCCAGAGTGACCCCAATTTAGTCACGTCAAATGATTTGGTCATTATAAATCTGAGAATCTGATGTTATTTCATACATTACAAAATGTTCCATTTATATTACCTCATCCTCATGAACCATAGCAAAGAAATAAAATAACATTATATTGTGTAGAGGTATGGTTCCAACAATGCATATCCAGTGTGTATACTGCAAAATGTCTTAAATGTTTGGGAACAAACGCAGGGAAAGGAGGGGATAAGAGGAAATTTTGAAGGCTCCTATATCGAGGAAAAGCTTGAGGTGAACTTGCAAACCAGAGGTAGGATCTGCCACACTGCTTATATTGACATGACAAATGTTACGTTCCTGAGGACATAAAACTAGTATGCTCACCTAAAATGTCTGCAGATTGGGTCTTACATTGCACAAAGTATTCTAATTAATTATTTTAAGATTAAACTGAGTCGACGATGAACCTTACAATTTCAGTTAGCACGTGTGGTGGGGACTACGAACAAGAACATGAGCTCTTCTATAACAATCAAGGACAAAAAAAATGCGTAACGTAATTTATGGATGCACATTTATTCCATAATACAGGTGTCCCACGTTTTTCGAACGTTCGGTTTACACCACCTTGCTGTTACAAAAGACCTACATTAGTTACCTGTTTTCGCTAAAAGGTGTTTTCACTGTTATGAAAAAAGGCAGCGCACGAAAAAGGCAGCATGCGATAAAAGGCAGCGCGCGCCCTGAGCAGCCAAGCTGCTCCCCCAGAACTGCATTCTAGCCGGCAGTGCTTAAACATGTGCCTGTGAGCATCTGTGCTTTATGTCGATTTAGCATCGGAAAAGCCTAAAAGAGCTCGTAAGGGTTTTACACTTAGCGTAAAACTAGACATAATTAAGCATTTCGATCGTGGTGAACGAAGTAAGGACAAAGTGAGTTTGGCTTGTGGAAGTTGGCGAAGATGATGTTGAAGAGGTTTTGGCATCCCATGACCAAGAACTGATAGATGAAGAGCTGATGCAATTGGAAGAGGAAAGAATGACAATCGAAACCGAATGCAGTAGTGAAAGTGAAGTGGTCCAGAAACTGAACGGGAAAAACTGCGTGAGATTTTTGCTGTAATTGACAACGGTGCAATGTTTGCAGAAAAGTACGACTTTAATTTGAAAGTGTATGTAGGTTTAGGGCATATTTGCAGGATAGTTTGAGTGCTTACGAAGAACTGTATGATAAGGCTAGCAGTCAAGCATACTGTCGTTTTTCAAGCCTTCCACATCAGCAACAGCAGACGACGAACCTCGACCTTTGACATCAAGACAGGCAGATAGACATAGAAAAAGATGACCTGCCTGCCCTGATGGAAACAGACGACGATGAGATCACACCCCAGTGTCCCACCACCCCAACCTCCAAAGACTCAGCCTAAAGGCTGATTTATACTTGTGCATCAAATCGACGCCGTAGATACGGCATAGCCGCAAACCCTACGCAGTGCCTATGTGGATCCCTACGCCACAGCCTGATGCGCACCTCTCCCAAAATGTAACTGCGTGTCACGGTAACGCAGACCGCAACAACTGTGATTGGTCCGTTTGGTAGCATCGCATTTCCTCCTACACTGCAATAGCTTCCCATTGGGTGACTGAAGGGCAGGGAAGGAACTCTGGCTGCAATGCTTTCCATAAAGCTTTACAGACCTCCGAAATTATGGAGGACACATTTCACTTTTACGAGAAAAGACGCTTGCTTTAAACTTGTTTACCCCGAGAAAGACTACCATGACCATGAAGCCTTGCACGGGCAGGTATGTGTGCATGCGTGACGTGCCTGAATTGCAGAGCGACGCAGACACACCAACGCACAAGTATAAATGCTCACAACGGCATAGCCCACTTGTGTAAGCTATGGCGTAAGCTGGTACGCACAAGTATTAATCAGCCTTCACACACCATCATCAGTGTGCTCGCTGTCTTCCCGATTCCAGTAGGTGATACTACACTGTACATACATTATTTCTACTTTATAAAGGCTGTGTACTTTTATGTGTCATTTGGTATGATTTGGCAGCTTCATAGCTTAAACGTTACTGGAGACAGTGCTTCTGCCGAGAGCACTTGCGCCGAGTGTTTCTGCTGACAGTGCATGCTTTTCGCTATGGTGGACAGTGCAATGATTGCAGAAAAGTATTTCTACTTTACATAGGCTCTGTATCTATTATATCATTCCTGCTTTTACTATATGTTACTGTTATTTTAGGTTTTATGTGTTATTTTGTGTGATTTCGTAGGTTACTTTTTGGGTCTGCGAATGCTCACAAATTTTTCCCATATAAATAAATGGTAATTGTTTCTTCACTTTATGACATTCTGGCTTACGAACTGTTTCATAGGAACGTTCTACCTTCGGATGGCGGGGGAAATCCTCCCAGGAGGGGGGAGAAGATGGCGGTGCGACGACAGCGCATGCGGCCACTTCAGTGATGAATATCTGTTAGTTGTCAAGTAGGGGACCATGCACAATCCTGACTTGATGGAGACAGACGTGAGTGCACAGCGGAACACCTGGAAAACTTCTGAAATGACTGCTTTGCTATCGCTGCTTCTGTGTGGTAACCAGAATCTCCAGAGTTGCAGGCCCCGAAATCCTCGGCTTTGCCTGTTTCAGCGGCCGGGGAGAGGTCGAAGGCGCTTGGCAGAGGATGGCGTTCGGGAGGCTGTATCGGAGAGGCTGCTCGGAAGCTCGGAGTTTTCGGACGGATGGACTCAGGGTCGGCTGCTTCCAAGGTATCGGCAAGTTGACGGTGCCTGGAGGTTTATGGCAGGGAGTTTCTCCCTTTTGCCACCTGCTATCATGGACTCGGGAGTCGATCGACTTGGGACTTTGAGAACTTTTTTTTTTACTGTGCCTATAGTCTGTTCTTTATCAAATTATGGTATTGCTTTGCACTGCTGTAACTATATGTTATAATTATGTGGTTTTGTCAGTGTTCGTCTTTGGTCTGCCTTGTTTTCTGTGACATCACTCCAGAGAAACATTGTATCATTTCTTAATGCATGTATGCATTTCTAAGTGACAATAAAAGAGGACTGAGCGTTCTCATAATCTAAAAAAAACCTGTACTGAGGATGTGCTTGCCGACCTTCCAAAGATCTTCAAATTTAAGTGCCTGCTAGAAAGATCGAAAGGCAAGTTTCATTATACCTTTGCAGTAATGAGACGTTTCTCCAGGTTCCATAAAATCCATCTTGTTTACGGATGGGCATGAAGCTGCACCCTAAAATTCAAACCCCAACCCTGCTCCACATTTTATCCCATTTCCTTGTCCAGCCTGGAATCAGTGGGAATTTGAATGCCTGTTTAACAGTAGATATCACTAGGTACAGCATCAAACAGCTCCACATCCTTCAAGGCCTTCTATGACAAACTGCACCAAAGTCCATCATTATACCCACGTCCACAATTTGGAATTTAAATATGTAAGGCTCCATAATTATTGTCTTTACAATAGTTTATATACAGAAACACAGATATTCCAGAGAAAACTGTGGCTGTTTCTTTTAGCCAATAAACTGGATAACTCTTTTATATTTTGTCACAAGATTTAACAGAGTTCTGATGAAAGACCATTGCCCTGAAGGTTCATTTCAGGTTTTTTTTTCTCCACAGGTGCTGCTGATCTGTTAAACCCTGCAGCATTTTCTTTCACGTTTCTAATAGTAACTGTGTTTTCTTTTGACTGTTGTATTTGCTGGCTCAAAGACAATTTTAGAATAATCTTGTGGTTAGATATGGATGACTATTTGTCTTTGTTATTGATTCAGTTTATGCACAGTAACATGAGAACACTGGTTTGTAGACACTGAATGGTCACTTCTTAACCGAACAAAAAATTCATGCTATTTCAATGGGAAAATAATTCTCCGATTTTAACTTTTCATCATTGATGGTTATGTTGCATTTTTCTGCTGTTTTTGTATTAATAAAATACTTTCATTTAATGAAAAAAAAATAAAATTTAGTACTGAACAGGATACACCAGTGTCACTCAATATTTCAATTGTTAGTACTTCAGTGCTGATTTCAAAAACATGACCATTATTATGAAAAACTCACCAGCAAGACAGACAAGAGTAACTTTCATAATAATTAGGCTTTCAGCGGTATTTAACAACACTGTTAACTTTGGGGAGTATGTTGGGAAAGGAAATAGTTATTCTCCAAAACAGATGTTCAATAATAAGTGCATTTGGCAAGTCCATCTTATAATATTCATACACAGATGCAGAATGTAGAAAGCTTCATTTGCCAAATGACCTTATCACCTTCTAGATTTTTTATATCCTAAGCTCCATATGGTTAGTGCACATTGATGATAAAATCTCTGAGATAAGTAATCTCCAAAGTGATAAATTATTAGTGGGTGTATAAAACTGTGCAAAATGCTCCATTTCTCAGATTAAGCATAGCAACATGGAAGATTACAGGTTTAATTTATTTCAAATTTGTGCATTGATCTAATCGACATTTTGTATTTCTTCTTCAGCAGCAGAGTCACAAGCGCTATAGTGTTATGACTAGATTATAAATCACTGTATGCATTATGAGAGGGGGCAAGCAGATATAAATAAAGTAGGACTGTAACCCTTACATAAACAGCTGTACTAATCCATTAACATGCCTGTGGAATCTTTTGTCTGTCTGGGAAGAAACTGAGTTGAGCTGCCAGCTGTTGTTTAATAATATATTGGGGGCTGTACAAAGCAGATCTGCTTCTCATACTCAAGCTTCTCAGTGGTGTGAAGTAGTTTGTTACCACTTCACTCTATTTACAAATATGTTGCTATCTGGTTTCCGTGCTGGTACATACTGGCTCACTAATCCACTGATGTGATATAGGAGTGCTGCTGGCAGATTAAGTACTGGCTTCTTAACCTCTGACCTGAAAATTTCAATTCATGAAGCAAACCATTCAAAACAAAGACACCCGTTCAGCAATTTGAAATGTATATCCATCCCTGTCTGGTAGATTGTGTTTCTTGGACTAACAAGATCACTGCATTAGTAAATTCAGAATAAAATAAAATGTAGCACAGCAAACTTAAAATCAAATTAATTACTGGACGTTTGGATTAGTTACAGCCAATAACCGGGTCCTGGGGCCCTGATCCCAATTTCACATACCACCTTCATTTAGAAGAGTTAAAAACAATTTTCAAGCAAAAATCTTCCTAATGAATTATTTTTGGGTTCTGTTTGTTAGGAGCTTTCAGGTTCAAAGGTTCATTTAGTATCAAATCATACAAATTCTTCAGTTCTCCAGGTACCATGAAACCAAGAAAAAAAGGAAAGGCAGCACAATCGTCAACTCCCAAATCCCACCTCCTGCACAAAAAAAAAACAAACACAAAATGGAACAGGCACATTGACCCCCAAATCCCACCTCCTGCACAAAAAAAAACAAACACAAAATGGAACAGGCACATTGACCCCCAAATCCCACCTCCTGCACAAAAAAAAACAAACACAGGCAGGATTTTCTTTTAAGGAATCCATGCTGAGTTCTGCCTATCTTTTCATATGCCTCCAGGTACTCTGTAACCTCATCCTTGACAATCGACTCCAACAACTTCTCAACCACGGATGTCAAGCTAACAGGTCTATAATTTCCTTTTTGCTTCCTTGCCCCCTTCTTAAATAGCGGAGTGACATTTGCAATCTTCCAGTCCTCCGGAACCATGCCAGAATCTATCGACTTTTGAAAGATCATCACTAATGCTTCCGCAATCTCCACAGCTATTTCCTTCAGAACACGAGGGTACATTCCATCTGGTCCAGGAGATTTATCTACCTTTAGCCTATTCAGCTTCCTGAGTACTTTCTCTGCCGTAATTGTGACTGCGCACACTTCTCTTCCCTGCCACCCTTGAGTGTCCGGTATACTGCTGTCTTCCTCAGTGAAGACTGATGCAAAATACTTGTTCAGTTCCTCTGCCATCTCCTCATCTCCCATTACAATTTCTCCAGCATCATTTTCTATCAGTCCTATATCTACTCTCACCTGTCTTTTACTCTTTATATACTTGAAAAAGCTTTTAGTATCCTCTTTGATATTATTTGCTAGCTTCCTTTCATAGTTAATCTTTTCTCTCTTAATCACCTTCTTGGTTTCCTTTTGTAAGGTTTTAAAAACTTCCCAATCCTCTCTTTTCCCACTAATTTTTGCTTCCTTGTATGCCCTCTCTTTTGCTTTAACTTTGGCTTTGACTTCTCTTGTCAACCACGGTTGCATCCTTTTTCCACTCGAAAATTTCTTCTTTTTTGGAATATACCTGTCTTGCACATTCCTCATTTCTCGCATAAACTCCAGCCACTGCTGCTCTGCCGTCTTTCCCGCCAGTGTCCCTTCCAGTCAACTTTGGCCAATTCCTCTCTCATGCCACTGTAATTTCCTTTTCTCCACTGAAATACCGATACATCGGATTTCGGCTTCTCTTTTTCTAATTTCACAGTGAACTCAGTCATGTTATGATCACTGCCTCCTAAGGGTTCCTTCACCTCAATCTCTCCAATCACCTCCGGTTCATTACACAATACTCAATCCAGTACAGCCGATCCCCTCCTGGGCTCAACAACAAGCTGTTCTAAAAAGCCATCTCGCAGACATTCTACAAATTCTCTCTCTTGAGATCCAGTGCCGACCTGATTTTCCCAATCTACTCGCATGTTAAAATCCCCCACAATTATCATAACACTGCCCTTCTGACAAACCTTTTCTATTTCCAGTTGTAATTTGTAATCCACATCCCTGCAGCTGTTTGGAGGCCTATAAATAACTGCCATCAGGGTCCTTTCACCCCTGCTATTCCTTAGCTCAACCCATAAAGATTCTGCACCTTCCGATCCTATATCACCTCTTTCTAATGATTTAATATCAGTTCTTACCAATAAAGCCACGCCTTCCCCTCTGCCTACCTTCCTATCCTTCCGATACACCGTGTATCCTTGGATGTTCAGCTCCCAGAGACATGCATCCTTTAGCCAGGTCTCAGTGATGGCCACAATATCATACCTGCCAATCTGTAGCTGTACAACAAGATCATCCACCTTATTCCTTATGCTGCGGGCATTTAAGTACAACACCTTAAGACCAGTATTTGATACTTTTTGCTTTGATTTCACTTCAACTTTATTGCACTGCAACTCATCCCAATGGCTACAAATTTGCCCCATCACCTGCCTGTCTTTCCTGACATCTTTACTGTGCACTATCTTAGATTTATTTCTGTTTTCCCCTTCCTCCGCTCTATCATTCCGGTTCCCATCCCCCTGCCAAATTAGTTTAAACCCTCCCTAACAGCTCTATTAAACTTTCCCGCCAGGATATTGGTCCCCTTCAGGGAATAACAGTTAGGAAATGATCAAGTCAGGCTGCTAGAAATTCACAACTGGTCATTAGTACTAAAGAACATTTGCTTGCAGCAGCAAATTATTCTCTGTCACCTTCAACATGCAGTCATCAACATACAGTACATAGATTGCTACTGACTTCAGGTGCATTTCTAGGGAACCAATATTAATGAAATCAAATTACAGTAACTATAGGAAAATGTTTCACAGAAATGCTCTAAGTTATATCCTGCACAGGGAAGTTTTATTTTTTTTAAAATCCTGTTCAGTATTTGACTTGTTTTCACCGCATTTCCTTGTCTCATCTGTGAGTTAAGCAGAAGTCCCTTCCAGTTCTATGACAGTTTTATGTTGCACACCCCTACCATACAATTGAGCAGTTTAACAATGATGAATGCCTTGCTGTTTGAATCTTAGCTATTTCAGTCCTGCCGAAGAGTTTCGGCCCAAAACATCGACTGTATTTTTTTACATAGCTGCTGCCTGGCCTGCTGAGTTCCTCCAGCATTTTGTGTGTGTATTTCAGGCAAAGTTAGTTTTCTTTAATCACTGACTAGTCGTGTCAGAATTCAGACAGAAAATGAAGTAAAAAAAGCACTACTTAATAAATTCACATACTATATGGTTATGTAATTCTCTGTACAAGTCTATTTATACCAGAGCAAAGAATGTAGGCCATGGTTAAATAATGAAATAGAAAATGAAGACCGATTCATCTTCAAAATTGTTCAATTTGTCATTGTTGCTTAATCGGCAATTCCCTTTAAGAAACAAAGTTTATGATGAAGCCAAATGTAATTTTCTGTGCTTGGACTGTGCTGAACATCCAAAGGCTTTTCTTTTGTCATTTCATGATCCCTTATCTTCTTGAGCTGTGCTGTCAAATTCTTTTAACAGAAGCATCTATGTAATTGCCACAGCATAACTTGTTTATGTCTCAGTTGTTCCTTGTTTTATCTTTTACCTGTGCATGCTGAAATATGCTGGAGCAGCTTTGGGTTGACAGCAAATCTCTCGTGTGATAAATCCGGAAAAAGTTAACCATTTGTATCATTTAAGCTTACAGATGGTCGGAGAATTTGGGAAATGGTGATTCAATGAATGTTGCTTATGAAAGGAAATGAACGTTGAGTTACGTAACTGGCAACAATGACTATCAATCGAGTCAGGTTATATAAAAACAACCAAACATTTGTTAAACACGGATAAACAATAAAAAACAAACGAAAACCTTAACCGGAAGTTAACTGCTATGCAGCTGTTCAACAAATCGTCACTCGCTACTGGTTCTTAAAACGATAAATGCGAAAACAGTTCTCAAAGCGGTAAAGTCAAATACAGTTCTTAAAATGGTAAATTCCAAAGTCCAACAGATTTATACATTCATTTGGGAGAGACTTCTCTGGAGAAGGATTCCTTCATAGACGCGACTTTCCTGCTAGTTCTGTCCAAAGGATTCACGATGAAGGAAATAAATGGCTTAAAACAACTGACCTCAATTCCTTCTAGAGAGCAAATCCTGCGTGAACTTCCTTGCTCTTTCGGCAGGAGTTATCTTCGATGCAGGTCGCTACTTCTTCAACGAAGACTCAATAAGTTCGATCCTTTGTTAAACTACCGAACATTTCCAACTTCTCTTAATCCTTCATATCCTGTACTTCGATAAAGTCTTCACTCTCTAATACTACTGAAAAGGTACATCAACAAATCTGGCAGAAAGGGTAAACTGCCAATCCAGCACTATTGTACCTTACAATAGAACATAAAAGTCCGTTTTAAAAATGAAACTGCGTCATAAAACAAATACGCAATAGAACAGAGACATGGATGAACGTTCTAGCTGGAAAAACTAACTGCGTCACCAGAGGTCTTCCCTTTTATACCCGTGGTGAACATGTCATCACGTGACCTCACATAGGCAGGAAAATTACATCAGGTGACCTCCAAAAGACCATTACACCATTCTCACAAGAAAGTCACAAGATATCCTTGAGGTATGTAACAGTTGGATGTCAAATTTCCAATAATGGCAGCTTGGTAGCATGTAAAATAAAGAAGGAAATTAGCTTTGAAAATCTTTCATTCCCTTAAAAGTCTGGGATGATATCTGTCCTTGTAATATTCTGATGCAGCTTCTGTCAATTTGATGAATGTTGCATGAAACATAACCTAAAGGGTAGGTTAGGTCCTTAAAAAGGAAAGTTTGACCATTTTTCTTTACACAAAAACTACAGAGTAATACAGCACGAAAACCATAGAGTAATACAGCACGAAAACTAAAGAGTAATACAACACGTAAACCATAGAGTAATACAGCACGAAAACTATAGAGTAATATAGGGCAAAAACTATAGAGTAATACAACACGTAAACCATAGAGTAATACAACACGTAAACCATAGAGTAATACAGCACGAAAACTAAGGAGTAATACAGCACGAAAACCATAGAGTAATACAGCATGAAAATTAAAGAGTAATATAGGGCAAAAACTATAGAGTAATACAACACGTAAACCATAGAGTAATACAACACGTAAACCATAGAGTAATACAACACGTAAACTATAGAGTAATACAACACGTAAACCATAGAGTAATACAACACGTAAACTATAGAGTAATACAGCATGAAAATTAAAGAGTAATACAGCACAAAAACTAAAGAGTAATACAGCACGAAAACTATAGAGTAATACAGGGCAAAAACTATAGAGTAATACAGGGCAAAAACTATAGAGTAATACAGGGCAAAAACTATAGAGTAATACAGGGCAAAAACTATAGAGTAATACAGGGCAAAAACTATAGAGTAATACAGGGCAAAAACTATAGAGTAATACAGCACGTAAACCATAGAGTAATACAGCATGAAACAGGCCCTTCAGCCCAACTTGCCCATGTCAACTGCAGCATCCTCCCTGCTCGTCCAAGTTGCCTGCGTTCAGCTAATAACCCTTCAAGCTCTTCCCATCCATCTTAAATGATGCTATTGTACCCTTCATTTTACTTCCTCTGGCAGCTCAGTCCAGGTTCTCATGACCTTCTGTGTAACAAAGTTATCTCACAGGTCTCTTTTAAATCTCTCCTCCTATCTTGCATCTGTGCTCTCTCGCTTTAGACTCCCCAAACCTTGGGGATAAGACTATGATTGTCCACCATAACCATACCCCTCATGATTTTATACAGCTCCAAGAGGTCATCCCCCTTTCCCCTGCACTCCAAGGAATAAAGATCCAATGTGGCCAATCTCTCCCTATAACTCAGGCCCTCTAGTCCTGACAGTATCCACATAAATCTCTTCTGTGCCCTTCCTAGCTAGACAATGTTTTTCCTATAACAGGGTGACCAAAATGGTACACAGTTCTCCAAGTGTGGCATCACCATCAATTTATATAGTTGGAATATAATGTCTCTCCTTCTAAACTCATAGCCCGGACTAATGAAGGCCAGCATGCTAAATGACCTTCTCCACCCTTATACTTTAATGTTGAGCTGAAATGATGGAGACATCTCAATCACATGGCAAGAGACAATGCTTCATGGAGGAACTCACTCCGGGGAGAATTTAAGAACTCTCAAATTGTATTCATTCACTTAGCTACATTTACTCCAGTTAAATAGCTACATTTTATTTGTCCTGGAAGCAGGTTCATCTCTACACCCTAACTACAAATCCCTTGAAAGGTTAAGAAAGCCAACAAAACTTCCCCCTTTTGCTTCATCAGAGATTTACTTTTATCCTCTGCTGTTCTCCTCCCCCCCCCCCCGGTATTCCCCTTCAGACACGCCAGCCTTCACTTTCTATTGCTTTCCTATTGCACGTCAACAGCCAGCCACAACTGGAAGCCAATCAACAGTGGGACTTGATTGCTTTCACCATAATTACTTAATCCTTTGTAACTTTAGCCACTTGCAGACACAGAATAGCACAGGCACAGCTGCTCTGTTTCTGTTAGCTTTTCCACTCCTCCTAATTTGCCCCCTTCTTTTCCTGAAGTCACAACACATGCTGAGATGAGGATCCAAGGACAGCACTTATCCTCTGCTACTCTGGCTAAGAGGCCAAATGTGTCAACGTTGTTGGCAAGTGTTAACAGGCTGAGTCGCCGGGGCAACCGAGCAGAGAGCTGACAAGATGTCATATGTAGTGAACGCTGCGGACACCTTACTGTGAACTCCGCTGAATAGCAGCCAGAGAACTGGTATTTGAAGTCCTTTAGTGGTCTGACTGGGTTTCCGATTATTATTTAATGGTAGCAGACCATACAAATCCAGTAGTGTCATTGCAATTACTGAAGGCAGCTTTTTATGTTACATTACTGCTACTTTTATAGAGCAGTCTCATATTCCCCAGAAGTCAGAAGAATATGGAGCTCTGTAGGATGTTAGCAACTGTAGAGAATTCACAAAGTGTATCCTGAAGTGTTTACAAACCTACCCCACCAAGTAAATATGGCAATGTGACTATTTGAATTTTGAAGAAGACTGTTCTGGAAGCTGAGATTAGCTAATGCTGACCTGTAGTGGTGTGTAGCATATTTCAAAGGACATAATTATTAATCACCAACGGTTTATTGCAGACTTATAAAAATTCCAATAATGATAAATTAAGCTTTCAGGAAAATAGAACCGAATTGTGAGAGTAGATTCTGTCTGAATGATTCTAATTTCAAGGAAAGTTGTGTTAGGTTACTCCACAGTACACAGCAAATGATCCATTTTACAATGCAATCTGTCAAATGGTTATAGAGTAGAACAAATGAGCAACAGCATTCCAACAATGTTACAGTCTTTAAAAAATGCTGAAGTAGTTCTACATTCTTATAATTATTCTAGTCGGTAAGTGTCTATGAAATAAACTGGAGGGATTTCCAAAAGATTGATCTTCTGCTTGCCTGCTGTTTACCTGTTTCAGATGTCAGCAGATGACAAACTGATCAATCATAGAGCATTTTTTTGCTTCTAGAATCACTTTTGCCAGTAGTGAAATCTTAGCACGAAAACTTAAATTGCATGTGACTATAATTACATTTGACTTACAAATAAGCCCTGCTTGGTTCTAAACTGAATTGTGAATGATTGAAACACTACCTTCTGCCAGCAGTCAGTAATTGATCACCCTGACTCTCACCATATCAACGTCACCAGCTAATTTTCCCTCAGTGTTATCAAACCTCAATGTATCACCATTGTATAACGAACCATAATGAAAAGTAATAACAGTACATAGTGTGACGAAAAACCAAGTTATCAGAAGATTGATGCTAATGAGAGAGAGATAAGGGAGACAAATGGAGAAACGTTCAAAATGTTGATGAGAGAGGAGAGAGATTAACGAAAAGAGACACAATTCAGAATATTGACAGACCGGTTGCTTTGAACCTGAACTGTTTGAAGTTTGATGGACAGGCAATACCCCAGCAGAGGGATAAAAAGAACAGGTTCGCTAAGGCATGACAAACACCACGAGATCACGAGATAACGAGACCCTGGAAGAGTGGTGTGCCCCCACAAGTTGGTGAAAGCTTGGAGGTCCGGTTCATCGGAACCGACCATAGACGCACCGGTTGCAAAGGTACGATCGGTGGGAACCTGGTGTGTGTGTCCGCCCTTGCCTGGGTGCCGGGTTCACCGCGGAAGAACAGTCGTATTCGGAACGGAGGGGTCACAGTCGGTGACCACAGTGGGATAGAAGACATAAAAGGGTCCGCCCGAAACCACCTGTGAACATCAAAGGTCTGCTTGAATCAAATTTGCATCTCTCTCTCTCTCCAACGGCACAACAGCGATTACTGTGAACTGTACTAAGCTGAACTGAACTCTGTGTCACTTGAGACTGATCATTTTACCCCTAGACTGCGATAGAGCTTGGTTGATTCCTATTACCCTAGTTCTGTGTACATGTGTGTTTTATCATTGCTAACCTGTTGCATTTATATCCTTACAATTGGAATACTGTGTTACTTATTTCTTTAATAAAACTTTATTAGTTTCGAGTAAACCAGACTCCAACTAGTGGTCCATTTCTGCTGGTTTAGCAACCCAGTTACGGGGTACGTAACAATAGTAAGTTCCACAAAATGTTGTCAATTATGTCCAATAAACATAATCCAGATGAAAGGTGCCAAATAGAAAGTCTACCTAACAGGAACTTCCATACAAAAAAATCTGGTGAAAATTAATAGGCAAGGACAAATGGTGAACTTTGCTTGCAGAAAACTGTAAATTCCTTGGTGCAAAAATTTTAGGTTTAAGATTAAAGCAATAACCTCCTAATTCAGAGGCAGAAGTACAACCAACAGGGCTAAACCTTGATTTGTGTACCTCATAAGGAAAACGTCTCATTTGTAATATAATTATTAGCTTATTTCTAAAGCATGTAAATCAGTTGATTGTATCAGTTATGATGGTGATGTTGGATTTGTTAACAGATGAAACAGAATTCCTTAATATTTTTTATAAGTAAAATTGGCTCTCATTTCCTTTTAAAAAAATCTTTGTTGTTTGTTCCTTGCTTCTACTTGGTGGGTTCGTTATCAGGGGAATACAGATGGAAGTTGCTAGGAGTACTAATAATGCTGATATTCAAAAAAAAAACTAAATTAGTTTCCTTGTAAGTGATTCAATCTTAAAAATAATCTAATCATGCTGCCAAATAAAGAATGAGTTTATGGCTCAATCACATATGACGTAGGGAAGAACCGACAACTTCATAAAATATCACCATAATCTACAGTACCAGCCTGATCTGGATAACTGACTTGCTCTAAGAATCAAAATAAAACTATAGCTCGAGGGACAGGGATGACTAAAACATTCCCCGTGGTTTGGATTGCATTACATGATAGAATCTATACTGAGAGGAATGGTACAATTAAATATAATTGCCTTGTAAAGTCATAGAGTCATATTCATACTACATAGAAACAGGCCCTTCAGCCCAACTGACTTATGCTGATAAAGGTTCCTATCTAAGCTAGTCCTATCTTCCCACATCTGACTCATATCCCTCCAATCCGTTCCTATCCATGTACCTATCCAAACAGCTTTTCAATAGCGTAAATCTCCTGTCTCATACACTTCCTCCAGCAAAACATAGCATATCCTGACCACTTAAAAGTTGCCCCTCAGGTCCTACTAATTCTTTCCCCTCTCACCTTAAATCCATGCTCTGTGGTTCTGGATTCACTGACACTGGGGAAAAGACTGCGTATTGACCCTATCCAATCTCCTCATGATTTGATGCACCTCTATAAAATCATCTCTCATTGCGCTAGGCTCCACTGAAATCTCAAATTGCTCCATCTTCTCCATAACTCAGTCCCTCGAATCCCAGCAACATCCTTGTAAATCTCTTCTGCACTCTTTGCAGCTTACTGAAATCCTTCCTGCAGCAGGGTTACCAAAACTGAGCACAATATTCAAAACACAGCCACAGCAGCATCCTGTACATAACATTCTCACTTCTATACTTAATGCCCTAGCTAATAAAAGGGCAGCATGCTAAAAGGCATCTTCACCACCCTGTGAAGCCCGCTTTCAGGGAATCACATATTTACTTACAGTTCCCTTTTCAGTACAACACTTCCCAGGGCCCTACATTTCACTGTGAAAGTCCTACCTTCACCTGCTTGGCATTAATCATTATCAGAGCAATGAAGACCAAGTTTTCAGGCAAACTAGATTAAGAGAGTGTACAAACAGGTCTTATTTAAATTTACAGTGTATGTAAGCAAATGCAAAAAGTATACCAAGCAAGATTGGTAAACTTCAGATGTAATTAACTAGAATTTCAATGTACTCAACCATTCTGAAACATTTTCACACCATTACAACAAGTGACGGACAACACCTGTAATAAGATTTAGCTCCCTCAATTCACAAGCAGTAATGTCTGAATTAAAACTCTTGGATAATCCAGCCAGTATATTAATCCACAAAATAGGTGAAATCTTACCAGCATCTTCAACTGAGAAATAGAAGATATCACTGGTGGCATTTTCACCTTCACGTAGAACATAAGAGATCTTCATGTCATCGATGTCAGCTGTTAAAATAGAATTGGCAGGCAATGAATTTGATGCACTATCAAGTGAATCATTATCTTCTAAACGCACATCAAGTACGGTGGATTCTGGTTAACTGGGCAATTGGTTAATCAGGGCAGTTGTGTATTTGCGACAATTCTTAAAGAACAAAAACTAAATTGAGAAAATAGCTGGGATTCTTTTCGTAGCAGTCATAGTCGTAGTCATACTTTATTGATCCTGGGGGAAATTGTTTTTTGTTACAGTTGCACCATAAATAATTAAATAGTAATAAAACCATAAATAGTTAAATAGTAATATGTAAATTATGCCAGGAAAAGTCCAGGACCAGCCTATTGGCTCAGGGTGTCTGACCCTCCAAGGGAGGAGTTGTAAAGTTTGATGGCCACAGGCAGGAATGACTTCCTATGACGCTCTGTGTTGCATCTCAATGGAATGAGTCTCTGGCTGAATGTAATTTAGGTTATTTGGGACCCTATGTCACTTAACTGGGGAAGGAGACTGTTGCTGAACAGTTTCTAACTGATGTAGTTAAATGCTATACCGTGTTTAGACCAATCAGTTTTTAAATAGCATCAGTTGCATGTCTTTGTGTTCGAAAAGTAGCGATTTTTGCCACTGACAGTTAGCAAGAAATAAGCAGTAAGACAATTCAGAACTGTTTTGCTTGCTGCTGTTTCAAGCATTCAGGCTTGGAGATGCCAGAAACGGCCAGGAGTGAAAATGAAACAATTTCACTACTTTAACAAGTTAACAATTACGAAGTATTTTAAGGTACTCACAATCATCTTGAACATTACAATGAAAATGAAGAATTGGAGGATGCAATCACCTAAAACATGATATGAAGGTAGTCTACTATCTGCACTGTGTGTTAGTGCTGATTTGTTCACTTGCAGCCAATCGCAGAACATGGTGAATGAATTCCACCATCCATAAATGTTAGGAACTAATACACAGTTGTATAGTACTGTAGGGGTATTAAAGGTGTTCTAATTTGTTCTGTATTTCAGTTAAATACATAAATTGTCACTTAGTTAAACAGTAGCTCATCTTTTTTATATACCTTTTAACTATTTCTATGAAACTTTGGCTAATGGGGGTAGCCACTTAATTGGGTCAAAATGTACTGGTCCCAATGTGCCCCAATTTACCAGAATCCACTGTATATGAAGTAAAGCTAAGTGAAAAAAATGTTAACGTTCCAATAAAGAAGTTAGCTAGTTAATACATGTTTAAAATCAGCGCTTGAAAAAAGAGGTACAAATTATCATTCTTTGCAGAAGTGTGGTAGATGGGAAATACTAGAAGTAACAAGTCAGAAAGTAACTGTGAAATAATTAGCTAAATTCATGTTTTAGTGTTGTGCCTTTTCATGAATTTCTAATGACCCTCTTTCTCACAGCACCGGTCTGTAATTCTACCACAACTGATTTTTTTAATAGTAACATTATTCTGAGCAATCTTTAACAGTAAAGTGTTGGGAGATGTGGTGCGGATGCTCTTAATGCTGAGCAGAGAGAAATAGAGAAACACAAACTTAGGGAAAGACCTCTATGTCATAAGATGGAAACATGACCACCAATAATCAGACAAAAACTGCAGAAATTCACAAGAGAAACAGAGGGTGTGGGTGTGAGTGAGAAGGGAGGAAAGCTGAGGCTAAAGGTGTAACAGAATTCAAAAGAGACAAAGCAATGAAAATATTTAAACGTGCTGGTAAGAATATTAAATTTAAAACAAAAATCAAAGTGGCAGAAGACCTTTTCAGTTCAAACAACATCTGTGGAGGCGCAGGGATGGTCAGCCTAATTCAAAACCTTTCATACGGACTATATACTGCTTGTACTGCTGAATTTCTCCAGCAAGTTGTTTTCCTCTTTATTTTTGCAATCTATTTGGTCTAATTATGGGTGATTGAGAATGAATTAGACCCAACATGGACAGGGATACTTGGGAGCAAGATTTATTGCAGAAGAGGAATGAGCACAGTTTTGGATAAGCCCAGGGTTTTGGATGGCAACTGCAATGAGAGAGTATCGGAAGAGTCGAATCTGCCTATGACATCAACACATATCAGAATTTCAGCAGAAGGCAAACTAAAACATGTAAAAGTCAGTTATGTTAAGGAATTAAAAGACGTTCTTTGCAATAGATAGGTTTTGCCATCAGATATTGAGCTCTTGACAAACTATCATATTGAGATTACAGTGTGGTTTAGTGATGGTTTCAATCAGGAGAAAGATAGAATTAGTGGCTTCAACCTTTCGAGTGTTAAGTTGATGGAAAAAGTGGTTCACTCTGACTAGAAAAACATACAAGGTCAGTGGATCTGTCCAATGCATAAAAACTGGTCTCTTGAGTTCATCATTATTGGAAAGAACTGGAAAAGATAGGGCTTGCTGAGTTCTGACAACCAGCACACAGAACAGGAGACCTCCAAAGGCCATTGATACAGCTGCTCGAGCTGCTACCTCACAGCTCCTGTGACTCAGGTTTAATCCTGACAGCTAGTGCCGCTGTCTGCAGTTTGCACTTCTTCTCCTGTGACCACAAAGGTACCCTCTACATGTTCAATCACCATCCACATTGCAAAGATGCATGGGTCAACGTGCTAAATGGCCCACAAAGTGTTGGTTAATGGTGGAACCTGGAAGGAGCCGGTGGGAATGAGTGGATTTTTTTTTAAATAGAATTAATGGAGGATTAATATAAATGACTGCTTATGGTCAGAGCAGACCCAGTCAGCAAGACAAAGTAATTGATTATGGACTTCAGACAGGAGTATTTGGAGAACACACATGGGTCCTCATTGAGGGGTCAGCAGTGGAAAGAGTGAGCAACTACAAGTTACCAGGCTTCCACATCTCAGAATTTTTACCCTGAGCCCAGCACACTGATGAAGCCATAAAGAAGGCATGCCAGTGGCTCTGTCTCATTAGGGGTCAGAGAAGATTGGTGCTTTACCAAAGGCTCCAGCAGCCTTCTACAGATGAACAGTAGAAAACATTGTGATTGGTATGCAGCCTCCAATGCACAGGATCGAAAGAGGCTGCAGAAGTTTGTAGGCTCAGCCCTTTCCATCACAGGCATGACCCTTCCCACCACTGAGAACATCTTCAAGAGGCAGTTCCTCAAGAAGGTGGCATCCATCATTAAGGATCCTCAGCATGTGGGATGTGTTCTTGCCTCATTAGTACTAGAGCCTGAAGAAACATACTCAAGCTGTTTTAGCAACAGCTTCTTCCCTCCAACATAACATTTCTAAATGGTCCAGGGGTTCCACATTGTTATTTGCCTTTTGTACTATTTATTTAATTGGTAATTTATAGCGATTTGTTGTCTTGCATTGTATTGCTACTGCAAAACAACTAATTTCATGACGTATGTCTGGTTCAAATTCACATGAAATTTAATAGATTGAAGGATGTTTTGAACAAAAACCTCAAACCAGACACCGAAATACACTCGTTCGCCACAGGTGCTTCTTTCCATGGTCTAATTTGGGGTGATGGAACAGAGAGAAAGGTGGTACCTATTTACTTGTAAGGCTGTATAAATCTGTAGTTTATTTCAAGCGTTTGAGTGGGAATCAATGGTCAGAACGACATTTAGTCGCAGTGCTTATTTCATCACAACAGGGCCAAATATTCAAAATCCAACAGTTCATTACGATTTTCACAATAGATAACAAAATGATACAGAAAATTTTATCAGACAAAGATGGCAGTTATATATTGGATACAAGATGTGAAGAATGACAATATCCAAATATTTGGAATGCTGTAATTCTTAATTATGTCTCAAGACGTTCATAATTATAATTTGATAAAATAAAACTAGTTTACTAATTATTTTTAACATGCAAAAGTCACATTACAAAATAATAATGCCATGTTTTAAACATATTAACACCATTAAACTAAAGGAACCTTATATAGATTTTTTTCCTGTGGCATAATACTATACATATTAATCATGCTTCTGTTTCTCCAAGCTTTAACTTTTGGCATGGTGACCTTAAATCATTACACCAAAAATAGCATAATTAATTAAAGTCAGTTTATGATCATCTATTCTTCTGGTTGCTCTCACATGCTTATGTTAAAAAGCTCAAAGGAATAACTTTCAATACAAGATCAGTAACTATCCAGCTAATTAATGCACAATGTGCATTGCAGTAATGCCTCAAAGAGTTGAATAGCTTTTCAAATGCCTTTACTGTCATGTAGATTGTCTCTTCAAACTGCTGAATTATGCTATGATCCTATTTTCACATAATGTAACAATTAGTTCAGTTTTTCTATAAAGGTTTGTCTGAAGGGTAAAGTATTACAATGAAATCGCATTTTAATTATTTTTAACTGCAAAGCATTCTAAAATTAAAATAATTTTCACAATCAACTGTTGTCTGGGCCATTAATGCTATGCACACCTGTTCAAAGCTCAAACTTTTTACTAAATTTTTTGAAACTTCTTTTAGGCATCTGGTAACTTTTGACTACACTTCACTAATCAGCTCTTGTTAATCTTCGTTCAACTACTTAGAATAATCACAAGTAGTGCATAAAAATCGACTGCATACCTAAAAATTGTCAAATATATACCATTGTGTCTTTGATACCACATCAGCACAACCTCTGCTTAATTACCAGAAGAAATAGGAAGTTCAACACCAGTTATACAAGAAAAGCAAATAACTGGGTCATGTATATGGCAGCTATGCATTTACATAAGCAACATAAATATGTCATTGTCTGGGGACAGACCCTACTTGCTCAGGCTGCTGTCTTTTCTAAGCTTAACATATTTGAAGACATTACCGTTTGATATAGATATTAAAAACTGTAAGGTACAGTAATTTTTATAATAAAAATTGGCTTAAAAATTTCCCACCAACCTTGACTGAATGCAGTAATGCTGTCATTTCCCAACTCGGTATTAATAATATAGCCATGCTCTGGACCTTCACAGATTCTGTACATTAGGAGTCTGTGTGGACTGTCGCGATCCTCAACCTTCAGTACCTTGCTGGTGATCATAAATCCAAGGTGGCCAGTGTGCATTATTCGAAGCGTTGAAGCCCCTTTGTTGATTACAATTTGTGGGACACCATTGTCGACAGCTGCTATTTGGATTTTCATCATCTGAGGCTTGCGGGTTTCAAACAAGGTGTCGGGGAAGACGTAGTATTCAGTATGTGTGCCATCAGTTACTGTGAAAGAGAAACTATCTTCGTTTGTCTCTGTGCCATCATGTTTGTAGCTAATAAGATTATCATTGAGGTCCTGTTTAGTGAAGCTTGAGGCTAGCTGGCTGCTGTTAAATAACAGTTGACCGTGAACTGGAACCTGGGTAATAGTAAAACGTAGCAAATAGTCTGGAGTGTCATGGTCCTCCACATTGAGTTCAAATGGAGTGATCAGTTTCATTTCCCCTTCACTCACTATCAAATCATTAACTGTGAGTATTGGTTTCTTATTGTCCACATCCATTATTGAAACTCGGAATGTACGAAAGACCGGATTGTAACCATCACTGACCTCAAACTCAAAACTGTCCATTTTCACTTCGTCGTCTGATGTATGGATGTAATAGATTTTGTTTCCTGCTAACTCGAGTTGAGTGAAAGAGGTGATTGGGAGACCAGGGCTATCAGTTTTTTCTAGATGCCCACGTCTTGGGGCACGAGTGATACTAAATCTTAAATATTCATCAGGGCTATTGATGTCAGTGGTGCTCAGCAAGTCAGTAGTCAGTGTAACTTTTCCACCTTCCTTCAGTGTGACACCTTTGTTAATTACTTCTGGGAACACTGTATCAATGCTGCCAATGCTAATGTAAAAGTAACGATCAATCAGTGGGTTGATGCCATCTGTTACGTCAAACTTAATGAGATCACGCACACCTTCTCGGCCAGTGTGAACATACTGAATCAATCCTTTATCAACTTCATCCTGGGTAAAATTCATACCAACTATCAGGTTCTGATCCACACCTCCATCTTTCATCAAATGTTGCAATAAACCTTGGCTTTGGCTGTAGCGAATTACATAAGTCAATGTTTTGTCCTCAGAATCCAAGTCTGTTGCTTTTAGGACTTTGTCAGTTATTATTTTTGTTTCACCTATTTCAACCTCCAGGCCATCATTTATAGTCATTCGTGGCGTCTCGTCATCAACAGGGATTATCATGATGGGGACTGTCTTATCTACATGATATTTGCCATCTGTAAGTCTGATATCAAAGCCGTCTTCTTTAGTTTCGGAATCATCGTGTTCATAGATGACAGAAGAGCCAGTTGAGATGTCCTCCAGAGTAAAATTTTTGATTGGCACAGTACCATGTGCTAACTGCTGAACAAACTGGCCATGCTTTGGTGGTTTTGTGATGATAAAGTAAAGTTTGGCAGAAGGGATATCTGCATCAGCTGCATTCAAAATTGGGCTGTCAACAACAAGACTCATCCCTTCCATCACAACAAACTCACGGACAAAAATCTCGGGCTTTTCATCATTTGTTGGAGTGATGACAATTGGAAAGAACTGGAGCTGAGAGAAGTTAATGCCATCCGAGCAGTGGAAGGCCAACCTGTCCTCAACCTTTTCAATGCCCTTGTGAATACTTTGCACATAGTAGATGTGACCATCTCGAATATCTTTCATTGTGAAAGCTGTAATGGGCATGCCACTCCTTGACCTCTCAGACCCTGGTGCTGGGGAAATGTTTTCAACATAACCCGATGTTGATTGAACAATTATGGTGCACAGGATAGCATCACTGGGGGTGTCCACATCTTTAGCATTTAAATTTGCCATTGTAAGTACATTCTTTTCCCCTTCCACCACTGTATATTGCTCACCAACAGTGACTTCGGGTGCCACACTGTCTACAGGTAATATGGTAACTTGAATTCTGACGCCTCGTACTTTATTTCCACCGGCAACCCACTCATCCGACAAGTCAGACACAGTCAAGTTGAAAGAATCCCGTTTCCTCTGAGTACCAATTTCACCGCTGGTATGAGCGTAGACCACAGCCCCATTGATTATATCCTCCTGGGTAAATCTCTCCACAGGCAACCCGTTTACTAATATCTGCCCAAGATTCGGGGCATTCTCCACAATGAATGTCAGCATTAAGTCGTCGGTATCTTCGTCAGTGCCCTGAATGACATTGGTGGTAATTTCAGTGGCTCCGTTTTCGAGGACATCGACGTGGAATCCAACTTGCCCTTCGAGAAGAGTAATAGTTGGCTTCTCGTCATCCACGGGTCGCACTGTGACTCTGACGGTCACCGGCACTTCGTGTACCCCGTCGGCAACATTGAGTTTAAAGGAGTCTGTGGTGGACTCGTCACCGCTGTGCCGGTACACAATCTGTCCGCTTGTAATATCTTCCAAGACGAACGATTCGCCCGCGGAAAGGTCGACTCCCCCATACCGAAGGCGGCCGTGCTCCGGGGTCTGAGTCAGGATGAAGGTAAGCCTGTCTTCATCTGTGTCCGGGTCGCTAGCGTCCAACTGGGCGTTGGTCAACGCAAACTCCCCGCCCTCGGTGACGGTGAAGCCGGTGTTAGTGATCTGCGGGGGCTTGTTGTCCACCGGCTGCAGGAGGATGGTGAAGGTGCCTGTGGCGCTATTGCCCGCCGGGTCCTGCACCGAGTAGATGAACTGCACCACCCTGGGAGTGATGCCCAGCTCCTGATCCGGGGGCCGGTATGAGACCTTGTGGTGGTTCACCTGAGCCTGGGTAAACTCGCCGACGACCTCCTCCAGGTTCTCGGTCAGCACCAGGTCCCCAACCCTCACTGGGTTGTTCTCGTCCGAGTCGGTGGGTGGGGAGAGGACGGTGTACCTGAGGAGCCGGTCGTCCGAGTCGAGGTCGGAGTAGCGTAGGAACTTCTTGCGGAGCAGGCTGGGTTCGTACTCCCTGACCACCATTTGGAGGCTGGTGCCTGGGAAGAGTTCGGGGGGCAGGTCATCGAGCGACTGCACCCTAACGATCAGGGTGTGCTCCCCGGACTGGTTGGGCGGGTCGTTGTCATCCTGCACACGGAAGGTCAGGGAGTCCATCACGAAGCCGGTACTGTGTGGACCGATGTATCGGTAGTACAGCTTGCCGTCCAAGATATCCTGCTGGGTCCACTGGGTCACCTCCTTCTCGTAAAGCTGTTGGTCACCCATGTGCCGCCAGCCGGAGATATCTTCTGGCCGCTCAGCTTGCCTCAGAAACAGGACCCCCACTGGGGAATAGGGGCGCTCCAGTACGAAGCGGATGGTCGAATCCTCGGAGTCGATGTCGCTGGCGCTCAGGACGAAGGGCGAGATCTGGTGCACATGGTGCTCCAGTAGCACTAGGCCGGTGTTGGCGTTCAGCACCGGGGGCTGATCGTCGGTGGGCGCGATGCTGATGGGGAAGAGGAACTCCACGCGGTGGCGGCCATCGCTCATACGGAAGATGATGTTGTCACTGTGGGTGTCGCTGCCGTCGTGCTGGTAGACCACGAGGCCGGCGTCGAGCTCGGCCGGGGTGAACCAGGTCCGGGGCTCACCCAGCACGCTAAGCTGGCCGTGCCTGAGGCCGCGCAGCACGCCGATCCGTACTCGCTGCAGGTCGTCCTCGTCGCTGACGCGCAGGTTGCGGACGCTGGACAGCGGCCGCGACTGACCCTCGAACAACAGCTGCCCGGTGTTCCTGGTGGCCACTGGCGCCAGTGTGTTCATGGGCTTCACCACGATCATGAAGGCGAAGGTCTCCGAGACGGCGCCTTCGGCGTCTACTACCTGTAACTCCAACTGGAAGATCCGCTCTGTGTCCGAGTCCGCAGCCGGCGGCTTGTAGGCGATCTTCAGCTCCCTTATGTCCCTTTGGTAGAAGGAGGTGATGGGCAGTTTCTGGTCGTCGGTACTGATCAGGTGGCCTTCCCTGGGACCGAGGGGTGAAGTGACGTTGAAAATCAGCTGGTCGGGGTCGGTCTCCAGGTCTTCAGCCGCTAACATGTCGCTGGTGACGGCCGTCAGCACAAACTGGTCCACCTCCATCATCATCATGGCCAAGAAGCTGGGTTTAGGCGGCGTGTTCTCGGCACCCTGGCGGATCCTGACCATCATCTGGAAATACTCCCGTCTTTCCGGGGTCCCGTGGACGTCCATCAACTCCACGAGCATGGGGATGTAATCCCTGTTGGGGGAACTGGTGCTCGCCGTGTGCTGATAGCGGACGCCCCCGTTCACGAAGGCGTTGCATTCTACCATCTGCCCGCTGCCAGTGAAGTTTAACAGCCTGCCGTAACGGGGCAGCCCGCCCGGCCCCAACAGCGCAGTGATCTGGCAGGTCACCGAGTCACTGTCGAAGGTAAAGCCCAGCACCTTGCTATCAATAGGGTTGGTTACGCCGTTCAGTCTCTCCACGACCAGCGGAATGTTGCGGGTGAGCACCTGCAGTTGCTGGAACACCACCTGGACCTCTATCAGGAACGGGCGGATGATGGTCTCCGTCTGGGTGTCGTAGCGGAGCTGCAGCCTCACCCGGTCTCTGCTCGGACTTCTGGAACCGAAGTGGGTATACTTTACATCTTTCGGCCCAAATTCGCAGGGGAATTTTTTAGGAGACAACGTGCCGGGGGTCTGAGACAAGGGATCGTTCTCCAGCACCGTAACCAGGCACCTGTCTCCCGGACGCACTTGGATCACCAGGTCGCTGACCGGGTCGATGTGCACCGATCTGCCGAAGGGCACTCTCACCAAGTTGTTGGCGATCAGCACCGTGTCGGTGGTCGGTCCGTCGATCAGAGCGGACTCCGACTCTTCCTCGGCGTTCAGGGCAGCCAGGGAACACAGGTAGAGAGCACACAACACCGGCCAGCGGCTACCCGCACCTGCCCGTGGTTCCGCGGTACCCATCGGTTCTGACCGCAGCTGGTTACGAGTCCCGGGGGAGCTCCAGCCTCTGCGCTGCGGATGTGGATGCAGCTGTTAGGAGCATGTGGAAAATAAACTGCTCCCTCACGTAGCGCTTGCTCCAGGTAATGAAGCCAAGACCGTGCCCGCCCCCGAGAGACAGAGACCCCGCCTCCTGGAAGACCCTGGGAAACACTGCCCTCGCCCCTCGTCCCCACCCCCTGGGAAACACTGACTGACCCCCAGTCTTCAGACCTGCGCCGCCCTCACGCACAGGTAAAGGAGCCGCCTCTAGATTTGACAATTGGCTTGTCGGGGTGTCCAGCCAACCAATCAGATGGGCGGAGAAATGCAATTAGACAGTTCGCACCTGATGTCGCGCTGACTTGCAGCGCGTTTGATTTTCGTGTCGTTCAGTGAATTTGAAATAACTACTGAAAAAGTAAGCTATCGCGCTAAACAGAGCAGCCGTGCGTCATTCTGAACTTGTGTTGAGTTCATACTTACATTTCAACTTCACAACAGTGGATCAATTTTCCGCAACCTGTAATTTTTCTCGCTGGAAATTGTCAATTCACGGCAACTGCATCAAACAAAGTGATCTACCATTTCCAGTTGTAAAATATAGTAAAGTGGCTGAGCTGTCTTTTTAGTCCAGAAATGGTGTGTCGATTTTTAAATTCATATTTAGGCTGTTGGTCTTTGGTATCGGTCTTGATTCCCACAGCGCCCTTGACTGGTAATAAAAGGAATTCGCAGCCAGACAGAAATGAAGAAAATATACATTTAAAAAAAACAGATTTCAGCTTCAGATTATTATTGGGACAGAATGACGAAAGAATGAAAGCAATTGGAAAGGGGGCGGTGAATTGAAAATCGTCTGCACGATCAATGAGACAAAAAGTCAGAAGAGAAAAAGCAAATGCAGCAGCAAAATGCCAACAAAACAGCCAGAACCGGTAAAAAAAAACCTACAGTAGTATAATAACTGACATTATATCCACTTTTAAATCTTTATGTGGTGAAAGTGTCAATTCTGCAAAGAAGCTGAAATAGCAGCAACATTTATGAGGTATTTGGACAGACACATGAGCAGGGATACAGACCACATTCATGCAGATGGGATTTGTTAGACTGGGTCATGGTCAGCATAGAAATGGAGGGCCAAATGGCCTGTTCCTGTGCTGTACAGTTATAAGAGATAGTTCAGTACTGAACTTGGATTAGAAACACAAGCATTTCCAATGGGGCAATTTATTTTACTTGTGCCTGGCTGATTTGTTCAAACTCAATTGAGCCTTGGAGCAATCGAGAATCTAAGACTTGCTGACAGGCCCACAATGATCAGTGCACTATTCTTTATTTGATTCACCAGAACACTACTGAAATGCTCGGCACTCAGATCGATGTGGGATTGATGAGGAATCCTGTATTGGGAATTACTTAGCAAAGGGGGAAATCAGCTCAGCTTATTAGTTTTGGTTTAGGTTACTGTTTAATTATTAATATTTTGTGTTTTCAATAAACATTTTTTAATATTTTTCAATTACTTACTTCAATATTCTGTTGGCTAGTTCAGCAAAATCCAACCCCAGCTGTGCTACGTCCAACCAGAGGAACAACATCAGAAGATTGGTTCAAATACCGTAGAAATACTGTGTTCTAAATGGTGCCACAATAACTAGGTAAATGAGCAATCTAAATTAGTAAATTGGTGTATTGTTTTCAGAAGTATGTCTTGCACACCATCTACATAGAACCATTCATTACACAGTGCACTGAGATACTTTATACTTTATGCTTTATTGTCGCCAAACAATTGATACTAGAACGTAAAATCATCACAGCAACATTTGATTCTGCGCTTTCCACTCCCTGGATTACAAATCAATAGTAAATATTAAAAATTTAAATTATAAATCATAAATAGAAAGTAGAAAAATGGAAAGTAAGGTAGTGCAAAAAAACCAAGAGGCAGGTCCGGATATTTGAAGGGTACGGCCCAGATCCGGGTCAGGATCCGTTTAGCAGTCTTTATCACAGTTGGAAAGAAGCTGTTCCCAAATCTGGCCATATGAGTCTTCAAGCTCCTGAGAGGGATGAGGGACGAAAAGTGTGCTGGCTGGGTGGGTCGTGCCCTTGATTATCCTGGCAGCACTGCTCCGACAGAGTACAAGGTTAAACAATAACAGAGGGCAGAATAAAGTTTTACAGTACAGGGAAAGAGCAGTACAGATAGACATTAAGTTGCAACGTCACCATGAGGTAGATTGTGAGGTGAAGAGTCCATTTTATTGCACTAATGAGCCTATCAATAGTCTTATAAAAATGGGATAGAAGCTGTCATTGAGACTGATGGTATGTGCTTTAAGACTTTTATATCTTCTGCCCTGTGAGAGTGGGGAGTCAAGAAAGCATACAGGTTAGGTGGGATCTTTGATTATGCTTTACCAAGGCAGCGATAAGTGTAGGCGGAATTCCTGGAGGAGATGCTGGTTTCTGTGATGTGCTGAGCTGGATCCACAGAACTCTGCAGTTTCTCGCAGTTATGGGCAGAGCTGTTGCCATTTCAAGCCATTATGCATCAACAAACATTGGTGATGGTCAAAGAAAACATACCAAATTTCTTTGGACTACTGAGGAAATAGAGGTGTTGGTGAGTTTTCCTGGTCATGGCATCAACAGGCTGGAACAGGACAGGCGACTGGCGATGTTCACTCCTAGGAACTTGAAGTGCACAACCTCAGCACCATTGATGTGGACTCAAGCATGTGTACTGCCTCCCTTCCTGAAGTCAATAGTTAACTTTTTTGCTGATGTTGAGAGAAAGGTTGTTGTCATGACACCATGTTACTAAGCTCTCTCTATCTCCTTCCTATATTCTGACTCATCATTATTTGACATACAGCTGACTACAGTGGTATCATCTGCAAACTTGTAGATGGAGTTAGAGTGAAATCTGACCACGCAGTCATGACTGTACAGGGAGTAGTGTAGGGGGCTGATAACACGAACTTGTGGATCGCCAGTGTTTGGAATAATTGTGGAGATGAATTCTGTTACAGTGTGCTTTTTGTAAGTGCTTGTAACACATAAATTGCCTTCACCACCACAGAGATTTCATGATTTGACTCCGTGGCCTTTAGGATGTACTCTGATTTGTATGCATATAACTACATTGTTTTTAGCATCTCATCTAAATCTACCATTTGCTACCTTAAACCCGTGCGCCCATTTGATCTTTCATATATAAGCCATGATATTTTGATACATCTATCATATCCTCCCAGCATTTAATTTTAAAATATAAGGATTACTTGAAATTATAGCTATATACAGTCTTATTTTTAAACAAAAAGTATCAGAACCATTTGGTAAGAAACAATCAATGTGAACAGACGAGTGTTTTAATAGGCTGATTTAAAACATACTGCTTTGCAGCTCCACAGACCTCGCCTATCTATATCAAGGGATGCAAACAAACTAACGTAGGATGGAAGAATCTAGTTCTCACGTTCACCACCGTGTTTATAATTAACTTTAACCTATCAGACTTCTTTTCCTTTCCTTTGTAAAGTGCTGAATGATAGTGTTAGCACATGACTGCAGTTATTAAACTCTGATTCATTTGGCCTCTGTTTTGTTGTGTATATTCCACCATAACTGAAGTGATTACACTAATAGGATTAAAACCCACTGTTCATGGCTCCATGACAAGCTTTAAAAAATAGTCTACCATGTCAATTCAAAGCAATTTACTATGAACGTCAGTGTATGGTGTTTAAGAGACTTCAGTGAGCTGGAGAACTTTTCTCATTGATGAAACCCATGGATTAAATTCACAAGTAAAGCAATAGCAGATCTGTGTGCGTTAAGTCTATCACTCTGAGAAGTCACAGGATTGGCTGGTGTCATTCAAATTTCAGTCAAGCCTCATATGTCAATGACTTCCTTATGAGCTAATCCCTGCAGTTCATTCATGGGGCACCATTAATGAAGCAACTGCTATTTTGAAGTTTAAGAACTGCGCTGCATTTAATTCTGAAGCGTCTTGGCAGAGAAAATCCCTTTTTCCAGGATTAACAATGAATGATTTTGCTCTAAGTAGAAGTGCTTTCTTAATACTTCCAGTGTAGCTGCTTCATCTTCTGAAGGTGATCCGATACTAGTAATGATCTAGTACTTCATCTTCTGAAGGTGATCCGATACTAGTAATGATCTAGTACTTCATCTCTGCAGCTGCTATTTACGTTTTAGTGGAGACAAAGGAATTCAAACTAAATGTATGAAGAGCCTCATTAGAGTTTAGTAAAGAGGAATCTTGTGCAGTGAGCACCTATGATATCATGATACACCTACAAAGCAGCCAATTGTCCATCCAATCAGAAACCACTGTATTGACTGCCGAAGGCTTTAAAACTTGTTTTTGCACTGCTCTGCTGTTGCAAAATAACACACTTTACATTATTTAAGTCTGTGATAGTAAATTCGATTCTGAACACAGATGCACAGGATAGTGAACAAGTACATCTACCTGGATAGTTTTATCTCTCTGTAGATAATAACAATGAGTTTGATTTCTTTACCCACTTTATTATCCCAATGGCCAAGTTTCAACATTTGTATATTCCAAAAAGGTTTAAGAAAAAAATCAAATACGTGATTTTTGTAAATGTTCTTCAAATAAAGCTTTTTAACAATGGCTTTGTGGTTTTCTGCAGCAATTTAGTACTGAAGAAGAATTGTACTTTATGTGGCTGAATTATTAATTGGTTTCAGGGGTGTGAGAAGAATTGCTGGCATCAGAGACTGGGAGATGGTTGTATGTGGGGTGATTGGAAGGAGGTGTGCTAGGATTGAAGGCTGGCATTTGTTCTAGGGTGGGGAATGAATCAACCATTGGCTGTCTTCTTTAAATACTATACAACTCTATTGGTTTTGTTTGACAGAAATGTTATTGCGTTGTCTTCACATGCATTTGAGCTTGCTACAGCCTAACTCAGAGGGGAGAATAGGTAGGCAAAATTAGAAACAGGAGGCAATATGTGGGGGAAAAGTAAGTAAAACAGAATGAGAGAATAGAACTCATTAGCAAATCAACAACAAGACCTACATCAGATCAACCATGATTTAAATGAAGGATCAAGAAGACTGGATGGCCAATGAGCCCATTTCCACTCCTGTTTTCTCATGTTCACCATAATGAAATCACCACAGTCTGGCACAAACAGATGGTTAGTTTATATCTAAACGTGTCAAAAATATCTTCAAATATCAAATAATCAGAGTAGGAGATACATCTGCAGGGACTGAAGAAATTTGCTTGATGTTATTTTGGGACTCAAGATTCACAGAAGAGTTCTGAGTCAAGTCAAGCAGTTTCATACAGTATTTCTCACTTTTATGGACTGAGTACAATACCAAAGGCAAGTACATAGTTAAGGATGTAAAACTAAGTAAGGAAGCCAGTCAACAAACCAAATCTGCAATGACTGTAACTGTAAGCAGTGAACATATTTTTGATGGATATATTTATGCGAATGAGTCATTTAGTGAAAGGATTTAATGATATCATAACAAGCTTATTCAATTTTTTGATGTTGGAGTTAAAATAAAGGCCTTAACTCAAACTTTTAAAGTATTTAAAATTTACTGAAAGCAGTTTTCATGATCACCTTAGAATATATTATTGCCACTAAGTGTTGTTACTGTTGCATTGGGCACTATTGAAGGGAACAACCTGCCAGACAGAAGCTGCAGCGAGCTGGTCTCCAGCACTGGGTTTGGATCTGTGGCTCAGAAGGGAAAGCAGGGGGCGGGCAGGTGCGGGGGAGACAGGTGAGCTTTAGTGATAAGGATTTGTTGGTTAGGGGACAAGGAAAGAGGTTCTGTAGATGAGAAGGAGATTCACCAGTGGTTCATTGCCTCACAGGTGCCAGGGTCTGGGACATCTCAGATCGAGTCCACAGCATTCTTAATTGGGAAGGTGAGCAGCCAGAGACTGCAGTCCATATCGGTACCAAAGATATGGGTGACAGGTCCTGCAAAATGACTTCAAGGAGTTAAGTGAGAAGTTAAAGGACAGGACCTCCAGGGTTGTGATCTCAGGATTGCTATCCGTGCCACGTAATAGTGAGGCCAGAAATAGAAAGATCATGGAGTTTAACACATGGTTACGAGGTTGGTGCAGAAAGGAGGAGTTTAGACTCTTCGATCACAGGGCTCTCTTCCTTGGAAAGTGGGACCTGTACAGAAGGGATGGTTTGCACCTGAACTGGAGATGGACTAATACCCTAGTGGGAAGGCTTGCTGGTGCTGCACGGAGGTGGAGGGTGGTGGGTTTAAACTACAGTTACAGGGCACTGGGACTCAGATCACCAGAAAAGATAATGGAGTGGTTGTGGGGAAAGATGTCATTAAGCCGACATACAAAGTCAGAAATCAAAAGGTTGAGCATGGTGGGACTAATGTTCTGAGGAGTTTTGTAGGAAAGCGGGTGAGCTTAGGGCATTGGAATTATGTCATTGTAGCCGTTAGAGGGCATGACTGGCAGCTCCATATTCCAGGGTTCCATTGTTTTTGACTTGAGTGAGTGGGAGTGATTAAAAGGGGAGAGATGACAGTACTAGTAGAGGAAAATGTCATAGCAGTGCTGAGACAAGACAGTCTGGAGAGGCTTTATGGGTAGAACTGAGGAATAAGGAAGGTATGACGACATTGATGGGATTACATTATAAACTACCCAACTCTCCTCCCAATTTAGAGAAGCAAATTTGTAGAGGGTTCGCAAATTGTTGCAAGATACATAACATTGTGATAGTAGGTGATTTTAACTTTCCACATATTGACTAAGTCTCCCATACTGTAAAGGGACAGATGGGAAAGAGTTTGTCAAATGAGTTCAGGAAAGTTTCCTTCATCAGTACATAGAAGTCTCAACAGGAGAGAGTGTGATACTAGCTTTCCTATTAGGGAACGAGACAGGGCAGGTGACAGAAATTTGTGTAGGAAAACTTTTATATCTAGTAATCATAATACCATTAGGTTTAAGGGAAAGAATAGGCCTGGTCTTGGTTTAGATTCAAAATTAGAGAAAGGCCAATTTCAATGGTTTCAGAAAGGATCTGACAAGACTGGATTAAGGCAGACTGTTTCTGGCAAAGGTGTACTTGATAAATGGGAAGCCCTCAAAAGTGAAACTTTGAGAGTACAGAGTTTGTATGTTCCTGTCAAAATAAAAGGCAAGGATAATAGATTTAAGGTACCTTGGTTTTTGAGAGCTATTCAGGCCCTGGTTAAGAAATTGAAGAAGGTGCAAAGCAGGTACAGGCAGGCAGGAACAAATGAGGACAAAATTGGTACCCTGGAAAATTAGATGTATGATTAGTGTATGGTGCTGAAAGAGACGGGGGAGATCTTAAATTTTTTTTTTTTGTATCTGTGTTTACTCAGATTATAGAGGGGGAGATGTTTACTATCTTGAGGCAAGTTAGGGTGGATAAATCCCCTGAGCCTGACAAGGTGTTCCCTTGAACCCTGTGGGGGGAATAGTGCATAAATTGCAGGGGCCCTATCAGAGATACTTTAAACATCCTTAGCTACGGGTGAGGTACCAGTGGATTGGACAATAGCCAATGTTCCATTGTTTAAGAAAGGCTATAAGAATAAGACAGGAAATTATAAACCGGTGAGCCTGACAGCAGTAGTGGGAAAGTTATTGGAAGGTATTCTAAGGGACCGGATATATAAGTATTTGGATAAACAGCGACTGATTAGGGATTGTCAACATGGATTTGTGCACGGTAGGTCATATCTAACCGAACTTATAGTGCTTTTCGAGGAAGTTACCAGGAAAGTTGATGAAGGCAAGACAGTAGATGTTGTTTACTGTTGACCTTAGCAAGTCCTTTTACAAGGTCCTTCATGGGAGATTGGTCAACAAGTTTCAGTTGCTTAGCATTCAAAATGAGGTAGTAAATTGGATTAGACATTGGCTTTGTGGGAGAAGTCAGAGAGTGGTAGTAGAAATTTTCCTCTCTGACTGGAGACCTGTGACTAATGGTGTGCCACAGAGATCGGTGCTGGGTCCTTTGTTGCTTGTCATCTATATTATTGATCTGGATGATAATGTGGTTCACTGGATCAGCAAATTTGCAGATGATACCAAGATTGAGGGTGCAGTGGACAGTGAGGAAAGCTATCATAGCTTGCAGTGGGATCTGTATCAGCTGAAAAAATGGGCTGAAAAATGGCAGATGGAATTTAATGCAGACAAGTGCGAGGTGTTGCACTTCAGTAGGATCAACCAGTGTAGGTCTTACAGAGTGGATAGAGGGGCACCAAGGAGTGCTGTAAAACAAAGGGATATGAGAATACAGGTTCATAATTCATTGAATGTGGTGTCATATGTAGATAGAGTTGTAAAGAAAGCTTTTGTCACATTGGCCTTCAGAAACCAATTTATTGAGTACAGGAATTGGGATGTTATGTTGAAATTCTATATGAAAAGATGAGGCCTAATTTGAAGTATTGTGTGCAGTTTTGGTCATTTACATAGAGGAAAAATGTAAATAAGATTGAAAGAGTGCAGAGAAAATTTACAAGGATGATGTTCCTCCAACAAAGAAGGTGTATGGCACACTAGCCATCATAGATCAGGGAATTAGGATCATAAGTTGGGACATCATGTTACTGCTGTACAAGACTACATTTGGAGTATTGTGTGTAGTTCTGGTTGCCATAAGAATAACATGATTAAGCTGGAAGGGGCACAGAAAAGATTCACAAGAATGTTGTGGACTAGAGGCTTGATTTATATGGCGAGACTGGATTGACTCAAACTGTTTTCCATTGAGTGAAAGAGGCTGTCTAGATGTTTATAAAATCATGAGGTACACAGATTAGTTGGATTGTCACACAGCTTTCCCAGGGTAATGGAGTCTAAAACTTATGAGAGGTTTTAAGGTGAGAGTGGAAAGATTAAGAAGGGACCTGAGTGGAAAGTTTTTCACATGGAAAGTGGTGGGTTTATGGAACAAGCTGACACAGGAAGTGGTAGAGGCAAGTACAATTACAATGTTTAAAAGGCACTTGGGCAGATACACAGAGGGGAATGGCTTAGAAGGATTTGGGCCAATTGATCTAGCTTAGGAAGGCACCTTAGCTGCAATGGAAATTTGGGCTGAAGGTCTTGTTTTCATGCTATATAACTCAATGACTCCAACAGAAATGACAATCAAGAATAAAATTATGATAATAATTTTTCCATCAACTGACAAGTGTCTGCCGTAGACTGGAAATGAGAACAGGCTTATTTACCAACAACAAATATTTCGATGGCAAAGGTAACTTCCTTTAAAAAGGGAGTGCAAAAGTTAAAAACGATCCAGAAGAAGCATACACACTACATGATGGAAAGAGTGGCCAGTACTTTTAGCCAAACTCTTGGGCTGCTTGGGCTGTTGGTTGATGAGGAGATACCTTGAAGGCAAGAACTAAGTGTGAATATGCAGAAACTGAGCTGAGCAGGAGATAGTGGAACCGAGGAGGGTTCCCTTGATGCTGGTACAGGGCCAAAGGAATCATAACAGAAAGGGTCTTATTGGCTCAGCAGAAAGTAAATTCAACGTGAAAAGTGAACCAGTTGGAGCAATAAAGGAATAATCAGAGAAAACTAGTGGTAAAGCCAAAAGTTAACTTCAACATTCTTAGAACACAGGTCCAGACCATTGAGTGCAACTCAGTGTTTTTGCTCTGCATTAACTTTGTCCTGGTCTTTTTAAATTGTGTTATTCTACTAAAATACCATCTATTTCTTTCAAATGCAAGGGCTTTTCCAAATTCCTCTGAAAAAAATAAACTGACATTGAAGTGTACTAGATTACCGACAAGCAATTCAGAATTTCAAGTCTTCTACTATATGTTTGTGTCACCCTGTAACCAGAGCGTGAAATACCTGGCAGTCTGAAATTATGCATAAAATTAAAACTAATTTTTATGTGACCATGCTCTGATATAAATTATCCAATATTAGCTCACACTTTTCTTTGGAAAATCAATAATATAATCAGTATTACAAGTTGTGCTACCAAGAGGTACAAGCAGGGGGCTAATTATACACCCTGTTTAAATTTCCTATCCAAAGGAAAGAAAGGTATATATACACCTGGAGTACATTGTGATTTTAATTCCTAATAGATATTTTGTGACATAGCTGGATATAAGCTTTACTTTATGAGTATATCATAAATCAATGTTAATTGATTTTACTTGATATATGTATAGCACAGTCAGAAACAAAGGAAGTAGGGCATAGATATTATTGGCCTTGGAAGCTCATCAGAGTAGAAAATGGTTTGTGATGGCTATATGATTTCATTCATAACAGTCAATGGTACACCTTCAAATTCTCTAGCTTGAGCTTGGTACATCCCGTTTACTGTATTTCCTGCAAATCTGCTCTCTCCCGATCTCTTTTTAGACAAAGCAAGGATGGAATTCCCTGGGTCTTCCCATCAACCCTGTGAGACACTATATCCTGTCACAATTTTTCTCTGTCTTCAATGAGGTTTCACCAGCAGATACATCTTCTCTTCTCCACCCTTCATGAGCTGGTCTTCCAGCTCCACACACCACATTCCTTCCCATGGCACTTTCTGAAGCAAATGCAGAAGGCGCAGCATCTTCTCACTTACTCCATACCTTCCCACCATCCATGGATTCAAGCAGCACTTTCAAATGAAGCAATAGTTCGCATAAACTTCATTCTATCTGGTATGTGGCATTCAGTGTTCACAGTGTGGTCTCCTCTACACTGAGAAACTAAATGCAGAATAGATGACCACTTTATGCAGGACTTTTGTTCAGTCTGCCGGTACGACTCAGTTACTGTCATTCTCTGTCCACTCCACCCTAATCTGTCTGTGCTTCCTACACTGTGGCAATGTGGGCCAGTGTATCCTAAGGAAACAGCATCTCATCTCCTGTTTGGACATGTTGAAGCTTTCAGCAATTTTAGGTATCTTATTTTCTCAGAATTGGACAGTTATTCTGCAGATTATGACCAGAAATATTTGTATAGCTTTTTTTTGCCTGATCTGCTAGGCATTTCCTGGAGCTCTGACCTACATTTCATATTTTTTTACATTCCTTTTGTTGCTTCTTGGAATACCCTCATTAATCTTCATCAACATTTTATAATCACAACTCTACCCTAAAAGTGATGTTGCCATCCATAGCCACTCCACAGCTTATTCTCCCTCTTTTCCAGATCAGATGAAGGGTTCTTAACCTAAAATGATAATTCTATTTCTCTTTTAACAGATGCTTCCTTGCCAGTGGAGTATTTTATCACATACTGTTTTTTTTTAATTTTAGCTTGTGCTCTAGTTTAGACCTGGTATGAAGAGGAATGAAGGAACATCACTCCAAATCAGTTTCACAAGGTCCTGCTGTAGCAGCGGAGATTTATTGGAGCTGTATCAGTTGAAATGCATTGACGATATATTCACAGAAACCAAATGTCCCAAAGATTCCTCTGCTTTTTGTCAGTAGAGCAGTAAGGATCAGATGCAGAGTTTTAGACAAATAGCGTGCACTTGTTCCAAGGGTAAAGTTCTCAGCTCTTCATTTCAAGGTTCAACACAAATTTTGTTATCAAAGTACATATATGTCCATATAAAACCCTGATATTTATCTCCTTGTGGGCACATTCTGCAAATCGATAGAATAGTAATAACAGGATCAATGAAAGGTCAACCATTTCAGATAACTGTAAGTTTGTTACAAGGAGTGTGGTTCCATTCATTTGTATTGTCAGTGAATTAAGATGTTGAGAATTGTACTATATATAGGAGGTACCTAATAAAGTGGCCACTGAGAGTTTCTTCATGGTCTTCTGCTGCGATAGCCCATTTGCTTCAAGGTTTGGCATGTTGTGCATTCAGAGATGTTCTTATGCACACCACAGTTTAATTCATGGTTATCTGAGTTATAGTTACCTTCCTGTCAGTTTGAACCAGTCTGGCCATTCTCCTCTGACCTCTCTCATTAACAACATGTTTTCACTCACAGAACCGCCACTCAATGGATTCTCTTTTTTCACTTTTCATACCTTTCTCTGTAAACTCTAGAGACTGTTGTGTGTGCTTTTATGCATTGAGTTGTTGCCACATGATCAGCTGATCAGATATTTGCCTTAATGAGCAGGTGTACAGATGTACCTAATATAGTGGCCACTGAGCGTAGGTTCTCCTTGGTTCCTTGGACTGTCAGGATATAAAGGTGATATGGCTGACAAAGAGGTGCAGTTGGAGGAACTTCTGTTTGTGTACTTGTTCAAGAGCACAGGAAGCACAAGAGAGAAAACAGTGACAGTTTGGAAAGCCTAAAACTAATTGGAGTCTGAGACCTTAATTCAGAAAGCAAACACTTCGATTTGTTTAACTCCATTGCTTAATGTTCCACATGCCTCATAGAGTACCATTGTAAAGGTGATTGAAATGTATTTTTCACCGTTGGTCACTGTGTTACAAATAAAGCATATCTCCTTTCATTCTGTTGCAGATTCTCATTTATACCATTGCCTGGGTGTAGGTGTTCAGGTGACTGGTAAATTAGAATACTACATCAAAACACAGTTGCAGAATCTGGAAAGAGCAATGACAAAGCTAAAATTCAACACTTAGAATTATAGAATATAGATTTGTTAACACAGAGGGAAGACGGTATTATGACAGTGCTGATTATATGAAAGTATCTGAGTCATTCTGAATCTTTCAGTTTCTCTTCACCCCATCAGTTTTTAATGTGATTCCCTTTGAAGGGTTTTATTGAAATAGCCTTTAGAAACATAGAAACATAGAAAATAGGTGCAGGAGTAAGCCATTCGGCCCTTCGAGCCTGCACCGCCATTCAGTATGATCATGGCTGATCATCCAACTCTGCCTTTCCTCCATACCCCCTGATCCCTTTAGCCACAAGGGTCATATCTAACTCCCTCTTAAACATAGCCAATGAACTGGCCTCAACTGTTTCCTGTGGCAGAGAATTCCACAGATTCACCAGTCTCTGTGTGAAGAAGTTTTTCCTAATCTCGGTCCTAAAAGGCTTCCCCTTCATCCTCAAACTGTGACCCCTCGTTCTGGACTTCCCAACATTGGGAACAATCTTCCTGCATCTAGCCTGTCCAATCCCTTTAGGATTTTATACGTTTCAATAAGATCCCCCCTCAATCTTCTAAGTTCCAAAGAGTATAAGCCGAGTCGATCCAGTCTTTCAACATATGAAAGTCCTGCCATCCCAGGAATCAATCTGGTGAACCTTCTTTGTACTCCCTCTATGGCAAGAATGTCTTTCCTCAGATTAGGGGACCAAAACTGCACACAATACTCCAGGTGTGGTCTCACCAAGGCCTTGTAGAACTGCAGTGGTACCTCCCTGCTCCTGTACTTGAATCCTCTCGCTATAAATGCCAGCATACCATTTGCCTTTTTCACCGCCTGCTGTATCTGCATGCCCACTTTCAATGACTGGTGTATAATGACACCCAGGTCTCGTTGCACCTCCCCTTTTCCAAATCGGCCACCATTCAGATAATAATCTGTTTTCCTGTTTTTGCCACCAAAGTGGATAACCTCACATTTATCCACATTAAATTGCATCTGCCATGAATTTGCCCACTCACCTAACCTACCCAAGTCTCCCTGCATCCTCTTAGCATCCTCCTTACAGCTGACACTGCCGCCCAGCTTCGTGTCATCCGCAAACTTTGAGATACTGCATTTAATTCCCTCACCTAAGTCATTAATATATATTGTAAACAACTGGGGTCCCAGCACTGAGCCTTGTGGTACCCCACTAGTCACTGCCTGCCATTCTGAAAAGGTCCCGTTTATTCCCACTCTTTGCTTCCTGTCTGCCAACCAATTCTCTATCCACATCAATACCTTACCCCCAATACCATGTGCTTTAAGTTTGCACACTGATCTCCTGTGTGGGACCTTGTCAAAAGCATTTTGAAAATCCAAATATACCACATCCACTGGTTCTCCCCTATCCACTCTGCTAGTTACATCCTCAAAAAATTCTATGAGGCAGTGAATTCCAGATTGTTAAAATTTGTTGTGCCCAGAACCCTCCCTTCATTGCACCTTTGATTACTTTGTCAATTACTTGAAATCTGTTGTTTTGACCTTATTATCCACTAATTATTATTATATTATTGAATAAAGTACATTATGTATTTCAGAAGGTCATAAGGGTATAAGAACAAAAGAAGAAGAAATACAAGTGAGCCAAATGGCCCCTCTAACCACATGACTAATCTGATTTTCACTTCATTCCCAGTCCCTTTACTTCTTGAGCCCTTCAATTCCATTTATCTCAGCCTTGAGTATACTTCGTGATGTATAGTTTTGCAAGTCTTTAATTAATACAATTGGGGCAGCACCTGCTGCACACCTACCCTCCACCCACATGTCAATGTTGGTATCATGCTCAGAGTGAGTATTGGCTAGTTACAGACACCCTTCCTCACTGAAGCAAGCTGATTGATTCTGAATAATCGATAAATCACTGAGTACCTTTCTTTGCAAAGGTTAGACAATGAGTTAGATTTTAGAGAAACAGCAGTAAGTGAGGTATGAAGTAAGAAGATTAATGAGCTTGTGTATTGTGGATGAATATGTGAGAACAGGTGTAAAAATAAACCCTTTTGCTCACTGTCAGTGAGTTAGAAGTCTGTTCATGTTACATAGTAAATATGCCAAGAAGGAACTAAAACTCTGAGAGTATCAGAGCTGGAGTTTATTCCCTGCTGAGCACCTCTCAAAAGTTATAACTTTTAAGTTCTTGGTCGTGGGAGTTTCCTTGAGATCGATACGCTGTATTGTGTGACCATGACTGTTGGACTCCCATGAAATCTGGAAACAGCACGTCAAATAATACAGGGATGCTATGACCCTTTATATGTCAAAGTAAATTTATTCTCAAAGTACATGTATGTATGTCATCATTTACTACCTTGAGATTCATCTTCTTGCAAGTATTTAGAGGAAAACAAAGAAATACCATAGGATTTATGTAAAACTATACAAAAACAAGGACTGACAGACAATATGCAAAATAAAACAAATTAGTCTTTAATTTACCAAATGTTAATTTTGAATATGATTGAAAACAGCAGTCAAAAAATGAAATTACATCTTTTTCAAAATCTGGTACACATAAGAGAAACAAAAAAATAATGGAAAAGAGTAATATCACCCATGTTACTTATTGACTGCCACTGCTACTTGCAATCTTATTGATTAAACTAGTTACCAGTCCTTGATACTCCCCTAAATGATGCGGCCAAATCTAAGTAGCAGGATTCAGGAAGACCTGAATGAATCCCATCTATGTGGATGTACTTCACTGAAACAGAGAATAAGGCCAGGGTTAAACCATTCAACTTTCCAGCCTGCTTTGCCGTTCATTATGGTCATACCCTGTTCTCCATGTCAACCCCCATTCCTACACTCTCCACATATCCATAATATCCTCTGCATGTAGAAATATATCTGTTTCCATCTTGAATATAGTGTGGACTCTGGTTAATTGGGCCATTGGTTAATCAAGGCAGTCGCTTATTTGGCACAACTCTTAAAGAACAAAATCGAATCAAGAAAACAGCTGGGATTCCAGAATTTATCTGGGACACTATGCCGCTTAAGTGGGGCAGGAAGCTGCCACTGAACGGCTTCTAACGAGTGTTCAGTTGCATGCACTTGCGTTGTCATTAGTCACTACACCGTGCTTTGAGGTGAACGGTTTTTAAATAGCATCAGTTGCCTGTGTTTGGGTTTAAAAAGCAGCGATTTTTGTCATGGACAGTTGGAGAGAAGTAAGTGGTAAAACAATTCAGAACTGTTTTTTCTCACTACGGTTTCAAGCATTCAGGCTTGGAGATACCAGAAACAGCCAGGAATGAAAATGAAATAATTTCACTACTTCAGCAAGTTAGAAACTTTGAAGAATTTGAAGGTATCAACAATCATCTTGTATGTTACCTTTAGACTCTCAGCTTTCACCTGTGACTCCAAGTATCTGTTTGCTTGTGTCAACGGCTACACCTCGGTACACCACTTCACCAGGCTAAATCAGGTGAGGGGTAGCTGTTAGGTCTCATACCCTGGTGAGATATTGACATGTCCATCCTAGCATGTCAAGTATGCTCCAGCGACAGGGCAGTTGAGATCTATGGTGCAATCCAGTAAGGCAGCTCTGGAATGTTCCATGGAGATCAAAGGATATGATGAGGCACAGAAGTCATAGTCAATCACTACAACCAAGGAAGACCCCAAATGAGATGACTAGTTGTACCACATGACCAGGACTTCCAAGGTCAAGAGATTGTAAATGCCCCAATACAATGGCTTTTTCACTTTACATACCGCATAGGTTTCCTGTCATCATCAGATATGATAGATAGCATTGATGTTCTAAGTTGTTCTGTATGTCATTTAAATACATCATTTGTTGCTCAGTTGAATGGTTGTCTGTGTTTTTTTATACCTTTTTAACTATTTAGACCGTAAGACCAGAAGAGAGATAGGAGCAAAATTAGGCCATTTGGCCCAACGAATTTGCTCTGCCATTTCATCACGACTGATCCACTTTCCCTCTCAACCCCATTCTCCTGCCTTCTCCCCATAATCTTTCACG
Source organism: Mobula hypostoma (assembly GCF_963921235.1). NCBI lineage: Eukaryota > Metazoa > Chordata > Chondrichthyes > Myliobatiformes > Myliobatidae > Mobula > Mobula hypostoma. The sequence goes on from NC_086100.1 coordinate 120,558,776, forward strand.
CTCTGACTAACCAAGAATCTATCAACCTTCACCTTAAATGGGGTGAGTGCGGATGTTAGGGAAATGGAGGAACTCTATCACCTCACCTTGTGTCCCCTCCACCTTCCAAGTCTCCTATAGTCCACTATCTTCTCCTATCTGATTCCTTCCTCTGCAGTTTTTTACCTTTCCTATCCACCTGGCTTCATCTATCACCTCCCCCTGTGTCCCCTCCACCTTCCAAGTCTCCTATAGTCCACTATCCTCTCCTATCTGATTCCTTCCTCCAGTTTTTTACCTTTCCTATCCACCTGGCTTCATTTATCACAGTCGAGCTGTCCTCCTTCCTCTCACCCCCACCTTTTTATTCTGATGTCTTCCCCTTTCCTTTCCACTTTACAGTCCAGATTCAGATTCTCGACTCAAAACATCAAATGTTTATTCATTTCCATAGATGCTGCCTGGCATCCTCCAGCATTTTGTGTATATTACACAAGTTCCAAACTATCTATGGTCAAGTGAATACTTCATGGGGTTTGCACACTTTTATCACTGTTTAGTCAGAAGCCTCAGTTCCATCATGTCCCCCACAAATGTACTCACCAACTAATCCTCGGCAGGATTCCTATGGACTAGTGAAGCAAACCAAGCATTCTCAGAACTAAAACAATGATACACCACTGGCCCAGTGCTGCAACTTCCACACCCGTCCCATCCATTCATTGTTGAGGTAGCTGCATCCGATGTCAGCGTTGGAGCTGGACTCTCCTGGTGCTCCTCTGTGGATAATCAGCTGCGCCACTGTGCCTTTCTTTCCTGTCACTGACTGCTGCTGAGTGTAACTACTGTTACGTACCCCGTAACTGGGTTGCCAAACCAGCAGAAATGGAGGGCAGGTGGCAGACCAACTGCTGATGTCACTGATGCTAACCCAGGCCAGCAAACATCTTAATTTTATGTGTATTCTCGTCACACTACAATGTCAGGAACCAAGAACCTCTGGCTGTCAAGGAAGCCCTGGAAGCATGGCAACATTGGCTGGAGGGGGCAGACCACTGCTTTCTGGCATGGAAAAGTCATAAGGACCTCTCCTACATTCGTGATGCCAGGAGACTCAACTCCTGTCAAGCCCATTGGCTCTCTTCTTCACCCAGTTTAATTTCACGCTCACCTGCTGTCCTGCCAGTGAGAATACCAAGGCCAATACTCTCCTGCTAGTTTTATATCTCTGAGGACAAAGCCAATCCAGAGCCCATCCTTCCTCACTTGTGTATAGTTGCTGGTGTGATTTGGGAAAGAGAGGCAGACATGAGGGCTGCCCAACAGCCAGATCCAGGCCCAGGTGGGCCACTCTTCCCAACTGCTTGGACATCCAGGAATTCAACAGACCCTGGAATTCGTAAAAAGACAATTTTGGTGGCTGTCTATATCTCAAGATGTCCACGACTTCATCTGTGTCTCTCCTACTTGTGCCTAGAGCAAGGCATCATATCAGTGCCCTGTGGATCTGCTTTGCGTGCTGCCTGGACCTCACTGCCCCTGGTCCCTCCTTTTGGTGGATTTTGCCCCAATAAGATGTAAGCACTACCATTCTGGTGGTTGCGGACCGTTTGTCCAAGGCTGGCCACTTCATTGTTAACCCCAAACTCATGAGACTTCATGGTTCAGTATGCATTCAGGCTGCATGGGTTCCATCAGCTTATGGCGTGATTAAGGACCACGGTTCACATCTCATTTTTGGAATGCTTTCTGTTCTCTTTTGAGAGACACAGCCAGCCTATCATCACGTTTCTACCCCCAAGCTAGCAGCCAGAATGGGAGAATGAATCAGGAGCTGGAGACAAGCCTATGCTGCCTTGTCTCTTCCAACCCTATCACCAGGAGCTCCCAACCGGCATGCTCCCTTTGAATGCCAGGTGCAATTCTAGCCAGTATTCTTCCTTAACCAAGAGATTGACATAGGAGTTCCTGCTGCTGAATAGTAGATCTAGTGTTACATGTGCATGTGGGGACGTGCCTGAGCATCTCTGCTGTGTGCTCAGAAGAAATATGCCCAGCAGACAGATCGGCTCTGCCGAGAAGTGAGGCCTCTCAAGCTGGGGAGAAAGTCTGGCTGGTGTGTGAAGATCTTCCTTTGAAATTTGAGAGCCGCAAGTTGGCCCCACATTACGTGGGACCATTCGTAGTGGAGAGGGTTATCAACAGGTTCTCATATAGATCGTGCCTGCCATCGTCAATGAGGATGATTCACCCAATGTTCCATGTTTCCTAGCTCAAGTCATTGTATTCCTCCCTCCTTGCTCCAGTTTCCCCTCCTCTCCCTCCTCCTCGCTTGGTGGTCATGCCCCTGGTCTATTCTGTGCGGTGCCTCTTAGCATCTTTCCAGGTTCGGGTCATGGTCTAGTATCTTGTGGAATGGGTGGGGGTGGAATCAGCCCTGAGGAACATTTTGGGGTTCCAACCCATGATCTCCTGGACAAGTCTCTCACAGGTTTCTGGTGCCTCAGGTACTGAGCCTAGAGAAGGGGTACCTGTCACAAGCATGGTCTCTGCACATTCCAGCCAATCTGTGATTCATTGTGACGGTATTCAACTCTCTTCCTTTCATTTCAGTCTTGTTGCATCTTGACCAACACTCCCTGCTTACCTTTGTCCTTGTTCTGGGAAAGAAGGTGACCATTTAGATTGATTCTGCAGATGAGTGGTATTCATTTAGTGTTCATAGGTGCTTCTGAGCCGCAGTGTTGGTGTTAGCATTCATTCGGACAGCTATAGTTAACGGCCCTGTTGGCCTTGCATTTATTATTTTTCCTTTAATTCTGCACAGTTCTTATTAAAGTCAGTGGACTGTTCACTTACTTCAGTGTCTTTCCCTCTGCACGAGCCATAACCGTACAACTCTGTCACTACGATCCACAACTTTCAGGGCTCGGTTCAAATCCACTATTGACAACAGTGAAACTAAGTCCAATGCACAAATCATTATTGGAATTGAGTTTCCACTGTATCATTTATTTATTATTTTACATTATTATTCCAAGATTATGCTCCCTAGGTGTACAAGACATAAGTATTTAGCTAAACAAGTAAATTCACAAAGTGAACCCTTTGCTGCAAAGATCAGTCTAATGACCTTAGTAACAGAAATAGCAATGAAGCAACAATAATAAAATGAAATTCCCAACTTCTGTGATATCATATAATTATGCATTCTGATATAACTGACCAGCTGTTCCTCCCTTCATTCAAATAATTTTTGTTTTCGGATTCCTTGCAATGCCTTATATTAAAAATTTAATGAAAGGCATTTTGTTGTGAATTTTGGCAAATGTTCTGAACTTTCCACAGCACCCAATCACTGAGAACAGTCTCCTTTAATAAATTGATGGTTCTTAAAAGGCAAAAAAAAAGAGTGACTATCTAAACTTAAAAAAAGTACTTCCAAACTGAAACAAAGAAAGCCTTTTTTTCATGTTAAACCAGGGCATGCCAAAGCAAATGTATCAAAAGAAACTTGATGCACTGTGATATCCATGCCTCGTGACCTTCAAAATTAAGTTTTTTGTAATCCTCAATAACTTTTCAATAAATCATAAACGTCCTGTGATGAAATACAATTTTCTGAAAATCAAGATGGATTTTGTTTTGTGACTGTCTGTAAGGAGATGAATCTCAATAATGTATACGTACTTTGATAATAAATGTACTTTGAACTTTTTGAAATCGTAATCTGGAGCACCAAAACACTGTATAGTTCAGTTGATAAGAAACAAACTTGCTAAAATGAGTACATTTGAGTGTTTAGTATTAATGCTTAGTTTGTGTAAAATTATCACATGGACAATAACATCAATTCAAAGCCAAAGAGCTGTCATTGAATGAAGAAGATTAAAAATGGACATTGAAGAACATGCACTAATCATTTGTACTTTGTCTCATGACAGATGAATTGCCAGATTACCCTTATTACCATGACAAATTACAAGTTCAATCAGATTTGTTTCTTATAACTTGGCAGAAGTGAACAGTTATTCATGTCCTGTTTGAGAGATAATTCAGGAAATGTGTTGCCTACAAAAATAGTACCGGACACATAATATCTGTAGCTCGAGAGCAAACAAAGGCTGGGTATCTATGGTACACCAAACTCTCATTCCATGAGCTGGAAGAATCTGCTGTGCTTGGTAAAACTTTTTCTCCACATTTGCAGTTAACACAGCTCCACAGTAAGATAGGTCATGTCTCTGACCAGAGTTCCAAATTCAGTGTGCATTTTCAACTGGATGATATCACATGCAAAATCATACAGAATAGTTTCCATCATTTTGTTCTGATATTGTAGAAAGGTTTGGCATAGGCTGGTCACCATGATGTAAGATTACATAGTTTATCTCTAGAGAAAGATTTAGGAGGGATAGATAGTAAGGAAGGGAGAACTTCCTCTTTGTTTCTGTTAGTTTTGACTTTAATTTCTCATGCAATATGGGAGGCTCTGATGAAACCAGCTGAAGGATTTAAAATTATCTATTTATAATTTCTGAGCCCAAAGTTGCCCAGGCCCTTCCAAAATTCAGAGGTTTCATGATGGAACGAGTTCAGAAAGATTCTGTAAAGTAGATTCATATTCACAAGCAGCAGCAAGCGTGTTACAAAATTTTTTTCACATCAAAACATTTAATTTCTTCATAAACTAATTAATGTACACCCATGAAGTTACCGAGTTAAACAGCTCTTTTTTAATCAAACTATTTTCTGACATTCTAGCTAAGCTTATTCACAAGTAGAGCTCTAGACGCAATTAAAGTGCTGAGCAACACGCGCACAAAATGCTGGAAGAACTCAGCAGGTCAGGCAGTATCTATGGAAATGAATAAACAGTCAACATTTCAGGCCAAGATCTTTCTTCCTGTGAGTTCCATCAGCATTTTGTGAATGTTCCAGCATCTGCAGACATTTTTTTGTGTTATATAACAGTGCTGATTTGTGTTTGTAAAGTCACTTTCAGTTGTATTTGAGTTACTATTTGAATTCATCAAAGGAATGCATCCAAGCAGAAATCAGATGGTGCTGGTTATTGGAAGAATTTCTGTTTGCTATTATACAAATAATTTTTAACAGACATTGACAACATTAACTGAACTGTGTAATGTAAATCGCATTTTGGTGCAATTTCTCAGCTGCATCCAAAATTGAACCTATTGCAAACTAATTTATCAAATCTTTTCTTTCTCCTTGGGAAGATAAGTGTGGTGTCTGTGTCTGTCACTTTGGAGTAAAACAGAGCATCTTTCAATTAATTATATATATTTTTCCTCTCAGCATTCCAATGGACTGTCTTAGTAAGGAAGGGTGTATGAAAACAAGTTTTGCCTCTGCTATTGAATCCCGGTTGTTGACTGAATAGCACTTAAGGTTTGATGGATAGTAGCACTCATTTCCCTAGATGGGTTATTTTCTGATCATCTCTATGACTGATGGCTGTTTCCAGATCTGTAACATTGTTGTTTTGAAGTGATGTTCAGCAAATCATTTAATTTCAGATTAATGTTACTGTGGGTTACCTCAATTCAGGTGATCCATCACCTTATTGTTTCACTTTTGAATAAATTTCCATGGGTATGACCCCTTTCATGCTTCAGTACATCTGAACACTTAACTCAAAGATAAATACATTTAGCACTTTAGTCAAAACTTAGAACATTGCAGCTGCATTCACACATGAGTAATGAAAATTGTTTCATGATGGCAGTCCTTCCAGGGCCTTCCACTATCTCACAAATACGAGAAAATCTGCAGATGCCGGAAATCCAAAGTAACACACACAAAATGTTGGAGGGACTCAGTAGGCCAGGCAGCATCTATGGAAATGAGTAAACAGTAACGACATTCTGGGCTGAGATCCTTCATCAGGACCGGAAAGAAAGAGGACTTCTCCATATGCCAGTGGTTCTGATTCTATTTACCAAATGATTATAATGTAATTTTGCTAAAATGAATCGTCAGTGGGTTTTTCACATTTTGACATGAGCATACTTTTGAGCAGTTATTGTTTCATTAATTACATCATGCAGACAGAATATATGGAACAAGGTTCTTTGCACTATCCTGAGTGGGACTGTGGACTCCACCACTGGATTCCAAATGGACTTTAGCACCAAAGTGAACTGACTGACTTGGTCTTCCAAATCCATCCATTGAATGGTCTATGTCTGGCCCTCACTTCAGCTTTATCAGCTTAATGCCAATGAATTTAATTAAACGGTTCATTTTGTAACAGGGCTAGTATTAAGTATTAGATCAAAAGTCTCAGTGAATTGGTTTCCTTGAGAATAATGAACTGCAAGAAAGAAAATTCATGAAATATCTTGACCGGATCCTGAGACCCATTACAAGGAGCTTTTGCATATTCTTACACATCAGACAGAAAATGAAAATAATGGATGGTTAGATTAAAAGAAAGGACAGCTTGTATTTATGTTGTGGTTTTCATGACTTGATGTCATCTGAAAGCATTTTAATACGCGTCACGGTTCTGTAAATATGCAACAAATTAACACATGTGGCTAATCAGAAATATATTGTCTTGAGTACCACTAATGTGTCCGAGCATAATTGTACATAAGATTTCTGGAAGGTTGATCTGCTTAAAAATGTTGGGTTTGATTGAGTGTTGGTGAGATATTATAAGGCTGAGCTTCTGATAGGAAAGGGAGATGTTGGAGGGGTTCCTGTGCTGTGGAAGATGTCCTGCCTCGTCCCTGTGCCGAAGACGCTGCGCCCCAGCGGCCTCAGTGACTACAGACCAGTGGCATTCACCTCCCACATCATGAAGACCCTGGAGAGACTTGTTCTGGAGCTGCTCCGGCCTATGGTCAGGCCACACTTAGATCCCCTCCAGTTCGCCTACCAGCCCCGACTAAGAGTTGAGGATGCCATCGTCTACCTGCTGAACCGTGTCTATGCCCACCTGGACAAGCCAGCGAGCACTGTGAGGGTCATGTTTTTTGACTTCTCCAGTGCGTTCAACACCATCTGCCCTGCTCTGCTGGGGGAGAAGCTGACAGCGATGCAGGTGGATGCTTTCCTGGTGTCATGGATTATTGATTACCTGACGGGCAGACCACAGTACGTGTGCTTGCAACACTATGTGTCCGACAGAGTGATCAGCAGCACTGGGGCTCCACAGGGTACTGTCTTGTCTCCCTTTCTCTTCACCATTTACACCTCAGACTTCAACTACTGTACAGAGTCTTGCCATCTTCAGAAGTGTTCTGATGACTCTGCCATAGTTGAATGCATCAGCAAGGGAGATGAGGCTGAGTACAGGGCTACGGTAGGAAACTTTGTCACATGGTGTGAGCAGAATTATCTGCAGCTTAATGTGAAAAAGACTAAGGAGCTGGTGGTGAACCTGAGGAGAGCTAAGGTACCGGTGACCCCTGTTTCCATCCAGGGGGTCAGTGTGGACATGGTGGAGGATTACAAATACCTGGGGATATGAATTGACAATAAACTGGACTGGTCAAAGAACACTGAGGTTGTCTACAAGAAGTGTCAGAGCCGTCTCTATTTCCTCAGGAGACTGAGGTCCTTTAACATCTGTCAGACGATGCTGAGGATGTTCTACGAGTCTGTGGTGGCCAGTGCTATCATGTTTGTTGTTGTGTGCTGGGGCAGCAGGCTGAGGGTAGCAGACACCAACAGAATCAACAAACTTATTCGTAAGGCCCGTGATGTTGTGGGGATGGAACTGGACTCTCTGACGGTGGTGTCTGAAAAGAGGATGCTGTCCAAGTTGCATGCTATCTTGGACAATGTCTCCCATCTACTACATAATGTACTGGTCGGGCACAAGAGTACATTCAGCCAGAGACTCATTCCACCGAGATGCAGCACAGAGTGTCATAGGAAGTCATTCCTGCCTGTGGCCATCAAACTTTACAACTCCTCCCTTGGAGGGTGAGACACCCTGAGCCAATAGGCTGGTCCTGGACTTATTTCCTGGCATAATTTACATATTACTATGTAATTATTTATGGTTTTATATTGCTATATTTATAATCTATTCTTGGTTGGGGCAACTGTAATGAAAATCAATTTCCCTCGGGGTCAATAAAGTATGATTATGACTATGAATATGTTGGAAAAGTTACCCAAAAAAAAGCAAACTTCTCAGAGACTCAAAAAGTGAAAACAGCTCTGAACGGGTACGAAATTCTAGTATTACTGATTTGTGGCTTTTCTGGTGGTCATAGAATCAGAAGACTAAAGCACGAAATCAGCTAGTGTTAAGTGAAACTGAAGATTGAAATAAACATGCTTCACATTCAAAGTCATAGATAACAAGTTCGAGGCACCTTTCAAACACAACTAAGGCTAATTCTCAGCTGATTAAATTCTTTATAAAGGAGGTGAAAGAATGTCTGTGTATAAAAGAAGTTGAAGTCTTTAAGGAGACATAGATCATTGTATTCTCTATGGAATAACTCAGCCCTCATATGGCCAGGATCAGAGACTGTCATCTGTGGAAAAGGATTGGTGAGTGTTGAGTGACGCAGTTTGCAACGTCTGTTCCACATCCTGGAGAACTCACCTTATTACTCTAGGAACTTTAGAGAATGACTGCAAATACAGCGAAAAGATAGTTATTTTGTAGCTGTATTGTGCTGTAGGTTTTCTATGTTTTAGATGTTTTAATGCAGAGAGAGGGTATCAAAATAAAAACAACAAAATGACTTTAAAAAAACAGTTCCCGCTGTTACAATCTCAGTTTAACTTCAGACCACACCCTTGTTACATATGCAGTATGAAAATAACTAAAATTATACAAAACCAGTACTCGTGGCAATTCTAAAGAAAAACAATACGAACAACACTAGAGTCCCACCAACCCTGTACTTTATACACAACATCAAAAATATGAATTCAATGAAGACGTGTATTCATATTGGCACACACGTGCTTAATTTCCAAACACATATTGGCTAGACCTTGAAATGAGTTCTCCTCGCTCTTGCTACGTGACAGAGATTAACACATTCACATTACTCTGTTACATTCACATTTGATCATGAAACAATAAAGAAATACAAAAATAAACTTTTACAATATATTGCCTTGTAGTTGAATTACTAAAAAGTCTAATTTACTTGTCCGATAGCAAAATTCGTACAACCACGCTATTCCAGTGCTGATGAATTTATTCGTAAAAATCTGAAGCATCCACAAGTAAAACATGTCAAATTACCAATATTCTAGATTTACAAACAAGTGTAAACAAATTTGCTTGAATATTATTAAATATTATTCGCCTTCCCTCACCATACATGGGAAAAACATTTGAACGTCGTCCTTTCTAGAACATGGCAACTCTTCGTTCTGCTCCACACGTGCAAAATGACATCACCGTTTTCTCTTAAAAGCACAGGCAGCTATTTTAGCATTATGAAAGTGAATACATAAGTGCACTTTAATGATAAAAAAATGATATTCAATGATCACCTGGTTACATTTATTTTTTATGAAGCACATACACAGCATAATAAAGAAGCAGAAACGGTATTGTATCTACTCTTACTTCCTTTACTGAATGACATCACTACATCATGACACATATTATGTTAGCAATATGAACTCACCAGGTGACTTAATTTGCCTCTTAATTCACTGGGGAAAGAAGCAAATTAAAATAAGCAGATTTGTAGCTAGAGGGATACAATAGGAATACACTGACATTCATTCATCAAAATTGCAGTCTTAGAAACATCACTTATCTGTGTTCTGTATAAGACAATTAATCACAGAATCCTGTACCCAGAAGCCAGACAGAAAACAAATACGAGGAAATCTGCAGATGCTGGAAATTCAAGCAACACACACAAAAATTGCTGGTGGAATGCCGCAGGCCAGGCAGCATCTATAGGAAGAGGTACAGTCGGCATTTCGGGCCGAGACCCTTTGTCAGGTCCTGTTAGGTCCCAGTCAGTTTAGAATGACAACAACATCTCATCCACGATCACCATCAGCATAGATGCTCCAGAAGGCTGTGTGCTTAGCCCCCTGCTCTACTTCCATATACTTATGACCATGAGGCCAAACACAGTTCCAATATCATATTAAAGTTTGCTGATGACACCACCATCATTGGCTGAATCAAGGGTGGTGATGAGTTAGCATTTAGCAGAGAGATTGAAAATCTGGCTGAGTGATGCCACAACAACAACTTCTTACTTAATGTCAGCAAGAACAAGGAGTGGAATATTAACTTCAGGAGGAAGAAAGCAGAGGTCCATGAGTCAGTTCTCATCAAGAGTCCGTTGGTACAGAGGGTCAGTGACTTTAAATTCCTCGGTATTATCATTTCAGAGGATCTGTCCTGGGTCTAGCACATAAATGCCATTACAATGAAGGCAATGCAGTGACTCTCTTAGAAGTTTATGAAGATTTGGCATGTCATCTAAAACTGCGAAACTTCTATAGATGTGCAGCAGAGAGTATATTGACACCTGATGTGGAAGCAGCAATGCCCTTTGTGACAAGAATACACATAAATTAAGATGTTAGCTGGCCTGGGCTGGCACCAGTGGAATCAGCAGTTGGTCTGCCACCTGTCTTCAGGAGAAAGAGAGATAAGGAAAACAATGGAGCAGCATTTGGAGATGTTAATGAAGGGACGGGAGAGTTTAATGGAAGGAGAGCTGTCAAGATCGGCTCCCCCTTTGAACCCTGAACTGATTGAAGTGATGGACAGGCGATACCCCAGCAGGGGGATAAAAAGGGACAGGTTCGCTAAGGCAAGACACACACGACACTCCGAGGTAACGAGACCCTGGAAGCGGTGTGTCTCCCACAAGTCGGTGGGAAGTTTTGGACGGCTGGTCGCGGATAAAGCCATAGACGCACAGGGTGGAAAGGCACGATCGGCGGGAACCTGGTGTGTGTCCACCCTTGCCTGGGTGCCAGGTTCACCACGGAGAAATGGTCGTATCTGGAAACGGAGGGGTCACGGTTGGTGACCTCAGATAACATCACAAAGGGCTCACCCGAAAGCTGACTGCGAAGGTCTGTGTGGAAGCCGTTTGAATATTCATTCATTTTGCTCTCTCTCTCCTTCCCCCCATTGTCCATCTCCCATGGCAGTGATTACTGCAAACTGAACTGAACTTTGCGTCACTTTGAAACTGGTCATTTACCCCTAGACAACGATAGAGCTTGATTGATCCTGTTATCTTAATTCTGTGTACATGTGTGTTTATCATTGCTGAACTGTTGCATTTATTATCCTTTTGATTAGAGTACTGTGTTGCTTGTTTCTTTAATAAAACTTTCTTAGTTCTAGTAATCCAGACTCCACCTGAGTGATCCAGTTCTGCTGGTTTGGCAACCCAGTTACGGGGTACGTAACACCTTGAATGGAAAAGCCTACAAAAAGTAATGGATACCACCCACCTCATCGAGGGTAAAGCCCTTCCCACCATTGAGCACATCTATGTGGAGCACTGTCACAGAAAGGCAGCATCCATCATCAAGGATCCCAACCATCCAGGCCGTCCTCTCTTCTCACTGCTGCCATCAGGAAAAAGGCAGAAGTGCCTCAGGATTCACACCACCAGGTTCAGGAACAGTTATTACCCCTCAACCATCAGTCCCTTGAACCAGAGGGGATAACTTCACTCCCCGCAACACTGAAATATTTTCACAACCCATGGACTCACTTTCAAGGATTCTTCATCTCATGATCTTGTTATCTATTTCTTAATTCTTCTTCTTATTGTTGTCGTATTTTAGTTTGTCCCAGCTCAAACTGGTAAAACCTAAGGTATGGGCATGGCAAAGAACACTTATTACTCAATTGCCAAGAACGTTTGGACTATTCTAGTGTTGTTTAGTATTGTGGCTTTGTGAAGATTTACATAAATTTACAGTGTAGGCCTAATTGTTTAATGCTATTGTTTAGTGACTTTGGGATGATGCCAGTGGTAGATATTACTATCGGGATAATCTATACCCTGTTCATGTTCCATTGTCTTTCAATTTCCTCTTTTAATTCCGCATATTTCTGTTTTTTTTTTCACTTATTGATTTCTGTAGGTTATCTATGCTTGGAATGGTTATGTCTATTAAGTAAGTTGTTCTTACATATTTATCCTATAATATTATATCTGAATGGTAATTATGGATTGTCTTATCCATTATAATGGATTGGTCGTAATATCATTTGTAGGAGTTTGACTCTAAAACTGGATTAGGCTTGTATTTATGGTAACGTATGGTGTCTTTTATGAGTTTGTAATTTAAAGCAAGATTTGGGTGAATGATGTTTGCCACTGGATTGTGCCTGTGTAAATAATCAGATTGAGTTAAACTGCTACAGGTTCCATTAATGTGTTGGATTATTTCTGATTTCTCTTGCCATTTTCAGTATTTATCATCAAGTCAATTCAAGTCAAGTCACATACATCAAAGTTGCTGGTGAACGCAGCAGGCCAAGCAGCATCTATAGAAAGAGGTGCAGTCGACGTTTCAGGCCGAGACCCTTCGTCAGGACTAACTGAAGGAAGAGTGAGTAAGGGATTTGAAAGTTGGAGGGGGAGGGGGAGATCCAAAATGATAGGAGAAGACAGGAGGAGGAGGGATAGAGCCGAGAGCTGGACAGGTGATAGGCAAAGGGGATATGAGAGGATCATGGGACAGGAGGCCCAGGGAGAAAGACAGGGGGGGGGGGGATCCAGAGGATGGGGAATGGGTATAGTCAGAGGGACAGAGGGAGAAAAAGGAGAGTGAAAGAAAGAACATGTGTATAGAAATAAAGTCTGTCCACGGCCGCCTCTACTGTGGAGATGAAGCCACACTCAGGTTGGAGGAACAACACCTTATATTCCGTCTGGGTAGCCTCCAACCTGATGGCATGAACATCGACTTCTCTAACTTCCGCTAAGGCCCCACCTTCCCCTCGTACCCCATCTGTTACTCATTTTTATGCACACATTCTTTCTCTCACTCTCCTTTTTCTCCCTCTGTCCCTCTGAATATACCTCTTGCCCATCCTCTGGGTCACCCCCCCACCCCGTCTTTCTTCCCGGACCTCCTGTCCCATGATCCTCTCGTATCCCCTTTTGCCTATCACCTGTCCAGCTCTCGGCTCTATCCCTCCCCCTCCTGTCTTCTCCTATCATTTTGGATCTCCCCCTCCCCCTCCAACTTTCAAATCTCTTACTCACTCTTCCTTCAGTTAGTCCTGACGAAGGGTCTTGGCCTGAAATGTCGACTGCACCTCTTTCTATAGATGCTGCTTGGCCTGCTGCGTTCACCAGCAACTTTGATGTATGTTGCTTGAATTTCCAGCATCTGCAGAATTCCTGTTGTTCAAGTCAAGTCAAGTCACTTTATATTGTCATCTCGACCATAACTGCTGGTACAGTACACAGTAAAAATGAGACAACATTTTTCAGGACCATAGTGCTACATGAAACGACATAAATACTACACTGAACTACGTAAAACAACACAAAAATTACACTGGTCTACAGACCTACCCAGGACTGCATAAAGTGCACAAAACAGTGCAGGCATTACAATAAATAATAAACAAGACAATAAGCACAGTAGAGGGCAGTAGGTTGGTGTCAGTCCAGGCTCTGGGTATTGAGGAGTCTGATGGCTTAGGGGAAGAAACTGTTACAGAGTCTGGTTGTGAGAGCTCGAATGCTTCGGTGCCTTTTGCCTGATGGCAGGAGGGAGAAGAGGTTGTATGATGGGTGCGTGGGGTCCTTCATAATGCTGTTTCCTTTGTCTGTAATGGCAGGAAGAAAGATCCCGATGATCTTCTCAGCTGACCTCACTATCCGCTGCAGGGTCTTGCGATCCGAGATGGTGCAATTTCTGAACCAGGCAGTGATGCAGCTGCTCAGGATGCTCTCAGTACAACCTTTGTAGAATGTGGTGAGGATGGGGGGTGGGAGATGGACTTTTCTCAGCCTTCGCAGAAAGTAGAGACGCTGCTGGGCTTTCTTTGCTATGGAGCTGGTGTTGAGGGACCAGGTGAGATTCTCTGCCAGGTGAACACCAAGAAATTTGGTGCTCTTAGCGATCTCTATGGAGGAGTCGTCGATGTTCAGCGGAGAGTGGTCGCTCCATGTCCTCCTGAAGTCAATAACCGTCTCTTTTGTTTTGTTCACATTCAGAGACAGGTTGTTGGCTCTGCACCAGTCCGTTAGCCGCTGCACCTCCTCTCTGTATGCTGACTCATCTTGAATTTGTTGGTCTCTTATTATGTATTTTTGATATTTTAATGCTAATTACCTGGTCCTGTATTGCCACAAGGAATCCCTCTGTTTCTGGGAAGAGGTCTGAGCCAAACATTCGATGCTTCCTTGTCGGCATCTAATCTGCTCAGATTGTGGGAGTGTCTTCCACGGAGGGGCATACTATTCCATTGGTTAACTTTTTCTTCTGGAGTGATAATTTCTTCATTTTTTTGGGTTGTGCTTTCATTTAAGTTTGGTGGAGTGTACTTCTTATAAGAATTGCTTATGCTCAAGTGGAGTGCCAAATCCTGTTCTCATTGATGAAAATATATCCTTAAAAAGTTTTTTCTGAATGTTGTGTAGATTTTTATGTATGTTATTCCTCTTCCTCTTTCTGTCCTGGGTATTATTAATCCAAGTGCATTTAAGTACACTTGGTATTTACTAAAATTTGTCCTTTCAGTTCTTATCTTTCTTTGTAAATTTTCCAGATCGGTTTTGGACCAAGATATTATGCCAAAAGAATACACTAGTATGGATATAGTGAAAGTGTTTATTGCCTTTGTTATACGTTTACTATTGAACTCTGTTTGGCAGATTTTCTTAAGCCTTGAATTAAATTCTGTTGATTTACCTACAGTATTTCCACTGAGTTTGGTTTAGAATTACCCAGTCTATTATCAGAGTCTATTACATCCTTTCATGCCTTTTCAGTATCCTTTCTGCTCTGCTGTAAGTATATTGTGGTTGTCTATGTGAGTGGTGATTCATTGCGAGATCCATGATGCTACAATTTTATAGATAGTCTGTAAACAAGTAATAGGACAATATTTTGATGGGTCATTTGTGATGTCTCCTTTAGTTAAGAGATATGTTTTATCTTTTGTCAAAAATTCAGGCACATTTTCAGAATTTTTAAGAAAATTGTTGATATGTATTAATAGGTACAGATGAAGGCAAGTCAATTTTTTATACCAATAATTATGAATATTATCACCACTGGTACTTTAACGGTTGCAGGTTTTTTTGATAACCACTTATAGCAAATGTATTGTAACTTCAGGTGTTTGCATGACTTCAGTTGTGTGAGTGCGTTCTTTTTCCACCCTGATCCAGCTTGCTTCATGATTGTCCTGTCTGACCAGGTATTAGAGCAAAAGTTCATTATCTCTGTGTTGGTTTGGAAATTCTATGCTGGGGTTGGTGATATTTTGGTACATCGAATTTAGTTTCAATGTCCTGTATGAACCTTTTTCATTGTACCCGAACTGATAATTCTGTTTTCTTCATCTGGCACATTACAAGTGTATATCTATTTAGTCTGGCTTTGTATGCACCAAACTTTTGTTTTGGTGTATCTATAGATTCCACAATGTTTCTGTTAGGTAGATCGCACCTTACTTGGAATTTATGTTTCCTTACCTTTCCTTTTCTCTTAACTTTCTTCCTCAGGTTATCCATTTCATACTCCATCAGGTGGGCTCTTAAGGTTTCAGTTTTGTTTCTTAATCTCTTCCGCCATTTCGCTGTTCTAATTTCATTACTTAGTTTTGGGTTTCTATTAATGAGTGCCTCAATTTTAGAGCCATTATACTGCACTGCTGTTAATGCTGTACAGTATGATACTGTGTGTAGTTCTTCAAATGTTTCAAGTTTTCCTAAATATCGTGGTACTATAATATTGTTGAGAGTATTAACAGTTTTTGCAAATCTTGATGATACGTTTTGTTTTGATATGTAGGTTCTTTTTATTAGCTCAGTGCCCATGTATTCTGTTAGTGTGATGTTAAATGCTAGGATAATTTTGTCTGTATGCTCAGCTTCATCATCAGCATTCTGCAGATGCTCCACATCTGTGTTGTTGCTATTACCATCAGGTTGTGGAGCAGTTGCTGAAGTAATTCTATTTTCATCTTCATTATTGTCTAGTATTGTATTGTCATGGCCCTTAGGTTGGTTTCCTTCTAGTTCTTGTGCAACTTCATGTTTTATTTGGTTTAATTTGTTTCTGGGGATTAAGATATTGTTTACTATCACTCTACATTGATCTGCTATTTGTTGTGCATTTACTTGTGCTATAAACTGTTGATAATGTTTGTTCCTGTATGCTGAATTAACATACATAAAAACATAAGAAATAGGAGCAGGAGTAGGCCATCTGGCCCATTGAACCTGCTCCGCCATTCAATAAGATCATGGCTGATCTGATCATGAACTCATCTCCATCTACCTGCCTTTTCCCCATACCTTTAATTCCCCTACTATGCAAAGCTCTATCCAACCTTGTCTTAAGTATGTTCACGGAGGTAACCTCTACTTCTTCATTGGGTCCTGTCAGCCTCAAGTTCTGTTACTCAATAATATACACACCTTATGAATGTGTTTACTTCTATTGATCATTTTATGTGTGTCTTTCTTCTCTTAACTGCTTGTTCAATGGGAATAAAGAGGCCATCAAGCCACACACGAACCTGTATCTGCAACTTGTTAAAATCCTACTATTTTTATTATGTAATAAATCTACCTCTTAATTTTGGAACAACTGTCTCTGTTCATATTATCTGGCAGCTGGTGTCAAGGATTTATGGTTCGACAATATCTATTGATCAAAGCGTCTTGCCCAACGGCAGAGACAATAGGATCAATACAAACTGCACCTCACTTGCATTCCTGTATTTAAAACTGCCTGGTCTGGCAGCCTCTTATTGCCACGGAAAAAGGTCTGGGGCTGTTTTGGAACATAAATCCACAGACATGCACCAGTCATAGATTTATTAAGAGTGCTTGGTGGATGTAAAATAATGGCTTCCAATGGCCCAAAAATTAAAACAAGTTGAGTCTGAGGTATGATATAGGAAAATATTATAATTTTAAGCCAAATATAAAGATCAGATTCAAAGACAGTAACAGTGTAATCATTAACAACAGATTCCCTTGAATTGGTAGTATGCAGGATCCAAGCTTTTTGATTAAGCCAAAAACACAGCTACACATTTTCCTTATATTGCATTCAAATACTAATACAAGCTTCAACTTCTCTGTCTTTGCACTCATATTAAAAATGGCTGTTGACATTTTTAATGGTTCTTAATTGTAGTACACCTGCTCATCAGTGAGACTTCAGAACCAGAGAATGATTAGTTCAAATACACCAGGACAAATCCTGTTTTATGTTTGTCAGCTCAAGATAAAGGTTAAAATGGTAGAGTGGGAAAACAGTCAGTCCCTCGCCTCTTTAAACTGACAGACCAAAGTCTGCTAGCAAGATACTGTTAAACTTACAAACATAATTGGTGAACACAAACTTCAGGAATGGGAGATAAACACAAACACAAACAGAGCAATGGACAGGATACTAAAGTTACCAGTAAGCTACAATTACCTGGTTTTAATACCTCTTTAACCTATTTCCATTTTCCTTTGAGGAATGGACTGGAGTTCAGTCAGTCATCTTATAACTTTACCACAGCCACTTACTGTTAATCCTGGATGAGGCAGCAGGTAGTTTCATTAAACGAAAACTAAGCAGATGTTGAATATTAATTAACTTAACTATCTGCAAAACTCCTAACTAAAACTTGCCTTTCAGCAAGGAGCATTGCTGTTAAGAGGCACCGGTTACAATGTTTGTTTTAGGATAGAAATGAACTGAGTGAAGCAGTGATGATTTTGTTGCCCACAAAGGTCTATGCCATCATTTATTATTCAAAAAATAGAAGATATAGGATCATTTGTGGGAATGTCATTGTAGATGGTATGTGGTACAGCACGGTATCTAAATGCACGGTATTTAAAGTTTGGAAATGTTTCTTAGAACCTAGCAATTAAAATCGTGACTGATCACCTTTCAGGCAAAATCAGATGGTAAAGAGGCATGTCACTAGCCTAGGGGGTTAAAAGACCAACTTCACTGAACTTTACTTTGGTGTATAACTGAGATAACAACAGATTCCTTTGATGATGACTATTCTCATTCTAGAATTTTCTTTGTTCCTATAAAATCTGAGATTGCTTTAACTGAGCATCTAAACCTGAAGTGCTGTTTGAGCATATGAGTGCAATAAAAAAACAAAGATTATCCCACTTTTAACAATAAATACATGCTTTTGAAAAGTGCAGGAATATACCACCAATTACAATGTTGCAGCTAAGTTGCAAGATGTCATTTCCACCGGATATATCATTGGACCAAGTGTGTTACATGGAGACAGTAAGTACTTGTGAAAATATCAAAACTTCTTTAAAATTCTTTAGTTTAATATCTGACTAATTTTATGCCCTACTTTGATTAATGCTGCTTTCTTGGAAGTTGCAATAATCTCCCAAATGGGTTCACCCAAGTTTGATTTTCACACTATGTGCATTTTCTGATCTGGGCTATGTTAACTTTTGTTTTGGACAAGATGTGATGTGACAGTAATATAAACAGCCTGTGTAAAATCTCTTAGAACAACAAAGGATTTGTGGTGAAAGGTAATGACTCTTTGCTTCAGCCCTGAGGTCATTCTTTCCTTGTTATGTCCTGTTAGTTGTCAGCTACACACAGTAATGTGAAAAAGTCTTAGTTACAGTACATATATAGCTAAGGTTCCTAAGTCTTTTGCACAGTACTATATTTGCCAACGTGGAGTAGTGAGCAAGTTTGTAAATCTGCTGGGAGCAAAAGATTCTGGGAATGGTAAGGGTGGAGTGCTGTGGGAGGGGTGTGGGACAAGTGGTACAGAAGGAATGGCAGGGGTCGGGGGTGGTGTGGGTGCAGACACACCCAGCTCTGAGACACCACGCCAGGGCATTTGATTCCAATTATTTTATTGATCATTACGGAATTTCTCTCTGCTACTTCCAGCTACGTCGCCTCTCCCTTCTCATGTTCCCAACCATGATTCTCCTCTCTCTGCCCTGTTCCCAATCTCAGTCCACAATAGAGACCCATATCAGAATTCATCATCACTCAGATTTATCATGAAATTTGTTTTTTTTGTGGCAGTGGTACAGTGTAATATGATTATGATTATGAGGACACACAGTCCCCCTTTATTGTCATTTAGCAATGCATGCATTAAAAAATGATAAAAACATTTTTCCAGAACGATATCACGAAAACACTTGACAAACCAACTTAAAAACTAACAAAAACCACATAATTATAACATATAGTTACAACAGTGCAAAGCAATACCGTAATTTGATAAGAACGGACCATGGCACAGTAAAAGGCTCAGAGTCTCTCGAAAGCCCCATCATCTCACGCAGACGGTAAACCTCCAGCACCACCAACTTGCCAATGCATTATCCCAGAAGCATCTGACCATCCGACCACAGTGTGACTCCTAGTCCGTCTGAAAAACTCCGAGCCTCCGACCACCTATTCGACACTGAGCACTGAGCACCATCTCTGCCAAGCATTTCGACCCCGGCCCCGGCAACAGGCAATACACAAAGCCGAGGATGTGGGGGCTCCGTCTCCGAAGATTCTCGATCGCACAGTAGCAGCGGCAGCGAAGCAGGCATTTCAGAAGTTACTCCAGATGTTCCTCTGCGCTTCTCACGGCTGTCCCCATCAAATCTGGACTGTGCACAGCACCCATAGTTACACATATCGATATTCATTCGGAACGGCCGTACACGCTGCGTCGCGCCGCTATCTTCTCCTCCCTCCTAAAATTATACATAAAATTACTACAGTATGGTGCAAAAATCTTGGACACCGTCATAATAATAATGTGCTTAAGACTTGTGTACAGTACTGTACTTCCATTCAGTTTTGTGAAAAATGTATTACAAGGAGCTGGAAGATCAAATAATGCTTTTTATTCCTGAATAGTATGTAAACACTGAAACATTATTTGACCTCCAAAGAAATGTAAAAGTTAGCAGATAGTATATAATGACTTGAGGATAATAAAACTGCATACTTATAGCAACCCGATTCATAATTCATCTGAGCAAATGTAGAGATTGATTACTGCCAGTTACATGCTTTTAGCTTGAAACAAGCTTGAATTTAATTCAGATAGGACTACAAAGTTTGCTTCAGCCATACGAGACTTGTATCAAATAAGATTACAATAAATAATCCGAAACTTCTGCATGATTCCCATTCAGTAATCTTTTTCTTGGCCATGGTATTAATTATTATTCAATTTTTCTGATAAAATTGATTGGAATGGGTTGGAGCAGATATGCACAATCACTATTAAAGTGTTCTACTTTTGAATGAAATACAACTACAAACTTCAACACAGCAATCATTTCCTGACTGCCTTCAAAGCCCCTCCCCACGTTTTGTTTTTGGTCACTGAATGCTCACAGGATTTTCATAAGGTAAAATATAATGAATGCAATTTGTGTTGTAACTAATTGTACAGCACAGGCAAATGCCTGAAAACCCAATATTGTTTTGTCAGTATTTTCTCCTGCAGTGAAGTGACCCGTTCCAAGTAATATTGGCTTACCACAGATATATAGCTGGCCCACATTTGCACCTTAGATGATCTCTGAGTTGAAAGCACTTGGAAAAATTTTGCTCCCTCTGCAAAATTGCTTTTAGAACATTGCAGGAGAGATTGGACCACATTCTGAGAACCCCTATGACCAGGTACTCTTGAGACAATCTGAACACCCGATGAATGTCCTGGTGAAGGGTCTCAGCATGAAGTGTCAACAGCTTGTTCCCCTCCACAGATACCACTAGTTTGTTGAGCTCTTCCAGCATTTTATGTCTTTTCCTCAAGATTTCCAACATCTGCAGAATCTCTTGTGTTTCTGAGACAAGCTGGATTTCCAGATGCAATGTAGATCTGGTTCCTGGCCGCATTAGCAAATCGCAAATCTTTATCAGTCAGACTATCCTTCTACAGCTAGCTAGTGGCGTAGTGGCATCAGCGCCAGATATCGGAGCAAAGGCTCCTGAGTTCGAATCCAGCCGTCTCCCTTGCATGCTTTCCATCCGTGCTGGGTTGAGCATGAGCCAGCAACTCGGCCTCGTAAAAATAAGAAAGCCTGCTAAAATAATGCCATCATGACGGCATCCCGATGACTCCACTTGGAGTTAAGGGCCTTCTTCTTCTTCTTCTTCTATCCTTGTACAGTCGCCACCCAGATACCATGTGAACCCAAGCTCCAGACCATATTGTATCTGTCTCTCTGCAGATCCATGAGCCTGCTCAGTGCTGATTCCACCGCTCACTGATACACCAGATTCTTGATCCACTGCATTGATTCTGCCAATCTTTGATCCTCCTCACTCATTCTGCTCATCCCAATCCCATACACCATACCAACTGTGAAAATGTTCACCCTGATATATACTCCCCCCAACAATATCCAAAATTCCATGCTGACCAAATTCCCTCTCACCCTCTCTCTCATTCAATCCTTATCCAAAAATGCCAAAGCAACTTCGAATGTGCAATTGATGTGCCTGTCTGCAGGCTCAGTACTGAACGGTCACTGGTCCCATTGCTTCCCCCCAGCACAACCATGGTACTTTTGAATTTCTTGGCAAACTGTCAAGTTTCATTTCAATAACACTTGGAGGGAGAAAAGAAAGTGAAGGTTTTGTGAACATTCAATGGCTCTAATTTGGTTTATGAAGGTTCTCTCTTAACGTTACCTTGAAGAAGTTATTTTTCATCTTTTACTTGTTTCAAATGTAAGTCTATTCATGTTCATTATTGTTCTTCTTTCAGACCCTGAAAAAAGACACAAATGATGACAATACAAGTCCTTATCTACAGGGGCATACGCCAAAGTTTCATGCAGGTAGCTTTAAATGTACTGCACCTCAGACTTTGTGGTTTTCTAATGTTCAGAACCAGGTTTTTCTAGACTTTGTTTCCTTCTCAAGTATTTTCTTATTGGTGTGTCTCCCCTTTTTGCTTTGCTGAGGAAATCTGAGCTAGCTGCTGTCAAGGCCAATCTAAAACTGCAGACGAGGAAAACAATTTGAGTGCATTCTTTTGTTGTTAAATTTTCCTTCTCCTTTCAGCAGTCCTTCCAAAGATTTGGCAGAAAGCCAGGAGAGAACTTGAAGAGGATCATCTGCTTAATCTCATTTAATCCTACTTGGTGCATCCAGGTGGAAATGTGGCTGCAGCTGTCTTCAGGTGATTACTGGCATGACATTTCAACGAGGGTTTAGAAAGTGAAGTAGAAGGGTTCCTCTAGTGTAGTGGAAGCTATTTTGCCCAGAATTTCACATTTAGTTGATAGGCACTGGTTCCTTTAAAAAGCTGAAGCAGCTCTAGCTCTGTCCTTGCTGAAAGGTGCCCAGTAAGAGACCCAGGTGACCCAGAAGTGGAAAGAAAGATAATACTTGGAGACATATGCTGTATCTGCCCAGCTTCCTTCTCATTGGCAGCTCAATGTGTTGAACAGGTATTTAAACACTTAATCCTTTATATTCATTGCCATTTACACACCTCAAATTGCCAATTTAACTCTGCTTCATTTCAAGTCCAATTGATCATGACAGCAGGGGACACAAATTATTTCCCTTTTCAGCAGGGTATGATGGGGATGAAGTGAAACTACACCTCGATCAATGGTCAGAAGATGCTGCCCCATGCAACCAAGAGAATCTGTCTAGGCATTCACATGTTTGTGTTCAATATTAAACTAAGGAAAATCTTCTTTAAATAGGAGATAACATTTCCAGGAATCATTAAAAATAAATAATATGATCTTTCACTCTCAATATTTTGTAGATGATGAGGCAGGTTATAATAATATTGAAGAGGGTTAAGTATTTCCCAAATTCTGTATGGTAAATTAGACAAAGCACTATTTTCTAAATTGTTGTCAATATTTTATAACAAAACCTGCATGGGTTCCAGTTTTGAATGGCAAGAAACTGAATTTCAAAGTACCCAAATCTAGATCCAGTTTAAAGTCTAAATTCATTCGACACCTCTCTTTGACAGAGAAAGATACAGATTTATCTCAGCACCGATGTAAGGCTTGCCTTGTCAAATATTTCACCCAGGATATGGTGGATTATTCCAAAAGTAAGTCAAATCAAGATTCTTACCAGACACACAGACTGAAGAGGAAACAAAGGTCTAAGCAACTTGCTTGTTTTGCTTGTGATTTTTTATTGTAACAGGTTATGGCTGTGAGTGGTTCAGCAAAGATGTTTTGAAAAATGGAAATATATTTTCAAGACTTTGCACTTTGTTATTTCGATTACTAGACCTCAAATACTTCAATGCTGTTTGTTTTCTCTAATATTGCTCTCTGTGGTATTCACAAAAGAAATCAAGTTGACAACTAATTAAAAACCATGATGTTTTTGGATATTTCTGATCATAAGTGTCTAACTTGGGTTGCTTAGATGGGCACAGTTATGTAGTGTATTCTAAAAGCCAGTAATACAGCCTAATTTTATTAAGTCACACTTCTGCCCTGATGCAAATTGTCACAGGGGTGCCTGTGGTGCAATCTGCTAACCTATAGTAACATTGTAATACCAAGAAACTTCCTGAACCACTACATCTTCCTTAAAGGGACTTCCATAAGATAGGTTCCTTCTTGCCATGACCTTCATCCCCTCACCAACCACCAGATCCATATCCCACACAAGCACACCCTCCTGTCCACAGCCATCCACTGCCCCAAATCTAGACTCAACGATCTCATTCCTGAACCCTTAGATTCAAGCCCAAACCCAAGTACTTTTTGATTCCCCCATCTCTCTTCTTGACTGTTGTGACTGTGAACAAAGTTACTGGAGAGGCACTGAGGCTAGTGGATATAGAAGTCTTTATTCAGCGAAACAAGCAGCTATTTGAGACATTCTAGGAAGAAGGCTTGACCCAATATTACATGATATTTTCACATTCTAAGGATCAAAGGGAACAGCAGGACAGTTCTATAGTTACAACATATCTACAATGCTTCCTTTGAATTATGTATAATTTCCAAACACCTGCTTCTTTACACCCACACTCCAGATACCCAAAATGAATGTTAATCAGCATTATCTCCCTCTTGATGCAGACATCAAGTGAATGCATGTTTCCAAGTTGGAATCAACCCCAATCTGCAGCTCCAGGAAGACTACTTTTCAGAGCTGTGTTTTAAATCCACATTCAAATCTGAGGATTAGTTGCTGTTGAAATTAATATTTGCAGTATACCCCATCTCCAGAATAAGCCCTAACATTAACATGCAACTTAGTGATTGCAGAAAAGCACCAGAATAGGCTTTGATCTACAATCCCTTATCAATTACAAATCAAGAAAAGACTAATGCAAAGCTACTGTAGATTAGCAGATTCTACAGGCCAAAGAAGCGCTATAAGGATCAGATGAAGAATGCTTTAAGGAAGTACGAGATCAGACCCGAGGACCTGGAGGATGTTGCTGCTGACTGTACCATTTGGCGACAGCTGTGTAGGGAAGGGGTTCTTATTCTGGAGATGGAAAGAACAACCAGAAGACAGCAGAAGGGAGTCAGGAGAAATGCAGCCATGGTTGCCACCACTACCACATATACATGTCCCACCTACAATAGAGCTTGTAGGTCCAGGATAGGACTGTATAGTCATCAAAGATCTCACCGTTAAAGGAGTGGACGTCGTCATTGGATTTCGATGGACAACCAAAGAGAGAGACATTCCCAACCTGCTCAGCCTTGCCTGACAAGGCAATCAGATCATTCCAATTATTATTCTTGTGTATCCACAGTACTCAAGATGAATCTCACCCTATGAAACTGTAACGTAAGCTTCATACTTTAGCATTCATTTCTTCCAGCAATAAACAATAACATTCAGTTAGTATTCTAATTGCATGCGGTGCTTACCCATCAGCTTTTAGCAAATCATATGATAAGCCCCCTCTAAATCATAGAGCCTGTATTTTCTCACCATTTCAATAATATACTTCTTTCTTTTTCTGTCAAAATGGACAACCTTACATTTTCTCACGTTATACTCCACTTGCCAGTCAACTTTCCCTTTTAAGTAGAATTAAAACCTAAAACAAGTAATTTCCACCAGCACATTAAATGCCTATGCATTAATATTTCACAGTGTAATTTCTAAACCTTTTTCAGCTGTCTTTATACAACATTGAAGAGACAAATTCAGATCATAATTTCTAAAAATAAGCTGTTGAATCGAAGTGTCTATCTGTCAGGTTCCAGATCCTGAAGGAAAAAATCTTGAGTAATAATCCATAAACTGAGTAGAATGATGAAGTTATGCTGTTCGATTCTGAGTACAATTCCTTAAAAATATATTCATTGAAGGATTAAGGAATAGCAAGTAAAGCCTCAGAGTTCAGAGGCATACATAGTTCTGAAGCTATATTGTTGGCTGACAATTCTTTAATATTTCAAATTGTACACATTGGTAAAACTAAAGTAAATATATTTCCAAAGATTATTACTGATAAATGATGCCCCAAATTAGATTCCATTCTGAGTGGGACATAGAGCAAACAACTGACTGTGTTTGTTTGGTGTTTATCCATTACTGTCTTAGCAATGAAATGAAATAACCCATGATCAAAAAGCAATGCAAGGAATCATATAAAAATACACAAAGGAATCTTAAGTGTGCAAAAGTATACATGACTTACCCATTAGACAACATGGTAAGAATAGATGATACTATAGCATTACTGTAACAAATCACATTACAAGTGAGATCCTGAAACTTGAGCATCATGCTTAGTTTTGGCACTTGGGTCAAGTTGTAATTTGCAGCTGAGGGCAATTGACCTTAAGAAGATTAACAGAGATGTTTGGGAAAGAAAGGAGGGAAAACCTCACATCAGAGAGTATCTACTAGGGTAAAAATTCCCTTGGGACTTTGTACATTGTGTTACTTTGATTCCCACAGTTTTGTTTCAATAGACAATAATATTGTGGAGGTCTCCACAAACAGCACTAAGAATTTAGTCTGAGCACTAGCTGAATGTCTCACATGGTATAATGAGGCCTGAAGGAATAAATGTGTCTCCCTGGTTGTTGTTCACTTTAGTTTTCTTTCTTTTATGTATTTCTCCAGATGATACACATTTCTTTCTGTTTTAGTGATCTTTACATTTATCAACTAACTTTCCTTCTTTCCTTCTTTAGAAGACTTCCAAATTACTGCTCATGAATTGCAGCAACTAATTATTCCTCATCATTGAACATGGCAATTCATGTGTCCTCGCTCTCTGCAATCCTCACTGAACTAATGAAATGCTTACAAATAGCTCACAGAAAAGCATAGACCATAAGTGTACTAAAGAAGACCATTTAGCCTGACTGCTCTCCTTTCCCACTCCATCCATTTCACAGTCCACGCTTACTCTGAAAAACTACACCTAAATCTGTTTCAGATAATGTTGCTGCTCTTAATGAGGGCTGATGATATTTCAATCCCTGATAAAACCCATAGAAATCCTGATGAAAAGCCAAGATTTTACCAAAAGATATACCATAAAATTTGTGATTGATGCAGAAATGATTCTGCTCAGTCTCTCTACGCTTTTCTAAAATTGTTGCTTTTTACAGTTTTTGTGTTAAGTAATGTTCCTTAAGAATTCTGTTTTTTGTTATAAAGTATCTAACGATATCAATAAATATCAAAAATTAATTAATTGCACAAGTTTCCTTGTTTTGATTATTCTTCAATTTCCATTTTAAAAGACCAAGGTCCTTGGGATTAAAATCACTTAGTTGTGGGTATAACTGCATTATTTACTAATGAGAATGCATTATATTGGATTTTCCCTGCAGTTTTATTTGAATAAAGAGCCACTAGGCAATAAATCATATAGAAATATCACTGCAACTGAACATCAGGTGTGCTTTACTCTCCTTACTGCAGTAAATGTAAGTAAAACTGAATTATGTAACACACTTGATCAAGTAATGACCTCAAAGTATGCTAGAAGAATCAAGTTTAAAACCCATCTTGACCAGTGATTCATAAAAGACCACAGCATCGAAGGAGAATGAGTCCTGAAGTAGTTCCAAACTGATGGCTTCACTGTAAGATACTATCTACTTTATGTTGTACAAAGATATATTCCTGGTGGTAGTATATTTCCAATGTCTTTTCCAAAGTACAATATAGTGGATACTGAATGGCTTGGATAGTCTGGATGTAGGTTTCTATTAGCAGGAGAGTCTGAGATCTGATAGCACAGCCTCGAAATAAAGGGATATCCTTTTTCTGTAAAACTTAGATGAGGAAGAATTTCTTCAGCCAGAGGGTGATGAATTTATGGCATTTGTAATGTATGGATCTATTTCTTTTAGAGCAATAACTTCCCTTAATACCACTCATGGACTGATACCTTATGTGCGCATTGATCTCTGTTCTCTCTTTTTACCTGCAATGTGAATACACCAGGTAAACACCATCTCTGTGTGCGTGCTTTTATTTTAATTAATATGTAGTTCTATTCATCACCTATTTGCTGTGTCTGTGGAAAACTGAATGTCAGAGAACTTCATCAACTGCACCGACAGTTACGGGACGACAGACTTTGGAGAGAGACAGTGAGAGGAAAGAGTATGGAAAAGATCATCAAGGATGCTAACAAAGGCACGTGTGAGTAATTATAGTCAAGGTCATAGTCATAGTCATACTTTATTGATCCCGGTGAAAATTGGTTGTCGTCACAGTTGCACCATAAATAATAAATAGTAATAGAACCATAAGTAGTTAAATAGTAGTATGTAAATTATGCCAGTAAATTATGAAATAAGCTCAGGACCAGCCTATTGGCTGAGGGTGTCTGACCTTCCAAGGGAGGAGTTGTAAAGTTTGATGGCCACAGGAAGGAATGACTTCCTATGACGCTCTGTGCTGCATCTCGGTGGAATGAGTCTCTGGCTGAATGTACTCCTGTGCCCACCCAGTACATTATGTAGTGGACTGGAGACATTGACCAAGATGGCACGCAACTTAGACAGCATCGTCTTTTCAGACACCACTGTGAGAGAGTCCAGTTCCATCCCCACAACATCACTGGCCTTACGAATGAGTTTGTTGATTCTGTTGGTGTCTGCTACCCTCAGCCTGCTGCCCCAGCACACAACAGCAAACATGATAGCACTAGCCACCACAGACTCATAGAATATCCTCAGCATCGTCTGGCAGATGTTAAAGGACCTCAGTCTCCTGAGGAAATAGAGACAGCTCTGATCCTTCTTGTAGACAGCCTCAGTGTTCTTTAACCAGTCCAGTTTATTGTCAATTCATATCCCCAGGTATCTGTAATCCTCCACCATGTCCACACTGACCCCCTGGATGGAAACAGGGGTCACCGGTACCTTAGCTCTCCTCAGGTCTACCACCAGCTCCTTAGTCTTTTTCACATTAAGCTGCAGATAATTCTGCTCACACCATGTGATAAAGTTTCCTACCATAGCCCTGTACTCAGCCTCATCTACCTTGCTGATGCATCCAACTATGGCAGAGTCATCCGAAAACTTCTGAAGATGACAAGACTTTGTGCAGTAGTTGAATTCCGAGGTGTAAATGGTGAAGAGAAAGGGAGACAAGGCAGTCCCCTGTGGAGCCCCAGTGCTGCTGATCACTCTGTCGGACACACAGTGTTGCAAGCACACGTACTCTTGTCTGCCAGTCAGGTAGTCAAGAATCCATGATACCAGGGAAGCATCCACCTGCATCGCTGTCAGCTTCTCCCCCAGCAGAACAGGACGGATGGTGTTGAACGCACTGGAGAAGTCAAAAAACATGACCCTCACAGTGCTCGCTGGCTTGTCCAGGTGGGCGTAGACACGGTTCAGCAGGTAGACGATGGCATCCTCAACTCCTAGTCGGGGCTGGTAGGTGAACTGGAGGGGATCTAAGTGTGGCCTGACCATAGGCCGGAGCAGCTCCAGAACAAGTCTCTCCAGGGTCTTCATGATGTGGGAGGTCAATGCCACCGGTCTGTAGTCACTGAGGCCGCTGGGGCACGGCGTCTTCGGCACAGGGACGAGGCAGGACGTCCTCCACAGTACAGGAACCCTCCGGAGCCTCAGGCTCAGGTTGAATACATGGCAAAGTACTCCACATAGCTGAGGGGCACAGGCTTTGAGCACCCTGGTACTGACACCATCCGGTCCTGCAGCCTTGCTTGGGTTGAGACATTTCAGCTGTCTTCTCACCTGCTCAGCCGTGAAGCCCACCATGGTGGTTTCGTGTCGGGGAGGGGTATAGTCATGAGAGCAGGGTGGGGGACTGTGAGGAGGGGTAGGAGGGGAGAGTGGAATATGTGTTGGTTGGGGGCTGATAACAGATGGCTCATGTGGGGGATGGGCAGGGGCCACAATGTCAAATCTGTTAAAGAACAGGTTAAGTTCATTGGCCCTGTCCACACTGCCTTCCGCTCCTCTGTTTCAAGTTTGCAGGAACCCAGTGATGGTCCTCATCCCCCTCCAGACCTCTCTCATGTTGTTCTGCTGGAGTTTCCACTCAAGCTTCCTCCTGTACCTGTCTTTAGCCTCCCTGATCCTGGCTTTCAGGTCCCTCTGTATTGCCCTCAGCTCCTCCCTATTTCCATCTCTAAACACCCTCTTTTTAGCATTCAGGATGTCCTTAATGTCCTTTGTCACCCATGGCTTGTTATTTGAATAACAAAGGACAGTACTTGTCGGAACATTGCAGTCCACACAGAATTTGATGTAATCAGTGATGCACTGTGAGCCCATCAATATCCTCTCCATGTGGATCAGAGAGTACCTGCCAGTCTGTCACCTCAAAACAACCCTGGAGCGCCTCATAAGCCTCCTCCAACTGTTTTCTCACTGTCCTCGAGGTTGCAGATTTACTCTTCACCAGAGGCACGTAGCAGGGTTTTAGATGCACCAGGTTGTGATCTGATCTTCCCAGTGGGGGGAGGAGGGAGGAACTGTATGCATCCTTAATGTTAGCGTACATCAAATCCAGAGTCCTCTCCTCTCTGGTTGTACAGCTCACATACTGCGTGAAGTTGGGCAGTGTTCTAGCCATGGTAACATGGTTGAAGTCACCCAAGATGGTAATGAGGGCACTCGGGTGCTGGGTTTGTAATTTGGCTATGACGGTGTAAATGATGTTACACGCCGACGTCGGGTTGGCAGAGGGAGGGATGTACACAACAACCACAATTGCATGCGAGATTTCCCTTGGCAAATAATATGGCTGGAGTCCAACAGCAAAATGTAATTGCATAGTACACAGTGAAAGATGCACAACTAGCAAGGTTAAAGTAAAAATAAAGTGACATTGGCCTTAGGTGGGAAAGATGATGAATTTAACAGTGCTAATGAGGACTGAGAATCGTATATCGTATATCGGTAGTGTAGCGCAAACGACGTGGATGAGGAAAAGAATGCCTCCACACTTCTTAACTTAATGGGTGCTAAAATGTACAAGCTCTTGTCAAACTTTGTAACTCCTGAAAAGCCAACAAGCAAGATGTTGAAATTGTTACAATTTTACAAAATCAC
The DNA here is from genome assembly GCF_963921235.1 of Mobula hypostoma. NCBI lineage: Eukaryota > Metazoa > Chordata > Chondrichthyes > Myliobatiformes > Myliobatidae > Mobula > Mobula hypostoma. Next base: position 120,589,447 of record NC_086100.1, read on the forward strand.
TTGAGTCCTAAACTGCTGGTACTAGCTGTGAGATTTAGATTTAACAAAAGGAACCAGTCAAAGGATGAAAGCATTGCTGAATACATTGCAGGACTGCACAAACTTTCCCAATGCTGTGACTTTAGAGATGGACTTTCTGATGCATTAAGGGACAGGCTTGTTTGTGCCATGCATAGTCAAAGCACTCAAAAGAGTCTACTGTCAGAAAGAGACCTAACCTTAGAACGGGGCTTATCCATTGCAGTATCGTTAGTGTCTGCAGCAAAGGATGCAGCAGAACTACAGAAAAAGTTTAGAATATGAAATGCACAAAATGTCCGTCAATGATGCAAAAAGCCAAGAATGTTATCGATGTGGCAAATCCTCCCATGATGCAAATGACTGTTGGCTCAAAGAAAAAGTTTGCAGAAAGTGCCACAGACAAGGCCACATAGAGAGAGGGTGTGCAGGTCAGACTAAAGGCACAACCAAAGAGAAAAAACACACCATGAAAAGTTTCAAACACAAAACTAAACAAATGCATGAACTAACTAAATGTGAAGCAGTATCAGACAACAGTGTCTTTCAAAGATGAGCTGCCATGCCTAGAACTGCATAGTATAACCGGAGCAGATCACAAAATCAGATGGATCTCAATAAATGTGTCAGGTGTACAATTGAAAATGGAGTTGGATACAGGGTCAGCTTTGACTATAATTTCAGAGGCTGACTGCAACAGACTGTTTCTAAGCTACCATTAGAAAAGACTTTAGTGGTGCTAAAGATCTACACAGGCAAAAAAGTATCCCCAGAAGGCAAACAGAAAATGAATGTGGTGTATGGAGGCCAAACACAACAGTTAGAGCTTGATGTATTGAAAAGTGGAGGTCCTGCACTTTTAGAGCATGAATTGTTGAGAAAAATCCAACTAGACTGGCACACAATCAAAGCTCTCAGTGTGACATCAACAGGTAACTGCAGCCCAAATGATAGCACTACGCAGAGATTGTCACAGCTACTTAATGCTAATGAGGTGTTTGAGAAGGGTATTGGTAAATTCAAAGGCATGAAGGCCAGAATTGATCTGGATGAAGTAGCAACACCAAGATTCCATAAAGCATATCCAGTGCCTTATGCAGTACGTCCTATTTCTAAAGTGGCTGCAGAACTGCAGAGCTTGGAGGCATCTGGCATTCTCTCCAAAGTTGAGTGGAGTAATTGGGCCACACCCATTGTCCCAGTGATCAAAAAAGAGAAAGCCAGAGCTGTTTGCATATGCAGGGGATTTTAAAGTAAGTATCAACCCTGTGCTGCGTACTGTGCAGTATCACCTGCCATGTATAGAAGACATTTTTACATCTTTGGCAGGCAGGGAGAGGTTTTCAAAGATTGACTTATCACAAGCCTATCTGCAAATACAGGTGAGGAGTCAAGCAGGTAGTTCCTTACAATCAACACTCATCAGGGACTGTTCCAGTATAATCATCTTGTCTTTGTCACCACAACAGCTCCAGCAATTTGGCAAAGAGCAATGGACCAAGTACTCCCAGGTGCCCCAGGAACACATTGTTACCTTGATGACATCATTGTGACTGGCATGGATGATGAAGAGAACCTCTAGAACCTTGTTAAAGTGCTTACCAGGCTGAGTGAGTATGGTCTGTGTGCAAAGAGAGAAATGTGAGTTTCTCAAGAATGAAATCTCATATTGTGGACATGTCATTGACAAGCGTGGCTTACATAAGTCACAAGAGAAGATTGAAGCAATTTTACAGGCACCCAAACTGGAAAATGTGTCATAACTCAGGTCATACTTGGGCCTTATAAACAACTACCACTGGTTTCTCCCCAACATTGCTATAGCGCTGCACCCATGGAATGTACTGTTGCAGCAGGAGCTAAGTGGGAATGGTCAGAAAAATATGAAAGAGCATTCAAGGAAAAAAAGAGACTAATAACATCAGATGAACTGGTCACCTATTATGACCCATCACTGCCCATCAGACTAGCATGTGATGGGTCCCCTTATGACATTGGAGCTGTTTTGTCACACGCTATGAAAAATGGAACACTGATTGCATTTGCTGATGAGTGATGAGTGCAGAACACTACTATGCACGGATCAACTGAGATGCCCTTAGTCTGGTATGGGGAATAAAGAAGTTCCAACACAACCTCTGCTGACAAAAGTTTACTGTAGAGACAGACCACCAGCCCCGTCTGTCAATTTTCAATCCCAGGGAGGGAATTCCAGTGATGCCTGCTACCCGTTTCCAATGTTGGGCACTGTTCCTAGCAGCCCTTTCTAATGACATAGAGTTCAAGGGTACTAAACAACACAGCAATGCTGACAGTTTGTCATATCTTCCATCGTTGGCAACTGAAGAAGAAAAGTCTTCTTGCTGTGGCCCAGCAGAAGTGTTCCACACAGCATTGGTGGACCAGTTACTGGTAACAAATTCTGAAATACAAAGAGGGACAAAGAATGACCCGACAATGTCAAAAGTCAATGACAATGCCATGCAAGGATGGCCCGCTCACGATAACCCTATGTTTCCAGAGTTCTCAATGAGACGTGACCAATTGTCTGTATGTCATAGAACATTGATGTGTGGATCTCATATTGTGGTTCCCTCTAAAATGTGCACCGGAGTGTTAGAAAATCTGCATGACGGACACCTGGGTAGAGTCAAGATGAGAAGTCTCGCCCAGAGCTACGTGTGGTGGCCGGGAATAGATAGACAGATTAAAGACTTGACCAAATGATTAGATTAGATTAGATTATGAGGACACTCAGTCCTCGTTTATTGTCATTTAGAAATGCATGCATTAAAAAATGTTACAATGTTCCTCCGGTATGATATCACAGAAACACAAGACAGACCAAGACTAAAACTGACGAAAACCACATCATTATAACACATAGTTACAACAGTGCAAAGCAATACCGTAATTTGATAAGAGCAGACCTTTGGCATGGTAAAAAAAAGTCTCAAAGTCCCGAAAGCCCCAACATCTCACGTAGATGGTAGAAGGAAGAAACTCTCTCTGCCATGAGCTTCCAGCACCGCAAACTTGCCGATGCAGCACCCTGGAAGCACCTGACCACAGTCCGACTCTGAGTCCGTCCAAAAACTTCAAGCCTCCAACCAGCCCTCCGACACCGAACACCGAGCACCATCTCTGCCGAGCCCTTTGACCCTGGCCCCGGCTGCCAAGCAACAGGCAAAGCCAAGGATTCAGGGCCTTCCCCTCCAGAGATTTCAGATCACACAGTAGCAGCGGCAGCGAAGCAGGCATTTCAGAAGTTTCTCCAGATGTTCCTCCGTGCTCTCACGTCCGTCTCCATCAAATCAGGATTGTGCACGGCACCCTACTTGACAGATTACAGATATTCATCACTGGAGAGGCCGCGCGCACTACGTGACACCGCCATCTTCTCCTCCTCCTTGACAGACAAAATTCAAAATGCACTCTCACAGGCACTGTTACATCTTTGGGAGTGACCGTCTTAACCATGGCAATGAGCACATATTGACTTTGCTAGGCCATTCATAGACTCCATGTTTCTGATTGTTGTGGGTGCTCATTTGAAGTCGCCAGAGGTCGTTCTAATGAAGTCAACCACGTCAGAAAATACTGTATCTGCTCTGTGGACTATCTTCACCAGATATAACTTACCTGAACAAATTGTGAGTGACAATGGACCACAATACACATCAGAAGAGTTCGGACTATTCATGAAGAAAATTAAGCATTAGACATTTCAAGTCAGCTCCTCACCACCCAGCAACGAATAGGTTAACTGAAAGGTTTTTCCAAACCTCCAAGAAGTCCATTCATTTCCCTACAGCACAACATGGACAACTGCCTTTTCGTGTATGCCATGGGAATACACCAGTTAAACCCCTTCTCTGCGTGTGTGCTTTTATTTTAATTGATATGTGGTTGTACAGACACAACAGAATTCAGTGCTCCATATGGCTGTAGAAGCCAAGTTACTGGGTGTGCTTAACGCAGAGATTGATAGGTTCTTGATTGGAAAGGAGGTTAAAGATTATGGGCAGAAGATGGGTGAGTAAGATTGATTTTAAAAATTAGCTATGATTGGATGGTGGAGTAGACTAGATGAGCCAAATGGTCTAATTCTCCATCTATGTATTTTGATGTTGTAATTAATAGGTAGGTGTTGCATAAGAAGCGAAATCACTAGTAGCAAAATTGAAGTATGAACAAACACTAATCAGGGAAATAATGTATGTAACACATGTCAAAGTTGCTGGTGAATGCAGCAGGCCAGGCAGCATCTCTAGGAAGAGGTACAGTCGACATTTCAGGCCGAGACCCTTCATCAGGACTAACTGAAGGAAGAGTTAGTAAGAGATTTGAAAGTGGGAGGGGGAGGGGGAGATCCAAAATGATAGGAGAAGACAGGAGGGGGAGGGATGGAGCCAAGAGCTGGGCAGGTGATTGGCAAAGGGGATATGAGAGGATCATGGGACAGGAGGCCCGGGGAGAAGGAAAAGGAGGAGGGGGGGAAAAACCCAGAGGATGGGCAAGGGGTATAGTCAGAGGGACAGAGGGAGAAAAAGGAGAGAGAGAAAAAGAACGTGTGTATATAAATAAATAACGGATGGGGTACAAGGGGGAGGTGGGGCATTAGCAGAAGTTAGAGAAGTCAATGTTCATGCCATCAAATAATGTATGTGGTAGTCTTCAATAATAACCAAGTATCACTCATGAAGAGATTCTCCTGTAACCAGTATTGGTGGTCTTCAATGGTCTTCTCCTTCCACTGACTGGAAGACAAATTTGCTGTCAGTAATTTACAAAGTTAGTCTTGTGTGTTGATGGATGGGGTAAGTGGGAAGGTGTCAATATTACGTAAAGATGTAATTATTGCAATAGAAAAAAATGCATTTTCATTAATGACACATCTATTTAACTTCATATTTCCAGAATCAGTAGTACTTTCCTTTGGCACTCAGATGTTGTCTATCTCAGTCTCATTAAAACAGAGGGAGTGACAAGATGATTAGACAATAAAATTGTATGTGTCAATCATAGATCAAATGTTTAAATGTAATATGTGTAGCTGTCATTCAAAATGGACTAGAAATCATGAAACATATTTGATGGAGGATAACACTGGTGCAGATTAGGGTAGTTTTCATCTGGTCTGCCATCTCTATCAATCTTCAAAGACAGTAACTGAATAGGATTCAGAGGGTGCCACAAATAGCAATATTAAATAAAAACAATAAAGAAGTGAATCCTTTTCCACCATTGGGGTTTCATATTTTGCTGTTTATCTATGATCGAATGCCTCATTCATTTAATTTGAGTAATTTTAATTAACTTTACAACCTTGCACTCCAACATAGAAATTAAATTGGAGAATATTTTGCAAAACTACAGCTATAATCCTAATAGCGTTATGATCAGTGATAGACTGATTTATTGAGTGATATTATCATTTAGGATATGAAAAGTGCTTAATTAAATGTAATACCTCTCATAACTTCAAACCAATTATGCCCAGTTAAATACTTCTGAAGGTGTTTTTAGATATTTGGGTGCATTCAGCTCCACAGACAGCCAATAACACAATTCCAGGTATGTTCGTGAGGTTTGATGGATATTGATCAGCTAGAATAAAAGGCAGAGCACTCCTACACTTTGCATAATGTCAAGTGGTCTGTCACATCCACCAGGGAGGGTGGGTGATTCCTTGCCTTGTATGTCATCTGAAAGACAGTTTGCGTAGATATTCAAACTTACTACTAAACAGTGGCATTAGTGTGTTGTACTCTGTCTCCAAGGTGCCCTCTATTGAGTGGGATGCATTTCTGAAGAATGCATTATGCTGATGGCACATGTTTAACATTATTCCCCCCACCAAGGATAAGTTTCTAGACAAGTACCTCCATGCAGGGTTAACTGCCTCAGTGTTGCATTGCTGTTCAGAATAGATCATGTTCTCAAATTTCTGCAATGTCCTTTCTGATTCAAAAGCAAAAGTGGCTACAGCTGGCACTTGCGGTGTCAGGAGTCTGCGGTGATTTTCACTGACCTGAGTTCTGATGAGCAGTAGAAGTATGGTAAGCATCATATGCGATATACTGTGCCTACCTCTGTCAATGATCATGTTCAGTTAAGCCCATCATGGTTAATTGTAGTGAGGTTGAAGGCTGGCATAAAGAACCTGTTTGATTTCAATCCAGGCTATGGTTACAGTGCAAGGTCACAACATTTCATGAAACATGCTTGCCATCTGCAATAGATGTAGATAGCAGGTTTTGTGACTGTGAACCAAGTCACGGGGAGAGAAACTAAAGCTAAAAGATATAGAAGTACTTATTCTACAAAACGAGCAGCAGGCATCATACTCCAGATACTCTTGGAAGAAGAGGACTGCCTGACAGAATATTACATAACATTTTATGTGTCACCATGGTGGGGCATTGGGAGCAAGGGTGGACCCAAATGCAAGACACATCTTGTGAGGTTAATTAGATTTAGTTTATTGTTTGATACCAGGAGAGCAAGGCGGGAGCAGGAATAGCGAACTGGTCAAGGACTCAGGACTATGACTAGGCTGGGACAAGGGGTCTGGGCTTGGACTCGGAATAGGATCCCAGAACTAGAGGAGACATGAAGACTCCGAGTATGGAATCCGAGCCAGAGACTGGGCAAGGACCCAGTACCTGGGTCTTGCCACGGGCTCGGACCCCTGAACCAGGCATGGACATGACATGGACTAGGGAGAGGAGGAGCACGGAAAAACAGAGTCTTGGTCTCGGGAGAGCAGGTACATGGAACCATGAACACATACACGAACACAGAGTTGGGACCCCTCCTTGGGTACAGGACATAGGGCCGGGACTCACACACAGAACAGAGAGCCGGGACCCCTCCTTGGGTACAGGACATAGGGCCGGGACTCACACACAGAACAGAGAGCCGGGACCCCTCCTTGGGTACAGGACATAGGGCCGGGACTCATGACCCCCCGTGAGGCAACGGCAAGACGGCCTGACTTACCCCGTGGAGGTGAGGACAAGACAAGACCAACACGAAAGAACACCAGACAGTACATATCTAGCTCCGGCGATAGAACTAGACTGAAGTGCAGGCAAGGGCTGCAGACGAACGCTAGAGGCGAGGGGGCAGAGAAGGGATACAGACAGGGAAGTAGGACAGGAATCACAGGCCGCCAGGGCCAGGACTCGACTCGGAACTTGGATGCCACCAGGAATGCCCCTGGAGCCAGGACTTGACTTGGAGCCTCCGGGTAGTGGCAGGCTCTCGACTCAGCCCGGGAAGAGTAGATAGCGGTTCTTGATTCCCTCCAATGGGTTAACTGACGGACCCACCACGGTGAGGAAACTTTGCAGGCTCACTTTGACGAGGTAACTTGACAGGGTTGCTCTGGTGAGGAAAGGCGAATTACTGGCACTTGCTTCGGGCGGAGACGAGACTTGCTCCAACCAGATGACATTGGCACGCCATACCTTTGGTGACTTTGCAGATGCTCCTGCGCCCAACGGCTGAAAGCTGGAGAATATAAACTACCGGTTCAGTCGAGAGTAAATTGCCTCCAATCACCAAAGTCGAGGGACACGGGAAAACAGGGAACCAAAGGGAAACAGGGAGTCAACGGTCCAGATTGTAACATAAACAAAGTAAATTTAAAGAGACCCCGATCTGGACCATGATATTATATGCTAAAGATCAAAGATAACAACAGGACAATTCTATAGTCACAATGTATCTACAATGCTTCCTTTGAAATACATATAATTTTCAAGCACAACCGTCTTCACACCCACCCTCCAGACAGCTAAAATGAATGTTAATTTCCATTAACTCTGGGCTGCATTCATGCATATGCAGGCATCTGAGGTCTAATGTAGTGTTTTTTTTTGTTTGCAATCTCCAGGAAGACCATTGTTCAGAGCGCATTTTAAATTCAATCCACAATCCATGTTCAGGTCTGAAGACTGGATGCTGTTGAAATTAGTATTTGCTATATGCCATAACTCCAGAATATGCCCTAAAGGCAGATAACTGTATTTATAATGGGCCAGGAGTGTGGTTAGTGTTTGTTATGACACTGACTGAAAGAGTGTCTTTGAACATTGTCAATCAAGCTGATAGGATGTGGAAGAATTGACCAGGGTAAACACTTAACAAATGCCTCTGAAGAATGTTAACATGGCTCCTTCTTCATTGTCCATTAAAAGGGAATTGGCTCCATTTAACCATTAGGTAATGAAATATAACCCAGTGTCATAGTAATAAATATCAAGTTACCTTTCCATGGGTCAAAGCCATCCACTTGAAACAATACAGTGAAATGAAGAAACTGTGAACACTTGCAAAAATGTCAGTGAGACATGATAGATGTTCCGCTGCACATTAACCTCATACTGAGAGACGTTACCACTTCTTATTTTTTATGGTAGATATCAGAATAGATACCAGATAGCATGTGTATGGAAAGGCAAGAAAAATAAACTAAAAGCATAAAACGAGAAAATAAGTGAACTACCAGTGAAATTCTGGGATTGAAAGGCTTGTCATATGAGGAGTATTTGACAGTTCTGGGCCTGTTCTCACTGGAATTCAGAAGAATGAGGGGTGCCCTCATTGAAAGCTATTGAATTTTGAAAGGTCTGGATAGGATGTGAAGAGGACGTTTCCCATGGTGGGGGAGCCTAACACAAGAGGACACAGCCTCAGAAGAGAGGGGTGTCCTTTTAGAATGGAGATAAGGAGGAATTCCTTGAGCCAGAGAGTGGTGAATCTGTGGAATTTATTGCCACAGGCAGCTGTGAAGGCCAAGTCATTGGGTATATTTAAGGCAGCAGTTGATAGACTCTTGATTAGTCAGGGCAAGAAGGGACATGGGGAGAAGGTAGGAGCTGAGAGGGAAATGGATTAGCCATGATGAAATGGCAGAACAGACTTGATAGGCCAAATGGTCTAATTCTGCTCCTATATCTTATGGAACTGCATGTCACTTGTGATAAATACAACACCAAGGTGCTAAAATGAAATGATTAGGCCTTTTAATTTTTCTACTGCAGATTCTAAAGACTCCTAGAAATGTGACCTTGGTTAAGCCACCCCTTTTGGGCAAGAACCCTTTCTCATTCTATGTTAGGTTTGAGTATTCAGATGATAGTGTGACATCATTATATGCATGAATGACTATGGGAATTAAGAATGGCGTTAGGGGGAAATAAGGAAGGAAGTGATGGGATAATTTCCCAACAGCTAGGTTTCACCAGGAAATTTATGTCAGAATCACATTTATTATCACCGAAATATTTCAGGAAATTTGTTTTTAGTGGCTGCAGTTCAGAGCAAGACATGAGAATTACAGTCTGTTACAGCAAAGAAATCAATAAACAAACAAAAACAAATAAATAAATAAATAAATAAATTTTGCAAGGGGGGAAGAACTAAGTAGTGTTTATCAGTTCATAGACCCTTCAGAAATCTAAAGGCAGGAAGAAGCTGTTTCTAAAATACTGAGTGTGGGTCTTCAGGCTCCTGCACCTCCACCCTGATGTGGTAGTGAGAAGAGGACTTTCCTAAATGAGGAGGATCCTTAATGATGGATGTCGAATTCTTGATACACTGCCTTTTGAAGATATCCCCAAGGGTGGGGAGGGTTGTGCCCACGATGGAGCTGGTTGAGTCTACAACGCTCTTCAGTCTCTTTTGATCCAGGACATTGAAGCCACCATACCAGATGGTGATGCAACCAGTCAAAATATTCTCCACCATACATCCGTAGAAATTTGCTATAGAGTCATTGATGACGTACCAAATCTCCTCAAGAGGCATAGCTGGTGGCCTGCCTCTGTTGTCATTGCTTTAATCTATGAATCTTACTTCAGTGGTGGGCAAGTTGTTGAAGATCCTGAGAGATAGGAATTATGAGCATTTGGAGAGACTTATAGGGGTCCCCCGCTTTTCGGACGTTCGCTTTACGAAACCTCACCGTTACGAAAGACCTACATTAGTACCCTGTTTTCGCTAACAGAAGGTGTTTTCACTGTTACGAGAAAAGCAGCGGCGAGAAAATCAGTGTGCAATAAAAGGCAGAGTGCGCCCCGAGCAGCCGCTCTCCCTCGGATTCGGAACTGCATTCTCGCCGGCATTGCTTAAACACGTGCCTGTGAGCAGCCATTTGCAAGATGAGTTCTATGGTATCGGAAAAGCCTGAAAGAGCTCGTAAGGGTGTTACACTTAGCGTAAAACTAGTCATAATTAAGCGTTTTGATCGTGGTGAACGAAGTAAGGACTAAGTGAGTTTGGCTTGTGGAAGCTGACAAAGATGATGTTGAAGAGGTTTTGGCATCCCATGACCAAGACCTGATAGACGAAGAGCTGATGCAATTGGAAGAGGAAAGGATAACAATCGAAACCGAATGAGCAATGATAAAGTACGACCTTAATTTTGAAAGGGTACGTCGGTTTAGGGGATATTTGCAGGATGGTTTGAGTGCTTACAAAGAACTGTATGATAGAAAAATGCACGAGGCTCAGCAGTCAAACAAGCCTTCCACATCAGCCACAGCAGATGACGAACCTGGACTTTCGACATCGAGGCAGGCAGTCATAGGAGAAGATGAGCTGCCTGCTCTAATGGAAACAGACGACCAGATGACACCCCAGTGACCCACTACCCCAACACCCAGGCCGCGGACAGATACCGATCCACGGAGAATGCAGCGGTAGCCGGGACGTACACAGCACATCTTTAAGAAAAAAGCCGAAATAAACATGCTAATTAATTAGGTGCCGCCCGGCATGTAATTGTCGGCCCAGATCAGAGGCGATGCAATCGGCATTCGTCTCTGATCTGGGCCGATATTTACGTGCTGGGCGGCACCTAATTAATTAGTTTGTTTATTTTGGCTTTTTTCTTAAAGATGTACTGAGTGCCTCCCGGCTACCGTGTACCCCTGCACGCTTCGCGGATCGGTATCAGTTCGCTGCCCGGAGGGTGGGGGCCACTGCACCACCCCAACCTGCGACAACTCAGTGTGCTCCACACTTTCCCAATTCCCGTAAGTGATACTACACTGTACATACATTATTTCTACTTTATATAGGCTGTGTATTTTTACGTGTTATTTGGTATGATTTGGCAGCTTCATAGCTTAAAGGTTACTGGAGAGCGCTTGCTCCGTGTTTTTGCCGACGGCGCTTGCGTGAGATGTTCGCTATGGAAAACAGTTCAGGCAATGATTGTGGAAAAGTATTTCTACTTTATATAAGCTGTGTATTTATCATATCATTCCTGCTTTTACTATATGTTACTGTTATTTTAGGTTTTATGTGTTATTTGGCATGATTTGATAGGTTATTTTTGGGTTTGCAAACGCTCACAAAATTTTCCCATATAAATAAATGGTAATTGCTTCTTCGCTTTACGACATTTCGGCTTACGAACCGTTTCATAGGAACGCTCTACCTTCGGATGGTGGGGGAAACCTGTAATCTGATTAGGATAGTCAGCATGGCTTCGGCAAGGGCAGGTCGTGCCTTACAAGCCTGATTGAATTCTTTGAGGACGTAACAAAAAACATTGATGAAGGTAGAGCAGTGGATGTAGTGTATATGGATTTCAGTAAGACATTTGATAAGGTTCCCTATGCAAGGCTCATTCAGAAAGTAAGGAGGCACGTGATCCAAGAAGACCCAGCTCTGCGGATCCAGAATTGGCTTGCCCACGGATGGTAAGGTGTGGTTGTAGATGGCTTGTATTCTGCATGGAGGACAGTGACCAGTGGTGTTCTGCAGCAACCTCTCCTCTTTGTGATTTTTATTAAATGACCTGGATGAAGATGTAGAAGGGTGGGTTCCAAAGCTTGCTGATGATACAAAAGTTAGGGTTGTTGTGGATAGTCTGGAGGGTTGTCAGAGGTTACATTGCGACATCAATAGGATGTATTATGCTATGTGATGCTATATTTTATCAACTTCAGGTAATGAACTTGCGATCTAAAATTTTCAGTTATCCCAATTTCTCAAAATCTCATTATGCTATGCGATTCTGTATTTTATCAACTTCAGCCAATCAACTTGCAATCTAAAATTTTCTGTTATCCCAATTTCTCAAAATCTCTTATATTTCAAAACTATGAGGAAAGAGGTCTGAATTCTTTTGAGTTCACTTAGATCTCCAACTACACCTCAATGAACCATGCTTGAAATGCAATTTACTCACAAAAACAAATTAAATGCATATCACACTTTTAACTTTCTCACTGCCATGAGGCTTTACATTCTTACAAACATAAGATCATAAGCTGTTGGAGCAGAATTAGGGCATTTCACCTATCAAGTCTGCTCTGCAATTTCATCGTGCCTGATCCATCTCCCTCTCAGCCCCAATCTCCTGCCTTCCGCCCGTATCAATTCATGTCCTGACTACTCAAGAATCTATTAACCTCTGCCTTAAATATACTCATTGACTTGGCCTCCACAGCCACCTGTGGCAGAGAATTCTGTAGATTCTATCTTCCTGGTCTGAAACGTCGACTGTACTCTTTTCCATAGTTACTGCCTAGCCTGCTGAGTTTCTCCAGCATTTTGAGTGTGTTGCATGAAATTCCTCCTCATCTCTGCTCTAATTGGATGTCCTTCTATTCTGAGGCTATGTCCTCTGGTCTTAGACTCTCCCAGTATAGGAAACATCCTCTCCACATCCAGTCCACTGAGGCCTTTCAATGTTGATGGGTTTTTCCATACCATCTAGATAAACTGCACTCTGAACCTACCCAATCTCCCTTCCTCCCCTGCCACCTAAGGCTCACTCACACTGCTTCCTTTTAAAGATCAAGATCATTGTATCACCCTGTCTGACATTATTATTCAAGGATGTTTATTAAGTCACTCCTTAGCTTCATTAATTTTAATATTTTCTCCTCCTATCTCAAGTTTACATTGAAGTTTTACTTAGTTTTAGTATTTTCTGCTCCTTTTTCAGGTGTGCATCCATTGGATGTAAAAGTATACAGCTTTGTTTTAGCACCATTTCAGCAGAAGGGAAAATTATGAGACACATTTTGAGTGTGTGTTGTTCTTCAGACAAATGGATATCTAATCTAAGGAAGATGGCAGGCAACGGTTTATAGCAATTAATTTTAAGGATGCTTTTGAACCCTGAATTGGCTAATATTGTATGTGTACAATGCCCCTGGCATGATACTTGCAGGAGGAATGGGGCAAAATGAGCTAGAATATTGTGGATGTTTTTTTTTCTGTACTCCTTAGTGTGTAGGTACAAAGATGTTGAGCAACGCCCCTATCAAAAGGGATATAATAGCTAATCATAAACACAAGAGATTCTGCAGATCCTGGAAATCCAGTGCAACACACATGAATTTCTAGAACTCAGCAGGTCAGGCAGCATCTATGAAAATCAATAAACATTTGACATTTCATGCTGAGATCCTTCATCATGTCTCAAAAGGAAGATGAAGAAGCCAGAATAAGAAGGTGCGATGGTGGTGGGGGGTGGGGGTTTGGTGGAGAAGGTGATTGGTGAAGCCAGGTAGGTGGATGAAGTAAGAACCTGGAAGATGATAGGTAGAAAAGGTAATGGGCTAGAGAAGAAGTAACCTGATAAAAGAGGAGATGGGACCATCTGCCCTCATAGAATTTCTCTTGCCATCACCTATTACTCCATGAACCTCCACATCTATCACATCTTTCTCTGTAACATCCACCAAACACGTTTTTACCTCACCCCAACTCTCCACTTTCCACAGGGATCACTCCCTACATGATTCCCTTGTACGTTCATCCTTCCCGGCCCTTATTCCTGCAAATGGCCAAAACACTACACCTGCCCATTCAAGTCCTCCCTCATCTCCATTCATGACCCCAAAAACTTCTTCCAGGTGAGGCAACACTTCAACTGGGAAACTGTTGGGGTTTGCCCACTGTATTCAGTGCTTCTGATGTAGCCCCCTCTACATTGGTGAGACACAATGTAGATTGAAGGACTGCTTTGTCAAGCACCTTTGCTCCATCGTCAAAAAGCAGGATTTACCTACTATTTTACCAAATATTTTAATTCCAATCCCTATTCCCATTCCGACATATCTGTCCATGGCCTCCTATTCTGCCACAACGAGGTCACTCTCAGGTTGTAGGTAGCTTATGGATAGCTTGCAATGTGATAGACTGAACATTGATTTCTCAATGTTCAAGCTCAGGTGAAAAAGGCAAAGAGCTGGAGAAGAAGGAATCTGATAGGAGAGGAGAGTTGACCATGTTTGGCAAAAGAATAAACCAGGGAAGGTAGTGCACCCGTGGCTGAGGAGGGAAATTAGGGATAGTATCAATTCCAAAGAAGAAACATACAAATTAGCCAGAAAAAGCGGCACACCTGAGGACTGGGAGAAATTCAGAGTCCAGTAGAGGAGGACAAAGGGTTTAATTAGGAAAGGGAAAAAAGGTTATGAGAGAAAACTGGCAGGGAATATAAAAACTGACTGTAAAAGCTTTTCTAGATATGTGAAAAGAAAAAGATTGGTTAAGACAAATGTAGGTTCCTTACTGTCAGAAACAGGTGAATTGATCATGGGGAACAAGGACATGGCAGACCAATTGAATAATTACTTTGGTTCTGTCTTCACTAAGGAGGACATAAATAATCTTCCGGAAATAGTAAGGGACCGACGGTCTAGTGAGATGGAGGAACTGCGGGAAATACATGTTAGTAGGGAAGTGGTGTTAAGTAAATTGAAGGGATTGAAGGCAGATAAATCCCTAGGGCCAGATGGTCTGCATCCCAGAGTGCTTAAGGAAGCGGCCCAAGAAATAGTGGATGCATTATTGATAATTTTTCAAAACTCTTTAGATTCTGGATTAGTTCCTGAGGATTGGAGGGTGGCTAATGTAACCCTGCTTTTTAAAAAAGGAGGGAGAGAGAAACCAGGGAATTATAGACCGGTTAGCCTAACATCGGTGGTGGGGAAATTGCTAGAGTCAGTTATCAAAGATGTGATGACAGCACATTTGGAAAGTTGTGAAATCATTGGACAAAGTCAGCATGGATTTGTGAAAGGAAAATCATGTCTGATGAATCTCATAGAATTTTTTGAGGATGTAACTAGTAGAGTGGATAGGGGAGAACCAGTGGATGTAATATATTTGGATTTTCAAAAGGCCTTTGACAAGATCCCACACAGGAGATTAGTGTGCAAACTTAAAGCACACGGTATTGGGGGTAAGGTATTGATGTGGATAGAGACTTGGTTGGCAGACAGGAAGCAAACAGTGGGAATAAACGGGACCTTTTCAGAATGGCAGGCAGTGACTAGTGGGGTACCGCAAGGCTCAGTGCTGGGACCCCAGTTGTTTACAATATATATTAATGACTTAGACGAGGGAATTAAATGCAGCATCTCCAAGTTTGCGGATGACACGAAGCTAGGCGGCAGTGTTAGCTGTGAGGAGGATGCTAAGAGGATGCAGGGTGACTTGGATAGGTTAGGTGAGTGGGTAAATTCATGGCAGATGCAATTTAATGTGGATAAATGTGAGGTTATCCACTTTGGTGGCACGAACAGGAAAACAGATTATTTCTGAATGGTGGCCAATTAGGAAAAGGGGAGGTACAACAAAATCTGGGTGTCATTGTACACCAGTCATTGAAAGTGGGCATGCAGGTACAGCAGGCGGTGAAAAAGGCGAATGGTATGCTGGCATTCATAACAAGAGGATTCGAGTACAGGAGCAGGGAAGTACTACTGCAGTTGTACAAGGTCTTGGTGAGACCACACCTGGAGTATTGTGTGCAGTTTTGATCCCCTAATCTGAGGAAAGACATTCTTGCCATAGAGGGAGTACAAAGAAGGTTCACTAGATTGCTTCCTGGGATGGCAGGGCTTTCATATGATGAAAGACTGGATCGACTATGCTTGTACTCTCTGGAATTTAGAAGATTGAGGGGGGATCTGATTGAAACATATAAAATTTTAAAGGGATTGGACAGGCTTGATGCAGGAAGATTGTTCCCGATGTTGGGGAAGTCCAGAACGAGGGGTCACAGTTTGAGGATAAAGGGGAAGCCTTTTAGGACCGAGATCAGGAAAAACTTCTTCACACGAGAGTGGTGAACCTGTGGAATTCTCTGCCACAGGAAACAGTTGAGGCCAGTTCTTTGGCTATATTTAAGAGGGAGTTAGATATGGCCCTTGTGACTAAAGGGATCAGGGGGTATGGAGAGAAGGCAGGTACAGGGTTCTGAGTTGGATGATCGGCCATGACCGTACTGAATAGAGGTGCAGGATCGAAGGGCCGAATGGCCTACTCCTGCACCTATTTTCTATGTTTCTATGTTTCTGTATGTGTGAAAGGGAAGAAGGAGGGGCAGCAGGGAGAGGTAATAGGCAGGTGAGAAGTAGAGGTAAGAGGCAGAGTGGTGAATTGAAGAAGAGGGAAGGGGGAGGGGAAACATTACCAGACATTGGAGAAATCGATATTCATGCCATCAGGTTAGAGGTTACCTAGGCTATACAGATGCAATATGAGATGTTGCTCCTCCATCCTGAGAGTGACCTCATCGCAGCAGCAAAGAGGCCATGGACAGACATGTGGGTACAGGAATGGGGATAGGAATTCTGCTTTTTGCAGATGGGGTGGAGGTGTTTGACAAAGCAGTCTCCTAATCTATGTCAGGTCTCAACAATGAAGAGGAGGCCGCACTGAGAGCATCGGATACAGTAGACGACACTAATAGATTAGCAGGTGAAGTGGGGCCCTGAACGATGATGAGGGAGGAGGTCAAGGGGCAGATGGATCACTTCAGCCTCTTGCAGAGATAAGTACCAGGAGGGAGATTAGTGGGAAGGAATGAATGGACAAGGGAATCAAGGAGGGAGCAGTCCCTGCAAATGTGGAGATTAGAGGGAAGGTAAAAATATGTTCAGTGGTAGGATCCAATTGAAGATGGCAGAATTGGCAGAAAATGAAGTGCTGGTTGCATTGGCTCATGTGGTGTTAAGAAAGGAAAATAGGAACTCTATCCTTGTTGAGGCAGAGGGAGGATGGGTAAGCGCAGATGTCCGGGAAGTGGAAGAGCTGTGAGTGAGGGCAGCATCCATGACGGAGGAAAGGAAACCCCATTCTTTGAAAAAGGAAGTATCTCTGAGGTCCTAGAAAGGAAAGCTTCATCGTGAGAACAGATGCGGCAGAGATGGAGGAACTGAGACAGGGTGGGAAGAGATTATTTGTCTTTACTAGTTTGCAAATACCCAGCATTTCTTCTACTTTTAAATCGAATAATAAATTATACCTCGATATCAGCTTCAATAGAAATTGGGCTAGGATTGTTTGTTATTTTTGGTTTTCCATTATGTTCAGTATATACGGCATTTCAGTGTGTTTTTTGTGGAGTTGGTGAACTTGATTTGTCCCTCCTGACAGCATTCTCAATCAACTCCATGGTCAGCAGAATGTTGCATGGGGCTGAAGGGCAAAAATTTATACTAAATGGACAGAGGTTAGAAGCACCTGTAATGTCCTGTAATATATAATACAGAAAGAAGTGGATCTTTGGCAGTTCTTAATTGGCAAATTGCCAAGAACAAGCTCAAGAATGACACCACAGAAAATTTTGACAATGAAACAAGTTTCAGAGTATTATGTAGTAATATGGTGATAGTGTAACATTCAAATTTGTTCTACCTTATATTTAAATTTTGGAAGGTTGAGAATTTAACTTCATATTTGGTTAAATGTGGTATTTACATGTGAGCATGGAGGTTGCAGTTTTCACTCGTCTATATATTTTCATTTCCACTACTGTGATTGTGCAAAGCTGAATTCAATTGTTGGCTAAAACTCTTGTGTGTGTTTAATATTGAAAAACAAGAACAAGTTTCACCACATTCATTCCCCAACAAAACTTTTAGACACTGATGCCTCCTGCAACTTTATCGTTGAGCTTCAAAATGCGTCATGGGAAGAGAGGAATGGCTAAAAAATATTCACTACTCCTTTTCAACATCCAAAATCTTGCTGAAAGAACAAGAGGCAAACTGTTTTCCGTCTGCTAGACCTCTCATTAGATGAGGGTGAATGAGATGCCGCGGGGCTGTTTGGTGAGGGTGGGGGTGGGTGGACTCAGCTATCAGCTCCCATTCTTTGCTTGCAGTAGAGAAATACCTTCACTTTGTTTACTGCGGCTCCCAGAACACAAATTGGCATGGAGTAATTTGTTTTTATTTCAGCCTCAAAACTGTCTGGCATTTAACAGGCAGCCACAGACTACCCTGAGCCCATATTATTGCATGACCAGTAAAGTAGCTGGTGGATTAAAGACTCTTCTTGACACCAAAGTCCACCCCTTGTAACATTAAACAGGAGCATTATGTGAAACTTGGCAAGTTCCTTTCTCAGTGGGTCGCATTCTTCATTAGTTACATTAATCTATAATCATATTGCAGTAGAATTTGGATAACATTATCAAAGTGAAATCCTAATTTTAATTCACAATAAAATTATAATTTTAATCTTAATTACTACTAGAAAAGTAGCAATTACTTAGCTACTAGAAAATAGTGAGATTTGGCAGGAGAAAACTCAGGGAGCATCTTTGCTGGTTATAGAAAAGTAATCAAGATTTGCACATGTGGCAAAGTCAGAGGAAAGCTTGATATTTCTAAGGTGGCAAGTCTCTAACCAGCCCCACCTAATGGCAAGATCCTGATATAACACTAAAGTATGATTCTCTGTCATGAATAAGCATCATTTCAATCTCTGTAACTCAGGGGTCCCCAACCTTTTTTGAACTACGGACCAGTTTAATATTGACAATATTATTGTGGACTGGCTGACCCGGGGGGGGGGGGGCGCGGTGGGGGAGGGGGGAGGGTTGCCAACGGACAAGCGTAGCAGTCAAATACGTTGTGTTTGCCCAGAGAAAGACTACAATGACCATGAAACCCTGCGTGGGCACCAGTGCGCATGCGTGTACCTACCGGTTTTTATTCTGCAAATCATTTTTGGTGATTCTGTTCGGGGGAGGGGTGTTAATCACGACCGGAATATCGGTGATAAGTGGCTAATACACTGAATTTCGTTTATAAAAGGGTTTATCTAATGAATTTAATATTAAATACACAGCACATATTTTCCTCGCATGAATGTAGTGATAAGTCAATTGTCAGGGGAGGACAGGGGAGCTTGAAGTAAGTGTTGAACGAACTTTCAGTAGAAGTGGTAGAGGCAGGTTCGATATTATCATTTAAAGAAAAATTGGCCAGGAAAGGAATGGAGGGTTATGGGCTGAGTGCGGATCGGTGGGACTAGGTGAGAGTAGCGTTCGGCACGGACTAGAAGGGCAGAGATGGCCTGTTTCCGTGCTGTAATTGTTATATGGTTATATAAGACACTTATAAGTCAATAGCATCATAACATTTTAAGTAATGTTTGGATATTAAACACACAGCGCATATTTTCCCCGTATGAACATATAAAATCATTGCAACACACCAACACTGCTGAATCAGTGGGAGCCCTGGGCTTGTTTCCCTGCAACAACACGGTCCTATCGAGGGGTGATGGGAGCCAGCGATACTCGAAGGGGGTTCCTTATGTCCAGTCTATTCCGCAATTTAGTTTTCGTTGCATTTATTGCAGAGATATGTTGGAAATGGAAGCAATGTTTTCAGTGCTTTCGTCGCTATCTCAGGATATTTAGCCTTGACTTTGATCCAGAATGCCGGCAGAGATGTTATGTTAAACATACTTTTCAGCCCGCCATCATTTACAAGCTTGAGGAATTGATCTCCTTCCCGCGCTGACATGGATGATGCGCGGGTAATGACCTCGCGTGCGTTCAAGCTCAACAGAGGGCGTGATAGGGAATGAGGAAAGGTGCAGCTGACTCATATCGCCAAATCATATAATTTCCTTGTGGCCCGGTAGCACATGCTTTGCGGCCCGGTACCGGTCCGCGACCCGGTGATTGGGGACCGCTGCTGTAACTAACCCTTGACCAGCTAGTTATAAGGATGCAGCATTTCCAAACAGTACGTCATTTGCCTGCTTATGCCTGCTTAACCATTCAATACAATCATGACTGTCCTTTTACTTCAGTGTTATCTTCCCGCATTAACACCATATCCTTAGATTCCTTTAATGTCCGAAAATTTCTGCCTTTAAACTATTCAGGACGGAGCATGTTTGGCCTTCTTAGGTTTGCCATCCTTTTGATGAAGAAATTACTTTTTATCTCTGTCCTGAACTGTTGAACTCTTGTTTTGAGGCTGTGGCTCCTAGTATCAGACAATCAGATAGGGGAGACCTCAGCTCTACATCTATCCCATTCTACCCATAAAGAGCTGTATGTGTTTCGATGTCACTTCTCCCTCATCTGGACTCAAGAGGGACTGTGCTCCATCTGCTGAATTGTGAATACTGAATAGACCTGCTCATTGTGAATACTGTAATTTGCCAGTATGTATCCCAAATGAACACTTTGCCTTTGCTCTCCATTATTCATTATTAGGTTAAAATATGTAGAGTCTTGACTGTAACCAGGACAGGTCAGGCTCTAAAGCAGATTGTTTTATTCTTCATAGTGGGAAGTCAAACTCAAGAGCTTTCTCTTAATTGTAATGATAAGATGGGCTCTTGACCTCACAATCTAGCTCATTTTGATTTGGCACCTTACTGTCTACTTGCAGTGCACATTCTGTGTAGCTGTATTCTACATTTTTAAACTATTTTATTTTGTTCTATCTCAATGTGGTGTGTAATGATTTGAACTGTATGAACAATATACCAGACAAGTCCTTCACTGTATCCCTGCGCATGTGACAATAATAAGCCAATTCCAGATCCTGGCAGAATCAAATTACAGTGGTGTCAGAACCATTGAAATATGTCTAAATGGATGCCACTTAATTCTTGCTTATAACATAGCAGGCGGGTAGTTCAAAATCTGAAGGTGAGATGCCGGCCTCCCTCTGTGAAAATATAATTCACTAGATGCAATTATTTGCTGTGATTATAAATTGACACCACTGGGTGATCTGCTTAGGGCAGAAGACTGCTTAGGAAGTCAAAGCATTAATCAATGCCAATGGCAGAAATTGTTTTGCAATTATTAGTCATTAATGTCCTTTCTCATCGATGGCTTGTGCTCAGAAAAATTCAGGAGGTTACAATGGGGAGAGCACCCATCCTGTGCATGGTATTGATTTACCCACCATGTACAGTTAGCTCTAATCAGATTTACTCCCTTGTCCTTTCTCCTATCTGCAGAGGAACATTGACGGTCAACACTGGCTTGTGGCCAATTAGTTCAAGAAATTATTTCCATGACGCCTCAAATCCTTTTTCTCTATGCAACAGTGTAATCTAGTCTTGAATACGTATATGGTTTCAATCTCAAGTACTAACTGTGAAGTTTATTCTATACTCATTCAAGGGATGGGAATTATACTCAATATGTCTACAAAATTAGAGAACAGATATTGCCTTACAAGAAAGAGAAAGTTTGGAAGAAAGATTGTCCTGAAATGTCCAGTTTTGTCTCATACACTGTATGTATGAGAGCAGCTGAAGTATTCTCCCCTTCAGGAGCCTTCACTAGGAGAGAATATGTGGAGTGAAGGAAACACAAAAGGGGCAGAAATTTTAAAATGTGCAGTACATTGCATAGGATGATTTAGAATGAAAGTTGAGCACACAAATCTAAACTAAATACAAGTTTAAACAATGACATTGAAATTCCAAGCATTATTGCATGCTTTTCGAATAACTACATACATGCTTGAGAAAAAAACAGTGCAAATTACTCAGTAAAAACTACATGTACTGCATTGGCTGTACACTTCAGGTTCTCTGTCAATCGAAGGATTACTCTAAAGGCTTTAATGGAAGACAAAATGTGAACGTAAATACCAGTACCAGCTCTATACAAATCAACCCCCTTCAGCCCAAGGAGTCAGATTAAATATTTGCAAGACATGCACTTACATATGATAGATTAATTTTTCGACAAAGGCAGTTGATAGCAGTCTTGGCGATGTGAAGTAAAACAGTGTATGTCCGATTGCAGATTTTACTTCACAGTGGATCTTACTTCTGCTGCCCTGACAATAGGTGTCGCTGACCACAGAGAATCTCTGCCCTCCCACTTTACCTGTCAAACAATGGATAAACCTTATGCACTGCCTATCACTCAGAAAGGCTTTCAAAGTGATACACTTACTTGAAATGTAACTAAACCCAAAACAAAATCTGGGGGAAGGAAGCTGGTTCATTCCTTTGATTCTGTGGAATTCATTGCAATGAATTGCACAGATTCACCACTTTCCGGCTTAAGAAAGTTCTCCTCATTTCTGTTCGAAATGGTTGTCACTCACTTCAGAGGCTGTGCTCACTGGTCCTACACTCCCCCACTATAGGAACTATCCTCTCCACATCCACTTTATCGATATCCGATACATTTCAATGATATCTCTTCATCCTTTTAAACTCCAGCTGGCACCATAAGACCATGAACCCTACGATATAGTGCCAGAATTAGGCCATTCGGCCCATTGAGAGTGCTTTGCCATTTCGTCATGGCTGATATTTTTCCCTCTTAACCCCATTCACCTGCCTTCTCCCCATAACCGTTCATGTCATGACTAATCAAGAATCTATCAACCTGTGTCTTAAATGCACCCAGTGACCTGGCCTCCACAGCTGCCTTTGGCAATGAAGTCCACAGATTTGCCAGCCTATAACTAAAGCAATTCCTCCTCATCTCTGTCCTAAACAGATGTCCCACCATTTTAAGGTTGTGCCCTCTGGCCCTAGACTTCCCCCACCAAAGGAAATATTCTCTTCACATCCGCTGTAAATAGGCCATTCAACATCCCATAGGTTTCAATGAGATCTGCCCCTCAGTCTTCTAAATAACAGTGAGTACAGGCCCAGAGCCTTCAAACACCCCTCATATGGTTAGCCTTTTATTCCTGGAATCATTCTCTTGAACCTCCTCTGAACCCTCTCCAATGTCAGCACATCCTTTCTTCAAGAAAGGGCCCAAACCTACTCACAATACTGCAAGTGAGACTTTACCAGTGCTTCATAAAGCCTCAGCATTACGTCCATGATTTTATATTTTAGTCTTCTTGAAATGAACTTGCAAATTAACCTTCAGGGAATTCTGCACAAGGACTTCCAAATTCCTTTGCACCTCAGATTTCTGAATTTTCTCCACGTTTAGAAAAGTGTCTCTGCTTTTAATCGTTCTACCAAAGTGCATTACCGTACACTTCCCAACATTGTATCCCATCAGCCATCTCTTTGCCCATTTCCTGATCTGTCTAAGTCCTTCTGCAGCCTCGCTGCTTCCTCAACACGACCTCCTGCTCCACCTATCTTCATTCTGTCCGCAGATTATGGCCACAAAGCCATTAATACCTTCATTCAAATCATTGACACATAATGTGAAATGTAGCAGTCCCAACATTGACCCCTGTGGCATACTACTAGTCCCCAGCAGCCAATATGAACAAGATCTCTTTATTCCCACTCTTTGCCTCCTGCCAATCAGGCAGTATTATCTTCCCTGTAATACCCTGAGCTCTTCTCTTTAGCAGCCTCGTGTGCGGCACCTTGTCAAAAGCCTTCTGAAAATCCAAATAAAGAACATCCACTGACTCTCCTTTATCTGTCCTGTTTGTTAATTCAACAAAGAATTCCAATAGATTTATGAGGCAAAGATTTCCCATTTAGAAAACGATACTGATTTTGGCTTATATTGTCAAGTACCCCAAAACCTCAACCCTAATAATAGACTCCACTATCTTTCCAGTGACTAAGTCAGGCTAACTGGCCTATAATTTCCTTTCTTCTGCCTCTCTTCCTTCTTAAAGTGTGAAGTGACAGTTGCAATTTTCCAGTCCTCTGGAATCATAACAGAATTTAATGATTCCTGAAAGATCATGACTAATACCTCCACAATCTCTTCAGCTACCTCTTTCAGAACCCTGGGGAGTAGTGCATCTGATCCAGGTGACTTATCTACCTTCAGACCTTTCAGCTTCCCAAGCACCTTCTAAGTCATAGCAACGACTCTCACATCTGCCCCTTGATATTCTCGAACTTCCGATATACTACTACTGTCTTCCACAGTGAAGACTGATGCAAAATGCTTATTCAGTTCATCTGCCATATCCTTGTTTCTCATCAGTATCTCTTCAGTGTCCAATATTAGATTAGATTAGATTATGAGGACACTCAGTCCTCGTTTATTGTCATTTAGACATGCATACATTAAAAAATGATACAATGTTCCTCCAAAATGATATCACAAGAAAACACAGAAAAAACCAAGACTAAAACTGACAAAACCACATAATTATAACTTATATAACACACATAGAAGTTGCTGGTGAATGCAGCAGGCCAGGCAGCGTCTCTAGGAAGAGGTACAGTCGATGTTTTGGGACGAGACCATTCGTCAGGACTAACTGAAAGAAGAGGTGGTAAGAGATTTGAAAGTGGGAGGGGGAGGGGGAGTTCCCAAATGATAGAAGACAGGAGGGGGAGGGATGGAGCCAAGAGCTCCATCCCTCCCCCTCCACTGCTACCAACCTTATAGTTCCCACACCCCACACTTCCCGTTTCTACCTCCTACCCAAGATCCACAAACCTGCCTGTCCTGGTAGACCTATTGTCTCAGCTTGCTCCTGCCCCACCGAACTCATTTTTGCATACCTCAACACGGTTGTATCCCCCCTTGTTCAATTGCTTCCTACCTATGTCTCTGCCCTCAAGTTTACCTGGTCCATTTCCGACACCTCCCTCCCCTTTCTAGATCTTTCTGTCTCTGTCTCTGGAGACAGCTTATCTACTGATGTCTACTATAAGCCTACTGACTCTCACAGCTATCTGGACTATTCCTCTTCTCACCTGTCTCTTGCAAAAATGCCATCCCCTTCTCGCAATTCCTCCGTCTCTGCCACATCTGCTCTCAGGATGAGGCTTTTCATTCCAGGACGAGGGAGATGTCCTCCTTTTTTAAAGAAAGGGGCTTCCCTTCCTCCACCATCAACTCTGCTCTCAAACGCGTCTCCCCCATTTCATGCACATCTGCTCTCACCCCATCCTCCCGCCACCCCACTAGGAATAGGGTTCCGCTGGTCCTCCTCTACCACCCCACCAGTCTCCGGGTCTAACATATTATTCTCCGTAACTTCCGCCACCACCAACGGGATCCTACCCTAAGCACATCTTTCCCTCCTCCCCTCTCTCTGCTTTCCGCAGGGATCACTCCCTATGCGACTCCCTTGTCCATTCGTCCCCCGATCCCTCCCCACTGATCTCCCTCCTGGCACTTATCCTTGTAAGCGAAACAAGTGCTACACATGCCCCTACACTTCCTCTCTTACCACCATTCAGGACCCCAAACAGTCCTTCCAGGTGAGGCGACACTTCACCTGTGAGTCGGCTGGGGTGATATACTGCATCTGGTGCTCCCAATGTGGCCTTCTACATATTGGCAAGACCTGACACAGACTGGGAGATTGTTTCGCTGAACACCTACGCTCTGTCCGCCAGAGAAAGCAGGATTTCCCAGTGGCCACACATTTTAATTCCACATCCCATTCCCCTTCTGATATGTCTATCCATGGCCTCCTCTACCGTCAAGATGAAGCCACACTCAGGTTGGAGGAACAACACCTTATATTCTGTCTGGGTAGCCTCCAACCTGATGGCATGAACATTGACTTCTCAAACTCCTGCTGATGTCCCACCTCCCCCTCGTACTCCATCTGTTATTTATTCATATACACGCATTCGTTTTCTCTCTCTCCTTTTTCTCCCTCTGTCCCTCTCACTATACCCTTTGCCCATCCTCTGGGCTTTTTCCCCCCTTCCCCCTTTTCTTTCTCCCTGGGCCTCCTGTCCCATGATCCTCTCATATCACTTTTGCAAATCAACTGTCCAGCTCTTGGCTCCAACCCTCCCCCTCCTGTCTTCTCCAACCATTTCGGATCTCCCCCTCCCCCTCCCACTTTCAAATCTCTTACTATCTCTTCTTTCAGTTAGTCCTGACGAACGGTCTCGGCCCGAAACGTCGACTGTACCTCTTCCTAGAGATGCTGCCTGGCCTGCTGCATTCACCCGCAACTTTTATGTGTGTTGCTTGAAATTGCAGAATCTGCAGATTTCCTCGTGTTTGTGTAATTATAATATATAGTTACAACAGTGCAAAGCAATACCATAATTTGATAAAGAGCAGATCATGGGCACGGTAAAAAAAAGTCTCAAAGTCCTGATAGACTCATTATCTCAAGCAGATGGTAGAAGGGAGAGACTCTCCCTGCCATGATCCTCCAAGCGCCGCAAACTTGCCAATGCAGCACCATTGGAAGCACCCGACTGCAGCAGACTCTGAGTCCGTCTGAAAACTTCGAGCCTCTGACCAGCCCCTCCGACACAGCCTCTCTGAGCACCGTCCTCTGCCGAGCGCTTTGACCCCGCCCCAGCCGCCGAGCAACAAGCAAAGCCGAGGACTCGGGGCCTTCTCCTCCGGAGATTCTGGACCACACAGTAGCAGCAGCAGCGAAGCAGGCATTTCAGAAGTTTCACCAGATGTTCCTCCGTGCTTTCACGTCCGTCTCCATCAAATCAGGATTATGCACGGCACCCGACTTGACAAATAACAGACATCACCACGGGAGTGGCCACTGCCAGCTGCGATGTGTCGCCATCTTCTCCTCCCGCCTCTCGTCTCTCTTTTACTCTTCATATATCTGAAAAATCTTTTTGTATCTTCTTTTATATTAGTGACTAGCTTACCCTCATATTCCATCTTTTCTCTTTTTATAGCTTTTTTAGTTCCTGACTGTAGATTTTTAAGTTCCCAATCCTCTAATTTTTGAAATATTATGTGCCCTCTCTTTTGATTTTATGCTATCTTTGACTTCCATTGTCAGCCACAGTTGCTTCATCCTCCTTTAGAATTCTTCTTCATCTTTGAGATGTATCTTTCCTGTGCCTTCCAAATTTCTCCAGATGAACCAGACATTCTGTTCTAACATCATCCCTGCTAGTATCCCCTTCCAATAAACTTTGGCCAACAGTTCCTCTCTCATGCCTCTGTAACTCCCTTTACTCCTCTGTAAAACTGTTATATCTGATTTTAGCTTCTCCTTCTCAAACTGCAGGGTTAATTTTATCATTTTATGATCACTGCCTCTGAAGTGTTCCTTTATCTTAAGCTCCCTAATCAAATCTGGTTCATTGAAAAGCATCCAATCTAGAAATGTTGTTCCCCAGGTGGGCTCAATCTCAAGCTGCTCTAAAAAGCCATCTTGTAGGCATACTACAAATTCCCTTTGTTGGGATCCATTGCAGTCTGCTGAAAAGAGCCAGATGCACAGAGCCCTTTTCAAACCTCATGCTGCGTCACCAACAAACGACCTCTAATGCTGATTGAAGCCTGCCAAAAAAAAAAGCTGAAAGCACTGACTGCAATATTAATGCCAATGACATAGGTAGGATAAGGGAGGAGGTCCTGATGAGAGAAAATAGGGAGTTAGGCAGAAAACTGAAAAGCAGGACCTCCAAGGTGGTAAACTCTGGTTTGTTGTTTGTTATGTTACAGAGAAGCTCAACTTGCTACTGAAGAAAGACAAGTTGAAGAGCTAATGATGCAGTCACAGGAAAATGTTCTTATCTCATTTCAAATTGGCCGCCTAAGAAGGAGAAGTTTTGATATTAAGTTGCCACTTGAAGGGGAATAAATGGAATGGCTGATTTTGTTCAGTTGGTTTCAAGATAACCATAGACTTAGGCAATCCTAAGAACTCCCCAGATCTTCCACAAATGATGTCCACCACCCCTGCAGACACCAAGTCCTCAAAGTTCAACATTCAAGGTATATTTCTTGTCAATGTATGTCTGCATTGTTCAACCTGGAGATTCATCTCTGATCAGGCAGCCATGAAACAAAGAAACTCAAAAAGAAGCCATTAAAAAAAATTGTCAAACACCCAATGTGAAGAGGGAAAAAAAAGTCATGCAAACAATAAATGCAAGCAAAAAATGTTCTGAATTGGTCCTACTTGTTCAAGGATTGTAAATCATTAAGATTTTCTGAATGATAAAAATATTCCTGTTGATCCCTACCAATAAAAGTCGATAGAAAATTACTTATAGAACACAAACCCTTTCGTGGAAAAAGAAACTTGTGGGATCAGTAGTTTTAATTTTCCTGAACTTGTCCACCTAATGTATGGAATTTAAACCTGTCCTACCTTCCACTGCTATTCAAGATTCTTCCTTGATGGAGAATGAGCAATATTAAATATCAGTTCAGTCAAAAACACAACACACACAGCCCAAAGCCCGGATGAACATAGGTTTATAAAATTTGTTGAGGGTCATTGAAAAAGACAAGGCATTCAGCTGTGACCCCATGGCACAATGTGAATGGTATTGCTTAAACAAATTCCTATCAATTAAAAAATCCCTAACCTGGGCTTGGCCGAATGAAATCACTTGTGTGCATGTGTGCAGTCTATACAGAGGGACTTGTCTAAAGCCACATTAAATCTTACGTTACAGCTTTGCAGCATGTGACAGCACACTATCCCGCTCATCAAGATTCTTCGGGAATTATGGTTGTTCTTCCATTTTAAAGAGGTTACATAGAAACATAGAAATATAGAAAATAGGTGCAGGAGTAGGCCATTCGGCCCTTCGAACCTGCACCGCCATTCAGTACGATCATGGCTGATCATCCAACTCAGAACCCTGTACTTGCCTTCTCTTCATACCCACTGATCCCTTTAGCCACAAGGGCCATATCTAACTCCCTCTTAAATATAGCCAAAGTACTGGCCTGAACTGTTTCCTGTGGCAGACAATTCCGCAGATTCACCACTCTCTGTGTGAAGAAGTTTTTCCTAATCTCGGTCCTAAAAGGCTTCCCCTCTATCCTCAAACTGTGACCCCTCGTTCTGGACTTCCCCAACATCGGGAACAATCTTCCTACATCTAGCCTGTCCAATCCCTTTAGGATTTTATACGTTTCAATCAGATCCCCCCTCAATCTTCTAAATTCCAGCGAGTATAAGCCGAGTCGATCTAGTCTTTCATCATATGAAAGTCCTGCAATCCCAGGAATTAATCTGGTGAACCTTCTTTGTACTCCCTCTATACCATTCGCCTTTTTCACCGCCTACTGTACCTGCATGCCCACTTTCAATGACTGGTCTCGTTGCACCTCCCCTTTTCCTAATCGGCCACCATTCAGATAATAATCTGTTTTCCTGTTTTTGCCACCAAAGTGGATAACCTCACATTTATCCACATTAAATTGCATCTGCCATGAATTTGCCCACTCACCTAACCTATCCAAGTCGCCCTGCATCCTCACAGCTAACACTGCCGCCCAGCTTCGTGTCATCCGCAAACTTGGAGATGCTGCATTTAATTCCCTCGTCTAAGTCATTAATATATATTGTAAATAACTGGGGTCCCAGCACTGAGCCTTGTGGTACCCCACTAGTCACTGCCTGCCATTCTGAAAAGGTCCCGTTTATTCCCACTCTTTGCTTCCTGTCTGCCAACCAATTCTCTATCCACATCAATACCTTACCCCCAATACCATGTGCTTTAAGTTTGCACACTGATCTCCTGTGTGGGACCTTGTCAAAAGCATTTTGAAAATCCAAATATACCACATCCACTGGTTCTCCCCTATCCACTCTGCTAGTTACATCCTCAAAAAATTCTGAGATTCGTCAGACATGATTTTCCTTTCACAAATCCATGCTGACTTTGTCCGATGATTTCACCGCTTTCCAAATGTGCTGTTATCACATCTTTGATAACTGACTCTAGCATTTTCCCCACCACCGATGTTAGGCTAACCGGTCTATAATTCCCCGGTTTCTCTCTCCCTCCTTTTTTTAAAAAGCAGGGTTACATTTGCCACCCTCCAATCCTCATTGTAAGTTATGTACAACTTGTCACTCTTTGCTTCCTACATATAGAAATTGATTGTCATTTATTTTTTGCTGAATTTGCCATTAAAAATGATCCTCACATTTCTTTTCCACCATCATAAACATACCTTCTCTAAAGTTGTCAACAATACATGCTGAGTGGCATTTTTTACAATAAAAGTATGGACTAGAAACTTGACTATCTAACTATTTTATTGATGGCAGTATGGGCACGTGGCCAAGTGGTTAAGGCATTGGACTAGCGACCTGAAGGTCATGAGTTCGAGCCCCAGCTGAGGAAATGTGTTGTGTCCTTGAGCAAGGCACTTAATCACACATTGCTCTGCGATGACACTGGTGCCAAGCAATATGGGTCCTAATGTCATTATTAGTATCATGGAGAGGGGAGACTTGCAGCTTGGGCAACTGCTGGTCTTCCATACAACCTTGCCCAGGCCAGGTTGTATTACTATTGATGGCAATACATTCGATGCCTCTCCTATATTCCTATATGACTTCAACTGAATTTCAGGATTGTGTTTAACACAGAGGTGAGCTAGTAGTCATTTAACACTTTTTAACACTTTCAATGTTAAAATTACCCACATTAGCAAATCAGAATGGTCCTTTCCCCAGCATCTTCCTCTTACTCCGGTCTTCCTTCCAGCTTGCGAAAGCAAGTCCAGATGCAACTGACTGCTTTTCCCTGATTTATCTTCTGTTTTCTTTCGTTCACTCTTTGTGGTATCTCTTACAATGGTAATTGGCACTTCAACATTTAAAAAATAATGCAATTATCAAGTAAAATTGGTTGTAAGATTATGATGGCATTTTATTTATTTAAAGTGAAAAAAATGGATTGTTGCAAAAGCATGAAAAATACTTGAGTTTTATAATCAAAATATTTTTATACTAAGTATAGCAACCAAAAACAACAATAACACTCATTATCTGACATTTCCATTATCATTGTAAATCTATCATATAATCTAACAGTTAGTCGATTGATTATCTAAAATACCTTATTCCATATAAATGAATATTTGCTTTGTACAAATGCTGATTTTACCTCTTTAGGGAAAATGTCATTGCAAATTTAGCCCATTTTCTCTTCCTGTAGCTGTATAGGTTTCCTCTGGTAGCTTAGCTAGCCCACTGCAAATTATCTCAAGCATGTAGCTGAATGGTACGGTTTGAGGGAAGATGATGGGAATATGAGGAGAACAAAATCAGACTGGTATAAAATATGTGTATATGTGGGGAAAGAAACAGAGCTAAGGTTTCAACCTAATTACTTTTTCTCGGAAATATTCTGTCTGCTTCTCTGTCCACAGATACTGCCTGATTCACTGAGTAACTCCAGTGTTTCTGTTTTTATTTCAGCATAATAGCATTTGCAGCTTTTTTTTCTTGTTTTTTTAAAATTAGAGATCGTTTGATTGGACTGTTAATGCAGATCACATTTAATTGCACCCTTGGGCAAAGTTTGCCAAAGATAGTATAGAAATTCAGAGGTACTGCCAAGTACAACCAACTGAACCAGACTAGGAAGATCGAGGACAATATAAATATACCTGCTTCTAGATTTGGATCTAATTCATGGTAGGTGAGTACCTGAACAGAGCTTAGAGTAAAGAGAGCACATGTGAATCCTGATGAACGTTTTGACCTGAAATATCAACTGTTTATACATTTCCATAGATGCTGCCTGACTTGCTGAGTTCCTCCAGCATTTTGTGTGTGTTGCTCTGGATTTCCAGCATCTGTAGAATCTCGTGTATACATGTGAATCTGTGACAAGTTTAAAACAATGGCAGTGTTGGCTTGGATAAAAGTAATTCATTTGAATATTGATGAAGGGTCTTGATCCGAAACAACAACTGTTTATTTCCCTCCATTGAAGCTGCCTGGCATGCTGAGTTCCTTCACTATTTTGTGTGTGTTGCTCAAGATTTTTAGCATCTGAAGGATGTTTTCTGTCATTAAAATACTGCTGTTATTATTGCATATTTATATTGGTGGTCAAATGCACTCATGCACAGAAAGTGGAAAATCTGCTCTCAGCCAGCACCTAGGGATTTTGACAAAAAAAAAGCCTCTTGAATATCTTAATTTTCTGCTACATGATGTCTTTCAACACTTCTCAGACATCCTTTACCTTATTATTTTATCCTCCTTTTTAGAATTACGTTATACCCTGAGACAACATAATTAATTATGTGTTGAATCTTCTATCTTAAATGCAATACATGTCCACAGTAAAATAAAACAAGAAACCAGCAGAAGAGTCAAAGATTGATTCTTGTCAGTCTCTGGAAGAGATAGCACAAGAGGAACAAGAGCTCATCAATCTGAATGGAAGTATCCAAATCACTCAGTGGTGACACAGTCCATCAGGTTAATGTCAGTGAACGAAGCGTATTCAGACTTGAAGTTCCAGTCATCTAGGGTGTCGGTACCTTCCTGGGCAGGTGTTTCTGCAAAACAACAAATATGTTAAAACAAAGCGCATGAAGAGAAACACACAGCTTGTCTTCTGTTTCTTTTACTATCAAGTTAACAACATGAAGCAGTTCTGTGACGGAGGCTGGAGGAAAGAAAAGGGTAAGTCTGTCCCTTCCAGTTTGGACAGAAAGGAGCAGCCTCACTGCTAGCATCCTGCTGCACCCACTCCACTTGTTTCTCCAAGTGGAATGCAAGCCCGAATATACTTTGATAATAAATTTACTTTGAACTTTGAATCATTGACTTGCAGGAGTGCAGCACATTTCAGCTTGGTCCTTGTTCAGACTCCACCAGAACATCTCTTGATTTGTTTGATACTTTCTACGTCAAATTTTATTGCCTTAAATATTTGACAACTACACACCATATACAGAACAAGGAAGAGCACCATATAGAAACAGCCACTTCAGCCTTGATGTCTATGCTGACCATGATATCTATTTAATTTAATCCCGTTTCAGGATATATATTGTATACATTTCTCTGAAAGTAAATTGGACCTTTGAACCTTTGATCTAGCTGCACATGATCCATATCCCTCAATCCCATGCCTGTTTATGCAACTGTCTAATTTCTTCTTAAATGTTGCCGTTGCATCTGATTACACCACTTCCCTGTCAACACTTTCTAGCCATCTACCACTCTGTGTAAAACTCTCGCCTAGCAAATCTCCTTAAATTTCCCCTCTCTCACCTTAACTCTATGCCCCCTCATATTTGACATTCCCACCTCGGGAAAAAGACCATGACTATCAACTTTGTCTTTACCTCTCACAATGTTACTTATGACTTTCCCAGTGTCCTGAGCTTCCAGCGTTTCAGAGAAAGCACCCCAGGTTTATCGAAAAATCTCTTTATGCTTAATTGTGTTCACTACATCTGGAATTTTGTAACCTTGCTAATGATGATGCCACTCTAAACTTAAACTGAGAACACATAGCTACCTGCAGATATGTACCTGGGCACATTGGCTTCAGAGCCAGAAACAACGAATATTAAAGAAAACTGCAGGCTATTTAGATCATATCGTTTTGATCATTGGGCAAGGCCTAGTGTGGACCGCTATCAGGTTCTCCCCATCTGCAGACCACAATTCTCTATGATTTTGATCCATAAGGTTTTGATGTCCTAAGTCAGCTTGAAAACTCTAATTTTCCGTTTCCTGACTCTTGAGACTTCCAGGTGGATCTTTGTTTTTCTTCCAACTTCTGATGTAATTTCTCATGGTCCGGTCAGTCCTTAGGGCAATCCCTCTTTCCCCAACACTCGGACTTAATATACATGCCCCTGAAGCCTCCAAATCTCTCACCACCTCTGACTCAAACACACATTATTGTGAACATAGTACGGCAGTATGGATCCCACAAAAAGTCTGCCCTTCCACAGCAACAAAAGCAATGAGAATACAGGCTCTTATGCTTCCTGTCAGCACTCCTCTGCCCCTTCCCTGAATAGAGTACAGCCTCTAATGCATTCCCTCACCACCTTCCCCACCTCCTCCACCATAACACAGGCACTAATATCTTCCATCACCACCTTCTTCCTCCCCCCACCATAGTACTGGTACTGAATCACTCCCTCACCACCCTTCTCCTGACTCTGATGCTTCTCTTACGGTCACCCACACCATGTAATGAGCTCTTCAGACTTGTGCGGGGAACTGGATAGTGTTGGGCTCTGAGGTTGTTTAGAGCACCTGCCTCGGTTAATTGTTGTTCAACTAGAGTCATTAATCGCTTACAATTCCTCCTGTTTTTTTCACAAGTGACTTGTTTCTTGTAATGCGGTCTCTAGGCGCTTGCGATTTAAACTTGTTAAATGTACTTTGATAGTCTCGAGGATTCTATGTCACTTGTATAATTTAAGTGGATGCCTGATTAGCACTAATCGTGGGGTCCTAGTTTTGAAAATGTTACATCTCGCGCTGCTTTATTCTGATGGAATTCTTACGAATAAACTCTGGTCGCCTTCTCGACATTGGAGTCGATCTTCCCTCCACACTTGGGTTCCAATATTGCCAGTGCTCATCATGGCAGAAGGGCCCCGCCAAGTAATGCATCCAGTTGAGGTTGAACAGCAGCGGTTTGACATTGGTCAGCTTTAGTTGAGAATTTCATCTATTCTCAAGTCCACATTCTGCGTTTCTCAAATTTACATATTGAATGTGTCTATTCTACGCTCAGACCAGGGATGCGACTTGCCTGAAATACCTGTGCATTGCCTCAGACAAAACAATGGAATATCTTTCAGCAAACTCAGAGACTGCAACACTATTTCACTCAGAGTATGAAGATATATGCAGACTTGTAAAGAAGTCCCCAATATCATATTGTTCGCAACAGCATGCGATGCATATCTCTGGCGTACAAAATGACTACTTTTAATTGCTTTCTACATGCACCAATTGTCAGCAAATTTCAAACAAACCTTGTTACCCTGGGGCAAGTGGTGCTTCTCAGGTTTACCTGACCTCATCTGCTTTTGCACTACATAACCATAAACACGATCCCCAGTCCTGCAATCGTAACTCCCATTTGAGATGGAACCAGATTTGGAACGTTGCCTATGTTTAGAAATTGCTCTATTCCAGTCTGCTCACGCATTTAACCAGCACTGTGTTTGCCCAAACCTGTTTTTAAAGTGATAAAATGAATGCGAATTTCATCTGCCTTTTTTGTAAACAGTGCTCTTGGTTCCCTTGAGTAGCGATGTGCAGTTGTAGTTTTGGTGATATTACACGAAGCTCTGTTTAAATGCCTGCAGCTTTCAACACTAGACCATAAGGGACACACACAACATGAGCAGCACTCCTCCATTTGTTTTTGGCCAATTACATCTTTGGGTGAAGCAGTATTTCTGAAATATACCCCCCCACCCCCCCCACCCCAATTTAGTGAAAAGGAGCAGGAAAGCCTGGTGGTTAATTGCCCACAAAGGAAGTATTTTATGTAGCTGGTCACACTATTTTATGCAGTATTTTATGTCGCTTGAGGCCAACCTATAGAATGATAACAGCAGCTGGGTGCAAGGAGATGTCTGTTAAAAGCAGAGTATCCCCACAGTGCAGACCAGTGTCACAGGAAGTATCATGACCTCATAAGATTTGTCAAGGTGAGTCCTCAGTACTGACTATTTCATTTTATCCTCACCCTTTACTTTCTCTGAATCACGTACATGGTCCCTGTTTCCTTTGCATCCTCTCTCCCTCACCTTCTATCTTTCACCCTTTCTTCCACTTTACCTCCCGATTCCTTCTCTTTTCTCATACTATTTGGTCCCTTCCCACTCTGCCGCTCCCCATTTTCTACTTTCCCTTTTCAACACTTATGATTCTGTCCATCTCTGTCCCTTTCCCAATCCCCACTGCTCTCTCTATACCTCCCTCCCTTGTTTCACTGCTCTCCACGTGCTTTTCTCTATCACCCCTCTTCCTCTTTCTCCGTGTGTTTCTCCCCCCTTCTAAAAGTCTTCCCCCTTCTATATTGACTTCACTCTGTGGTATGCTTTCAACAAATGGCTGTAAATATCTTAGGCAAAAGGCAGGTCGCAAAGGAAACAAAACGATACTAGTTTGAAATTAAATGGAAGTCTGTCTGGAAAACCCTGACTTTCATTTAAATTCATAAGATTCAAGGAGTTATTTTAAAACAATAAATTTTTACAATTACATAACGGCTAAAATGTTCATTGACCTGAAATGTTAACTCTGTTGTTACCTGACAAACAGAGTATTTTTCATCACTTTCTGTACCTTACTTATTCAGATTTCTACACTTTTCATGCTGTTTTCGTTTCCAGTTGCATCTCACATTCAATGAATCACTGCATTTCTTTAACCCTGGGAAAGTGGGATTCTCACCCATCTGCTTTTGAGCTTATTAAGTATTAATCATTCACTTTCGGGATAAATTCTTGGCGCTTGCAAGCGACACAATTGCCAGTTGCTTTGTGATTCATCAGAAACTCCTGATTCTCTGATTTTCAGTATGTGGATGAACAGATGCAATCCCATCTTTTTTGTAGGGTAGATTGAACATTTCACTTGAATGAAAAACAGAACTCTCTGTTAACTCTTAAACAAAACTGATTTTCTTGTGGAGCCAGAGTTTTTAGACTGAAAGGCAAACCTTGGCAGGCTTTGCTTAATCAACATGCCTTTAAAACGTTGGCTAAGATGATTGGTGCAAATACAGATGAGTCAGTAACTTCCTCAACTCTCCTTAAATAATATAGTACATTGTGGAAATATGTCAATCTTAATGTTGTGCAGTGTGGCTAAATGATTAACGCACTTTAATCTAATTTCTGGTGCTTGTTCCTGTAGTGGTAGTTAATAGTGTTATTCCTGTGCCACCTAATTAGCTGTTCCTACTTGGGAGGAGTTCACATATTGTACAAGCAGGGTTTTTCAATGAAGGTCAGTTGAGCATCCTGCCTGGCATCCTGGTGTGCACTATCCCTCAATAACAAACTCAATTCCTAACTTTTCAATTTATGTTGATAAAACAACTAAGCATGAGGGGAATGATTCTCAAGATATCACGAAAGTAAAGATCCAGCATGTAATCAAAGACATTGACAACTTCTAGAGATGTTTGTGAGAGAGTACAAGAGAGTCTCTCTTCTCTCCTCTCCCATCAGTCAGGTGATACAAAAGCCTGAAAGCTCCTACCACCAGGCTGAAGGACAGATTCTATGCCACTATTATCAGACTCTTCAATGGACCTCTTGTATGATAAGATGAATTCTTGGCGTTACAGTTTATCTTCTTATTATTTTGCTTTTTTTTGTTTACTTCCACTGCACTTTTCCAATAGCTTTTACACAATATTCTGCATTATTATCCTTTTTTTTTACCTTATTCTAGCTCAATGTACTAGCTACTAATGATTTGATCTGCATGAACAGTATGCAAGACAAACTTTTCACTGTACATGTGACAGTAATAAACCAATACCAACATCATGAAGCACTGCAGCACTGAATCTAAAAATCTAAATGCTGTGATGTTTTCTATTGCAAATGGTGATCAAGCAAATCTGTAAAGACTTGGGCAACCCTGAAGCGGGTGTTCAGTGTGGGAAATGAATGGACCTAGCTATTAAAGCTCAGAAGTTAATAGGTGCAGGGCACCTCACATTACAGGCATGTTCCGAAAGTCAGGTCAGATATACCTGTCTAGCTGCAGGCTTCAAATCAACTGTCAGGGTCTATCAGAACCCTCAATTACACTCATTCAATCATTTTTGCTTTATAACTGAAAACCCCATGCTAACTTTCTAAACTACGATTAGGGTTAACGAAGCAATCAGCCTTTTCATACCAGATTAATTGCTAAAATACAGTTCAAAAGCAGAAACACGGATTTGTTTAAAGATAAGTGGCTGGTGCCTATGGTGAATTTACACTGGAACCCCTGGCCATAATTGGGTCAAAGTTTAAATCACAAAAGGAATTTCTTTTTAAACCTCCCCTCTTCCAAGATTTTCAAACAATGATACCTGTAGGTGCTTGGACAGAGTAGCTTCAGATTGCCACAAGTACAGACAATTCCCACAGCTCCTAATGTACAAAGGAATTATTGACCACACTTCATCAAGGGTAATAAACCACTTTAACCTAAACTTCGTTATAGAGGTCAGAAGCCCTGGGCAGCTGCTGCGTGCACTAACTCTGATAATTCAAAAGAAGGCTAAGCTTCAAAGGAATGGACATAAATTATATCAGTTCTTTTGAGAAACCGGATTTCATGGACATGTTGTCACATCCAGAGGAAAAAACATTCTAACTGGTTGTCAGTAGAAACCTTTTCAGGTGTTGGCAATTCTCAGTGAATATTAATTACATGGAGGTTGCCCTACAGAATTAGGTTAGCGCCAAAATTTATGTTCCATGCAAGCTTCCTTCCTTCTTCTTAGGCTGCATTCATCTAAATAAAATAAAATTATTTCACAGTTCTAACCACTGATATTCATAGAAGATATTTGAACACGACAAGTAACTCTAAAATTACTTTCAGCCGATGCCAAATAACCTGATCTACTATAGACGGCAGAGGGAATGGAGTGGGTAAGGTAAGAATTTGGAGAACTGTTGGAGATTTTGCAGGAGGAAAGCAGAACTGCTGTTTGAGGGTGAGGTCATCTGTTGGGGGGGTCAGTTGTGAGGGTCATGAGAGGGGTGGGTGGGGGATTTGTGCTTGGAAGTTGTATTCAGAATGGAGTGGAGGGGTGCTGGTCTTAGGAACCAGCAAAGTGCTGATTGTAGTAAAGACATGTGTAAGTATCAAGGAAAACAATATGGAATCTGAATTTTAAAGTTATTTTTAAAGTTTTTGGTTAGTTACTTAATTACACTATCCTGTTGTTCCAGGAGCCATGTTCAAATTAAAACTCCTAAGGAATAGATTGAAAACAACGTCAGAAACAAAATATGCTGTAAATCGGCAGAGCTCCCAAAGTAATAAACTCCACAGTGTAATAAAACCTTGTATTTCAGTGACCTTATAAGACAGACATTCAAAAGTGCATATGCCTAGAATTTTAATAATATCTCTCCTTAAATGTTTAAAGAGTTTCAGCATGTAGTTGAAGACCCTGACTGACTTTTACAGCTGTACAGTATACATTCTGACTGGTGTGGAAACTCCAAAACACAGGAATTCAAGAGGCTATTGAGTGTAGTTGGCCACATCATGGTTACAACTCTCTACACCTACAATAGGTAATATCTCAAGTAGGTGACATCCATGTTGACACCAGAATGTATGGCAAGAATTTCAGAATGCCCGCAGCACGTCCTTGGGTGTGTTAGTTGTTAACACAAATGACTCATTTCACTGTATGCTTTGATGTATATGTGATAAATAAATCTGAGTCTACATCAGAAATGTCATCTGTACAGGAAGGATCTGACTGTGAGGGCCCCTCTCACTGCCAGCCATGTGCAATTTTGGTGCTTGTTTGCCAGATCTGGCAATGAAGCATTCCACCAGGTGACTTGAACAGTTTTCTCAGCGAACCACACCGCAGTATCCATAGCATCTCTGTTCCACAGTATCTGCAGGATCTTCTGTGCTGATCACTGCCTAACTCCAGACTTGATATGGAAGCTATCTCTCTCCCACTCATTAATTTGTACTGCACTATGGATATCTGTGAAGAACTGAAGGATCCAATTTCTGAATCGTTCTGCAAAATCCATTTTGGAGAGCGAATCCATTAACTATGTGAAGGCCTTCTCCTGATCCTAGCTAACTAGATAGGTGTCCAACTCTCTATCCTGCACATAGGTGACTGTATCCCAGAACACACAAGGCTGTCAGAGATATGTACAAACATTGGTTTGGACTGGATGGATCACCTCTCCCAGAGCAGATGTGACCCAGCTGGCAGCAGCCTTTGACAAAATTTTGTTATCCGCATTCAACAGTGAAAAGGGTCTATAATTCATGATGACCTCTCTCTTCCCCTTCTGCTTGTTGATGAGGTTGATGATGCCTTTCCTCATGGAGATTGATATGCTGCCAGAAGAACAGCTCTGTACCTTTCTAGCTGGTCTGGGGCCATCCAGTCCCACAGAGCCAAGTACAACTCTGCCCATGTCGTCATTTCCGGGAGTTTCAATCACGTCGAAGGAATGGATGGAGCCAGTCAGCATCTCCCATGTCAATAGCTGATTTAGACTTCCCTGCTTGCTATTGCCTAACACCTCTTTAATGGAGGACAGGAGGTTCTGGGAGGCTGTGATCTCTGTGGTCTTACTGTCATATAGACTGGAATAGAAGGATCGACAGATCCTAAATATGTCAGTCTGTGAGAGTGTTACTGAGCTGTCCTCTTTAAGGCTATGGATCACGGAGCTCCTACTGTGAAACTTGTGGAAGGAGTGTAAACGTATCTCATCCTACTCCAAAAATTAGTTTATGGATCTAAAGACGCTCTTAGAGGATTAAAAGGCAAGGAGCCCAACTTGCAAATCATAAGATATACGAGTAGAATTAGCCCATTTTGCCCATTGAGTCTGCTCCACCAATTCATCATGGCTGATCCATTTTCCTCTCAGCCCCAGTCTCCTGCCTTCTCCCTGTATCCCTTCATTCCCTGGCTAACAAAGAATCTATCAACCTCTGTCTTAAATATATCCAGTGACATGGCCTCTAGAGCCACCTGTGTCAATGAATTTCACAGATTTACCACTCTCTGGCTAAGGAAATTCCTCCTCATCTCTGTTCTAAATGGACTTCCCTCTATTCTGAGACAGTGTCCTCTGGTCTCAGACTCTTCCAGCACAGGAAAGATCTTGTCCAAGTCTACTCTACTGAGGCCTTTCAACATTTGATAGGTTTCAATGAGATCTCTTCTCATTCTTCTGAATTCCAGTGAGTACAGGCCCAGAACCACCAAATGCTCTTCATATGATAAGCCTTTCAATCCCGGAATCATCTCCGTAAACCTCCTTTGTACCCTCTCCCACGTCAGCCAACATTTCACTTCTTGGAGTTCCTCTCTCATATCCATTGACTACAGAAGAAATTTCTGCAAGTCTGTCTGGAGTTAACACAATTCCCTTTGGCTCTGTTTTACCTCTGAATACCTTTGGGGAAGAAGAACCTTTTGATATTCCCCTTGATGGCTTCCCGCCAGTGAAGTGGAAAGTTAAAGAGGGGCTTCACAATCTTCAAACCTGTGTAATCCCTCTTTAGTTCCTTCTGCTCTGAATTGTCAGACGATCAGAGAATGAACCATTGATATCTTAATGAGGACATTTTAATTTACAAGTGGTTGACATATTGGGATTTCTTTCTTTTCTTGTATTATAAATGCAAATTACAGAGTTCAGAATAAATATAGTATTAAAGTACATATATATTACCATGTACTGCCTTGAGATTCATTTTCTTGCAGAAAAAAATAACAAAATACAATATAATTTACGAAAAAACTATACTTCAACAAAGACAGACAAACAACTAATGTGCAAATAAAAAAATACAGAGACCACACATTCTAAAAGAGTCCTTAAAAGTGAGTCTGTACATTGTAGAATCAATTTGGAGTTGTTATCAGTGAAGTTATCCACACCAGTTCAGGTCTGATAGTTGTAGGGTAATAATCGTTCCTGACCCTGGTGGTGTTGGACCTGAGGCTTAAGAATCTTTTGCCTGAGAAGAGACCATGGCATAGATGGTGGAGGTCTCTGAAGATGGATGCTACTTTTTTGTGGCAGTGTGGCATGTGAATGTGCTCAGTGGTGAGGAGGACTTTGCCCGTGATGGACTGGGATATGCAGATCATTGGTTCTACTTTGTTGGTCCAATTTTTGCCACTAATGGGTGTAATGCACATTTGCTTTGTCATCATCTGTGCAAGTAACACTGTGGTGGGGGGGGGATTTTAGGGGACACTAAGGTGCATGCTGTTGATTCACTTCCTTGATGGGTGGGTATTCTACCTGAAACAGTGGAATTAAAAGGTGCACAAAACAGGGTTTCTGCTTGTCTCGCACTGCGAAAGTCAAGGATGTCCATAGGTTTGTACATTTGACTGATTTGCATACCATGCTAGCGATATTAAGAATCCAAAATGAAAAATAATGTTGAAGTAAAACTATTAATTGCTACAAATGATTAGCAGGAAGGGCAGCATCTGTGAAAAAAAGCAAAACAACTAATATTTCAGGTTGAAGATCCTAGGAGTTGATCATGTTGAATTTGTCCAGCTTCTTGTTGGGCTCTAAGTCTGTTTTTATTTGAATAGTGTAGGAGAGAATATACTTGCTGTCCTGTGGTGATTTAAGAACACTGCCCCT
Source organism: Mobula hypostoma (assembly GCF_963921235.1). Taxonomy (NCBI): domain Eukaryota; kingdom Metazoa; phylum Chordata; class Chondrichthyes; order Myliobatiformes; family Myliobatidae; genus Mobula; species Mobula hypostoma. The sequence continues at coordinate 120,631,745 of NC_086100.1, forward strand.
TGAACCATAGTCAGCAAAAGTGCCAGCATTCTCCACCATTAGAGGGGCTCACAGCTCCACTGACGACCTGCACAGCAACACTACGAGTGTCCAGGTATTACAAGCAACATTTTTGCAACTACTGGTTGGTCTCCCTCCTATGCAAAAACTCACTTAACAGATGTGAAAAGCTGGAATGGCTGTGTAGTCACACACAGATACCCACAGAGTGAGGAGCCATCCAACCTTCTACCTTCTTTCATACTCTTTAACTAGGTGTCCTACATAACATAGGCCTTCCAAGTGAACTCCATCACAAACACCCACTCTGTCTCTGTCTTCAGCATCAAATGTGGTCCCATGGGCAACAGTGAACCAACACCACAAATATCATTTTTATTACGTTTTCTGACTCCGTTTTGACTTGTTGCCTATAACTGAGTAGTGGATTTGGTATGTCTAGAACTGACTAATCTAACACACCTGCACCCTCTGAACCTGAGAGCATCTAATACCCTATTGCTTGTGTCTTACTTGCACCTACCTGTTTGTATCTCATCTCTTGTAGCTATTGACCTGAACTTACTTTCAGCGAAACCAGGCAGCATCGATAGGAAGAAGTACAGTCAACAGTGTCCTGACGAAGGATCTCGGCCCGAAACGTCGACTGTACTTCTTCCTATAGATGCTGCCTGGCCTGCTGCATTCCACCAGCATTTTGTGTGTGTTGTTTGAATTTCCAGCATCTGTAGATTTCCTCATGTTCAGCGAAACCACCTCAGTTTAAAAATCCTGACCCCTGTTTTACAAGCTGTCAACCTGGTTTTCCATTGGTCTATAATTTTCTCCCTGAATCTTTCAACCCCACTTTCTAATCTAGTTCTTTGACAAATGATCGGTCATCTATGTAATTCAATTTCAAAACATTGATTGACAACACTTCTTCAAAAGAGTTTCTTGTATTCTGAATTGCTGCTTTAAGCATGTGGAATTAATTGGTTGCTAAAATATGTCCCAAAGAAGTTAGATTTATGGGTTTTTATACACTTGAAACAGAAAAGAGAAAAGAACAAAGAATATTAATTTTAGTGTCTTGATCACTCAGATAAATCACAAGTGCCATTATTTGTTGTACATGCCATTTGAAAAAAGCAGAAAAAAATAATGGAAATGTGATTTTCCTTTTTTCACATTTGGAAACAAATACATATTTTCTATTATTGGAAAGCTGCTACTGGAATTGGATAGCAGTAATCAGTGGGGAAACTTTCACAAAGGAAAGTACCGTACAAATTGGGATTGCTGAAGTTTGTACCTAATTTATTTTTCTCCATAAACTTTGAAGTGTATTGCTTAAACTTCATTTTGCATTGACATCTCAACTGTCATCAGTGTTTAAAGGGAACTGCCAATGTGAATTATGTGGTAAATTAAATCTGACTTGAATAATGTACAATTAATTCTAAGTTACCTCTGAAGAAAACAATAGCCAAAGATTGATGGGTTGTTGGTTTGCCTGGGTATGCATGTAAGCACTGTCAACTATGCAGTAAATGGACAGGCACTCTATACTTTCTCCATCAGACTGATGTTGGACTACTCACATATTCAGACATTCGACACTTATAATTGCATATTTTTGCATGAAAGGAGGCCTTTCCTGTACTTGCTCAAGGTCGATGTTGCCTGCTCTAATTTCAAGTTTCTTCTCATTCTCTAAAAGTACATTCTTTAATGTATTTTCTTTCCCAGGCACTAAAAATCAGTTAAGGGACAGGTAATACAAATCCAGAGTTGAGCCCTACAGAGATGTGTGCTGCCAGCTTGGGCATAAAGAGGTGGACAAGGCAAATTTGTTCTGTAACATCCTCCTGGGTATGACCTCTCCAGTGATGGATTGCACCTGTATTCCAACAAAGACTTTATGAAAACTGGTGGGTCATGTTAACTATTATCCTACCGGTTGTCTGTGTAAAGTGTAGGAAGAGATATGGATTCTCAGCCAGCAGTACCATATCCAATTCCAGCTTAAATAATGGAATTGGCTTGATCTTGGTCTCATGAGAATTGGGTCTTTGTGGGTTGGGTTGGGCTCCAGAGAGGGTTTTCATCTTCACCTCGCAGGAGACTTGTGTCTGCATTTGATTGCTCCCTTAAAAGCTCTTAGTGGAGGTGAGACAGGAGGAGGTTTAGGTGGGGTGGGTCCTTCTGGAGAATCTACCACCTTGATAAAATTTCCTTTTGATTTGCTGGGTATCAGTTAGAGCAACATAGATCAGCATAGTAGTGCAACAGTAATTCTATTACAGTGTCAGTGACCCAGGTTCGATTCCTGTCACTGTCCATCAGGAGATTGTATGTTCTCCCTGTAACCATGTGGGTTTCCTCCAGATGCTCCAGTTTCCTCCCATATTCCAAAGACATGTGGGTGTAGCCCCTGGTAAGCCTCAGGCTCACCTAGCTCGCTTTCGTCTAGGGGGAGCAGCCTTCCACCCCGCCAAACTGGGTAATCAAGTTTGTGTAGATGCTGTGGGATGTACCCCACCACGCCCAATAACAAACAGTACACCATATGCAATTAAATGATTACACTTTATAGATCTTACTGAAACGATGTAATTAATAGACATAAAATATAAAAAGAAAGGTAAAAGGCGCCAAACTTATCAAAGTTCAACCACTTGGTGCACAATAGTTGGAGCTCAATTAACGGAGTCTTCTTTCCACCATTCGAACCCTCCGACCTCCTTGATGCGCTGCCTGGGACCAACCATTGTGGTCGACCAGATGCTCCACATGAGTCTGTCTTCGTCTCCTCTCCTCGCCGAAGACCCTGGTCCTTGGACTCCCACTTGGGGTCCATTCCGTCAGCCAGCGTACAGCATCGCATCTCCTCTCTCTGTCCCCATCGTGCCTTCTGCCCCAAAGCCCGCAAAAACAATAGCTTACAGACACACAAGAAAGAATAACATCTATCCCAATTGGTTAGCAAATGAATACAATTCTCTTTATCAGTAATATAACCCAAATGAGCTGCGAGAGAGAAGCACTTTCTCAGCAGTTAACATAAAAGGAGCCATTTTTATTTTAACATAACAAAGAAGTCATTTTATTAGCCTTAGCAGTAACATAAAAGAAGAAATCCCCTGCATGGGTTACCAGTTTAATTTCTCATCACCATCATTATGTGCTATATCATATTACGTGGACAATCATGGTCCATGATCATAACTATTCTTGGCAAATTTTTCACAGAAGTGGTTTGCCATTGCCTTCTTCTGGGCAGTGTCTTTATGGATGGGTGATCCCAGCAAAAATCAATAATCTTCAGGGATTGTCCGCCTGGTGTTTGTGGTCGCATAACCAGGAACTGTGATATGCACCAGCTGCTCATATGACCATCCGCCACCTGCTCCCATGCCTTCATGTGACCCTGACTGGGGGATGAGGGGCTAAGCAGGTGGAACACCTTGCCCAAGGGTGACCTGCAGGCTAGCAGAGGGAAGGAGCACCTTACAGCTCCTTTGATAGAGTCGTATCTCCTCCCTGCCACCCAAAATTGGTCATATGGGTTTAATTAGGCAATGTGGGCTCATTGAGCTAGAAGGATTTATTAACCTGCTGTATCTTTAAATAAACATCATTTGGAGGCAGGGTAACAGAAGAATGAGGATCAATCTATTCTCCACTGTGGAATGTCTCTCCTGGTCTGACCACTTCTAGCATGAACTCCAGTTTTTCATTTAGGAATCTTAGTTAATTCCTGAGCATTCTGTGTGTGTCAATGAATTTAACAATCGTTAGAAGTGGCTGAGTGGAGCCACTCTATATTGCTACATGGACCTTGTGCCTTATCAATGTTACAGTAGTAAATCTGCAGACATGTCTGACTGGCAACTTCAATTACAGCTAACTGCAATTGGGGCTAAGATTGCAGTTTATTACCAAACAGGACCTTCTTGAAACATTGCACCCATTTAATGGCTATCTTTAGCCTGTCATCCAAATGTCCCTTCAATTCCTCCCAGCCCGCACTTTCACACTAAAGCTGTTGTCTTAACGCAAAATTGCAGTGTTTTAAGAAGTTCCTGTTTGGAAGTAACCGTATTGTAATATTAGCAGGTACATGATGGTATTTGCATTTACCAGCTGAGAAAATGATTTGCGGTTAATACTGTTTGCGTTGCTTGAGATGATAAGCTACTAATGTCAATTTTTTGGCCATCAAATCACAGAGTCATGGAGAAGTACAGTGTAGCAGCAGGCCCTTTGGCCCATCTAGTCCATGCCAAAACCATTTAAACAGCCTACTCCCATTGACCTGCACTCAGACCACAGACCTCCATATCATTAGGATCCAATGTACCTATCCAAACTTCTCTTAAGTGTTGAAATCAAGCTCACTTGTGCTGGCAGCTCATTCCACACTCTCACAACCCTCTAAGTGAAGAAGATTCCCCTCATGTTCCTCTTAAACTTTTCACCTTTCACCCTTAATGTTTGACAACCCAACCTCAGTGGAAAAAGCCTACTTGCACTTATGCTATCCATACCCCTCATAATTTTGTATACCTCTATCAAATCTCCTCTCAGTCTTCTACTCTCTAAGGAATACTGTCCTAACCTATTCAATCTTTCCTTATAACTCAGGTCCTCCAGACCCGGCAACATCCTTCTAAATTTTCTCTGTCCTCTTTTAACCTCTTTTAATCATTCCTGTAGGTAGATGACAAAAACTGCATTCAATAGTCCAAATTAGGCCTCATGAATGCCTTGTACAACTTCAGCATAACATCCCATCTCCTGTGCTCAATACATTCATTGCCAAAAGCTTTCTTTATTGTCCTGTCTACCTGTGATGCCACTCCTCAGTGCCCTACCATTCACTGTGTAAAACCTACCCTAGTTGGTTGTATCGATGTTTTATTCCTCAAACTTGTCTGCATTAAATTCCATCTGCCATTTTTCACCCCATATTTCCAGCTAATGCAGATCTCTCTGCACCCATGCTAGACTTCCTCACTGTCCTCTACTGCCCCAAAATTGGTGTAATCTGCAATTTGCTGATCCGGTTAATCACTCATTATCATCCAGATCGTTGATTTAGATCACAAACAGCAAAGGACCCAGCACCGATCCCTATGGCACACATGAGTTACAAGCCTCCAGTCAAAGAGGCAACCTTCTACTAACACTCTCTGGCTTTCCCCACAAAGCCAATGTCTAATCCGATTTATTATCTCATCCTGAATGCCGAGTGACTGAACCTTCTTGACCAACCTCCCATGCGGGACCTTGTCAAATGCCTAGCTAAATTCCATGTAAGCCACATCTACTGCCTTGCCTTCATCCACTTTCCTGGTAAATTCTTTGAAAATCTCTCTAAGTTTGGATAGCTATGCTGACTATCCTTAATCAGTCAATGTCCATCCAAATACATCTAGTCCCAATGACTTTCCCACAACTGATGTCTGGTATATGGCACTGAACCAAATTATTGTAGCAGTTTTATTAATTATTGTAGCAGTTTTCTAACAAACCAATGCTACTGCTGGTGACCCCCATGGATCGTTATGCTTGTATGGTGTGCCTTCCAATCATGCTAGCAATGATACTCCAAAAGTCAAAGGATTGCATTCGATCCTTTATTAGCAACTAGCAAAACATACAACCTTAAAGCGATGTAACTTAAGAAACTAAGACTAGTGATATTAAACATACTGAAGCAGACTTGAACAAATTTAAACTTAAGTTAAGCGTAAGTAAGCGCTCAATAAATGTATGACATCCATCGGTCCCCAACTCCAAACCGTCCAGAACAAAGCAGGAATATGTAACTTACTCCCTTCACTATTACCACGCCCTACTCACGTAACTAGTTACCATAATACACATAATAAACACGCAATGCAGAATACAATGCAGACAGAAACAGATGCATGGCTCCTAGAGGGATGAAGACAATAAAAACCTCTAATGTCAAAGTTGCACATTTATAAACATTATCCATGTTATTCTTGGACTGTTTAACTAAGGATTTTTGTTCTTCTGAGGATAAATCCAAGAGTAATATGACACTCACATTTACTAACTCATAGCCCTCACATACTGTATGCAGTTTCTTCTTAAGTCCTACAATTATTTCAATCACTTTGTTTTAAATATGGACCTTCGACCATGACTGAGGGCTGTACTCCTTGTATAAGGGACCTTAGGGGGAGTATCTTTATTACCATTGGTTTGATATATCCTGATGATTTTATAAAGAATAAAACTTGTTGGCATCAACTCACCCATTGAAATATCATCAAAGTTGAGAGTGTGTGGGACTTTCCAACCATACTTCCCTTGATACAGGAATGTAATTATTTATCCTCATGATCTGTGATCCAACTACCAGGAATGTAGCATTTGACCTCTGCTGCCATGATATGTGCAAGGTACAGCAAAGCGTAACATTGCCCAAGTCAGAAAGTAATATGAGTGATCTATCCAAATTCCACATAAGATATACAGCATATCATCAATAGGTGAGAAGGGTCAGGGTTAAAAAAACTCCTACAGGAAAATAATAAGTCCCATTGTATTTGCATACAACTCAACAAGTTTGTCAGCAGTAATGCCGGTCATTAGTATGTCATTCAGTAATGATGTCAGGCTTGACCACCCGCATCTATTGCCTTTAGGTCTGAGGAATGTTAAAACAGACAGTCGTATTCCTTCCATTTTAATAGTTTAAATTCCAGTTGGGAACTTTGATTGTAAGTGATAGAGTTAATATGCAACACAATGGCTTTAGACAAGGAAAAAGTTGATAAAAAATCGGTCTTTGTTACAAACGTACATTACTGTGTCGTGTATTTTGCCCACTCAAGTTGAAGAATGTATTATTGAATAAATCTGTTCCATATGAATTAATTTATTAAAAAACAAGAAATTTCTAATTTGCTTGTTAGTCCAATTTAGTGCTTTACTTAGTTAAAATGAAAATTGACAAGCTAGATGCATGTATGCACCAGTGATATTGAATTGTGTTGATGTTGGGGATTCAGTGAAGAGAATATGATTGAATGGGACCAGATGGTTAGACTCTCCATGTGGAAGTCGCAGTTGCCTGGTGGTTGTGTGGAACCTACACTCAGTGGCCACTTTATTAGGTACACCTGTACGCCTGCTCATTAGTACAAATATCTAATCAGCCAATCATTTGGCAGCAACTCAATGCATCATAGCATGTAGACATGGTCAAGAGGTTCAGTTGCTGTACAAATCAAACATCAGAATGGGGAAGAAATGTGATCTAAATGTCTTTGACCATGGAATGATAGTTGGTGCCAGACAGGGTGGTTTGATTATTTCAGAAACTGCCGATCTCCTGGGATTGCCACGCAGATAGTTTCTAGAGTTTACAGCGTATGGTGTGAAAAACAAAAAAACAGCCAGAGAGCGGCGGTTCTGTGGGTGAAAACACCCTGCTAATGAGAGAGGTCAGAAGAGAATGGCCACATTGGTTCAAGCTCACAGGAAGGCCACAGTGACTCGAAGAATCGTGCAGTGGTGTGCAGAAGAGCAACTTTGAATGCACAACCGTTGAACCTTCACCTGAATGGGCTACTGCAGCAGAAGACCACAAACATACATCAGAGGCCATTTTATTTAGTACCTTATTCAGTGACCACTGCTTGTGTATACTCGCCACTTAACTGCTGATGACAAAATGTTGATCCTACTGCCTATGGATGTGAACAACTTAATTGTTGAAGGAATTGTGAATAACACTAAATTTTGTGCAATTTTCAGGAAACTTTTGTTCTTATGGAAGATGGACAACACTGACAACTCTGGGTCTTGGACATGCTGTTCCGAGATGCCTCTACAGAAGGGATAGGATGACTGATCTCGATCAACAAAAATTAATTTTTATGTAAACTATGACCAGCCATAGGATAATCTCTCCTCGGTGTCCACTGACCTCAAGGTTTGTTTGCCAATGCCACATTTGATCGAATATTACTCTGGTATCAAGGACAATCACCCTTGCATTTTTAGAATTCGGCTCCCTCAGTAGTTTTGAATCTCTTTGAAGTTGCCTTCAAAGCTTGAAATGCAACTTTTTAAAGTGAAGTAGAGGGTAAATTTCTCAACAATACACACAGTTTGCTTTAAGTCCTGGATGTATTAATAAAAGTTTTATAAAGCATGGAAGAATGAATCTTAAACACAAACTGTCACTACAAACCCTATAGTTTCCAGTTTGTGTACTCTGATTAATACTTAATTTAATTGACGTGGCTAAGAACAAAAAAAACTTTAAATGGTCCCTATTTCTTTTATTAAGGATAATAGGAAATATGACATTGGAACAGAATCAGGCCATCGGCCCATCATGCCTGCTCTGCTATTTGATAATGGTCGGTTTATTATCCCTGTCAAATCCATTCTTTTGCCTTCTCCCTGTATCTTTTGATGCCCTTATGAATCAAGACCCTATCAATCTCTGATGTAAATACACTCAATGGCTTGGCCTCCTCAGCTGTCTGTGGCAATGAATTCCACAGATTCACTACGCTTTGGCTAAAGAAATTCCTCTTCATCTCTGTTCTAAATGTACATCCTTTTATTTGGAGGCTGTGCCCTCTGTTCCTAGCTTCCTCCACTAGTGAAACATTCTCTCAACTTCTACTCTATCTAGGCCTTTCAATATTAAATAGATTTCATTACCTGGGTGATGTGCATGGCAAGACTTCACCAGTAGCTAATGTGGTAAATAGCAGAGATGTGGAATGGTTAAAGCACAGATAGAGACATAACGTTACTTGAAGCATTAATCTGTATCATCAGATGCACTTCAGACTCTGCAGTGACAAATAACCTCAGATAGTCCTGACAAGACAGATTGCTTGTGGAACATGTGTGATTCATGCAGACAGAGGAAGACATTTGGCTCTGCTGAATTCATAATGATTAGTAGAGTGGTTCTCCCCATCCACTCTACTAGTTACATCCTCAAAAAATTCTATGAGATTCGTCAGACATGATTTTCCTTTCACAAATCCATGCTGACTTTGTCCGATCATTTCACCGCTTTCCAAATGTGCTGTTATCACATCCTTGATAACTGACTCCAGCAGTTTCCCCACCACTGACGTTAGGCTAACCGGCCTATAATTCCCCGGTTTCTCTCTCCCTCCTTTTTAAAAAAGTGGGGTTACATTAGCCACCCTCCAATCCTCAGGAACTAGTCCAGAATCTAACGAGTTTTGAAAAATTATCACTAATGCATCCACTATTTCTTGGGCTACTTCCTTAAGCACTCTGGGATGCAGACCATCTGGCCCTGGGGATTTATCTGCCTTCAATCCCTTCAATTTACCTAACACCACTTCCCTACTAACATGTATTTCGCTCAGTTCCTCCATCTCACTGGACCCTCTGTCCCTTACTATTTCTGGAAGATTATTTATGTCTTCCTTAGTGAAGACAGAACCAAAGTAATTATTCAATTGGTCTGCCATGTCCTTGCTCCCCATAATCAATTCAATTGTGTGCAGTTTTGGTCCCCTAATCTGAGGAAAGACATCTTTGCCATAGGGGGAGTACAAAGAAGGTTCACCAGATTGATTCCTGGGATGGCAGGTCTTTCATATGAAGAAAGACTGGATGAACTGGGCTTGTACTCGTTGGAATTTAGAAGATTGAGGGGGGATCTGATTGAAACGTATAAGATCCTAAAGGGATTGGACAGGCTAGATGCGGGAAGATTGTTCCCGATGTTGGGGAGGTCCAGAACGAGGGGTCACAGTTTGAGGATAGAGGGGAAGCCTTTTAGGACCGAGATTAGGAAAAACTTCTTCACACAGAGAGTGGTGAATCTGTGGAATTCTCTGCCACAGCAAACTGTTGAGGCCAGTTCATTAGCTATGTTTAAAAGGAAGTTAGATATGGCCCTTGTGGCTACAGGAGTCAGGGGGTATGGAGGGAAGGCTGGGTTCTGAGTTGGATGATCAGCCATGATCATAATAAATGGCGGTGCAGGCTCGAAGGGCCGAATGGCCTACTCCTGCACCTATTTTCTATGTTTCTATGTTTCTATAATAGCACTTCAGACCAGTGGGGAGCTGGAGGGGATAAGAGCTATCCGCTAAACCTTGGCTTCCCCTACATCAGTGGTCCCCAACCACCGGGCCGCAAAGCATGTGATACCGGGCAGCGAGGAAACCATATGAGTCAGCTGCACCTTTCCTCATTCCCTGTCACACACTGTTGAACTTGAACACATGCGAGGTCATTACCCATGCGTCATCCATGCCAGCGTGGGAAGAAGATCAACTCCTCGAGCTTGCAAATGACGGTGGGCTGAGAAGTATGTTTGACATTACATCTCTGCCAGCATTCTGGATCAAAGTCAAGGCTAAATATCCTGAGATAGCCACGAAAGCACTGAAAACGTTGCTTCCATTTCCAACATCATATCGCTGCGAAGCGGGGTTTTCTGCAATGAATGCAACGAAAACTAGATTGCGGAATAGACTGGGCATAAGGAACCCCCTTCGAGTATCACTGTCTCCCATCACCCCTTGATGGAACCGTCTTGTTGCAGGGAAACAAGCCCAGGGCTCCCACTGATTCAGCAATATTGGTGTGTTGCAATAATTTTATATCTTCATATAGGGAAAATATGTGCTGTGTGTTTAATATCCAAACGTTACTTAAAATGTTATGATGCTATGTATAAGTGACTTATAATTGACATCATTATATTCATGCAAGGAAAATATGCGCTGTGTTTAATATTAAATTTGTTAGATAAACCCTTTTAGAAATGAAATTGAGTGTATTAGCCACTTATAAGTGACTCATAGTTGACTTATCACCTATATTCTGGTCGTGATTAATACCCCTGCCCCAGGGTTGCCAACTGTCCTGTATTAGCTGGGACATCCTGTATATTGGGCTAAATTGGTTTGTCCCATACGGGATCGCCCTTGTCCCGTATTTCCCCCGCTAAGATAGAGTGTTCCTATGACACCTTTCATGCTGAAATGGCCTAAAGCGAAGAAGCAATTACCATTAATTTATATGGGAAAAATTTTTGAGCATTCCCAGACCCAAAAAATAACCCACCAAATCACACTGACATATAGTAAAAGCAGGAATGACATGATAAATACACAGCCTATATAAAGTAGAAATAACGTAAGTACAGTGTAGTTTCATTGACCAGAATCGCCAAAAACGATTTGTAGAAAAAAATCGGCACGTACACGCATGCGCACGTAATATATACACGCATGCGCACACAGGTGCCCGCGCAAGGCTTCATGGTCATGATAGTCTTTCTCGGGGTAAACAGAAAGTTGGAAACCCTCCCCCCCCCACCCCCCACCACCCTCCCTGGTCGGCCTGGTCCGCAAGAATATTGTCAATGTTAAACTGGTCTGCAGTGCAAAAAAGTTTGGGGACCCCTGCCCTACATGATCTATGCATTGTCTGAGAGTGAAGCAACCATCAAAGCATAAAGGATGCTACCACTCTTTGCTTAAGCAAAGGCTTAGATACCAAACTTAAGGTGAACTCCAAAACACTCCACTGAGGGACTCCAGTTTATGGATTATATGCTACATCCAGCACATTGGTTCAACTGTACCCACACACCCTGCTGCATTCCAAACCCTATCCAATTGCAGTGTAAAAATTCTTTTTGTACAATTTATTTGCCATTAGTGACAACTGTTGATGGAATGACAGTGTTTTCTGGTAATGCCCCTCTCCTTCACCATTCCCTATCCCCTTTTCCCTCTCTCACCTTATCTCCTTGCCTGCCCATTGCCTCCCTCTATTGCTGCTCCCCCCTCTTCTCTCTTCCACGGCCTTCTGTCCTCTCCTGTTGGACCCCTGCCCCCCCATTCTTCAGCTCTATGTCCCTTTCACCAATCAAGTTCCCTGCTCTTAACTTCATACCTCCTCCTCCTGGTTTCACCTAGCAGCTTGTGCTTCTCTCTCTGTCCCCCACCTTTTAAATCTACTCCTCATCTTTTTTTCTCCAGTCCTGCCGAAGGGTCTTGGCTTGAAAAGTCAGCTATACGTTTTTCCATAGATGCTGCCTGGCTGGCTCAGTTCCTCCACCATTTTGTGTGTGTTGTTTCTTGACAACGTTGTGTTTTATGATCATTTACATCAATAAGGAGGCAGATAAGGATTTAAACTGCCTTGCAAATGAAGTTTTAAGTTAGAATTCAAATATTAATTAATTTGCACTTGATGAGAAAGAGTGAGGAAGAAATTATGTCCATTTTTTGGGTGCTCTCTTTGTGCTGGAGCAACGTACATTAACACCTTTCACAAGATCCAGAACAGCAGTACAAATTGAGTTGCGTAGAAGGAACGGTTCTAAGTTCCACACCAATACATATGGCTTGCCTCGTGTCCTTGATATGTTAAATATCTCTACATTGCTTCAGACAGTCAGGTTTAAATGTTATCAGAGTTGTTCCAGCAGGTCATGATGGTATCTACAACAGAGCACAGGCCCTTCAGCCCAGAATGTTGTGTCAAACTAATTGAACTGATAACTCCTAATTCATCTAATCTCTTTCCCCCACACATTGACCGTATCCCTCTCTTCTGTGCATATTCATCTGTGCATTAACATCTGCCGGACGATGCTGAGGATGTTCTATGAGTCTGTGGTGGCCAGTGCTATCCTGTTTGCTGTTGTGTGCTGGGGCAGCAGGCTGAGGGTAGCAGACACCAACAGAATCAACAAACTTATTCGTAAGGCCAGTGATGTTGTGGGGATGGAACTGGACTCTCTGATGGTGGTGTCTGAAAAGAGGATGCTGTCCAAGTTGCATGCCATCTTGGACAATGTCTCCCATCCACTACATAATGGACTGGTTGGGCACAGGAGTACATTCAGCCAGAGACTCATTCCACCGAGATGCAGCACAGAGCGTCATAGGAAGTCATTCCTGCCTGTGGCCACCAAACTTTACAACTCCTCCCTTGGAGGATCAGACATCCTGAGCCAATAGGTTGATCCTGGACTTATTTTCCTGGCGTAATTTACATATTACTATTTAACTATTTATGGTTTTATTACTATTTATTATATATGGTGCAACTGTAACAAAAACCAATTTCCCCCGGGATCAATAAAGTATGACTATGACTATGACTATAAGAGTCTCTTGAATGCTTCTGTGCAATCTACCTCTACCACCATCTCTGGCAGTGAATTCCAACCCCACCACTCTCTGTGGGTAAAAAAATACAACACACAATTTGTTTATGCCGTCCCCCTCTCATCCTAAATATTTGCCCTCTGGTACAAGACATTTACATCTAGAGAAAAAGATCCTGACTCTGTACTCTATCTATGCCCCATATAATTTTATAAATTTCTATCTAAGCTCACCTCAGCTCTAGGGAAAACATTGTCAGCTTGTCCAACCTCTTCTCATCCTCCAAACCAGCCGGCATCCTTGCAAACCTCTTCTGCACCCTCGCCAAAGCCTCCACATCTTTCTATCATGAGGTGAGCAGAATAGGACGCAACTCTCTAAATGATGCCTAGCTAGAGTTTTAAAAAGGAGTAACATACTTCCTGGCTCTTGACTCAGTGACTCATCTAATGAACACAAGTACACCATATGCCTTCTTTACCTCCCTATCAGCATGTATGTTAATTTCTGTGTCATCTTCAGTTTGAGTATTCCCATTAATCCTTGTATGAAGTAATGTGGCAAAGTACAACACCATTATTTAACAACAGGGAAATGCCTTTATGCAGAGGCAGCAGCCAACTTGCATATAGCACAGTCCCCTGAAAGGCAAATAAGATAAATCAGAGATTGGCTACAGCACAAATGGAAACCATTCACCTCATTAAGTTCACAGTATTTTAATGTAACAGCAGTCTAAATCATCCCATTCTCCCGCTCTCTTACCATGCTACTATTAGTTCTTTCTTGGACTCCGTTGTGTACTCATGCATATTTTGACCCTTACTGTTTCCCTGCATGTTACACATTGAATGTAATGTGAGAGGGCATTCTGGGTAAGTGACTTACATGTGAAATAAACGTCTGCGCGTTTAGTCCACACATCTCCGCCTCTCTTGTGTGTTATTCATAGCCACCCTGCTTCCCAGTACCACAAACATACCAAACACCATTCCAGCTCGCTTTGTATGCAGTCAAGGTATACTATCTCCTCATGTTTGCCAAAGATTACATCTGTGTATTGGAGCAGCTCTGTAGAATACATTAATTTTATGACATATATTAAAACTAGTTTTATTTTAATCATTGCAATGCATGATTATGTAAATTATAGTCAATATGACTATAATATTTATTGGATTGTAGTTTCAGGATGATTTGAGGGCCAGAGTTAAGATCAACAAAATCAGAACACTAATGTTCCAACCGTGTCTTAAATAAAAGGATGGAACTGATTCTAAATGCAGTCTGCTATACGCAATGTGTGCTCATTCTGAAAATCCAACTGATTTCAGAAAAATATCCTGAAGTGTAACTTCTTTGTTAATTTTATTTCCAAAATTTCTACAGAAAAGGTTAATAAGAAAACACTGAAGCATTTTAACTGTAGTTGAACAAAGGGACTAAAAGATTGGACAGTGACTAGACATTTGTTGTGAGACTGTACCTGGTGCCTGAATGTCATCAGTTTCTTCAGAGTGATGAAAGAGATAGAAGCACTTACTCACCTCTCATCTGAAGTTGTATAAAACCCTTCTTACACAGGTTATAATGTTCACTCAACAGAAGAAATCTCATTACTAAAGGAAAGTGTAACAGCTCAAGCAGAACCCAGAATTTTCCCAAACAGACCCAATCATTATGCTTTTGTTTTCTTTTAGACCTCAACAAAGTCCTATCACAGGCATGCAAGGAGCAGACAAGTGAAGTTTTTCTACTCAAGTCAATTGCCATTTCATAAAATCTGTCATTTACAGATGCTCCCAACCCTTCCACACAATTTTCTCATATCTTAATGCCGCACTCTATCAGCCTTGCAAGAGGATTCTGTCATCAATAATAACAGGGCTGGGCCTCTTGCTTTGATCTCTACTTGGCTGGCTTTTGAAAGAGTAACTTCACAAAACTCTGTAAGGCAATTGTTTTCTGGAGTTTAAGTTGCCATTTGTTCGCACTTGTAAAATCTGACTGTAAGTGTCAAGGCAGTGACAATTTCATTACTGAATCATGATTTTCCATTCCTATTAGGCCATTTAAAAAAATTGTTCTATTATTTATATTCTTCAAAGCCAATAGAACATCGCTGTGATTCACCGGCAGCATTTTAGTCTCTCTAGCCTTGAGCATTATATCATCATGCCTAACCTGACAGACTTGAATCCGGGTCTATGATTCACCCAACTTCTTGAAATACCAGCTAACAGCACCAGAGTCTCATACATAAATTCTCAGCATCACATCTTACCCAAAGTGAAGCATCTTTTCCATCTGGTATTTCTATGCTACAGATTGCTGAACATAAGCATAACAATGAATACCATTCCAATCCAAGCAGGGAATTTGGTTACCAAGTGCTAATGAATAACTGGGATTGGCGTCAAAATTAGGAGTACCATCCCACAAATGAATCATGTAAAAGTATGACAAAATATCATCAAAAATCACATCTTACAGATAATGTGCCAGAATTCTCCATCGTAATCTCCGAGTACGTCCTGTTCTACTGGCAGGGTAGATCCACTACAGGAGGTAGCGAGAAGTGGCAAAGATGAATCCCAGCTCAAGCTAAAAAGTTAAAGCCTATGTGAGTCATACCCTCCATCCTACCGTTGTGATTGCGACAGAAGGGGTGTTAAAAGCTGTTGAAGGGGTGACAGAAACAATATCAGGTGCCTGAGGAGACTGAGGTCCTTTGGAGTATACAGGCCTCTCCTTCACATGTTCTACCAGTCTGTTGCTGCCAGTACAATCTTCTATGTGGTGGTGTGCTGGGGCAATGGCATCAACACGAGTGATGCCAAACAGGCTCAATAAATTGATCAGAAAGGCAGGCTCTGTTATAGGAGTCAAACTGAACACACTGGAGGCTGTGGTAGAACAAAGGACCCTACGGAAAATCCTGGCAACTCTGGATAGTGTTTCTCACCCTCTGCATGCCACCTTGGCTGAACAGAGGAGCACTTTTAGTAAAAGACTAAGACAACTGCACTGCTCCAAAAAGCATTATATGAGGTCACTCTTGCCCTCGGCCATTAGTCATAGTCATAGTCATAGTCATACTTTATTGATCCTGGGGGAAATTGGTTTTTGTGACAGTTGCACCTTAAATAATAAATAGTAATAAAACCATAAAGAGTTAAATAGTAATATGTAAATTATGCCCGGAAATAAGTCCACAACCAGCCTAATGGCTCAGGGTGTCTGACCCTCCAGGGGAGGAGTTGTAAAGTTTGATGGCCACAGGGAGGAATGACTTCCAATGACGCTCCGTGTTGCATCTCAGTGGAATGAGTCTCTGGCTGAATGTACTCCTGTGCCCACCCAGTACACTATGTAGTGGATGGGAGACATTGTCCAAGATGGCATGCAACTTGGACAGCATCCTCTTTTCAGACACCACTGTCAGAGAGTCCAGTTCCATCCCCACAACGTCACTGGCCTATAGCTGGGGAAGTGATGACCCACCCCCCCCCACCCCATTAGACTGTTCAAGGTAACTTATTTTTAATTCTTTTTTACTTCTCTTCTAATATTTGTATATTTGTATATCTGTGTACTTTTGATGCTACTGTGACACTGTAATTTCTTTTGCGATCAATAATTTTGCAATCGATCTATCTAAGTATAACTTGCTAACCGGGTAAAGCAACAATACAGGGCAATGTGCATAATAAACAGATATGCAGTGGTTGTGTCTGCTAAACTACAAACAGAGTGCATAATAAACAGATAGGCAGTGGTTGTGGCTGCTTCAGCCTCCTTAAGAATATTATTTTGGAAGGCATTTAGAAAGCATAACAATAAAGTCCCAAATGGGGAAAAGAAGTGTCTGCAGAGAAGGACAAATATAAGTTATGGTTGTTTGTATATTCCACAGTTGATTGATTCAAATCTGCACATGGCACAATATTAACCTAGTTTTTATGACTGGAGCAGGAAAATTTTCATTTAAAGAATTGTGGAAGAATTGGATCAGCCCATGATTGAAAGACGGAGCAGACTCGATGGGCCAAATGGCCCACTTCTGTTCCTATATCTTATGGTCTTTCTATTCCTCAATTTCTCTTCATGATTATGGAATTGACTTTAGACTGTTAAGAGTCATCGGACTTGCAAACACAACCAACTGGTCTTTTCCAAGCAAATGACAGCGTTGACCAATTTTCAGTCTCTCATACCTGACTTTTCAATAGATGAGAAATTGCAAGGATTTTTTTCATGGTTGCAGATGCATTTCGAGTGCTGAATAGTTACACACCACCCCCAAAGTAACTCGTCGATGACATCGAGAAAACACACTTGCATCTGCAGCAAGAATAATTCTCTTACATAAAGGTTGAGAATTTGTGAAAGGCATTACTGGTATTAGTTTATGAAGATCACATTCATTTAGCTTGTAAGAATAAATTAGGTAGACAGGTGAAGTAAAGGGGATGAGGGAAGAGGAAGTGAGTCAATTTTATGCGAATTCTACGAAGAATGATTGGGTTAAAAGCATTCCTTCATGTTGAATTTTCAATTGAAACATGGATTTAGCCAGACTTTGTAATGTACTCAATGTAAAAGACCAGAAACAACCTACAAGGAAAACACATTGCTGCTTTCAACCAAGAAGGCATTGAGAAACTGAGTAGTCGTAATGTGTCTGTAAAAATGCTACTCCTTCCTTGTCAGAAACATTCTGAGACTAAATAAATTACCCAAAGTGTAGCCATTCTAGGTCCCATTGTTCAATATTGCTCATATTTGCTGTTAACCAGATTTCCCAGTGTTTGTAGGTTTCTTTCTCCAAAATCAATCTGATTCAGACCGGTGTCACTGTGCGGCTTCAACTGCCAGTCAGTGTATGCTTATGTAGGAAGATTTCTTTACAAATTACAAATCAAATGATGCTGCTTCCAACTTCTGTCAAACTCTTAAGTAAGATAAATCCATTCCTCCGCAGTCCAAGTACCAGGCTTCCAGGAGGAGCACATCATTCAGCCACAAAATGGATTGCTCCTTTAAACTTGTCCATGTTATTTTACAGCTGTATATAATTGATTACTATCAGTATTGCATCCTTCAGGTTAAGTCATCTTACATTCTAGTCTCAGCTTATCACATGTATATGTGTATGATCACAGACATATGTGCATGATCACAGACATATGTGTATGATCACAGATATATGTGCATGATCACAGACATATGTGTATGATCACAGATATATGTGTATGATCACAGATATATGTATATGACCAGAGATATACATGTATGACCACAGATATTCATGTATGATCACAGATATACATGCATGGCTGCACTTAAAGTGATTAGCTTTTTATTATATCCAATGCTTATTAAAGAAAACATTAATGTGCAAGTGGAAGATAATGCAACACCTCTTCCCAGAAATGCAGACACAAGCTGCAGGCACTTAAGTAGCTGGAAGGGTAGAGGGGCAAGTGTCTAAGCTTGTGATGTCACCAAGTCCCATCAAACTGAAGGCCAAAGGAGGTAATGAGGAAAGTCTGTTCCAGGGCCTTCAGTTACTGGAATAACCCAATGCTGGAAATTCGGTTTAAATATTGGCAGACACTGCTTTCATAGCTAAAATTATCAGAGTCAGGCAGGTCATAAAGGCATTGCACTTCACCAAAGAATACGCATAGTTATCATTTATGTATTTCATCATCCGCATTGCCATTGTGGGCTGAGTTTTATAATTAGTGATTAAACGCTAATGGAAACTATTTTAAGAAAAGATGTATTACAAGAAATATGTCCTCACTGCCATGAAAAGCAAGGTTAAAAAGCTTCAAGCAACACACCACAAAGTTGCTGGTGAACGCAGCAGGCCAGGCAGCATCTCTAGGAAGAGGTACAGTCGACGTTTCGGGCCAAGGCCCTTCGTCAGGACTAACTGAAAGAAGAGCTAGTAAGAGATTTGAAAGTGGGAGGGGGAGGGGAGATCCGAAATGATAGGAGAAGACAGGAGGGAGAGGGATGGAGCCAAGAGCTGGACAGGTGATTGGCAAAAGGGATGTGAGAGGATCATGGGACAGGAGGCCCAGGGAGAAGGAAAAGAGGGAGTGGGGGAAAAACCCAGAGGATGGGCAAGGCAAATAGTGAGAGGGACAGAGGGAGAAAAAGGAGAGAGAAGAAAAGAATGTGTGTATGTTCAATGTTCAAGTCAATGTTTAAGTCAATGTCCATGCCATCAGGTTGGAGGCTACCCAGACGGAATATAAGATGTTGTTCCTCCAACCTGAGTGTGGCTTCATCTTTACAGTAGAGGAGGCCGTGGATAGACATATCAGAATGGGAATGGGATGTGGAATTAAAATGTGTGGTAACTGGGAGATCCTGCTTTCTCTGGCGGACAGAGTGTAGGTGTTTAGCAAAGCGGTCTCCCAGTCTGCGTTGGGTCTCGCCAATATATAGAAGGCCACATCGGGAGCACCAGATGCAGTATATCACCCCAGCCGACTCAGGTGAAGTGTCGCCTCACCTGGAAGGACTGTCTGGGGCCCTGAATGGTGGTAAGGGAGGAAGTGTAAGGGCATGTATAGCACTTGTTCCGCTTACAGGGATAAGTGCCAGGAGGGAGATCAGTGGGGAGGGATGGGGGGGACGAATGGACAAGGGAGTCACTTAGGGAGCGATCCCTGTGGAAAGCAGAGGGGAGGAGGGAAAGATGTGCTTAGTGGTGGGGTCCCGTTGGAGGTGGCGGAAGTTACGGAGAATAATATGTTGGACCCAGAGGCTGGTGGGGTGGTAGGTGAGGACAAGGGAAACCCTATTCCTAGTGGGGTGGCAGGAGGATGGAGTGAGAGCAGATGAGCATGAAATGGAGGAGATGCGTTTGAGAGCGGAGTTGATGGTGGAGGAAGGGAAGCCCCTTTCTTTAAAAAAGGAGGATATCTCCCTCATCCTGGAATGAAAAGCCTCATCCTGAGAGCAGATGCAGCGGAGATGGAGGAATTGCGAGAAGGGGATGGCATTTTTGCAAGAGACAGGGTGAGAAGAGGAATAGTCCAGATAGCTGTGAGAGTCATTAGGCTTATAGTAGACATCAGTAGATAAGCTGTCTCCAGAGATAGAGACAGAAAGATCTGGAAAGGGGAGGGAGGTGTCGGAAATAGACTAGGTAAACTTGAGGGCAGGGTGAAAGTTGGAGGCAAAGTTAATGAAGTCAACGAGCTCAGCATGCGTGCAGGAAGCAGCGCCAATGTAGCAAAGGAAAAGTGGGGGACAGATACCAGAATAGGTTTGGAACATAGATTGTTCCACAAAGCCAACAAAAAGGCAGGCATAGCTAGGACCCATACGGGTGCCCATAGCTACACCTTTAGTTTGGAGGAAGTGGGAGGAGCCAAAGGAGAAATTATTAAGAGTAACGAAACTGGTGTCATTTACATTTTAAACGTCACCACATGGGGAAAGTCTTGTGGCAGGGCAGCTCTGTGGCAAGATGTTTCTTATTCACCGCAGAGTACTATCCAATCCCCTTATCACTTCAATGTATTTTGATCTAGATCCATGTTGATAAGCAACTTTTAAATAAACTAAAATTTCCATGGAGATTCTTCTGATTATCATTAACTTCAGGTGTACTAAATTAATGGAAAAAATGCAGGATGTTTCCAGGAGAGAGTAATTATTACTGTATGCAGAGCTAGTGACAGGTAATACTTCAAACAAAAAAGAATTACAAACAGCACAACAAAAATTCATCACATTCCCGCTGTGTCTCTTGTTTCATGATGCATACCTGGAGATTGGTTTATTTCAGGCTCATGGTTGCTTTGCTTCCCATTAATTTCCTCTGGAACATTGAGGGTTGGTGCTGAATCTTTCTTGTGGTTGGTCTTGTCTTCGTTCACCTTCTCCACTTCTTTGTTGTTTTCTTTGTCTATAATGATAGATTTGAAAAGAAACTGAGGTAAGGACCTGATGCTTTGGCTCTTGGGCTCTCTAGTTTGCTGTTTCTTGCCAAAGAAGGACTTGTGCAGCAGCAAAGAGCTGATTAGTCAGTGTACTGAAGGAGATTGCCTGGAAACTTGTGGGACCATTTACTGGTAAAAACACAGTGGGATTGAAAGCCAAGGATAGATTAAACAAATTAGACAATTGCAATTATTTCTTGGTCCTAGAGTCAGACACTACCCGGTGCGTGGACAATCTAAACACTGGCCCAGATAGACTGGAAAGCCCAAGGGTTGGGCTGATTCCACTTGCTCCCCCGCGATGCTCATTCCTCTATGCGGTGATGAGGCAGTGAACTGATCCAGCAGCTGTTGTCTCTGCGAGTCTCGCAGTGTTTCGCCCTGCTAACATGATGAACTGAGATCGAGGCTTGGGCCTACTTCTGGCCACTCCAGGGAGCAGATCTTATGATTCGACCTGATTCAGAACACTTTTGTTTGTTTGTATTGTTTGCATGGTGTGCATGTGTGCGTGCATGTCACCCCTTTCTCTGCAGAGTGCTTATGGCTTTTCTATCTTTTAACTGGGTCATTTGGGTTTCTTGCTTTGTGGTTCCCCGTAAGCAGACAAATATCAAGGTGTATAATTTATACGTTCTTTGATAATAAATGTACTTTGAATTGAAATTGAATGATTTTCCCTCCTTGCAGGAGGAGAGAGCAGAGAATACTAGGGAGAGGCAAAGAATCAGAGGTGGTCTTCCAGCCATCTCTCAACTAACAGTTGCAACGCTGGAGATAGACGCTGAACGCCAACAGAACTCTGCTGTAGTTGATGATCATTTGGAACCCACTGACAGAATCAAACACATGGCATACATAAATCATTCATATTTATCAGATGTCAGGAATATATAAAATATAACCACATGGATACTAGCTACTAACACCTTTATGTTTTGTTAACTTTATTTCACATCTTAGCCTTCAATGTGGTCTTCAAGTGCCCCACAAGAGGTGGGCCAGGACGATGAGTCACCTCCTCAGTGAAGTCATGTATCCTGAGAGAGTGTGTTCACCGATACATGGAAACCCTTTGCTGGTTCAGAAGTTAACGCTTCTGACAGACCACTTAGGTGCTTGGCATTAGACAAAATATCAGAGGAGCAGCTGATGAAGACGGAGTCATTTGTGGGAAGTCTATGTTAGACTACATGAAGCTCCAGCTTCACTTAATTGGTTACAGATGCTGTAGCTTCAAGACGGTCTAAAACAAGTTACAAGCAGAGAGGCAGGAAAAACAAAAATTAAGGTACTAGTAGGTATCTCCTCCAGGTCTCACTGAGAAAACAGAAAGCTTTATCACAAGCATAAAGCACATAGTATTGTAGATCTTTGTAATAATGTCCTTGTCCGTGGGAGAAAAAACAAAGGCCACCTGCATGGATCATTAAAAGAGTTTGCATGGCTTAAGTGCCAACTTAAATAGTGTAATACCTTGAAGATGACAGCAAGAGTTATTGTGATCGTATCGTCTGACTTGTTCTAAAGTCAGATTAAGATATAATATGCAAAATGTGTTCGCTCTGTGTGCACTCACACACACATTCACGTCTTGTTTTTACTTGATGTTTGCATAATTTGAACAATGCCATTTAATTATCAGTGATGAGGATAAAAGAAGATTATTCAGGGTGGTATTTTTTGCCTGTCCTGAGATTTTGGGGGATTATCTTCTCTGGAGCTGTGGAGCTGTATGATTTACAAAGACTGAGTTGGATTTTGCCGGTGCAGCTTTTGTGCTTGAATTGTACAAGATTACTGCAGATGGTACGTTGGACCCCTCACGAGTCTGATCAAATAGGGAAAAAAAGGAACATTTTTCACTAAAAAATGACATCAGTATCACCAACACGTCATGAAGTTTGTTGTTATGCAGCAATATACATTTCAATACATAATAATAAAAACTATGAATTACAGTAAATATATATATATATAGAATCTAATGCTTTCCCGGCATATATGATAAATAAACTCCTCTCGGGCTTCCAGCCGGGTATAGATACCGATTATAACCGACGTCTCGATGACAAACTCTGCCATCTTCATCAGAGATGATGTGCTTGGGCATGTCTAGTTCAGTGGTAGTTACACCCATGTAGTTTATGCCTCCTAATTGGTTAGTCCTCATCCAATCAGGAGGGACGGAGTGCGGGGGTATAAATACCGCCAGACTGGACATGCCTAGGTGTCAGACCTGATCAAGATGGTAGTTTGTCATTGAATTGTTGGAAGCCCAAAAAAGAGTTTATAGAAGTTAAATTAATATACGATTGTTAAGTTAAATAAGTAGTGCAAAAAAATCTGTGATGTAGTGTTCATGGGTTCAATATCCATTCAGAATCCTGATGGCAGAGGGGAAGAAGCTGTTCCTGAATCATTAGGTGTGTACCTTCAGGCTCCTGCACCTCCTCCCTGATAGTAACAATGAGGAGAGGGCATGTCCTGGGTGATGGGGGTCCTTAACGATGGGTACCACCTTTTTGAGGCAACACTCCTTGAAGATGTCCTGGATGCTAGTGCCCGTGATGGAGCTGACTGAGTTCATAACTTTCTACGGCTTCTTTTGATCCTGTGCAGTAGCCCCACCCTACCTGACGGTGATACAGTCAGCTAGAATGCTCTCCACGGTACATCTGTAGAAATTTGCAAGTGTCTTTGCTGACGTACCAAATCTCCCCAAACTTCCAATGAAGAGTAGATAAATCCTTATCTGACTTACATGTAGGCGCTAAGACAAATGATGACAGAAGAGTATCACCTTAGTGCAACAGTGCAAGCTTAACAGACAGCACAATCATCAGCGCCCAGCCTATGATTTTTGATTATTTGCTCGGAACAATTCGAGAAGAGAGCACCCTGTCATGTGGTACAGGTACAAATGACTTCAGTTTTAACATATTTCCTGGCCAACCTCACTGGCATCTGCTGATACTCTAATATTGATGTCAGATTCCACTCATGTTCTATCCTTCTGTCCTTGTTGATGAAGGGAAAGAATAATCAGAATGTTGATTAATCTGTGCAGACCCCCATGCTCTTGAGTACAGTGTTCTTTACAGTTCTGTCCAAATGGCTTCACATTCTGCTTGCTTGATTTTGCCGGGGCCTCATTCTGCTTTAATGCCAACTGTTTATGAGTGTCTCTTGTTCTGCAGTAAAGGTAGGCTAGCCTGCCCAGAAATCCAGTGTTCCCTACTTCAACACGAATTGATTCTTTCCTGTATCTTGAAAATGAAAGAGCTGGGCCCTATTTTGATAACTTTCTGGGTCATTGCTGTGATGGAATGGGGCCTAAATTGCTATTTTTCTCGTAATTTAACTTTTAATGCTTGCTTATATGTTTGTATAATCATCTGCTTGTCCATAAAAGTTCAGTGGATCATCAATCACTTGTAGTATATCTGGTTCTGTACTTCTGTAGATTCTTTGTCTGAGAGCCTGAGATGTCACGGCAATGAAAATCAAGACAGTCTTTATTGTCTCACAGGCTGTTCTTACGAGAGAAGATTCCCTTACCTGTTCATCTTGAACCAGCTTTCAGTCCAGGAGGCAGGTTAGTAGTTTGTATGAGTTAATTACAGTCAGAGATGGTTACCTGCTGCTCTGTTACTTGCTCAGAATACTTTCCTGTTATTTCTTTATTATGAACATCTAATAAAATGTCTGGAACAAGATTTGTGACTCATTCTTGACATCTGAAGAACCTTCTGGACAATATCGTTTTCAGGTCCAGCAGCTGGGAAGTGGTGCTTGACTGCTGTCTCCATTGCTTGTTTCTGTGGTGCATTTCTATGACTCCGATAACAAATGCTTGCTGGGAATTCACTGCTTTCTCACTGAGCAGTCTCCTCTTACTACATGATTGTACCAGCAGGCTCCTGATTAAAAGGAGATAACTCCACTCACTTGCCCCATCATTCAGATGTTTCCCACACCCAATGATCTCACTTGAAGGACTCTTTATCTCATTATCTCAAGTTCACATCCTTTAAACACTTATTGTACTTGAAGTCTGCAGCCGTTTTACCTTGGTGCTGATGCTGGCTGTTCAACTTGTACTGCGGCACAGAGGTGGACCACTGCTGTCACTAACATTGTGATCGAACTATGAATATTTAACCAAATTCTAATATCCACTGAAGACCTCTCAGCCATTGAGCACATCTAAATGAAATGCTGTTGTAGGAAAGCCGTACCCATTTTCAGAGATCCCCACCACCCAGGCTATGCTCTCTTCTTGCTGCTGCCATCAGGTAGAAGGTACAAGAGCCTCAGGACTCACACCACCAGGTTCAAGAACACTTACTACCCCCCAACCATCAGGCTCTTGAATAAAAGGGGATAACTACACTCACTTGCCCCATTTGATTGGACAGCGGCGCAGACGCAGTAGAAGCGATCCTGTGCAGGACCGGAGCGGAGCTTGAAAAAGCAGACAGATTTCAGCAGGAGTCTTTCCACAGTGACACAGACTCAGTAGAAACGTTCCCACACAGGTCCGGAGCAGACGTTGGAAGTGCCGCCAGCGTTCAGCGGGAGAGTTTGACTGGACAGTGGTGCAGACACAATAGAAACGGGTCCAGAGTGGAGCTTGAAAAAGACAGTCTCCCTAAAAGAGAGGTACCGTCTAGCGGAACAGTCATCGTGGGAGTGGTCTGAGTCAGAGAGGTAAGGATTCAGCAAGAACAGTCAGAGGCGACATAAGTAGGCAAGTTTAATTCTTAGTTCTTTTTCTTAGTTAACCCTTGAAAGAATAGGGGGCATGTCAGCAGGGCCAGTGTTCTGTTCTGGGTGTCAGATGTGGAATTTCCAGGAGACTTCCAGCCTCCCCAGTGGCCACATCTGTACCAAGTGCATTGAGATGCAGCTCTTTAGAGACCATGTTAGGGAAGACACTAGTAGTGTGCCAGAGGTCTGTGAGTGTCAGGGAGCAGGAGTGAGTACCACTGCTATCACAAATGAAAAAGTGACATGCAAACTGAAAGTCTTAAGGTGGATAAGTCACCTGGACCAGATGGACTACATCTCAGAGTCCTGAGAGAGGTTGCTGAAGAGATAGAAGGTGCATAAGCTCTGATCTTTCAAGAATCATTTGATTCTGGCGTGGTTCCGGAGGACAGGAAGATAGCAAATGTCACTTCACTCTTTAAGAAGTGAGGAAGACAAAAGAAAGGAAATTATAGCCCATTCTGATATGTCCATCCATGGCCTCCTCTGCTGTCAAGATGAAGCCACACGCAGGTTGGAGGAACAACACCTTATATTCCATCTGGGTAGCCTCCAACCTGATGGCATGAACATTGCCTTCTCTAACTTCCATTAATGCCCCTTCTCCCCTTCTTACCCATCCCTTATTTATTTATTATTTTTTATTTTTTCCCCTTTCTTTATCTCATACTGCAGAAACTATCTGATGTAATTTCTCATACTCTGGAAATAAATCTCTGAAAAGAGACGGCAAATTCATGTTATTACAGAGAATATACCTGCTGTTAGTTCAAAGCCTCCTGGTAGAATTGGGCAACTCAAGGGGATGTTAGCATCTTCAGCAGTTTTTTGGGAGAGATCAAAGGAATACCTCTGAAAAATAGAAAAAAAAATCATACAGTCATACCCATGGTGTTATTGTTATCCAGTACACCACCTACCAAAATAAGACAAGGTCACTGAAGTTTCAGAAAAGTTAGGATGTCCAGATAAATGCTCACATTGGTGGTAATGTCTAACTGGTTTTGTTTTAATAACTACCAGAATACCCCTGTATTACAAATGTAATTTGTTACAGAGTGCTTAACCCTATTTATTATGAACTAAGTGGTGTTAAGCCATATCCATATATCATTCGCAGTTTAGAACCACCTTGGAAGTTCAGGTATTTCAGATTTGTAATTAGACAATGTGTTATGTTTAAGAATGGAGTGTTTATGTTGGTAATATGAAAATTCACTAAACTGGTGCTTAGAGAATCATAAATGATATCGCATTTCCCCTTCTATCCAAACCGGTGCTGCTAAAGAGCTATCCAATAATACACTTTCACAGGAAATCTCTTTTTCCAAGTACGTATCTGACTCTCTTCTGAGACTTAATATTGCATGAGCCGTCAAACCAATTTTAAGCAATATGTTCCACAACATCTTTATGTGAGGAATATTTTTTTTAACCTGACATCTCTGGTTAACAACCATTGACCCCTGCAAACAGTTCTTACTTTTTCTAGGAAAATCCTTCATCATTTTGAGCACCTCTGTCAAACCTTCCCTTAATCTTCTCTGCTCCAAGGAAAACATTACTAATTTCTCTAGTTGCCCCAACTAACCTTTAATTTTTTAATTCCCTGCACCAACTTTGTAAATCTCCTCGAAATGAATTCACTGATTTTGGTACATTAATGCTACATAGGATTTTACATTTAAGTCATCTCTCTAAGATCTTGACAGTTTTCTTAAGGCGTAATGAAAAAAAAATCTGTTGGCAGTGTGACACTTGGAAGTCCAATATTCTATTATTGCAAAGAATAGTTCCTTTACATTTTGTACCGTTAGCATTAGCACAACCAAGGTAACATAGCCTTCTCAAATTTCCCTCTCACTATTAAAGACATGCATTTCTGATTCTATCTTCCACTCTCTATCCTTCTGGTTTTGATACTCCTATCAAAATCAACCAATATCTGTTTCTTAAATTTCAGTTGCCATAAACTTGTCACATATGATAATATGCTTATGTCTGCATGAAGCCTATTGTTATTCATTCCACCATTTGCCACGATCTGTGTTTTATTTTAGCTGAAAGCTCTGATAATGTATACAATTCAAGAGCAGGGTATTCAACATGGACCTCAGCGGAAGAATACTATAATCTTCGCTCCGATCGGAAAAGCATACTTCCACCATTACTGTCTGTACACCATCCGTCAGAGAACTTTTGTGTATACAATCACTGGCATGTTAACCCATAAATTTACCATTATTTATAGACAGGGCTTTGTCAAACACTTTCTAAATATTCATAACAGCATCACCAATTTGTTATACTCTCATGAATCATCTCTTTAACTTGCTAAAAAACTCAACTCATTGGTCAAATGCAAATTAGTTTAGCAAAGCCATGCTTCTAAAATCCTCTTTACCTTGTTTTCTCCTTTTTTCCCCCCTTTATCCACTTTAAATGGAACATGAGAAACATGGGTGCAAGTACTTAAAGGCATTGGACACTTTTAAAGCACATTCACCTCTTTTTCTTTGATGAATATACTTAAATATATGCATTTAGCATCTGAGCCATGCCTCCAAAAAGAAATCTTTTTATTGGTTCCTACATGGCCACATCCCTGAATGGATTATATTTGTATTTGTTAGTGGTGACTTTGGGTGACAATATACATATTGGTATGTTATGTGTGTGACCATGTGCATACAATAAATGTCAAATTTGGCTCACAGGTTGCATTCTAATCTCAAGTACAATATCTTTATGATGTTGTCTTTCAGATAGAGAACTAGACTAATACTCAGTCCAAAGGGCCAGGAGTGTGAATGTTCTTCAAGGAATTCTAATGACAATCAGCCAATACGTTTAAAGGAGAATCACCCAAAATTTTAGTGATAGCAAATGGATGCATTAGATAGGCACACCAATGGGTCAAAAATTTAATCTCTAGTACTGTTCTCTGAGGAGTTTGAGAAAGCAGCAGCCATGCATTACCAATACAATTCTACAAAACCGTGTCTTACATTGAAGACAGCAGTTCTGAAGAGTGTTGATGTAACAGTCAGGAATGATAATACATTGAGGTGGTAGGGTGAGGATTGACATTACGGAGTGTGCACAGGAAAGGGGAAAGATTCTGTTGTAGGGAGCTGGATCTCTGGGAAATGCAACTCCCCATGACATAATGGCAGCTTCATGCCAACACAAGAAAATCTGCAGATGCTGGAAATCCAGACCAACACATCAAAATGCTGGAGGAACTTCAGCAGGCCGGGCAGCATTTATGGAAAAGAGTAAACAGTTAACGTTTCAGGCCGAGATCCTTCATCAGGACTCAAAGTCAAAGACTTTCCCCCAATGTCCATAGTCTACAGTTTTACCAGGACATGGCAAATGCTATCTAAATTGGTCAGCAGGTTACTGTTGGATATGTGCTTCTTGATAGAACTGTCAGAGACACTTCCATTACCTGATGATGACTGAGAGTGGACTGACCACGCAATGATTAGTTGGACTGGATTTGCTCTGCATTTTGTGAACAATCATTTCTGAACAATTTCCCACCTTGATGGGAAGTTGCTAGGCTTGAGATTGTATTGGAATGGTTTGGATAGGGAAGCAGACCTTCAGAACGATAGTGGGATGTTGTTTGGTTCCATATTCACACTGAGAATAGTTTTCATATTTTCATGCATTGAGAATGATTTAAGGATTGATGTTGTGTTGTGGGTAAGTTGGGTTTACATTGAAGAAGCCATGGAATTGGGAACTGGCATTTAGTGATATGCCCAAACTGCAGCTAACTACTGTGACCACAGTGTGTCGCCTGAGAGCTGAAATAAATGAGAAGAAACTCAAGCAGACATTGAACTGTTTCAAAGTTTCTCTCCCGACTTCACCAACAGAGAAATTTCATAAACTATTTCCTTGGTCAACAAGTCTGATTTGCACTTTGTCTGATTTTCCCTGGACCCCGAATTCATTAAAATGATGCTACACAGGGATCCTGTTCTAGAGAAACACACACAACATGCTGTAGCAACTCAGCAAGTCAGGCCATATCTGTGGAGGGGAATAAACAGCTGGCATTTCAGGCCCTGAGTATTGGTGAGCAGGTTACTGGGGATAAGTGCCCTCTCGAGACGCTGTTCTGGATGTGGGTGACTCTGCTGTGTTTTATCACCCTGACGACAAATGCTGGATGATAATGCAGCAAGTGAACAGTTCATTTCATTTCACAACATGTTTGATGAGGCCAAAGCACAGTTTATCATGATACAAGGCAGTCTATTCATACCTCTCTGTAGTCTAAACCTTAAGAGCATTCACACAATAGATTATGAAAAAGCTCAAAGATTCACTCTTCACATTCCAGTTTAGATAATTTTGTCTTTTTAACAATACCCGTAATAATTTTTGTCTGGATTTTAATGACGTGCCTTCAATGATCTTATTGATCTCTGAAGCATGGGTTTCTCTTTGACCTATAGCTGTGATAGCATCAAGAAATGTGAGTGGCCAATTATATTCAAGTATTTTCCCAGGCCACAGAGATGGCTATCTTAAAGCTAGAAGATGAAATCTGTGCTCTGCACTTTGGGAGGTATATCTTTCTGAGGGGCAGAAAAGACTTATTCAAATAATTCCAAGGTAAGGGGACTTATGACATGGATAGATATGAGAAACAGTTTCTTTTTTTTTATCTTAGTGTAAAGCAAGTTGAGCCGAAATTTGATAAGTGTGTTCAGAAACAATAATGTTCTAGACTTCTCTAGGAAAGAAACATTTTGCATTGAGAGAATCAGCATTAAAATTCAAAGCGAGTGTCTGCGATCTGGAATGCTTTTTGTTCATCTAAGGGTTGACGATAATTTGCTCCCACTCTAGTTCTGCAGGTGCTGAGATAGCTGATGAAGTCAGTGTGGGATCTTTAGATGATGACATGTGTTCCTTAATGATACAGGAAAGTTTGGGAGATGGAATAGTTATCCAGAATTTTCACAGAGCAGAGCTTCTGCGTGCCACAGACAAATGCATTTGAAATTCCCAAAACCTTCCCAAGAGATGTATCTCCACTTTTAGCGGTCATGGACCAGAAGTTCCCAGGAGTCCCGTCAGATGTTGTATATTTTCAGGGACTCTTACGAGAACATCTTTGAAGCATTTTCTCTCCCCTCCTGGAAATCTCAGCCAACAGTATTCAAGGTAGAATTTCTGCTTCGACAATCTGGCCCAGATTCAGCACTGGTTGAGAATGCTCACAGCCTCTATTCTATAGCCATAGCCTTGAAAAAGGACACTGCCACTGATGGCTTTATCCTACCCTTAGATTTAGATGGCTTTGGAGAAATACCACCAACATTGTCTCAGCAATGAGTTGAGGTGCCTACTGTAGTATGTGGCTATCTTTAAAGCATGCAAGAAGACAGGGTCACCTTTTCTTGGTAGCTGATAAGCCAGGTATCAGGTTTACAGGCTTGGTCTCTAAATCTCCTACAACAGTCGGTTGCAGGCTGCACTGGCCATGTCAGGAAACGGTCAGTGTTGTCCTTGATACTGTCTGAAACTACATGCCTATAAAACTGTTGTCAACAGGTTTCATTGTTCCTGTACCTCACCTCATTTATGCAAATGACTTAACTGATGAATGTCTTTACCATGAGGTGGCTGCCGAGATATGGAAAATGGTCCAGGTTTTTTAGCAAACAATGGCGCAGCGTTTCAATGCTGCACAATGACAGAGGGCATCTGTTTTCAAAATATTTAGTGTGAAACCCAACCTTTCATAACATTGATGGCATGTAGTTCAGCCTCTGATATTCACACACAGTAACTAAATTTTATCTGAGTTCTCTAAACTGCTGACTGAGATTTGAATGATCTTGGGTCAGGAGTGAAGATGAAGAAGATTCCTTCCATGCTGTGGATTAACTCCAATCAGTGGCAAACTCATTGGTGGTTCAGTACAACACCGAAGGAAGGGAGATTATTGGTGTCATGACCTAGCATGATTTGACCTGGGAACGGCTTTGCAGTTCACATAGCTAGAATGCTATTATTTGGCAGATGTAATTTGGTTAGCAACTTCAGGGACTACTCAAATTTACATGGATTCTTCATGTTTTTTAAATTTGTTGTTGAAAGAGATAACAGTCTTTGAGGTCAATACAGGTGACAGAGTGTTTTGTGTTGCTCCTATGTGAGGTGACATGAGTGCACCGCCTGAAAGATTAGCAGATGCAGATTCCACCGTGGGGGAAGTATGTGAAGGAAAGTAAAACTGAGGAAAGTAAAGAAAGAGCTGGGGACCTAGATTGACTAGATTGCTGTTACAAAAGGACAGTGGAACCTCTATGGACTGAAAGAGTCTCATTCTGTTCCATCTTTACACCTGAACTACAAGGGGGCCAATATCCTTTCAGGGAGGTTTGTTAGTGCTATTGGGGAGGGTTTAAACTAGATTTGCAGGGGGATGGGAACCAGAGTGCCGGAGCAGATAGTGGAGCGGAGGTGAAAATAAATGATGTTAAAAGTTCATGCAAAGTCACAAATAGAAGGGTTGAGTGGTGGTAATAAAGTTCTGAGGTGTGTCTTTTTCAATGCAAGGAGTATGGTGGGGAAGGCTGACGAGCTGAGGGCGTGGATTGACACGTGGAATTATGACATTATAGCCATTAGTGAAACTTGGCTGCAAGAGGGGCAGGACTGGCAGCTTCATGTTCCAGGGTTCTGATGTTTCAGACGTGATAGAGGCAGAGGGATGAAGGGTGGGGGGGGGGTGGCTGGCATTGCTAGTCAGGGAAAATGTTACAGCAGTGCTCAGGCAGGACAGATTGGAGGGCTTGTCTACTGAGGCCATATGGGTGGAACTGAGAAACAGGAAAGATATGACCTCATTAATGGGGTTGTATCATAGACCACCCAATAGTCAGCAAAAATTGGAGGAGCAAATCTGCAGAGAGGTAGCAGACAACTGCAGGAAACATAAAGTAGTGATAGTTGAGGATTTTAATTTTCCACATATTGATTGGGATTCCCATACTGTTAAGGGTCTAGATGGTTTAGAGTTTGTAAAATGTGTTCAGGAAAGTTTTCTAAATCAATATATAGAGTACCAACTAGAGAGGATGCAATATTAGATCTCCTATTAGGAAACGAGTTAGGACAGGTGATAAGGACAAATATGTGTAGGGGAGCACTTTGGTTCCAGTGATCATAACACCATTAGTTTCAACTTGACCATGGATAAAGATAGATCTGGTCCTAGGGTTGAGGTTCTGAACTGGAAGAAGGCCAAATTTGAAGAAATGAGAAAGGATCTAAAAAGCACGGATTGAGACAGGTTGTTCTCTGGCAAGGATGTGATTGGTAAGTGGGAGGCCTCCAAAGGAGAAATTTTGAGAGTGCAGAGTTTGTATGTTCCTGTCAGGATTAAAGGCAAAGTGAATAGAAATAAGGAACCTTGGTTCTCAAGGGATATTGGAACTCTGATAAAGAAGAAGAGAGAGATGTATGACATGTATAGGAAACAGGGAGCAAATAAAGTGCTTGAGGAGTATAAAAAGTGCAAAAAAAACTTAAGAAAGAAATCAGGAGGGCTAAAAGAAGAGATGAGGTTGCCTTGGCAGTCAAGGTGAAGGATAAGTCAAAGAGCTTCTACAGGTATATTAAGAGCAAAAGGACAGTAAGGGATAAAATTGATCCTCTTGAAGATCAGAGTGGTCGGCTATGTGTGGAACCAAAAGAAATGGGGGAGATCTTAACTGGGTTTTTTTAACGTCTGTACTTACTAAGGAAACTGGCATGAAGTCAATGGAAATAAGGCAAACAAGTAGTGAGGTCATGGAACCTATACAGATTGAGGAGGAGGAGGTGCTTGCTATCTTGAGGTAAATCAGAGTAGATAAATCCCCAGGACCTGACAGGGTATTCCCATGGACCTTGAAGGAGACTAGTGTTGAAATTGCAGGGGCTCTGGCAGATATATTTAAAACGTCGGTATCTAGGGGTGTGGTGCCAGAGGATTGGAGGATAGCTCATGTTGTTCCATTATTTTAAAAAAGCTCTAAAATTAATCCAGGAAATTATAGGTCGGTAAATTTGACGTTGGTAGTAGGTAAATTACTGAAAGGAGTACTGTGAGATAGGATCTACAAGTATTTGGATAGACAGGGACTTATTAGGGAAAGTCAACTTGGCTTTGTGCGTGGTAGGTCATGTTGAACAAATCTATTGGAGTTTTTCGAGGAGGTTACCAAGAAAGTGGATGAAGGGAAGGCAGTGGATATTGTCTACATGGACTCCAGTGAGGCCTTTCACAAGGTCCCGCATGGAAGGTTAGTTAGGAAGATTCGGTCGCTAGGTATACATAGAGAGGTAGTAAATTGGATTAGACATTGGCTGAATGGGAGAAGCCAGAGAGTGGTAGTGGAGGATTGCTTCTCTGAGTGGAGGCCTGTGACTAGTGGTGTGCCACAGGGATCATTGCTGGGTCCATTGTTATTCGTCATCCATATCAATGATCTGGATGATAATGTGGTAAATTGGGTCGGAAAATTTGCTGATGATACAAAGATTGGAGATGTAGTGGACAGTGAGGAAGGTTTTGAAAGCTTGCAGAGGGATTTGGACCAGCTGGAAAAATGGGCTGAAAAATGGCAGGTGGAGTTTAATACAGACAAGTGTAAGGTATTGCACTTTGGAAGGACAAACCAAGGTAGAACATACAGGGTTAATGGTAAGGCACTGAGGAGTGCAGTTGAACAGAGGGATCTGGGAATACAGATACAAAATTCCCTGAAAGTGGCGTCACAGATAGATAGTGTCGTAAAGAGAGCTTTTGGTACATTGGCCTTTATTAATCAAAGTATTGAGTATAAGAGCTGGAATGTTATGGTGAGGTTGTATAAGGCATTGGTGAGGCCGAATTTGGAGTATTGTGTACAGTTTTGGTCACCAAATTACAGGAAGGATATTAATAAGGTTGAACAAGTGCAGAGAAGGTTTACAAGGATGTTGCCGGGACTTGAAAAACTGAGTTACAGAGAAAGGTTGAATAGGTTAGGACGTTATTCCCTGGAGCGTAGAAGAATGAGGGGAGATT
Source organism: Mobula hypostoma (assembly GCF_963921235.1). Classification (NCBI taxonomy): domain Eukaryota; kingdom Metazoa; phylum Chordata; class Chondrichthyes; order Myliobatiformes; family Myliobatidae; genus Mobula; species Mobula hypostoma. Next base: position 120,666,739 of record NC_086100.1, read on the forward strand.
TGATAGAGGTATATAAAATTATGATGGGTATAGATAGAGTGAATACAAGCAGGCTTTTTCCACTGAGGCAAGGGGAGAAAAAAAACCAGAGGACATGGGTTAAGGGTGAGGGGGGAAAAGTTTAAAGGTAACATTGGTGGAGGGCTTCTTCACACAGAGAGTAGTGGGAGTGTGGAATGAGCTGCCAGTTGAGGTGGTAAGTGTGGGCTCACTTTTAACGTTTAAGAAAAACTTGGACAGGTACATGGATGAAAGATGAATGGAAGGATATGGTCCAGGTGCAGGTCAGTGGGTCTAGGCAGAAAAATGGTTTGGCACAGCCAAGAAGGGCCAAAAGGCCTGTTTCTGTGATGTAATGTTCTAGGGTATGGTTCTATCTTTCTTTAAATAATTTAAAAATTCCCGATGTTGCGATAGCACCACTGATTTCTGAAGCCATAGTGGGCTGCAGACACCATCCTACTCTGTGAAGGGCATGGAGGGACAAGAAACCCCTGACAGTGGCTTCTGGATTGCTGCACATGACAGCATGAGTCTGCCTTCCAGATGTTGCTGGCTGCTTCGAGGTGTAATGACAACAACCAGTGGCAGATTTCTTTGGCAAAATTCAGGCCATTGTTTTTCACCAGCATGATTGTTTTTATTTGAAAAATGTCTACCTTTTTTGTGAGGAGACCTGTTCTTTATCAAGGTGGTAGCACTGAGTAATGCAAATGCAGAAAACGGATAACTAACTGTGTGAAATTTCCATCACATCCTGCTCTTCTTTGAGCTACAGCTCATCATTTTGAGTTTTGAAGTTAACGTACTGTAATGACAATACTAAATCTATTCTCACATCCACTGCTGAGAATGGATTAGCCACAGGATGGTTTTAATTTCCTGGTTTGTGTTGATATGGTTAATCTCTCATGAGCAGAGGTATCAATACGGACCAAAATGGATTTTCAAAAGGCTTTTGACAAGGTCCCACACAGGAGATTAGTGTGCAAACTTAAAGCACACGGTATTGGGGGTAAGGTATTGGTGTGGGTGGAGAATTGGTTAGCAGACAGGAAGCAAAGAGTGGGAATAAACGGGACCTTTTCAGAATGGCAGGCAGTGACTAGTGGGGTACCGCAAGGCTCAGTGCTGGGACCCCAGTTGTTTACAATATATATTAATGACTTGGATGAGGGAATTAAATGCAGCATCTCCAAGTTTGCGGATGACACGAAGCTGGGTGGCAGTGTTAGCTGTGAGGAGGATGCTAAGAGGATGCAGGGTGACTTGGATAGGTTGGGTGAGTGGGCAAACTCATGGCAGATGCAATTTAATGTGGATAAATGTGAAGTTATCCACTTTGGTGGCAAAAATAGGAAAACAGATTATTATCTGAATGGTGGCCGATTAGGAAAAGGGGAGGTGCAACGAGACCTGGGTGTCATTATACACCAGTCATTGAAAGTGGGCATGCAGGTACAGCAGGCGGTGAAAAAGGCGAACGGTATGCTGGCATTTATAGCGAGAGGATTCGAGTACAGGAGCAGGGAGGTACTACTGCAGTTGTACAAGGCCTTGGTGAGACCACACCTGGAGTATTGTGTGCAGTTTTGGTCCCCTAATCTGAGGAAAGACATCTTTGCCATAGAGGGAGTACAAAGAAGGTTCACCAGATTGATTCCTGGGATGGCAGGTCTTTCATATGAAGAAAGACTGGATGAACTGGGCTTGTACTCGTTGGAATTTAGAAGATTGAGGGGGGATCTGATTGAAACGTATAAGATCCTAAAGGGATTGGACAGGCTAGATGCGGGAAGATTGTTCCCGATGTTGGGGAGGTCTAGAACGAGGGGTCACAGTTTGAGGATAGAGGGGAAGCCTTTTAGGACCGAGGTTAGGAAAAACTTCTTCACACAGAGAGTGGTGAATCTGTGGAATTCTCTGCCACAGCAAACTGTTGAGGCCAGTTCATTAGCTATGTTTAAAAGGAAGTTAGATATGGCCCTTGTGGCTACAGGGGTCAGGGGGTATGGAGGGAAGGCTGGGTTCTGAGTTGGATGATCAGCCATGATCATAATAAATGGCGGTGCAGGCTCGAAGGGCCGAATGGCCTACTCCTGCACCTATTTTCTATGTTTCTAATACCTGGATGGTTGGAATGGGGTTTTTATCGCTGCTTCCAATCTTCCCCATTGACCTTTACTACCTTTGCTGAAAGTATAAGTGGGTGAGGACTCAACTGACCTCAGCTCATCTTACTAGTAGCTAACCAGTCAACAAACATTCACTGTAAAGACATGGGCATGAAACAATGCACAGGAACAAGGTGTTATATATTTACCTGGTTATCCTCCCACTATTCTCAGCTGACTCAAACAAATAACAAATGCAGTACAGTCGATATGACATGCTAACAAAGCTTACAAGCATCTTACTGAACGAGGTGTTTGAACACAAAGCCAATTTTCTGGCTCAGAGCTAGTAAGCAGAGTATGGTGCTGAAGGGTGTCTCTCATTATGGACGAGAGGTGTGTCACAGGCTGTGTCGAAACCCTAGTTATTCATTATTTATATAAAGGATTTGGATACAAATGCACAATGTTTGATCAGTAAATTGGTGGATAACACAAAATTAGGAGACGTTGGTGATGGTGAAGAAGGTTATTGTAGATTACAGGGGAAATCTCGATCAGTTAAGAAAGTGGGCTGAGAAATGGCAGATGACTTCAGTACAAGTAAATGTGACGTGTTGCATTTTGGAAAGTCAAACCAGCATAGCACTTATGCTAGCAACGAGAGAGTGTAATGCAACAGGTAGACATAGGAGTACAAGTGTATAGTTCAATGAAAGTGGCGTCGTAGGGTGGTAAAAAAGTATTTAGCATGCTGGCCTTCAGTCAGGACTTTGAACATTGGAGTTAAGATATCATGTTGCTATTATACCTGTATAAGCCATTGGTTAAAACACACGGAGTACTATGTTTAGTTTTGGTCTTTCATAGCAGACCTTATTATAACAAAGTTGTGGTTAAAGTGGAAAGAGTTCAGAAAAGATTTACAAGGATGTTGACAAGACAGGAGGGCTTGGGTTATAGGGAGAGGTTGGTCAGGTTAAGTCCATATTTCTTGGAATGTAAGAGAATGAAGGGCGACTTTATAGAAACATTTAAAATAATGGGAGGCAGAGATAGGTTGGATGGTAAGTTTTTTCCCCATGATAGAGGACACTAAAATTAGGGGCATAGATTTAGGTGTGGGGAAGAAGGTTGAAAAGGGGACTGAGGGGGGCAACATTTTCATGCAGAGGGTGGTGAGTATATGGAATGAGCTGCTGGAGGAAGTGATTGGGGCAGATGTAGGTTGGGCCAAAGAGTCTGTATTCATGCTGTATTGCTCTACGACTCTATAACACAAAAGAATTTGTAATTTAAATCACAAATTTACTTACTCGTTTCCTTCTGTACAGGAAATAGCTCAGCAGGCAAATTATGGGAATAATCAGGGCAATGAGCACTACTAAAATTAGCATGGCATCCTCTGAAACAAAAGAAAAACAAAGTTATTAATGATATATCAGAAATAATGGACACAAAACCTGAAAGTTGAATTGATCTCAGTTCAGCACAGAGCAACAATCTTAATCACAAATTTTTAAAAAAGGATGGTTGATGTGGACATTTGGGACCTTGACACAGGGGAGAGTATGAATCAGAGACTGAATATCATGCAGATCGTTGGAGTAAGCCCCAAGAAGATTGTTTTCATGGTTAGTAGCATCAAGTACAACTCTGGTTAACAGCACAGTAAAGGTGACTGAGATGTTCTCAGGAATCACAAATGCAACAGCATAAATCAAAATAAGTATTTAAAAGTGAGAAGGACAAGTAGAATTTCCTCAGCTTCACATTGGGGAGCTGATTCTGGGATCCTGCACCAAGGCAAAGCTGGTGCCTGATCTGAAACTTAATTTCAATGGAAGTTGCAGATTTGGAAGTGAAATGTAAGATTACTTTCTTTTCAAACAATTATTTCACTTGAGATTTATATTCATTCATTAACGCTATTATTCTGGCCGGTGGTGTAGTGGCATCAGTACCGGACTTCAGGGCGAGTTGTCCCAAGTTCAAATCCATCTGTGCTGGGTGGAACAGCTAAATACTAAAGAAATGGCAAGGTTGCCTCCCAATGTGCCACAAGGCACGGAGAGGAATTGATGTTATTACATAGTTCAGTTAATTTTAGTTTTTTTAACTTAAAAAAAGATTGTTTTAATTATTAACTTATATTTTAATTGGTATTGAGTATCGCTGGGGAAAAATAGTTTAAAGTCTATTAAACAGCTATGACAACCTTTGCAGGGGGAAGAACACCACTCACAGCTTTTCATGCAGTCAAGGCCTTGACCTTGGGGGATGGGACTTCTCACTATCCCACTAGTGACTCTACTCATGTCACTAGGATCTAGGCCGACTTGGACCTGCCGGATGAGAAGTCAGCATTCAGATCAGGTGACATATTGGAGTGGGGATAAATGCTTGATAACAACTCCAGGCAATGGTGTGGGCCAACCTGTTTTAAAGGTTTCCCTTCTCTACATTTTTTACCTGAGAAAAAGCTTGCCTGTTTAAAACAACTTGAATAAGTCTGTATTAAAACTGTGGAGAGTGGAATATTAGAAACATAGAAACATAGAACATAGGTGCAGGAGTAGGCCATTCGGCCCTTCGAGCCTGCACCGCCATTTATTATGATCATGGCTGATCATCCAACTCAGAACCCCACCCCAGCCTTCCCTCCATACCTCCTGACCCCCGTAGCCACAAGGGCCATATCTAACTCCCTCTTAAATAGAGCCAATGAACTGGCCTCAACTGTTTCCTGTGGCAGAGAGTTCCACAGATTCACCACTCTCTGTGTGAAGAAGTTTTTCCTAATCTCGGTCCTAAAAGGCTTCCCCTCTATCCTCAAACTGTGGCCCCTCGTTCTGGACTTCCCCAACATCGGGAACAACCTTCCTGCATCTAGCCTGTCCAATCCCTTTAGGATCTTGTACGTTTCAATCAGATCCCTCCTCAATCTTCTAAATTCCAACGAGTACAAGCCCAGTTCATCCAGTCTTTCTTCATATGAAAGTCCTGCCATCCCAGGAATCAATCTGGTGAACCTTCTTTGTACTCCCTCTAAGGCAAGGATGTCTTTCCTCAGATTAGGGGACCAAAACTGCACACAATACTCCAGGTGTGGTCTCACCAAGGCCTTGTACAACTGCAGTAGTACCTCCCTGCTCCTGTACTCAAATCCTCTCGCTATAAATGCCAGCATACCATTCGCCTTTTTCACCGCCTGCTGTACCTGCATGCCCACTTTCAATGACTGGTGTATAATGACAGCCAGGTCTCGTTGCACCTCCCCTTTTCCTAATCGGCCACCATTCAGATAATAATCTGTTTTCCTATTTTTGCCACCAAAGTGGATAACTTCACATTTATCCACATTAAATTGCATCTGCCATGAATTTGCCCACTCACCCAACCTATCCAAGTCACCCTGCATCCTCTTAGCATCCTCCTCACAGCTAACACTGCCACCCAGCTTCGTGTCATCCGCAAACTTGGAGATGCTGCATTTAATTCCCTCATCCAAGTCATTAATATATATTGTAAACAACTGGGGTCCCAGCACTGAGCCTTGCGGAACCCCACAAGTCACCGCCTGCCATTCTGAAAAGGTCCCGTTTATTCCCACTCTTTGCTTCCTGTCTGCTAACCAATTCTCCACCCACACCAATACCTTACCCCCAATACCGTGTGCTTTAAGTTTGCACACTAATCTCCTGTGTGGGACCTTGTCAAAAGCCTTTTGAAAATCCAAATATACCACATCCACTGGTTCTCCCCTATCCACTCTACTAGTTACATCCTCAAAAAATTCTATGAGATTCGTCAGACATGATTTTCCTTTCACAAATCCATGCTGACTTTGTCCGATCATTTCACCGCTTTCCAAATGTGCTGTTATCACATCCTTGATAACTGACTCCAGCAGTTTCCCCACCACCGACGTTAGGCTAACCGGTCTATAATTCCCCGGTTTCTCTCTCCCTCCTTTTTTTAAAAGTGGGGTTACATTAGCCACCCTCCAATCCTCAGGAACTAGTCCAGAATCTAACGAGTTTTGAAAAATTATCACTAATGCATCCACTATTTCTTGGGCTACTTCCTTAAGCACTCTAGGATGCAGACCATCTGGCCCTGGGGATTTATCTGCCTTCAATCCCTTCAATTTACCTAACAACACTTCCCTACTAACATGTATTTCGCTCAGTTCCTCCATCTCACTGGACCCTCTGTCCCCTACTATTTCTGGAAGATTATTTATGTCCTCCTTAGTGAAGACAGAACCAAAGTAATTATTCAATTGGTCTGCCATGTCCTTGCTCCCCATAATCAATTCACCTGTTTCTGTCTGCAGGGGACCTACGTTTGTCTTTACCAGTCTTTTCCTTTTTACATATCTATAAAAGCTTTTACAGTCCGTTTTTATGTTCCCTGCCAGTTTTCTCTCATAATCTTTTTTCCCCTTCCTAATTAAGCCCTTTGTCCTCCTCTGCTGAACTCTGAATTTCTCCCAGTCCTCAGGTGAGCCACTTTCTCTGGCTAATTTGTATGCTTCTTCTTTGGAATTGATAGTATCCCTAATTTCTCTTGTCAGCCATGGGTGCACTACCTTCCTTGATTTATTCTTTTGCCAAACTGGGATGAACAATTGTTGTAGTTCATCCATACAACCTTTAAATGCTTGCCATTGCATATCCACCGTCAATCCTTTAAGTGTCATTTGCCAGTCTATCTTAGCTAATTCATGTCTCATACCTTCAAAGTTACCCCTCTTTAAGTTCAGAACCTTTGTTTCTGAATTAACTATGTCACTCTCCATCTTAATGAAGAATTCCACCATATTATGGTCACTCTTACCCAAGGGGCCTCTCACGACAAGATCGCTAATTAACCCTTCCTCATTGCTCAAAACCTCATTTTTCACTTTATTTAATGCTTGATTATTATACACAGTGTAATGCACCAGGAATCTGCAAGTCCAAAGAAGGTAATTCAAAAATTTCAATTACAATTAAGGAGATTTAAAAAAATAGCAATTGACCCAATGTACGATCCTTAAAGCTATTATTTCTTAAGGATGGGTACTATATGTTCACTTCCACTTTAGCATACTTTCATAAAATACGTAGGAATAGATCATGCACAATCTAAGGAATTCCTGAAATTATTTCTTACTCTTTCACTCCCATTTGACTAAGAGTGCCCTCTGGTGGAAGAGTGTAGGGGTTTCTGCATGTTCTTCACAGAAGGATTTGTCTGTCTTTTGCCTAAATTTTATTCTGCTTTTATTACGATATTTTTAAAAATCCACAAAACAAATTCACACTTGGCCTCAGAAGACTCATTTCAATAAAGTTTACAAGCAGTAAGATGGCAAGTTATGAACGATGATTCAACGTTTCCACATGAGCAAGTATTTTCCCTGCTTGTGGTCGATTTCTCATCAGCTTAGCATCATTCCAAACAAAATTCTTCTGTTATATTGGTGGGAGCCAGTAATACCAATGAGAAGGAAAGGTTATTATATATCGAAATTGTATGGGTGGACAATGAGCTGGTGAGAAGGCCCTTCATCCTCTGCCAAAGGAGAGGAAGACTAATCTCCTGACCTCTGCTGTATAAACAAAATCTGTCTCCTCCTAGAGTCCAGGTCCAAGTGTTAAAACTGTTTAATTTATGCTTGTTTTTGTACTTGGTCCATGGCACGGTCAACATTTATTGGTCTAACTGCCTTTAGGAGGGTGATGATACTCTCTACTGATGATGGAATCCTCACCAGGCTAATGGGTAGAGAGATCTAGAATTTGTACTGGCCAACAATGAAAGAAAAGCAGTATTGTTCGGAGTCTGGACAGTGAGGAATGTGCAGCTGCTAGCATTAAACTGAATCTTCTGTCTTTAGCCCTCCAGATTGTTGAGTTTACAGGCGTAGGAGATCCTGTCGAAGAAGCCTTTGGCTGGAAAGTGCAGTACATATTCAAAATGCTGGTGAACACAGCAGACCAGGCAGCATCTATTGGAAGAGGTACAGTTGACGTTTCGGGCCGAGACCCTCCGTTAGGACTAACTGAAAGAAGAGCCAGTAAGAGATTTGAAACTGGATGGGTGAGGGGGAGATCCAAAATGATAGGAGAGGACAGGAGGCGGAGGGATGGAGCTAAGAGCTGGAAAATAGATTAGCAAGAAGATACAAGGCTGGAGAAGGGAGAGGATCATGGGACGGGAGGTCTTGAGAGAAAGAAAGGGGGAGGGGAGACCAGAGGAAGATGGAAAGCAGGCAAGGGGTTATAGTGGGAGGGACTGAGGGAGAAAAAAGAGAGAGAGAAAAAGGGAATAAAAAATAAATAAAGGAGATCCTGCTTTCTCTGGTAGACAGAGCGTAGGTGTTCAGCGAAACAGTCTCCCAGTCTATGTCGGGTCTCGCCAATATATAGAAGGCCGCACCGGGAGCACCGGACACAGTATATCCCCCTAGCTGACTCACAGGTAATGTGTCGCCTCACCTGGAAGAACTGTCTGGGGCCCTGAATGGTGGTGAGGGAGAAAGTGTAAGGGCATGTGTAGCACTTGTTCCGCTTACAAGTGCCGGGAGGGAGATCGGTGGGAAGGGATGGGGAATGAATGGACAAGGGAGTCGTGTAGGGAGCGAAAGAGAAAGCAGGATGAGAGGGGAGGGGAAGATATGCTTGGTGGTGGGATCCCGGTGGAGGTGGTGGAAGTTACGGAGAATTATATGTTGGAATCAGAGGCTGGTGGGGTGGTAGGTGAGGACAAAGGGAACCCTATCCCTAGTGGGATGGAGGGAGAATGGACTGAGAGCAAATTCCCTCAAAAAATGACCCTCAATCACCTTTAAACTTTCCCCCCTAACCTTAAAAGCATGTCTTGTAGAGTTCGACATTTCTATACTGTTGTAAAGAATCTGACTTTCTATCCTATGAACATGTGTCATGATTTAAAACCTCTATCAGGTGTCTTCAGTTTCCAATATGCTAGGGAGAGCAACCCATGTTTGTCCAAACATGTTCCTTATTGCTCTTACCCTTGAATCCAGGTAAACCTCTTCTGCACACTCTCAAGTCTCCACATCTTTCCTACAATAGAACAAATAGAATTGCACACAATATTCCAAATCCAGTCTAAATGAAGTTTTATTTAGCTACATCTTGACTTCCTTACTCTTATATTCAACAGCCCTACCAGTGAAGGAAAGAAAATATGCTATCTGCCTTCTTCACTACTTTATCCAGTTGCATAGCCACCTTCAGTGAACTGTATATCTGGAGCCCAACATCCCTCTGTATCTCAGGGCTGCTAAGGAGTCTACCATTAACTGCATACTTTTTCCTTTTATTTGATCTCCTCACTCTTGCCCGGATAAAACCTTACCCACCCCTTCTCTGCCCATATCTGTAACTGATCTGTACCCCTCTATATTCGTTGATAGTTTTTTATACTGTCCAAAACTCCACCAGTCTTGGAGCATACACAAACTTGTTAATAATCCCATCTACAATTTCATCCAAATCATTGATATATATCACAAATGGCATAGATCTCAGCACCAATCCTTGTAGGACACCACTTTTCACAGAGCTTCAGGAAAAATAACATCCTTCCAGTCTTCTATGGGCAAGCCAGTTCTGAAATCAAACTTGCAATTCACCTTCAGCCCCATGTATTTTTATCTTCTGAATCAATCTACCTTGAGGGATCTTATCAAATGTTTTACATCCATGTAGATAACATCCCACATGAATCTTTAGGTCCATGAAGATAACATCCCTCATGAAGCTTCTTTGTCACCTCCTCAAAAATCTCAATGAAGTTTGTCAGGCACGAACTGCCATGCTGATTGTTGCTATGCAGGGAATGCCTTTACAAACGCACACAAATCCTATCTTTCATTATACACTCCAATAGCTTCTCTCCCATTAATATGAGGCTCAACAGGTCTTTAGAAAATGGCTGAGCTTAGGAAGAAGTCTGAAGCAGTTTTCACACCCCAAGCATGAAATGCTAAGCAGGAAAACCTCAAGAAGGAAGTTAAATAGGTACAAATCAGGGGAGAAAAAGTACCTTTTAATAAGACTTTTAAAATTGAAGTGCCTTGCCACTTTCTAATGAAAACATCTTTTAACATTTTTCTCCATTTTTTAGTTTGATTTGTACGTGGCTTTTTGTTTTACTTTTTAAAAAATTACAATGACGAGCAGTCTCGTGTGAACACGAATGCTGGATTTCCTGTTTCTGATGATTGGTTAAAACAATTAAAACCACAAGCTTGTCTATTCAAGTTATTAAGATTTGTTCATCTCACCTTTGTCCACTGCATAGATGTAAATAACAACTCTATTGCTTAATTTCCAGAGTGCAGCTGTTCACAGGAGTTGATCAAAGGTTTGCATGAGTGGTTTTCTCAGATTCTTGGAAAATATTACTAAAGGGAGAAAAATGGAATTCCTTTTCCCATGACAGACTTGAGGTCAGGGCATGAAGGAATATGGGGAGAAGGCAGGAGATTGGGGCTGAGAGGGAAATTGGATCAGCCTTGATGGAATGGTGGGCCAGGGTTGATGGGATAATGGCCTAATTATGTTTCTACATCTTATGGTCTATTCATGAGTAATCTTGCTGCATGCAGCTTATAAATCAGAAGAGAAAGTTTAGTGGGGTGGGGAAATGCCATATTTTAAAAGATGCACTAATTTGAGGATCTTCTTTTATATCAGCCGCATCACCCACCATGAACTCAGTAAAGAGAGAATCATTCCCATGATGCTGAGTGCCACTCGCACCATCAGAGTAATGCTACCATGGGTTTCTGCTACCATTAGTCATGAATACCTTGTCCTGAGGCGTGTTAGTGGAAGTCATACAATTGATACCTGGAATGGCAGGCAGTGTGCTATGGCCACAGTGTTTGCAGAAGTGCTGGCAGCTGAAGATGAGATGAGCAATAAAGAAGATATGTAGTAAATCGTGATTGGGGGAAATTAATAGTCAGTGAGGAGCAAATATCAACTGCATGTAGCAAAGAATCAGAGAGTTTATTACACAGAGGGTGGTCATTCAACTCACTGTGTTTCAACAGACCAATAAAAAGAATTCAGAATCAGAATCAGGTTTAATATCACCAGCATAAGTAGTGCAAAAAGAGAGCAAAAAAATAGCGATGTAATATACTTGGGATCATTGTCCATTCAGAAAATTGGTGGAAGAGGGTAAGACGCTGTTCCTTAAATGTTGAGTGTGTGTCTTCAGTCTCCTTTACCTCCCCCTTAATGGTAACAACAAGAAGAGGGCATGTCCTGTGTGATGGGGGTCCTTATTGATGGATGCCGCCTTTTTGAGGCATCTCCTTCTGAAGCTGCCCTCGATGATGGAACCGGCTGAGTTTGCAACTTGCTGCAGCTTTTTTCAATCCTGTGCAGTGGTCCCTCTATACCAGATGGTGATGGAACCAGTTAGAAAGCTCTCCGCAGTATACCTCTGGAAATTTGCTCGAGTCTTCTGGTGACATACCAAATCTCCTCAAACTCCTAATGAAATATAGCGGCTTTTATACCTTCTTTGTAATTGTATTAATATTTTGGGCCCAGGATAGATATTTAGAGATATTGACAGCCAGGAACTTGAAACTGCTCACCCTTTCCACTGCTGATGACTAGATGAGGACCAGTGCATGTTCCCTCGTTTTTCCACTCCTGAAGTTGGCAATCAATTCCTTGGTCATACTGATGTTGAGTTCAAGGCTGTTGTTGCGACACCACTCAACCAGCTGATCTATCTAGCTTCTGAATACCTTCATGTCACCATCTGAAATTCTGCCAACAAAAGTTGTGTCAGCAGAACATTTATAGGAGGCATTTGAGCTCTGCCTAGTCATATAGTCATGGGTGTAGAGAGAGGGTTGGGGTGTACCAGGGCTGATTATCAGTGAGGAAGGGATGTTATTTCCAATCTGTACTCACTGTGGTCTCTCAATGAGGTAGACAAGTATCCAGTTGCAGAGAGAAATGCAGAAGCCCAGCTTTTGGAGCTTGTTGATTAGAACTGAGGGTATGAAGGTCATGAATGCCGAGCTATTGACCTTTTGTGGCGATAGACAAACTGCAGCAAGTCCAGGTCCTTGCTTAGGCAGGAGATGATTCTGCTCTGCCCACGACCAGCCTCTCACAGCACCTCATCATAGTAGATGTCAGTAAACTGGGCGATAGTTGTTGAGTTAGCTCACCCTGCTCTTCTTAGGCACTGGAATGATCATCGCCCTTTTGAAGCAAGTCAGAGGTTCAAGATGTCCTTGAACACCCCTGCCAGTTGATTGACACAGGTTTTCAGTGCCCTGTCGGGTACAACATTAAGGTCTGACGCCTGTGAGGTTTCACCCCCTTGAAAGATGTTCTGACATCGGTGTCTGAGGCAGAGATCATTGGGCTGCAAGGTGCTGCAGGGATTCGCATAAGTACAGTTTCATTCTCCCTTTCAAAGTGAGGATAAAAGGCGTTGAGCTCATCTGGGAGTGAAGCATCACAGACATTCATGATGTCAGGTTTTGCTTTGTAGGAAGTAATGGCCTGCAAACCCTGCCAGAGCTGATGTGCATCCGATTCCTTCCTTAACTTCAACTGAAATTGCTTTTTCTCTCTTAAAATAGCCTTCCGTAGGTCATACCTGGACTTCTTGTATAGATCTGGATTACTGATCTTGAATGCTATAGATCTAGCACTCAGCAGACTACAAGTCTCCTGGTTCATCCATGGCTTTTGTATTGGGCATTTCCAGTATGTTGTCAAAGACACACACTCATCCTCATAGCTCTTAATAAATTCGGTGACAACTGTAGCGTACTCATTCAGATTCAAGGATGAATCTCTGAATATTTTCCAGTCCACTGACTCAAAGCAGTCCTGTGAGTGCCCCTCCACCTCCCTTGACCATTCTTTCTTGGTTCTCTCCGCTGCTGCTGAGGTCTTTAGTTTCTGGCTGTTTGCTGGGAGTAGAAGTGCAGCCAAGTGATTGGACTTTTCACAGTGTGGGCATGGGATGGCGTAGTAAGCATTCTAGATGGTGCTGTAAGAGGGGTCAAGTGTGTTGGCTCCTCTGGTTCCACAGGCAATAAATTGGTGTTAGATGTTCAGAGACTTCTTCAAGCCAGCCTGGTTGAAATCCCCCTCAACAATAAGGAAAGTATGAGGGTGGATTGTTTCGTGACTGCTGATTATGGTGTTCTGCTTCTCCAGTGCCTGCTAGATATTGGCCAGTCGTGGAATGTACACTGCTACTAGGATGATGGTGGAAAACTCACTTGGCAGATAAAATGGGCAACATTTGACCGCTATATTTTCCAGGTCAGGTGAGCAGGACTGAGACGGAACTACCATGTCTGTGGACCACCTTGAGTTAATCATGCAGCATACTCCATATCCTCTACCTTTGAAAGACTCAACTGTCCTGCCTCTGCAGTGGATGGTGAAGCCCTCAGGCAGCAGCAGCTATGGTGGGGGTGAGCCATGTTTCCATGAAGCAAAGTACACAGCAGTCCCTGATGTCCCTCTGGTACTGCAATCTTGCTCTGAAGTCTTCATTTTTATTTTCCAGAGACTATATGTTCACCAGCAGGAGAGTCAGGAGTCATTGTCTCAGGGCTGTATTTCAATTGTATTTACAGACCAGTACGTGTTCCGCATTTCCTTTTCCTTAAAGGGGAAACCGCAGACATGACCAGAGAGTGCAGTCTGGAATCTACCGATTTTGAGGATCAATAGATATTTTTAATGTTTTAAATGTTGTTGCCTAATGAAATACCCATGGATTTCAGCTGTAATATTCCTAGCTAGGAATATTTGATGACTCCCTTTAGAGCTGCACACAAAGAGTCACCATTAATTGGCGCTATCTTATTCTGTGTAGCCTAAACTCATCTTTTAAATTGAAACCTTCCAAGCTACAGCACATTAAGAATGGATGGAAGTGTAATAGGTTTCTGCTTCCTTCACCTCCACCTCCCAACCTCTTATCATTTCCAATGTTTTATTGTCCTTCCTTAACTCCTCTCTAAACCTTTTAACAGTTGTTGTAAATTCATACCCACAGGTTACTGACCTTCCATGAAGAGATTTCCTTATGCTTTACTCTTTTCAGGCCTCTCATAATTTTATACACTTAAATTAAATATTTTCTCAGTCCTGAATAATCAGAAGAAGAAAAAATCCCAGCGGTGGCACGGTAATGTAGTGGTTAGCACAACGCTTTGCAGAACCTGTACATTTTCCCTGTGACCATGTGCGTTTCCTCTGGGTGCTCTGGTTTCCTACCGCAGTCCAAAGGTATACCAGTTGGCAAGCTAATTGCTCATTGTAAATTGTCCCATGATTAGTCTAGGACTAAATCAGGAGATATCCAGAACTGTGTGGCTCAAAGAGCTGGAAGGGCCTATTCCACACTGTATCTCAATAAAATGAATAAATCACAGGTAAAATTCTCCATTTCCAATGAAGTCAGGGCCACACACTGGCAATTGGAGGTAGCTTAGATGGGAATCTTCATTAGCATGGTCTAATCGGAGTGAAGGATCATTTCTGTGCTGTGACTCTATGACTCCATGACTTTGAAAGTCCGTAAACTGTCTAGAGAGGTGGCACAGTGGTGTAGTGGCTAGCACAACGCTTTACAGGTGACCCAGGTTCAATTCCTGCTGCGGCCTATAAGGAGTTTGTATACTCTCCCCATGAATACATGCATTTCCTCCAGGTGCTGCAGTTACTAATCACAGTCCTGGTTGGTAGATGAATCAGTCACTGTAAATTGCCCTGTGATTAGGCTCAGATTTAACTGGAAGGTTGCTGGGCAGCATGGCTTGAAGGACCAGAATGTCCTATTCTGCGCTCTATCTCAGTAAATAAATAAATAATGTTGTCACTGTACTCTGTCTAATAAGTTTCTATAAAGCTCAAGAATATTCTTGCTTCTACATTCAATATCTTAGATAATAAAGAAAATTATTCCATTTGCCAATTGAATCATTTTACTTACCCTGTTGTATTATATTTAGGAATTTGTGGGCATACATTCCAAGGTTCTTCTATATATCTAGAGTTACCAGGATCCTACCTTGCTTTGTTTGACTTCCCCAAATGTATTGCCTTGCATTTCTACAAATTGAATTCAATCGAGCACTTTTTAGCCTATTAGACCACTTCATTGATACTCTCCTGTTGTGCACAGCTTCCTTCCTCAACTATGTGTTTCAGCCTAGTAGTGCAATAAACACTGCACCCAGTCCTTCTTTCACTGCTCCTTGTTCTGGTCTGTTAGGAGTCTATGCTGACGGACAGTTGTCTGGAGGGTTTCTAGAGATCATGTAGATAGAAAAATGTTTCATGGAAAGTGGGAAATCTGAGAATCATAGAGCTATGTGTCAGAATTCAGTTGCATTCGCCTGAACAATTTCCTCTTCTAGCTCCTACATTCAAGATGCATCTTTCTATTAGGGATGTTAAGGATTGAGCGATGCTAGCCGCTCATTCGAGCAGGAAAGCCCAATGAGGCTTGAACCATTCAGTAGTGTGGTTAATGCTGAATCCAAATTATGATCATTTACATTTGAAGGTAATGCGAAGTTTGTTTGTTGCTTATATTGTAATCAACAAGCACATTATTAAACCTGTCTATAAGCAAAAACATGGCAGTTGATGGAAACCTTAGATAAAAATAGAAAAGCCTGGTAATCCATGATGGGTTAGACAGCATCTAGAACATCAAACATCGAACATAGAATTTGGAACATTGAACACTATAGCACAGGACAGGTCTTCTGGCTCATGAGGTTGCACCAACCATTTAACCTGCTCCAAGATCAATCTAACCCTTCCCTCCTACATAGTCCTCCATTTTTCTATCATCCATATGCCTTTCCAAGAGTGGAGTATTTAAGTGCCCCAATGTATCTGCCTGTACCACCACTCATGACAGCACATTCCATACACTCACCACTAAATGTGTAAAGAAAACTTATCCCCTACATCCTCCTATACTTTCCTCCATTCACCTTAAAATTATGCCCCCCGGTATTAGTCATTTCCGCCCCGGGATAAAGTCTTTGGCTATGCACTTGATCTATGCCGCTGATCTTCTTGTACACCTCTATCAAGTCACCTCTCATCCTCCTTCACTCCAAAAAGCAAAGGCCTAGCACATTCAACCTGTCCTCATAAGACCATCTTTATAGTCCAACCAGCATCTCTGCACACTCTCTAAAGCTTCAACATCCTTCCTATAATGAGGCAACCGGAAATGAACACAGTATTCCAAGTGTGGTCTAACCAGGGTTTTGTGGAGCCGCAATGTTACCTTGAAGCTCTTAAAATCAATCCCCAACTAATAAAGTCCCACACTCGTTGCGCCTCTTTAACCATCCTTTCAACTGTAAGGTCACTTTGAGGGTTCATTGGATGTGGGCCCCAAGATCCTCCGTTTCTGCAGACTGCTAAGAATCTTGACATTAACTCTATATTCTCCCTTCAAATTTGATCTTCAAGGTGAATCACTACATGCTTCTTTAGGTTCTTGATAGTCTGAAAGGAGAAAGACATGAAAAGACTTCATTGAGAGAGTGGAAGAGATGGATACACTTGCTGCATACATCTGCCACTTCCTTGCCCAACTCTGCATCCTATCAATGTCCTGTTGTAAAATACAGCAACGTTCTACACTCACCACAACTCCATTAACCTTCGCGTCATCTGCAAACTTAATAATCCAGCCTTTTACTTCCTGGTCCAACTCATTTATAAGAATCACAAAAGCAGAGTTCCAGAACAGATTCCTGCAGAACACCACTGGTCACCAACTTCCAGGCAGAATACACTCCACCTACAACCAGTCGCAAGCCAATTCCCAATCCACACAGACAACTTTGCCTGGATCCCATGCCTCTTGATTTTCTGAATAAGCCAACCATGGGGAAACTTATAAAATACCTTATTAAAATCCATATATACACTATCTATTGCTCTACCTTCATCAATATGCCGCATCCTTAAAGAATTTAATCAGGCTCGTCATGTATGATCTGCCCATCACAAAGTCACGTTGACTATCTCTAATCAGACTATGCTTCTCCAAATGCCCGTATAATATATCATGTCTCTAAGAATCTTCTCCAATAATTCTCCCACCACTGAAGAAAGACTCACCAGTCTATAATTTCCAGTGTTATCCCTATTACCATTCTTAAACAAAGGAATAGAATTTGCCACCCTACAGTCTTCTAGTATTACTCATGTAGCTAGAGAGTATGCAAAGATCATCACCAAAGGTGCAGCAACCCCTGCCTCATTTCCCGTAGTAAGCTGGTATATATTCTGTCTGGCCCCAAGTACTTATCTATCTTCAGGTTTTTTCAAAAGTTCTGGCACATCATCTTTCTTAATGTCAACATGTTCTAGCATAACAGCCTGTTTTACACTGTGCTCACAAACGTTTAGGTCTCTTCCTCTGGTAAATACTGAAGAAAGGTATTCACTAAGGACCTCCCCTTCCTCCTCCGATTCCAGGCACATGCTTCCTCTTCTGATTGAACCTACTCTCACATTGGTCATCCTCATGGTCTTTATATATGTGCAGAATGCCTTAGAGTTTTCCTTAACCCTACTTGTCGAGGCCTTCTAATGCCCCCTTTGAGCTCTCCTAAATCCATTCTTCAGCTCCTTCTTGCATACTTTGTAACTCTCTAGAGCCTTGTCTGATCCTTACCTCCTAAACCTTCTTCCTCTTGACAAGATGTTCTACATCTCCTGTCATCCCTGGTTCCTTCACCCTACCACCCTTTCCCTGCCTCAAAAGGACAAACCTATCCAGAACATGTATGCAAATGTTCCCTAAACAGTATTTTATTGGTTCACATTTCCAGTGAGCATTTCCCTAAGTATATTTGTTCCCAATTTATGCTCCCAAATTCTTGCCTAATAGCATCATAATTCCTTATCTCCCCTGCAGCCCACCCCCCCGCCCCAAATTACATACAGAGAGAGAAACAGTTAAGTTTCCACATGGTTGAGTTTAACTCTCATTAAGGACCATCCAGTGAAAGACTCTACTTCTCTGACCCGATGATGATTCCTAAAATTCCTGCCTTTTATATCACAAGCCAGCAGTCTTTCCACAGTTTTTTCTGAGCATTCCTCCTTCTAGTACAGTTTGTTTTCTCTGTTTCTGTTGGTATGAACATTTAGAAATAACTTAGCTAATTTAGCTATTGCTGTAGGAAGTAACAAAAAAAAATGATAGATCTCAGCCTTCATTCTGGCAAATCAAATCATATAATCACTTGTCCTTCATCACCTCAATCATTCTGGTTGTTCTCTTCAGCTTTTACGAAACAACTGTGGAATCATTTTATACAATGTTCAGAGTTTCAGCCCGAAACATCGCCTGTACTTTTTTTTTCATAGATGCTACCTGGCCTGCTGAGTTCCTCCAGCATTTTGTGTGTGTTGATACAATGTTCAGGTTTAATTTTTGATTTTGGCTAAATCTTGACTGTTTAGCTCATCTCATTGACTGATTAATTTTACTCATACCCATCGAGCAGAACTTTGTTTTATTGTGAAATATCAATCAAGATCCTCAGATCTCTTTTCCTTTTGAGGTAACTTGCACTTTCTGGATTCAGTAATAGGAATGAATGAGTGGAGACAAAGTTCTGTCTCCACACCGAGGAGTTCCTCTATCGTGCTGCCTGGAAACATAACTGTGCTAAAGGAGAAATGTCCAGAAATGAAACTGTTGATTGATTCAAAACTGGCAACTGTGATATAAGACCATAAGATGCAGGAGCAGGATTAGGCTATTGAGCGTGCTCCACCATCTCATCATGGCTGATCCAATTTTCCCTCTCAGTCCCAATCTCCTGCCTTCTCTCCGTATTCTTTCATGCCCTGACTGATCAAGAAGTTATCAGCCTCTGCCTTAAATATACCTAAAGACATGGCCTCTACGGCTGCCTGTGATAACAAATTCCACAGATTGGCCACTCTCTGGCTAATGAAATTCCACCTCATCTCCATTCTAAGCAGACACCCTTCTATTCTGTGGCTGTGTCCTCTGGTCTTAGACGTTCCTACTGCTGGTAACATTCTATCCACACCCACTCTATTGAGGCCTTTCAACATTCAATAGGTTTCAATGTGGTCATCTCTCATTCTTCCGAATTCCACTGAGTACAGACCCAAAGCCATCAAATGCTCCTCACCAGTGCCTTTTAAAGCTTTAGCTTTAAATCCTTGCTTTTATTTTCTAGTCCTCCTGAAATGAATACTAACATTGCATTTGCCTTGCTCACCACGGACTCAACCTGCAAATTAAACTTTAGAAATCTTGCATGAGGACTCCAAGTCCCATTTCACCTCCAATTATTATTATTGTTGTATTTTTATTTTTCCCAGTTTATGCTGGTAAAACCTGAGGTACAGGCATAGCTAAGCACACTCATTTGTCAAATACTAGGAACTTTCGGACTATTCTAGTGTTGTTTAGTATTGTGGCTTCCTATAGATTTACAGAGATATTACTGTGAAGCCCTAATTGTTTAATGCTACTGTGTAGAGACACCAGTTGTAGATTTTACTGTCAGGACAATGTATACCTTGTTCATGTTCCATAGTCTTTCAATTTCCTCTTATAATTCAATGTATTTCTGGTGTTTTTCACATTCATTTCTGTAAGTTGTATGTGTTTGGAATGGCTATATCTATTAAATAAGTTGTTCTTGCTTGTTTGTCCTGTATTATTATATCCAGATGGTTATTTTGGATTGTCCTATCTGTAATAACTGATCATTCATAATATAATATTAATAATAATTATTATTAATTGCCTGCAATAACAAGATTGTATTCTACCACAGTCTACAATCTAATGTCTTATTGGAAATGATGGAAGGAAACTATGATAGGCTAAGTAATGAATTCTGGCTCCAGGAAGCATGGAGAATGTGAACAACGTTAGGGTTACCAAAGGAAGAATCGCCTAACCAGATGTAAAGCTCTTCTGTATTCAGATCTGTCTAACTAAACAGATAATGAAAGGAGACAAGGAGGATCAGATGCTCAGTGACTTTATCTATTTACTCTTCGTCTCCCTCAGTTATTGCCCATAGTTACCATGAAACCAGCTTCCACTGACTCAGCCCTATTCTAGGCAAGCACCTAAGCATCAACCCCTCTTCCTGGCGGTATCAAAGGGATTTTGCCTAACATTGTACATCTCCCCTTTCAAACCTGCTTTCTGTAGTCCTCTCCTCAAAATACACTACCTGCAGATTTGACAACTGCAAAGCTCTATCAGACTGGTACCATCTCTCACCTTCTATAAACCTTAAGTCATTCAAATATTCACCTACCTTAACTTGTGCGAAGTTCTGATTTCTCATCAATGATTTTAAATACAATGGCTTTTTATTGGTTTAAATCCTCTACTCTGGAGTGTCCTTCACAAACCTCCTCCCTTCACCACCTTTCTCTGCTCCTCGAAGATACTCCTCAAAACCCACTAGTCTGATCATATTTTGGTTCAACTGTACAAGCACCTCTTTATGTGCCTTGGTATCAAATTTAGTTTTTAATGCTCTAGTGGAGAGCTTAAAATGCCATCACGTAATCAACGTTTATGTGCGCTATGCAATAGAATTTTATTATAAATCCTATCTGATTTGGCCAGTTGGCCATTTGATTACTAGTTTATTTGGTTCAGCACAACAGTGTGGACTGAAGGGCCAGTTCCTCTGCTGTACTGTTCTATGTTCCATCCTTAAAAGGGAATGAGTACTTCCTGTACAGTCTCAAAATGACAGCCAATAGATTCTAGATCCTTCATGCAAACAGTAGGTGAATGCACAAAGGTGCCCGGAGAGGGCCTGTGAAAGGCATGACATGCCCATTTGAATGGTACATTCGCAAAGCACAGTAGTGCATGTGAGAACAGCAAATGATGCAGGTCACTCATCCAAATGCAGGTCTCCATAATCAATGTGAGCCTCAGAGGCCGGTGATCATGAAACTTAACATTAATCAATACTACAATCGAAGAGTCCCTTTACAGAGAAAGTTAACTCCCCTCTCTCCACCACCAATTTATAGCCCTAAGAAATCCACCCTAGCGATTCCCAGTCCAATACCCATCCGGATTCCTCCAGAATCAGAGAGAAAAAAAATCTTTCTGCTCAGAAACTGTGCAATGGCTGCCTCTTTATACATGTGCCTTGGGCCCTGTGCACAGCAGAAAATTTGCTAATGTAGCCCTGGTGGAAAATAATCTCAGCCAACTGCTCATCCCCTTTATAGGTGCAGAAGGATTTCTAGACCAAGATATTTTATTGCATTAAAGCCACAATGTAAACTTTCGTTGCTGTTAATAAAGGATTTCATCACTTGAACCAGAATGGATGCCAAACCCTTTGGCATATCAGGTCTTTATGGTGTCTCTCTAAAAACAAGAGTAACATCTGCCTTTCCCAGTCTCCAGGCATCTCTCCAGCTGCCAGTGCTCCCTGGAAGATTTATGTTAGTGTTTTTGTGCAGTTTCCTTCCTTATTTTTTATAAATCCTTTTATAGATTTTATCCGGCCCTTGAGGTTAATTCACCTTAAGTTTGCACAGCTGTTCAACAACTATGCTGGCCTAAATGTGAATAGTGTCATAACATATCTCTGCAACACCCACTAGTTCCTTTTTAAAATCACATAACTTACCTGTCTTCTCTTTGATTAAAAACCGAGGCAATAAACTTATGAAGCAATTTCACAGACTGCGAAACATCGGCTATCATGCCTTCTCACAACTTTTCTTTCAATGGCTCCCTTCTAACTCATTTATCTTATTTTTCACTTGGAAAAATAAAACTTTATTTCTCTTGTATTATTTAGCTAAGGGAGCCAGTGGCTTCAGTTGCAAATTCTGAAACTTACTGATAGATTCATAGGTCCAAATCCATTATTTTGCTCTGTCATTAGAGTGAGCATGGATCTAGGAAATGATTCATGGATCCTTTTCAAGGTGACCCTATAGATTACCATGGGATTGGAGGGCAAAGTTAAAGCTACTTATTTTAATTGTAGCTTTTTTAAATTATTACATCTTTTACATGGTTTAAATGAATTAAGGATTAAGAATTAGGGGTAGGCCATTTAGAACGGAGTTGAGGAAAAACTTTTTCACCCAGAGAGTGGTGGATACATGGAATGCTCTGCCCCAGAAGGCTGTGGAGGCCAAGTCTCTGGATGCTTTCAAGAAAGAGATGGATAGAGTTCTTAAAGATAGCGGAATCAAATGTTATGGGGATAAGGCAGGAACTGGATACTGATAGTGGATGATCAGCCATGATCACAGTGAATGGCGGTGCTGGCTCGGAGGGCCAAATGGCCTACTCCTGCACCTATTGTCTATTAATTACTTTTTAACATTTTTAATCATTACATTTTGGTAACATTTATCAAGATTTATCATTTCTAAATATGAGAGAATTTAAAGCAGATAAAATCATTTAAAACTTCTACAGCTGGCAAAACCTTGCCCCAACAATGCCTGATGTCAAAGGTTATCAAGGGCATATTGTGGGAGGAGCCTTCTCTCTGTGCTTTTAGAAGCACTGTTGCAATAAATTGGGCAACTTACTTCCTGAATTCAGCCAACCAACATGTTTGGCTTGGGAAGGGTAAATGTCACTACCTAGGGAACGGAGGTTGAGATCCAGGTTGTCCGACCAATCCAGTGTAAGCTAGGCCAATATTTTTACTTTACAATTTTAATTCCTCTCTTACAAGATCTTGATTTTGATACAACCTCCATATTAATGTTGCATCGTTTTCCTATAAGATGACAAATACATTTTACACCTTTATATGAGAGGCTTTGAAGCTCTATTCAACCGATAGGAATACCTTTAAATTTGGTATCTTTCCTTCGCGTTGGCCTAAATAGGTCCATTAGATTTAGAGTAATTTCCATAGTTATTCTGTTTCTTCTTTTCAGGTATTCCTCAATTTGGCCATTTTGTTTGGTCTGAGTTTCTTTGTATATCAGTAATTAAAAAAGAAATATATTTATACAATCTTTCTTTTCATAAATATTTCTTATAATTCAGAAAAGCAGCCAGTGATGTTGCAGAAAAAGATGTCCAACAAATAGCGTTGAGTTAAAGGCCAAATAATGCACTTTAGTCATGTGGTAAGTGTTATCTTAGATCCAGCAGTAATCTCCTTGTTCTTTTTCAACACGATACCATGCCATCCTATCTACTCAGATAAAAGATCATTGGGTTAATATCTCACATGAAGATGGCACTACCATATCGTTCAACATTGCACTATCCTGCACTGAGAAAGACAGCACAGATTTAATATTCTTGGACAAATCCTGTAGGGTATGACTGTAACTGCTGAGCCACAGCCACAGCACAAAGAGTGACTGAACAATGATCACTGATGCATAAAGCCTTACCTAACTCTATGTTGGTGATTTAATCATCCCTATTACTCATATTCAAACACTGGGTGTCTTTCTGTCTATTGATTCGGTTACAACCTGAGTCATAAATCAGTTTTCCATTAACGAGAAATCCCTTACTGGCTTGCCAGCAGTGACATTACTCTCCAGCCAGTTTCTGGTAACTTGGAATTTCCAGTACTAAAGTTGATCCTTTACCAGTCATCATCCTCATCCCACCCACAAACAAAAATAAAGTGTTTTACATTGGCTCGCTATTCCTCCAGTAGCAGCTTACACTTACAGGCATGTGGTTCACTTGATACCACTCTCACCTCTGGCTCAAAGCTCTGGGTCCTGCTCTAATGACCAAGCACAGAAATGTATATTCTGCACCGATGCACAACCTGACAGAAATGTTCTATGATCAGGAGTTTTGTCCCTTGAATAAGATGTTGCTGAGTACTTATGAAATTTTGCATACTCTCTACCTTCTTCAGTAATCCTATACATTGGGTTGACAAGAAGCAGTGAGTTTTACCATGGTATGCTGGCCAATATTTTCGCATCTGCAATATCATAAAGTAGGTTATATAGTAATCATTCAATGCCTGTGCATGGGAGCTTATTGTGCATAAAATAGCAGCTGTGTTCTCAACATTATAATGGTGACAACACTCCAAAAGTACCTTATTGGCAATAAAATGGCTTGGAATGATCTGTAACAGTAAAGTGTATTACATTAAAGCAAACCCATCTTGTTTTCAGTCGCATTTATTAATTGTCCCAGACTGCCTGCATCTCTGCCCTTTTTCTGTAATATCTCCCCTCACCTTAAGTTGAATATTAAATGTATATTTACTTGCATATTTGCTCCTGGGTGCTTGCTTTTCATATATGCATTCCATTTATTTGATTCAGTTTACCAAGCATTTGCAATTGTGACGATTTCTAATTGCAAACTTGCCGAGCTTACAAGTCTAACATCTTATTAATAAGTTATATTCAATTCAAATCACTCCAGTAGATTTACCTTGCGCTGATTTGGGGATAATTCTGTCCATAAGTTAACTGTTGCATTTTATTTCATTTGCACTGTAATTACAAACAATAACTAATACAGGATCAAATAAATTTTAGTATGGGCAGAATCATAAAATGTGAATGTTGTGTATTTAATATTTCGGTATTATTTGACAAATATTGTAAGTATATTGTTTGGTGAAACATCCTTTGTTTGTTTAAATACTTCATTATGGGTTTTATGTAAAAATACGTGACTGACATACATCATTAGGGCAGCACGTCATATGTGAGTGCCTCACTAAAGTAACACGAGGTAGACACATATCTCCCTGCACCAGTGCTTTTCTTTCAATTGGTTTCTGAAGTTACAAAACATAACAGTACCAACATGGTAATTTTAAAACAAATCCTGACTGACTACCTACCCGCGCTGCATGTTTTTTCTTTGGAAAGGTGACAGAAACGTTTGAGTTTTTAAAAAAGTGTAGCATGTCCATCTTCAGAAGGGGACAGAAATGGTCAAGTTAAAAGAAAGGCAGAAAATGGATGAAATTCAAGGATTCATAAACTGTGAATACCGGGTGATAATAATCATAAATTTTAAAAAAGAAGAAATGGCTGGCTACATCAGAAAGATAGATGTTTTGATTGCACTACAGATAACTGAGTGATATATACTGAACCAATTGAACAATGTTTTGAAGCAAATGAAGTAGCCAATGAAAAGCAAGTGCCAATTTGCTGAGTGCTATAGGCGGAAAAGCATACAGTTTGCTTAGAAGTTTAACGGCTCCAACCAAACCACCAAAATGAGCTTTGCTGATACTGAGAACATAATGAATGAACATTTAGAAACAAAAGTATTGTTGATTGCAGAACACTTTAGGTATCATAAGCGGAATCAAAAGGAAGGGGAGTCCATTTTAAATTGCAAAGCTGAAATGAAGAGATTCTACAAGCATTGTCAGTTCAGTAATGGACTTAATGATGCACTGAGAGATCATCTAGTTTGTGGAATCTTACAAGAAAGCTTTCAAAAATGGCTCTTAACCAAAGCACACTTTCATTTAAAAGACCAATTGAATTTGTTGTATCAATGGAAACAGCAGCCAGAGTCTCAATTGAGTTGCAGTCAGGAATGACAGTAAACATAAACAAAATTGTAACGTCTAAACAGAAACCAGCATGGCCAAACAAATCGTGTTACCGTTGTGGCAGAAGTTCAGATACACACTAATGAGAGTTTAAAGGCAAAACTTGCAGAAAATGCAACAAAGTAGGCCGCATATGAAGAACATGTTGGGGAAACAAAAATAAATGGACTGCACAGGGAAGAGAAAAAGATTTTTAAAAAGTCAAGTTGTGGTTTTAAAAAAGCACTGATCTGCATGCTGTTGATAAAAAATCTGATAATAATGAGAACAACACAGGACTCTGGTTCTTAAGATTTACAATGTGAAAACTAACAGGAGACAAGGTATATGGCTTGCACCAGACGTGAATGACAAATTAATTAAAATGGAATTGGACGCTGCAGCAGCTGTTTCAGTAATTCTACAAAGTGAGTTTGAATGGCATTTCAAAAATACTAAACAAACCTACAGATACAGGATCTAACTAAAGGCTTCCACTGGAGAAAAGATAACTCCTGGGGAATGACATTTCTAACAGTGAAATACAGCAGCTAACAAGCCACACTGGGATTGTATGTGGTAAAAACAGGAGGGCCAGCATTATAGGGCCATTATTGGATGAGACAACTACAACTTGATTGGAGATCCATCCACCATTTGCATGCCACATCCTCTGCAATAGAGTCAATTGAAAGTTAACTAAAAAGGTACTAGATAATGCCACTGAAGTGCACAAAGGTGGCACTGGAAAACTCAAACATATTAGGGATAATATCATGTTAAATAAAAATGCCACACCCAAGTTTTACAAAGTCCATCCATTTACTTGTAAAGTAACCAGTGAGCTAGATCACGTGGAGGCTGAAGAAATTCTTTTCAAATTTAAATTGAGCCCATGGGCAACACCAGTGGTCCCAATACCCAAGAAGGATGGGTCTGTCAGGATCTGTGGTGATTTTAATGTCACCATCAGCCCAGTACTGAAAGTAGAGGTACGGTGGTGAAGAAGGTGAATGCAATGTTGGCATTAATTTCTGGAGGAATAGAGTATAGGAACAGGGATGTGATGTCGAGGCTCTATAAGGCGCTGGTGAGAACTCACATGGAGTACTGTGGGCAGTTTTGGGCTCCTTATTTAAGAAATGATGTGCTGACATTGGAGAGGGTACAGAGAAGATTCACTAGAATGATTCCGGAATGAGAGGATTAACATATGAGGAACGTTTGTCTGCTCTTGGACTGTATTCCTTGGAGTTTAGAAGAATGAGGGGGGACCTCATAGAAACATTTCCAATGTTGAAAGGCATGGACAGAGTGGATGTGGCAAAGTTGTTTCCCATGATGGGGGAGTCTAGTACGAGAGGGCATACTTAAGGATTGAAGGGCGCCCTTTCAGAACAGAGATGCGAAGAAATTTTTTTTAGCCAGAGGGTGGTGAATCTATGGAATTTGTTGCCACGGGCAGCAGTGGAGGCCAAGTCATTAGGTGTATTTAAGACAGAGATTGATAGGTATCTGAGTAGCCAGGGCATCAAAGGTTATGGTGAGAAGGCAGTGGAGTGGGACTAAATGGGAGAATGGATCAGCTCATGATAAAATGGCAGAGCAGACTCAATGGGCCGAATGGCCGATTTCTGCTCCTTTGTCTCATGGTCTTATGGTCTAGATTAATATCATCTGCCCAGGATAAAGTATATTTTTGCAAACCTTTCTGGAGGAAAATCTTTCAGCAACGTGGATTTAGCTGAAGCCTACCTACAGATGGAGATAGAAGAAGAGTCCAAAGTGTTTCTCACTATAAGCACTGACAAAGGACTTTATTATTATAATAGGGTTATTTTTGGAGTAGCATCTGTACCTGCACTCTGGCAGAAAACTTTGGACCAGGTGCTGCAAGGATGTCCAGGCTCTCAGTGTTACCTGGATGACATCATTGTTCAGTGAGTATGATAAGAAACATCTTCCAAATCTAAAGACAGTGTTAAAAACATCAGAAGAGTGTGGGCTCAGAGCAAAATGTGGTAAGTGTGAGTTCTTAAAGCCAAGCATTACTTACTGTGGTCACACCATTGACACACGATTATTACACAAGTGTTCTGAGAAAATTTAAGCAGTGGCAGTTATTTTTAGGTTTCGTCAATTAATATAATAGGTTCCTGCCAAACCTGGCTACTTTGTTCAACCCTTGAATTCATTACAACAAATCGGGAAGAAACAGCAATAGACAAAGCAATGTCAGTTAGCTTTCCAAAAGGCAAAACAAAAAGATAACTATCCTCACACATTATAATCCACATCATCCAGTGAAGCTTGCTTATGATGCCTCGACTTATGATATAGGTGCAGTCATGTCACATGTTCTGAATAATGCAAGTAGACGCCCATAGCCTTTCCATCATGTTCCCATACCACTGCAGTGAAAAATTACCCATCGATTGACAAACAGGCCTTGTGTCTGCTTTGGGGTGCAAGATGTTTCAACCAGTACTTGCATGGGAAATAGTTTATTCTCAATACTGATCATCAATCACTAGTGTCCATTTTCAATCCACAGAAGGGTGTTCACTAACAGCAGCAGCATATATTAGAGATGGGCTCTGCTTCTTTGACGATTACAAGATTGAATTCAAGAGGTCAACTAATCATGGAAATACTGAGGGATTATCCCATTCACCCTTGGAAAAGGAAATACCTGAAGAATCTGCAAAAGAGTGCACTCCTCTTGGTGTATTCTCCGAAATGCAAATCTAAAGTCTCCCTATTATGGCAGTAATTATCCAAATGGAAACCAGAAAAAATCCCTCACTGTCTCAGGTCTACATGGCAATCCAAAATGTCTGGAAGAAGCAGCAGAAATTCCAGTTCCCCTGTAGTATCCAGTACCAGGATGAACTTGCACTTGACAGGGTTTGCCTTATATGGGGACTGAGAGTTGTTGTACCATCCAACCTGAGAGCTGAAGTGTTGGAGGCATGGTCAAAATAAAAGCATTGGCTTGAAGCGTTGTCTGGGATAGGTCAGCAGGTTGAGCAGCTTCCGTGCACAGTTCAGGATGCCAACACATCCAGAAGATGCCAAGAGCAGCACCTCTCCATCTCTGGGAATGGCCTTCATTGCCGTGGCAGAGGATTCATGTGGATTTTGAGAGACCATTCATGGGCACAAATTTCTTGGTAGTAGTGGATGTAACTACAAAGTGGCCAGAAGTGTTCCCAGTGGCCTCTGCTACAGCCTCGCACGTGGTTGATGTGTTGAGAAACCTTTTCTCAAGGACTGGTGTTCCAAAACACTTAGTCACTAACAATGGGCCACAGTTTGTTGCAGAACAGTCTCAGTCATTCCTGAAAATGAATGGAATAATTCATACTATATCTACACTGAACCACCCAGCTACAAATAGCTTGGTGGAAAGGTTTGTCCAGAGTCTAAAAAACACACTGTGGTCAATGTCAGCAGAGCAAATTAAACAGATATTAAATCCGAAGTTTGATAATTTCCTCCTTGCCTATCGCAATGTAGCACACTCCACAACCAACAACACACCAGCCATCCTGTTCTTGGGTTATCCCTTGCACTCATGATTGGATTGCGCTCATGCCTGGATCTGCTCAAACCCAATCTCAGCAGGAGTAGGCAGGACAAACAACTGAGACAAATTGAACGCTCCTGAACAAGGAGGTTCAATGTCTCACTCTTGGATAAGCCGTCCTGGCAAGGGATTACAGAGGTGATCAAAAGTAGGTACTTGGAAAGATTAAGGACAGAGATGGACCACTCTTCTACATAGTGGAGATTGTGTCTGATGTCCTCTGGAGACAACATGCTGATCAGTTGAGAACAGCCGACAACTGCTAAAGAAGAAAAGTGCCCAGAACTATCAGAACCACTTCCTGTAGTCCCAGAGTCAACTCCTACAGCCACTAGAGTGGAGACCCCAGAACCTGAGATTCTTACACAGCAACAAGTCTCATCTGCAAAGCAGGGTGACCTCCCTGGTCAGGAAAGACATTATCCCAGAAGAGTAAGAAATATTTCACAGCAATTAAATCTTTAGGCTTGAGTGGCACCATTTAAAATTTGCTGTGCTATGGATGTCTATATAATGGTTGTATTATATAGTAAAAAGACTGGAGAGCAATATGCTGTGATGCATTCTGTATTGAGCTGGACTTTGAGCTAAGCAGGGAGGAGTGTTGTGTATTTAATATATCAGTAATCTTTGCGTAATATTGTAAATATGTTGTTTGATTAAGCATTCTTTGTTGTTTACATAATTCATTACAGGTTGTATGTAAAAGTATGTAAATGGCTTACGACATTATGCCACCATATCATATGTGAGCGCCTCACAAAAGTAATACATAGAGTGTTACAAAACATAACAGTGAATACATTCTTCAAAATTTATATTCAGCTCAAAGAATTTACTGTTGTCCTCATCTTGTCTGCTTTTCAAAACTGTAGAAATATTGAAATGAATATTTCTATCTATTGATGTGAAATATGTTATTATTTTTCAAATACATTGAGGTTCTAACAGTGGTCCAGCAGGCCTCTCAGTCTTTGGCTTCTTACACTGTTAACTGTCAACTTGAAATATTAACTCTTCTTCACCCTCCCCAAGTGTTGCCTAATGAGTCAAGTATCTCCAGTACTCCTGATTTTATTTCAGATCTTCAACATCTGCAGATCTGTTTCTCCAGTTTGTCCCTTCAGAGTCTAGTACCTTTTCATGAGCCATCACCACCCTCTCTCAGCTGATACTGCATCACTTATGCCTTATTATCATCCTGTTACAGCCGTTTTCATTCCTCTCTTCCACTGCAACTTGAAACATGATGGTTCTTTTAACATTTCTCAGCATGGATAAAATGGCATCAATGTTAACTGTTGCATTTGAAATCTGGCAGAACCTCCCTAATAAAGAAAGGAAACAACTTCTTCTGTGTCTTTGATTCAGGAAACTTGCTTACAGATTTATGCAAATTCAAGACTTTCCAAAGCCCCAGGAGTGAAAGACTGTCTGGGCATGATGCTTAGGCCTGAATTCTGAGACCTTTGCCAGTAGGAAAGGCTATTACTGTCTGAATATGTAGATGGTATGTAACCACAGCCTACACTGTACACCAAACAAGCTGACATGAATCTGTCATGCTTGCTGAATATCAGCTACTGTTTTTTATGGATTGACTGCTCATTGGGGCACTAAGATTTCAGAAGCTGTTGTCTGCATAGCGGCAAAGTAGAGAAGAGGGGTAAGAGGACAGAGAGGATGCACTACCAAGATAGATCTCAGCATCCTGTGGTTAAGGAGGGGGTTCATGCATTAAAGGGGATAAGAAGGTAATACATTAAGGGCTTACAGCCACTCACTGGCAATTAGGTTATGAATAAATATTGCATGCAAGATTTTCAAATACACATCTCTGCAAGGATTTGTGCACTGAAGCAAAACCAATTACAATAACTTTTCAATGCTGTCAATGCAAATAATTCCAGGAGCCTTCCCCGTCTGGAACTGACTTGTGCTAATAAATATCAAACTTGCACCGCTTAAATGAGAGATAGTCACTGCTGAAGTCTTTGTGCATCCTGGGCTGACTGAAGACTGTGGACTGATGGACATGAATAGTAGTACTCTTCTACAAATCTTACTGTAACATTTTGGTAGAAGAAATGCAAAGCCTTAAAAAAGTCCTTTTCACTGGAGGAGATTTGCCAGAAAGATCAGTATGTTCAACAAAGCCCTGTAGAACGTGGCACCAAGTTTCCTTAAGTTATACTTGCGGTTAAGGTCAACGTGACCACCAACAAAGCAGTAGTTGCAAAACTGCACTCACACTTGCCGTCTAACTCAGCCACTAATAATGTCTGTCAATCTACCTCAGAACCTAACGTGACAAAAGATGCCACAGAAATTCATGTCGTAACTTTAAGTGTTACAAAATGCACTTACCAATTTATCAACAATCCCACACTCGCACACAAATTTCAGAACTTGCACAGTTTGCCAATGATTCAGCATTCAGGCACTTCACTCAATTATACTACAGCACTTACATCGACACTAATGTCTACCTCACAGGTTACGCTGGTAGAACACAGCAGCACACATCTGCCTGATTCTAATGTATATGCAGTTTAAAATGGATGAGAGATACCTGAGGGGCACCTTGGGTTGGCAACCATTCAGCCATTATACAACAGAAACTTGGAGTTGATTGAGCTTATCGGTAAGCTCAGACCTGATCTTATTTCTATCTTACATGATTCAGATGGTTTACACATGATCCTCTTCCCTGCCCTATCCCCTCATCATAGATATACAATTATGCTTCCATTATTTCACAAGTCAAAAATAACAATAAGCTGTGGCTGATGGGACTTCACTGTTTTTTAGCGAGGAAAAGAGATCGGTTGAAAATCATATCCACCGGTTCGAGTCCTGGCACAGCTGAAGACAGCAAAGGAACTTCTGAGTGACGGTAAGTTGTTACTCACGTTGGGGTATGGCGAAGGGTTGTTTAAAGTGTGATTGCTCAGAGGGGCATTAATGTGCTACCACCCAGGTCACTGAGAAAATATAGTCAGTCTGTACTTGTGAGCATATTAATCTCCCTGGCCATCTCTTCGACTCTGTTGCAGAGGGCTTTCTGGGTTCCCAGATGAGCAGGACCTCTATTTGCATCCCTGCCTCCTTCACCGGCTATGTGTCGGCAGAACTGTCGATCCACTTCTGTGTTGCCAGTATTGTTAGCAGAAGTTTTCAAACTGCACAACGATGTGATCTTTGCAAGGTTAATATCAGCTGGTAAACAAGACTCTTAAAATCCTGACGAAGGGACTCAGTCCAAAACATTGACTGTTTATTCCTTTCCACAGATGCTGCCTGACCTGCTGAGTTTCTCCAAAATCTTGTGCATGTTATTTGTGAAGTTAACCATGCTTATTCCATGCAAAACCTATTATGATCAGGACTGCTTCAACACACAAATCCGCAAGAGATGCATGGTGAAAACTCTTGTGCAAACTGCACTGGGCCTGCATGGCATTGGTCTTACACAGGGCTACTTTCATGCACTCATGTACAAAGGAAGTTTGAAGTCAAAAATACTTTTCACTTCACTAAAACTGTGCATGGCATTGATATCCTTTAATATCATTGTTTTTAATGGCCACTATACTCAGATTTTTTTTTACTCGGGGGAGCACGTTCATATTGGGAGTTAAACTGTGTGTAATTTTAAGAGAAGGGAAAAAGTGTTATTGAAGAAAGGTAGTTTCTGGATGAGGTTTCCAGGATATTACTCTCCCTCCAAAGAATTTACAAGTGATGTGAAACGAATGAAGAATTCAGTAATACATGTGAAGTTGTTATACTTAAGTTAAACGTTGGTTGCCACGATAGTATAGCCGTTAGCGCCACTCTGTCACAGCTCAGGGCATCGGAGGTCGGAGTGGAATTCCAACGTTACCTATAAGGAGTCTGTACATCCTCCCCGTGGGTTTTCTCTGGGCGCTCCAGATTCCTGCCAGAATCCAAAGCTGTACGGTTAGCAATTCAATTGGTCATTGTAAATTGTCTCATGATCAGGCTAGGGTTGCTGGAGGGGCTAGGAAGGTTTATAACATGCTACTTCTCTGTGAATTTGTGCTCCATCAAAGGGGCAATGAGGGAGCTGTGCCAGCTGCCTGATGTGCCACCATGCAGACGGCTCTGCTTGCGGCTCTTTCAGTGCTACTGAGACTTGTACGGTATAAAAGCATCCAGTGTGTTAGCTGGGCATTCATTCATCAGGTTGCTGACATTTGTAAAAATTGGGGAAAGTGTCCAGCTACCCACAGGGCAGCAAGGCAGCAATTTGATAAGGTCATTAATAGTACCAAAATGCAGGCAGCAATAAATTTAAAACTTCTTACCACCATCTGTGTTTAAAAACTTAACCCTGTTAGAAACATAATATGCTTTAAATAAATTGCAAGCCCTCAATCTATTACCTATGACAGGACATCATTAATACATAAAATGATGTCTGACTTCTTAAAAATCCAGATTACTGGTGATCTAATGTTGAAAATCTTTCACTTGGATACCAGATTTACTGAAATTTGGCATGACATACCGAGAAAATCTGACCTCCCAGAGTTTCTACTGAAAGTTAGTTAACTAAACAGAAGGCTTGCGAGTAAAGAACAAACTGCAACTCATCTGGTATAGGAGCAACTAAACATCGGACCTGAAGTCCCTACAAAGGACTGTGAAACGACTGGGACGATCATAAGGGTCTCCCTACCATCCGTTGGGAACATTTGTCATGAGCACTGTGCATGCAGGGCCCTTAGTATTATCAAGGATCCCACCCATACATCCAGCATCCTCTTTGTCTTTCTACCATCAGGCAGGAGACCCCGTGGCATAAAAGTAAGAACGGTCAGGATGGAAAACCTTTAGACCATTAGGGCTCGTGGGACTCTTGCTCTTCCTATATCAGATAGTTAGGGATTCTGCAATAAGCCTTGTGTACATCACACATGCGTGAACCTTACTTAAATTTACCATTCAAAAGGCCTTAACATGAAAATTTTGTTTAAGATGGTTTCGGACATGCTTTTTTGGGAATAAAGTGAAAAGAATGGCTTATTAAGAAAACCATCTCAGGAACAGTTACATAGAAACATAGAAACATAGAAAACCTACAGCACAATACAGGCCCTTCAGCCCACAAAGTTGTGCTGAACATGTCCTTACCTTAGAAATTACTGAGGTTACCCATAGCCCTCTATTTTTCTAAGCTCCATGTACCTATCCAAAAGTGTCTTAAAAGATCCTATCGTATCCACCTCCACCACCGTTGCCGGCAGCCCATTCCATGCACTCACTACTCTCTGAGTAAAATACTTACCCCTAACATCACCTCTGTACCTACTCCCCAGCACCTTAAACCTGTGTCCTCTTGTGGCAACGATTTCAGCCCTGGGATAAAGCTTCTGACTATCCACACGATCAGTGCCTCTCATCATCTTATATACCTCTATCAGGTCACCTCTCATCCTCCGTCGCTCCAAGGGGAAAAGGCCGAGTTCACAAAGTTGTCAATAGACTTTATACGTGTCATCAATACTTCACCTTAACAAATTTCATTTCATTTTAACAAAGCAACACACACAAAATTTTTGAGGAACTTGGAAGGTCAGGTAGTGAACAGTAGACATTTCAGGGCGAGACGCTTCATCAGGACTTTTTTATCACCCTAGCTTTCTCAGATTTGTCTTAAATCTTTTTCCCACTTTATATAAACTGTAAACCCTTAATCTAGTGCCCATCTCAGAACATCACTCATTTGGACTGATTTTACTGACAGATGGTATCAGTATATCTTATGATAAATCCAATTTTAGATGCATCCATCAAATAATGCCAGGTTATAACTCCTTAATATAGCAAGGGGTTTCTTCATGAATAAAAGAACATCTCTATTTAATTATCTTGCCCACTGAACGATAGAAGATTTTACCTTGCTGATAATTCAATGACTTTGAATGGACTATAATTTCACTGATATTGTAATACAAATATAATTTTGTGTCCAGTTTGTGGTTATTGGATTCATGTTAGAAACTGTAATTCTACAGAACTACCCAATTCTTTGCAATTCAATAATTACAAAGCTTTGCATGTGTCTTCAGTTTCCCTGAATTAACTAGGAGGACCTGTCCTGGACCCAGCACGTAAATGCAATTGTGAAGAAAACACGGCAGTGCCTCTGTTTCCTTAGGAGTCTGTGGAGATTTGGCAAGTTATCAGAAACTTTGACATGCTTCTATAGATGTGTACAGGAGAGTGTATTGACTGGTGATTCATGGCCTGGTATGGAAACATCAATGCCTTTGAATGGAAAATCCTGCAAAAGGTAGTGGATTTGACCCAGTACATCACAGGTAAAGCTCTCCCAACCATTAAGTACATCTACATGAAACACTGTCATAGGAAAGCAGCATCCATTATCAGAGATCCTCACCCCTCAGGCCATGCTCTTTTCTCAATGCTACTATCAGGTAGAAGGTAGAAGAGCTTCACACCACTAGGTTCAGGAACAGCTACTACCCCTGAATCATCAGGCTCTTGAACAAAAGGGGATAACTACACTCACTTGCCCATCCATTGAGATGCTCCCATAACCAATGATCTCACAACCAAAGGAATCTTTATCTTGTTATTTTATGATCGTGTTTTTTATTACTATTTATTTATATTTGCATTTGCACAGTTTGTTGTCTTCTGTACTCTGAGTGATCTTTCACTGATCTTGTTATAATTACTATTCTATGGATTTGCTGAGTATGCCCACAGGAAAATGAATCGCAGAGTTTTTTATGGTGACATATATGTACTCCAATAATAAAATTTACTTTGAACTTTGAGATTGTGAGTTGAGTTGCAGTTAATAGATGACATATGAGAGAGAACTCTGGCTACACTGGGACAAAGGAAGCCATAGTTATAGGCTTTTTCCATTGATAGTGGGGGAGATTCAAACAAGAGGACATGAATTGAGAGTTAAAGGGCAAAAGTTTAGGGGTAACATGAGAGGGAACTTCTTTACTCAGAGAGTGGTAGCTGCGTGGAATGAGCTTCCAGCAGAAGTGGTTGAGGCAGGTTCGATGTTGTCATTTAAAGTTAAATTGGACAGCTACATGGACAGGAAAGGAATGGAGGGTTATGGGCTGAGTGCAGGTCGGTGGGACTAGGTGAGAGTAAGAGTTCGGCACCGACTAGAAGGGCCTAGATGGCCTGTTTCCGTGCTGTAATTGTTATATGGTTATATGGTTATAGTTCAGAAAGAAGAAAGTCATATCAAAGGCACCTGCACAACAAATCCATTTCTGGAGCAAATTCAGGGGAAA
Organism: Mobula hypostoma; assembly: GCF_963921235.1. Lineage (NCBI taxonomy): Eukaryota > Metazoa > Chordata > Chondrichthyes > Myliobatiformes > Myliobatidae > Mobula > Mobula hypostoma. Next base: position 120,703,384 of record NC_086100.1, read on the forward strand.
CTGTGGAAGTGGGTTGAATAAGTGAAGGTAGAATGTAAGAAATAATAGTCAAAATGGCTATGGGAGTCTGTAGGCTTGCAATAATTGTTTGTCACTAGGCAATGCCTAAAATGAAGAAGAAGAGATCCCAAAAGGGCAGAGGCAAATCAAGTTGAGAGTGGGTTTGACATTATCGGCAAAAATACTTGGAGTTTTGAACTCTATATGAATGCTGAAAGCAGCACCGATACAGTCATCCACATACCAGACAAAAAATGAGTGAGTTGACCCACATAGGGCTGTAACAAAGACTGTCCCACAGATCCCATGAAGAGACAGGTGTAGGTTGGGCTCAAGTAAGTGGCCACAGTTACATCTTAGATGTGGAGAAAGTGAGTGGAACTGAAGTTGCTTGGTTTGAGGATGTGTTCAGCCAATTGAATGTTGGTGTAGGAAGTCCAGTTGGGCCTGTGTTGAATGAAATGGAAAACCTTCAGACCTTGCTGATGTGTATAGAAGCACTTTATGTCATGAAGGATGGTCTATTACTGACGATGTTAAGAGGATATTGTCAGTAACTGCAATGAAAAACAGATAGCAAGAAGATAATGATGCAGCTCCAGTTTCATTTGTCTTTGAGAAAGAATCTAATACCTATAGACAAATCAAATGCTAAGTATTGTTGGCAGAATTTCAGACAGTGATGAGGAGGTTTACAGGAGTGAGATAGATCAGCTGGTTGACTGGTGTTACAGCAACAACCTTGCACTCAACGTCAACAAGATCAAAGAACTGATTACAAATTCCAGGAAGGGGAAATCAAGGGAACATGCACAGTCCTCATCGAGGAAAGGGTGAGCAGTTCCTGGATGTCAGCATCCCTGAAGAGCTATCCTATACCCAAAATATTGATTACAAAGAAGGCACAACAGTGGCTATACTTCATCAGGAGTTTGAGGAGACCAAAGACACTCACAGATTTCTACACATGCACTGTGGAGAGCATTCTCTTAGTTACATCACCATCTGGTGTGGAGCAGCCACTGCACAGGACTGGAAAAAGCTGCAGGAAGTTGTAAACTCAGCCAGGTCCATAATGGCCACTAGCCTCCAGGACACCTTCAAAAGGTAGTGCCTCAAAAAGGCGACATCCGTCATTAAGAACCAGCATCACCTAGGACATGTCCTCTTCTCATTGCTACCATCAAGGAGGAGGTACAGGAGCCTGAAAACACGTACTCAACATTTCAGGAACAGCTTCTTCACCTCTGCCATCATTTCTCTGAATGGACAGTAAACCCTTGAAAGTGCCTCACTATTTTTTGGAAGAGGTACAGTCGACGTTTCAGGCCTAATGGGAAGGAGTTGGAGTTGGTGTGTTCCACCGGAATGTCAGGTGGTATGGGTCCTGACGAAGGGTCTCGGCCTGAAACGTCGACTGTACCTCTTCCTAGAGATGCTACCTGGCCTGCTGCGTTCACCAGCAACTTTGATGTGTGTTGCTTGAATTTCCAGCATCTGCAGAATTCCTCGTGTTTACTATTTTTTGCTCTCTTTTTACTTATTTAATTATATATAGAGAGAGTAATTTTTGTTTTTATTATTATGTATTTTTATGTACTGTCACCACAAAACAACAAATTTCACAACTTATGCCAGTGATAGTAAACCTGATAACCTGATTCTGATTCTGACAATTGTGTGTGACAATTAGAAGAACTTAATCTAAATTTGATAGTAAAAGTGCAATATTTATTGAAGGAAAAATATATGGAAGCTATTCTATATTTTTCAAGTTAGAGAAATCCGATCAATGGTGTAGGCCCCTTTTTTTCCTTAATCTAAGTAGATTCTCAAGGTGGTAAATTTATTTTTTTCTTTTTTCTCTCATTTTTAATACTTTACATCTTATTTTAGGCAGAGGTCCAGTAGTCTGCAGTATCATCCCCTTAACAGATATAAATCCACAAACAAGTTTTATTTTCTCTGTGAGTCAGATCAGACTGTGGTTTATCTGTGGCAGATCTGTATGTCAACAGTTTGAATAAATATAGCAGTGTCTGACTATGGCCATTATTTTCAGCTGAGAGTGAGCCGTGCAGGCTATCGAGCAACAGTCTATGGATTGTCAAATGTGAATCACGGAGTGTACAATTACTGTAGCGTTGTAACAAGAGAACACCACCATCTTCATGACCATCATCAGTGTCAAATAAAAATCCATAACCGAGAATAAATATGGCCTCATTGCTGAGATTTATGTTTACACACAGGCATATTTTAAATAACTCACACAACATCTGAAAAATGAGCAAGAGGCAAGAGACTATCCCAAAGGAAATGATGTTGTGTCAAAAGTATTTCATTCATTGGCAGCAGGCACAAGCCAAATCGGGTACCATCTTATTTCTTTATTAAAAATAACAGAAAAAGAACAGGACTCATTTAATTCCAATTCTTATAATAACCTACTAAGGATAAAAATATGAAGTGACTATATCATCTCTCTGAATACCAGTTTTGCTCTAGTAGCTTACAAAGCCTAGCTGACTGTAACAGCTCTTCTTTATATCTTCCTGAAGGACAGGCCTCATAGCATTGATCCTAGCTGACACTCATAATGTAACCCTTCCTATATTCGCTCAGTGAGCTGTCCTCAGATGATCTCATTGGCATGCAATGGGTTAAACATAATGGTCTTTTGATAAAATGTTGGTGTGCTTGTACGCAGCAGCTTCGATAGGACCAACCAAAGGTGTTATTGTCTTCTTTAAGTGCATATTTTACATTCGCAAGACCCTGCTGGGCATAAAGAACTTAAAGTACTGTAGGTCTACCCTGTCAGCGAGTCGCTCGTTGGCAGAGAAACCGAAAGAACTAGACTTGATTCAGATCATAATGCTGCCTGCTTTAAAAAGGCATGGGTGCGCAAAGGTGGTGTGTAGTCTTATCAGCAAGTGATCGCCTTGTTTGCTTTTCTTGTGATCACAAGAACCCTGCAGGCATTGTTAATGTGGAATATGGCCAGTCCGAATCATTGATGTGTTAGTGAATGGTGGGGGAACTGCTTGGCCTTACTGACGAGGCCTCAAGCTGTGGTGTCACCTGTTTTCAGGCAACACCACCTGATGGGAAGGCATTGGAGTTGGTGTGTTCCACCGGGGTGTCAGGTGGTATGGCACATATGTAGGAGTTGGTCCTGCACCCCACCCCTCCCAGAGCTGTCTCAGCAAAAGACAAGATGTATTGTGTTCGACTGCAGACTGCTACAATATTCATAGATTCAGGAACTTGGACTTTATTGTTGTGTGTGACTCCATTTTACTGCTGTCTTATAGCTGCTAGGTATGCCTTGTACTGTGTATGACTGTTGGTCCTGTGCTTTGTAGCTTGGCCCCAGAGTAATGCTGTTTCATTTGGCTGTATTCATACTTGGTTGGATGACAATTAAATTTGAACTTGAAGATGAAATCCAGCCTCTACTTCTGTCTATTTCTATTCTATTGCTTTTCCTTTTTATAGACCTGGTGTTCCACTGAAATGTTTTATTCTTCAAAACTGGAAGTAATGTTTCCTGGCTTTTACCAGTTTTTTTTTAATCTTGCTGACTCTCTGGAACAATGCATGTATCTTCTCTAGAGCTTTTTTCTAATCTCCCACTTAGGCAAATCTGCCAATGCTTTCCTTTAATGAAGCATTAGATGTAAATTCTTCAAGTACCATAACAGAAAGGAGCAACCACAATACTTACTGCATTTAAATATGTAAATTGCATCACGATAATCATGTGTATTTTGAAATCAGAATCTTCCTTTTTACTTGGTGAAATTAATCATCCCACAGTACCCATGTGTTCTGAAGATCATAATTATATCATAATCAAAGGTTGTTCTTAGAGCAACTTTTGATTATAATATAATTGATTATCCTTTTTCTGAACTGAGGCTTTGGCCTGCAACAAATGGGCTTTTGGACCAGCTGAAGTGACGACTGGTTTTATGGCCAGTGGACTCACTTTCATGAGCTTCTGGGTGTTATTTGCACAATATGTCTTCTTCCTGCACATCGGGTCTTTTTTAATGGGCCCTATTGTGTTTCTTTGTTTTGTGGCTGCCTGTAAGGAGACAAATCTCAAGGTTGCATATGGTATACATACTTTGGTAATAAATGTACTTTGAAACTTGATGTTTCTATTGGCTCACTCATTTTCCTTTATTACTCTTCGGAATTTTCAATTACAGAAGCCAAACGTTGACTTTCAGACACATACCCAGACCTGCCTCTGGACATCAAGCCATTGCCTACCACCAGGTCAAAGACCTCATTTCTTCAAAATATATTCCTCCACTGCTTCCACCCTTATAGTTCCCCAACACCCCACTCTATTTTTACCTCCTGCCCAAGATCCAATCCATTAGCAGGACTCACTGGGAAGACCCGTTGTTCCACTTGCTTTTGCCCCTTTGAACTCATTTTCCCCACTATTCTAACAAATATATGGTAGTGTCATAGTTAAGCACAATGCTTTACAGTTCCAGCAACCCGTGTTCAATTCCCCCCACTGCCTGTAAGGAGTTTTGACCACTTTCCCTGTGAGTACATGGGTTTTCTCCAGGCACTCTGATTTCCTCCCACAGTCTAAAGACATCCCGCTTAGTAGGTTAATTGTTCAGTGTAAATTGTCCCGTAATTAGGCTAGGGTTAAACTGGGCATTCCAGAGCAGCGTAGGTCAAGGGGCCAGAAGGTCCTGTTCTGAGCTGCATCTCAATAAACAAATAGATAGATAGAATGTTACCTTTGATTATCTATCCACTGATGATGCCAGACCTGCTGAGTGTTTCCAGCATTTTCTGTTTCTGTTTCATACTTCCAATATTTGCAATCATTTTGACTTTTACTGGAAATGAGAACTTGGGTATGACTCAGTTTAATTCAGCACAAAGTTCAATGAAAAATGTCAACCTTCTGTTTCTTTTGGATTAATTCACAGGACCAAAGTCATTTTAATAAGCCATGCTTAAAATGACCTATTTAGTGAAATAATAACAGAAAATGCTGAAAATATTCAGGATGTCAGCTGGCATCTGTGGGTACCAAAAACAGTTATATAGTTAATGATCTATCATCAAGTTGATGACAATCCACTGGTCTCCGTTTCCCTGCTCACAGGCTCTGCCAGCCATTCTGTTATTCAATTCCAAGCATCTACACTTTCAAGAGTAAATATTTTTGCTATCTCCTTATTACCAAGCAGAATATACAGAAACTAATTTTAACTCTTATATAATGTTAAGCTTGGGCAATGCTTAAGGATACTTGAATATATTTATTCACGAAGTATGTAATTCAACTGCAGGGTAATATGATTGCTCCCTCAACACATTCATTATTTTGGTCTAGCCTGTGGAAAAATGTATTAACGAAAACATAAATTGGTAGACATTAATCATGACTTCTCTATTTTGTTTATTTTGCCTTTAATTTTACCAGCATCTGGAACATTTCCACCATCAGAGGCAGTAGAGGGGATTGTAATTTAGTTTTGTAAAGGAAGTAAAAAATTGTAGGCTAAGATAGTGGCGGAAGATGGTTCATGCACAATTTGTCAAACACAATTAAAGATATGAGCCGTGGTATGATACTGTGATGCCTCTGCTGAAACACATCATGGTCTGTGGTTACTATGAGATCACAACAGAAAGAATGCAAAGCCCAGGTTTCCAGAGAGAAGCAGAAAGTAGATGAGATCATACTGGGCAGCAGTCTGGCAACTGACTGTGAGATCAGTATTTAAGCATGTGCATATCATACTGCAGGTAGTATAGTACATTTTAATGCTGGGTGGAACTGGAGTCAATTAGAACGAGTGAGAAATTTCTGCCAATCCGAATGTCATCCCACTGATGATGTGGTACTGATGAGGTACTGGATACTAAATCAAAACAAATATCAAGTATTCAGGACGCAGCATAGGGTATTCTTTTCATTTAAGTCATATTTCTTCTGTTTGTATTTTTGTTCAAAATTTAACTCAATAAAATTGAGATTGTGCTTTGCTCTGTGTATTTGGTGTTTGCCCTTTTCTCTGTACTTTATATTGTTCTTGTATTTCAGTCCCTAAACAATCATCAACTGACACAGAATAAGACGTGATTAGAAATCACACTGCATAATACAAATGTGTTGATGTATTCATATGGTAATCTTTTCCTTGCTACTATAATGAGATATTATCGGCTATACTTGATCACATTACATGAATGTGTCCAGTGAATCATGCTGTATATTGTGTACAATACTTTAAGACAATGAAAAACAAAATTGAATTGGCTCCTAGCATATTGAGCAAAGCTGTGCCCACCTATACTCATTCATTACATTCTGATTTCCTAAACATTATAGTACAATTGCAACTTTTAATAAAAGTTTTAGTAGGAAATTGTCATTGCACGAGTGTTGAATGAGAGAAAGCAGAGCAGCATACATGTGTATTCAGTCTCCACAGACAATACTGGTTTCAACTGTGAACTGCCGATGAAACTTATAAAAGCTGATGAGCTGACAGAAAAACTGCCTCTGTTCAGTCATCTGAAACTTGTTTCTAAAACTATTGGAGTTTAAAATCATACTGAAATGGCAAAGGTCATAATGCAAAAGAGACACATTAGCCTGTGAATTCTTTGCCAGTGACAAACATTTTTTTTAATTAATTGTGGTATGCCGTTGCACTCATTGCCCACCCGTAAATGCCCTTGAACTTAAATACTTCAGAAGACAGGTAACACATTGCCAAGATTCTGCATTCACATATGGTCCAGACCAGATTTGAATTGCATGCTTCCTTCCCTAAAGGATGTTAGTTTTTACAGTGATCCAGTTCTTCATGGTCACTGAGATGATACTACCTTTTGTTTTAAACCAATTTGTTTAAAATATTTGGATGTAAATTCCCCAGTTGCTACAATGGAATTTAAGTGCATATGTTCAAGTCATTAGTATAAACCCACAGATTATTGATCCAGTAATGAGACTATGTTAGGATACTGTATATTTTCCTAATTAAATAGTGTAATATTTATATTCAGTGCCAGGTTTTCACAAAAGATCTTCCTGCACTTCTATTAAATCATCAGAGCAACTGTGACATTATACACACAATGAAAAATGCTGGAGGAACTCGGTAAATCAGGCAGAATCTATGGGGAGGAATAAACAGTCGTAATTTCGGGCTGAGACCCTTCATCAGCACTGGAAAAGAAGAGAAGTCAGAATAAGAAGGTCGGGGGGGGAGAGGAAAAGGTGTAGAAGCTGGCAAGTGATGGGTGAAACCAGGTGAGGGGGAAGATGGGTGGCCATGGGAGGGGGATGAAGTAAGATCTGGGAGGTCATAGGTGGAAGAGGTAAAAAGGCTAAAGAAGAAGGAATCTCATTGGAGAGGAGAGTGAATCATGGAAGAATGTTGATGGATTCTTGATTGGTCGGAGTATGAAGGGATACGGGGAGAAGCCAGGAAGTTTGGATTGAGAGGTAAATTGGATCAACCATGATGAAATGGTGGAGCATACTCAATGGGCCAAATGGTCAAATTCTGCTCCAATATCTTATAGTCTTATAGTCTAAAGTGAAGGATGAGAAGAACAAGAGTGAGGTGATGGGCAGGTGATGGGCAGCTGAGGGCAAAAGAAGGGGTAACCAGAATGGGGAATGGAAAAAGAGAGGGGAGTGGGGAGAAATAACTGGAATTTAGAGAAATCAATGTTCATGCCATCATGTTGGAGTCTACCCAGACAGAGTACGACGTGTTGCTCCTTCTACTCTGACCTGAATTTGGCCTCATCGTATCTTGCTTCCTGGTAAACAATTACAATCCTAGAGTCATTCATTGCCCTATTGAATCTGTACCAAATGTCAAACATCCATTTCTACAAGTCCTACATTTATCCCATTGCATTCTCCACAGATTCTCATCAATTTATCCTCGATTTTAGCATGCTCCAACACATTGGTGAGATTTATACCGTTGAATTAGCCCACCAACCTGCATGACTTTAGAATATGGGCAGAAACCCGAGCACAGGGAGAACATGAAAATTTCACCCAAAGCCAGGATTGAATCTGAGTCACTAACTGAGTAACAGCTCTGTTAACGACACCACAGCGCTGCCCACACAAAGATCTGATATCAGATTGTTACCACTTAAAATAAGGTCACACTACTCTATGGCTCTTTTCCTGCAGCCCAATGGGGGGTGGGGGGGAGGTGATTGAATTGACTAACAGTGCAAAAGAGATTTGCTGCCGGATGGTTTTTTTAACAATGCACAAGCAGAAGAGTTTGAACGAGATGGCAGTTAGAGCATACACTGTTTGAAGAATGTGCGAGACAGATGACTCTCTGACAGGATGTGCTTTTGATCTGAGTCATACATGAGGCAAGCTGCAGGCAGAAAAGTTGAGGTGGCCATCCAGCTTCACCGGAAACAGGCAGAAAGTTTTGATGGTTGGTATTCAGTCTGACAGATTCCACTGATCTAGAGTGCTCAGTGTTCTCCTGAGATTCCACTGAAACACATTGGGTCTGGCTAGATTCAGCAGCATTTTAGAAGGCAGAATGTAGGCAAACCCTGTAACATTAGTCCACAGATTGAATATGTACCTCCTACACGCTCTACAATGCTGGACTTGCATGTGCGCACTCATTTGCTTTCCTCGCTGCCTGGGTCTCAAGCATCAGCAGTGAATGAGAACGATGGGATTGGAACGGTGAGGCTTGAGCAATCAGAGGATCAGTCTAGGGGTATCATGGCAAAGAAAAACTGGAATCTGAATCAGGAATTAAAATTGGTTAGGGCAAAGATTTCAGCTTGAAGGCCAATTGGGGGAGAGGGAGTAGGTGGAGACTAGGATCACCTAATTGGTTTGGCCATGCCCGGGGTAAAAGATACTAGGAGTTACTTTAGATGGGTCCCAATCTAATAGAGCAATATTGAAGCAACACACAAAAACCTGGATGAACTCAATGGGTCTTGCAGCAACTTCGGAGTGAAATACAAACGTTTGTAGATAGTCATTGTCCTGTTAAGGCGTTTCAGCCTGCAACGTCGATTGAACTCTTTTCCATAGATGCTGCCTGGCCTTCTGAGTTCCTCCAGCATTTTGTGTGCAGATTTTCTCCTGTTTAGGTAGTCGCTGTTATAAGTTGAGACTCTTCATCTGGACTAAAAGGTGGGTAACTGCTAGAGTGAAAAGGTGGAGGGAAGGGTGGAGCAAAAGCTGGCATATGATATGTGGAGCCAAGTGAGGGGAGGTAATGATGAGCAGATGGAGAAAGGGAGAATGGGAATAGCACCAGAAGTTGACAGATGATCATTGGAAGTGATAAGGATCTGGAGATGGTGGAATCTGACAGGAGAGCAAGGTGGAGAATGGAAAAACAGGAGGGAGGTGAGAAGGGCAGAGGGGAGTAGTGGGGGAGGGGAACCAGTGGGAAGAGTATGTGGGTGATGGCAAATGGAGAGAAAAGAAACATGGAGATGGAATCAGGAGGAGAGGGAAAGAGAAAGGTGATGGACGGGTGGGGTCTGCAGAAACTATATTAAATCCCAGCCATCCCAAGAACGAGCAATGATGGTCACCCCTCAGAACAAGGTGGTAAAGTTTCCCCTCCAATGCTCCAGAGGGGACTGGGGTCACTTCCTTTGCATTTGGCACAGAGACTACTTCAGGTATATCTGCTGAGTATTGATCATGGAATATATACAGCAGCTCAAAATGAGTTGGAACTTGTTATTATTAATTTTACACAAGAAATACCCTGTTTCAGTTGTATATCACTGAATGAATAAAGCTGTACAATCTGTTTGAGGCATATTTGGCTGAACAGCATTCAGTCTTACCGAGCCAAAAACCAGATAGCTAACACAATTTCTCTAACATCACGATACAAAATATCTTTCATGGACACACTTGTTATTATTTAGTTTCATTTTCCTTCTGATTCTTCGCGGAACTCCATGAGTTGGACAAGATGCTTGCTGAGAAACAGTGTGAGAATGCCTTACCAATGGAGGAATCTGTATTAGGAGCTGAAGTGGTGGTAGGTTTCTGAGAATTGTCCACTGTAGAAGTTGAGACCTCAATAACACTCGTTGACGTAGGGGCAGCTGACGATTTCTGTGTGTATGGTGTCTGACTTTTCAATACCTCTGGCTCGGTAGAGGTCATTTCATCTGTGATGTTGGAGCTGGGGATATTATCTGAAATGCTCTGATTATCCTGATTTACACTAACAAATGAAATGTCCATTGGAGTAGTACTGTCGTTACTGTATATATCGGTGGCTACAGAAGTGTAGTTCTCAGGCAACTGGTAAAGGCTGGCAGTTTGACCATTTGTTAATGGAGATCGATTCTCCTCAGTAGTTGAGCTGGTATTGAATGTATCCTCAGGTGTTGACAGTAAAGTAGAATTCTCTGTGCTTGATTGATAAGTAATTATAGTTTCACTGTCAGTCACTGCCAAGATACCTACAATAAGAAGAAAAGTGATTAGTTTGGCATCTGCTGAGATTATGCTTCACATTTCGTATTCAGAATGGGATAACTTTTGATAGTGAGTTGCCTCAGTTTCTCAGTGCTTGCCTCTACCTTGGGACAATGATACTAAACCTCACAGCCCAGCATCTCTCACTAGTCCATACTACAAAAGCAGCTTTCTAGTGGGACCTGAATTGGGTCACCAGAACTGAGCATGCATGAGGAAGATGGAATATTAGAATGAGCTGACGATTGTGTGATCTGTGGCATAATACATATGTACATTGACATGGGTGAAGACTGACTCCACTAGCTTAGGTTGCCTCCTGTGGTGGAACAGCTTGCCAATATTCACTCTCACATTTCAGAAATGAATGAACGCTGCTGGGAGGAATAAACAAATAGTCCTCACCATTTCTGATCCCTGTTCGTGTTGTTTTTTTCAGAGAGTCAGCCATAAGATGGTAGACCACAGGAACCGACTCTTTGACCCACTGAGACCAGAACAACTATCAACCACCCATTCAAGCTCCATCAATCCTATTTTTGCCTCTCCACGTGCTCTTCAACTCCTACAAATTCTACCACTCACCTACACAGTAAGGACGGCTTACAGGATTCAAACAGCCCACACATTTCTGGGTTGTGAAAAGAAACCAGGATACCCAGAGGAATTCCACATGGCCACAGGGACAGCACACAAACTCCCACAGACAACTCCCAAGGTCAGGACTGAACCCTGGTCACTGGTGCTTAATGTTATTTTCAGATAAGTAACTCTGCATCCAGATGGATATTTGGATAAAAATACTGCTGAACAATTCAGCATATTTTTGGTGCTTTTAAATTTAAAAATCTCAACTACATTTTAATTTTTTCTTTGCTCACCCTCATTCCTATCATTGTAACCCAATCCAGCTCTAAAATGCTCCAGGGAGTTTGCAATCTTCCAGTTCTCAATTCTTGTGGATCCTTAACCGCTCCGTAACGGATGGTTATTCTGTTAGCTGCTCAGGCATTGAACTGTGGAATTCCAGTTTTAACCTTTCTACCCTCACTTCCTTAAAGGTACCTCCTTAACTTCCTCCAGTAGGTTGTTTGTTGAACCCCTTTAACTTGTCCTTACATCTTCCATGTCTCATTCTCAACTATGTTTTAAAACATTCCTGTGAGATGGTTTGATGTTAAAGATACTACAGAATTTGTTTTTCATTATTTGCAGTGGTCTATTCAATGTAACAGATTACCCTCCCTTTTAACCGCCTTCACTTTTACTCTCCTTCGCTCCCCTTTACTCCTGAAGGTGCTACATTATTTTGCAATTTTGTACTCTCACCAGTCTGTCAGTAATTTGTCCGTAAAGCTAATATAGCATATAATATTGAACATCATTCCAGCATTGACTAGATCCATAGCACAGCTTGATCCTACCTTCCCTATGAGGAAGAAATGGATTGCTTGATGGACCAGTAATATTTGCTTATTCATTTCCCTTCTTAGAACCGAAGCACCACAATTAATTGCAGAATTTAAAAACGCAAACACAAGGAAATCTGCAGATGCTGGAATTTCAAGCAACACACATAAAAATTACTGGTGAACGCAGCAGGCCAGACAGCATCTATAGGAAGAGGTACAGTGGACGTTTCAGGCCGAGACCCTTCGTCAAGACTAACTGAAGGAAGAGATAGTAAGAGATTTGAATGTGGGAGGGGGAGGGGGAGATCCGAAATGACAGGAGAAGACAGGAGGGGGAGGGATGGAGCCAAGAGCTGGAAAGTTGATTGGCAAAAGGGATATGAGAGGATCATGGGATGGGAGGCCTAGGGAGAAAGAAAGGGGGAGGGGGGAAGCCTAGAGGATGGGCAAGGGGTATAGTGAGAGGGACAGAGGGAGAAAAAGGAGAGAGAGAAAAATATATATAATAATAGAAGATAAATAAATAACGGATGGGTTATGAAGGGAAGGTGAGGCATTAAGGAAAGTTGGAGAAGTCAGTGTTCATGCCATCAGGTTGGAGGCTATCCAGACGGAATATAAAGTGTGTCCTCCTTTTTTAAAGAAAGGGGCTTCCCTTCCTCCACCATCAACTCTGCTCTCAAGCACATCTCTCCCATTTCACGCACATCTGCTCTCACCCTATCCTCCTGCCACCCTACTAAGAATAGGGTTCCCTTTGTCCTCACCTACCACCCCACCAGCCTCCGGGTCCAGTATATAATTTTCCGTCACTTCCGCCACCTCCAACGGGACCCTACCACTAAGCACCTTTCCTTCCATCCCCCTCTGCTTTCCGCAGGGATCGCTCCCTACGCGACTCTCTTGTCCATTCGTCCCCCCATCCTTTCCCACTGATCTCCCTCCCAGCACCTATCCTTGTACGCGGAACAAGTGCTGCACATGCCCTTACACTTCCTCCCTCACCACCATTCAGGGCCTCAGACAATCATTCCAGGTGAGGCGACACTTCACCTCTGAGTCGACTGGGTGATATACTGCGTCCGGTGCTCCCGATGTGGCCTTCTATATATTGGCGAGACCCGATGCAGACTGGGAGACCGCTTTGCTGAACACCTACGCTCTGTCCGCCAGAGAAAGCAGGATCTCCCAGTGGCCAGACATTTTAATTCCACGTCCCTTTCCCATTCTGATATGTCTATCCACGGCCTCCTCTACTGTAAAGATGAAGCCACACTCAGGTTGGAGGAGCAGCACCTTATATTCCGTCTGGGTAGCCTCTAACCTGATGACATGAACATTGACTTCTCAAACTTCTGCTAATGCCCCACCTCCCCCTCGTACCCCATCCGTTATTTATCTTATATTATTATATATTTTTTTCTCTCTCTCCTTTTTCTCCCTCTGTCCCTCTCACTATACCCCTTGCCCATCCTCTGGGCTTCCCCCTTCCCCCTTTTCCTTCTCCCTGGGCCTCCTGTCCCATGATCCTCTCATATCCCTTTTGCCAATCACCTGTCCAGCTCTTGGCTCCATCCCTCCCCCTCCTGTCTTCTCCTATCATCTTGGATCTCCCCCTCCCCCTCCCACTTTCAAATCTCTTACTATCTCTTCTTTCAGTTAGTCCTGATGAAGGGCCTTGGCTCAAAACATTGACTGTACCTCTTCCTATAGATGCTGCCTGGCCTGCTGCATTCACCAGCAGTTTTTTATGTGTGTTAATTGCAGATTTTGTCTGCTTCCTCAGGCGTTAGGTCTTCAGCCTTCGTTTCTGCGACAGTTCAGTACTTTATCACACAGTGCAGCTGCACACTGCTGAGTTGGCCATCAAAACTGATCATTGATAAAAACACATTACTTCCACTCTAGCTCATATATCAGCGATCAAACGTACAACTATAGGCCTGAACAGATGTGTGCCAGATCTCTCTGAATCTTTGTAATCAGCAGATGTAGACTGCATATTGAAGCTGAGTTACTGATCCATTGCTCAACAAAGAATAAATGCAAATAGACGTTTAGTAAAGAAGTATATAGCAAGTAGCAAAATAGAAGGCAAGAAGTGAGATATTTTTCAGCCTCACCATGTCATCAGATAGACTTTACTGTTAATGGATTTCGTTGAAATGCCATGTCTGTCAAGCTTTAGTGATATGCAGCATCTAATTTACAAACAGCAAGCACTTAGTCTTTGAAAGATTAATAATTTGTCATTGGCAATTGATATCTTACTGTCACATGTACTGAGAAAAGCCTCTCTTTGCATGCTATCCACAGCAATCATTCCATATGTTAAGTACATCAAGGTAGTACAAAGGGAACAAAAACACAAGTGAAGAATATTGTGTAACAGTTACAGAGAAAGTACAGTGCAGGCAGACAAATCAAGGGTAAGGGCCAAGGCAAGGTAGAGTGAGAAATCAAGAATTCATCTTTATTGTGCAAGTGGTCCTTTCAGAAATCTTATAGCAATAGGATAGAATCTGACCTTTTACCTCTCCTCACCTGCCTATTACTTCCCTTGGGTCCCTTCCTTCTTTTCTTTCTCTGATGGTCCATTCTCCTCTCCCATCAGATTCCTTCTTCTCCAGCACTTTACCTCCCTCACCTACCTGGCTTCACCTATCACCTTCCAGCTAGCCTCTTTCCCCTCCCCCCAGCTTTTTATTCTGCCATCTTCCCCCTTTCTTCTCAGTCCTGAAGGAGGGCTTTGGCCTGAAACATTGACTGTTCATTCATTTCCATTGATGCTGAGTACCTCCAGCACTTTGTGTGTGTTGTTTCGCATCAAACCTGTCCTTGAACCTGGTGGTATATCTTTTCAAGTTTTTAATATTCTGCCTGATGGGAGGAGGAACGACTTGATTATGTGGGCTGCTTTTCCAAGGCAGCGGGAAGTATAGACTGAGTGCGTGGAAGGGATGTTGGTTTGTGTGAGAGGGAGTCTTTAGTATGAATGTTTAGACAGGACACTGCAACAGACTACTTCTTTTCAGATAGTTTATGGAATCTTGCATGCCTCATTTGAAAGACATCTTACTGCCTAGTACGCCACTGGTGCTTAGGGCAGCAATGAAGGTCCTCCATTTCTGGTGGCATCCATTGGTGCCTTCATCATGTAAGTTGCTTCCTCTGGGTTTTCACTACTGTTAGTCATGCAAATCCCGAGTGGAGACTCAGGAATACCATTGCACTCAGATGTAGAAGGATTCTTCATTGCTGTTTCTGCAACAATACTGTTTTGCCAGTCAGGGTTGTTAGCCCTGAAGTGAACCCCCTCCCCCCCCCCGCCCACCAAACCTGGAGGGCCAGTGAACCACTCTTAGTCTATCCCCTACCCTTTGACCTGGTTGGCATGGGTGACGCTACCAAGAACCAAAGCATAAAGCCTTGACTTCAGCCAACATAGCTCTTCTAGTTATTGAGGCACTCGAGCCTCCAAACCATGACAAGGTTGGAGTCCTCTTGGAGGGTTTGAAAGACAGCACTTCCAATACAGTAGTGTATCCTTTGAACTGTAATTAAATGTTGTATTCACCTATATTCTCCAATCACCCAATAGGTTTCCAAGGGCCTATGGAAATACATATCAATGAGGCGATACAGATTCACAAGCTGAGACACTTTGTTGTTATCAATCATCTCAACGTTACTATGTCAGAAGTATGCAAATTACATGATTAAGAATGACTCAACAATCTGTTTAAGGAGTGCATGCTAGTGACTGAAATTTCCTATCAGAAGGATTCTCTCTGGATGAACAAAGAGCTAAGAGGACTAGATACAGGAGAACAATTGGTAATGATAATGCAGCCACTGTAGGCCTGAACGTTTGTGTCCAGGAAAACACTGAATCAAATTCAACCTTCTGTTCAGCGTTCACGCGAAAGACTCTCGAGGCAAACACTTTTTTTCTGTTAACTCTTGTCCTGCTGAACTTAGTTCTTCCACCTTAACTCCATCCTTTCACCCGTTTTAGTCTCTTGCCTTTTACATCTGTAACACTTCAGACATCAGTCACCACTTCAACAGTTTCCAATTTCCTGGTTGCAGCCAATTCATCTTTAACATGGTCATTTACTTGCTTTACACTTCCATCTCACATCAGGAGGGTCTGAGACCCCTCACGTAGGAAAACAGCATCCATCATCAGAAATGCTCACCACCCTGGCCATACTCTTTTCTCGCTGCTGTCATTAAGTAGAGGGTACAAGAGCCTCAGGACTCAGATCATCAGGTTCAAGAACAGTTACTATCCCACAACCATCAGGTTCTTCAACAAAGGGGACAATTGTACTCACTTGCTCATCTATTGAGATGTTCCCACAATTAATGATCTCACTTTAAAGACTCTTTATCTTATTATCTCAAGTTCTCATTATTTATTACTATTTATATATATTTGTATTTGCATAGTTTGTTGTCTTCTACGCTCTAGTTGATCTTTCGTTGATCCTGTTACAGCTACTATTCTATATTTTTGCTGAGTACGACCACGGGAAAATGAATCTCAGAGTTGAAATGATGGCATAAATGCACTTTGATAATAACATTTACTTTGAACTTTGAACTTTCTCTCTTAAACAGGGACCTAACCATCCCATATAAATCAAAACATTCATTTGCCATGTTGAACTCATCCTCACATAAAACAAGTTCTCCTCAACTCCACTCACTTCTTCCAGATCAACGGTGTAGCTACAGGCAACCACTTGGGCCCAGTCTATAACCATCAACTTGTGGGATATGTAGAGCAATCTTTCTTTCAGTCCCATCCAGAACCACACTATCGACTATTATTCTGCAACATCGATGACTGCCTTTATTCTGGCTTCATGCACATAAAGGACTCCAAAATTACTTTACATTTGCTGCCAAACTCCACCCTGCACTTACCTCAACACAGTGCATTTTCTAACTCTTCCCTTCCCTTTCTAGATCACTCTGTTTCCATTTCATGGGATCGGCTAACCACAAACATCTATTAGAAGCTCACAGAGTCCCACTGCTCTCTTGACTCTATTTCCCCCAAACCATGCCCTCTGCTAGGGCTCCATTTCATTCTCTCAGTTCACCTATCCCTGGTGCATTTGCTCTGATGATGAGACATTTGCCTCTTAAAACATAAAGGATATACATTAAATTAATGAATTCTGCAATATGAACATATGGACCAGTCCATGCCAAATCAACACACACTGCAATGACACATTTGCCTCTGAAATGTCTTCCTTCCTGTTGAGCCTTAGGATCCTTTCTACTACTGTGGATGGAGCTCTTGGCTGCATCTTATCTATTCTCCACACCTACTTTCTCACCACCTCACATTCTGGATTGAGCAAGAACAAAATTCTTCTGGTCCTCACTTCCCACCCCAAAAGCCTTCACATTCAATGTCATCCTTCCTAATTTTCATTAGCTCCAACAGGATCATCCCACCAGACATATATTCCCAACTCTTTTGAACGTTTAAATAGACTGTTCACTTTGCAATAGTCTAGTCTGCTCATTCACCTCCCATCCTATGATAATTTCTCATGCAACCACAGAAAGTGCAGCAGCTTCTCTTTCCAACATCCATGTTCCAAACAGTCTTTCTAGTGTCCTGTATTCAGTGTACACAATGTGCTCTCCTCTATATTGGATGAGCCAAATACAACTGCTCAGTCTGCAAGAATGAATCTGATGCTCACCATGCAATTCCCACTTTGTCTGTGGTCTGCTTCACTGTTACTATGAGGTCCATTGCAATTGGAGAAGCAACATCTCATTATCTGTTTGGGCACGTGGCAGCCCTCTAGGCTCAGTACTAAATTCTCTGGCTTCATGCAAAATTTTCTATATCTGTATCAAAAAGGCCCATTTCTGCTGTATATCATCTAATTGTGGTATCGTTCTCAGTTAATATGAGCTAGCCTGCTTGGCATACCACAAAGCCTCACATAATATTGACATCGAAACATAATCACCCTCCAACTGCTCCATTAACAGTTTTGACATGGACTCACCAAATCACAGATTTCCCTTTGTCTTATCCAGCACTCCCACCTATTTCTATACAACTTAAAATTGCAATTTTAGTCTCTCCTTCCCAGTGCTGATGAAGGCTTTCCAACCAGAAACATTATCTTAGTTACGTTTTCCAAAGACGCTGCTTGACCTGAACAGTTTTCCAGCATTTCCAGTTTTGGTTTCTGATATGCACAATCTGCAAGTCAGTTTGATTCTTCACCCACTTCCTGCTGTCTTCCTGGTTTTTTTTTTACCATATTTTCTCAGATCTCTAGTTTTTTTTTGGAGATGTATAGTGGTTCCTTCATTGTTCTAGAACTTACATTGTGAGATTAGTTTCATGTAAACCATACCATTTTTTCAGGGTCCATGAGTGATGTCCAATAAAGCAATGGACTACTGTCTAAATGGTGAGAAAATTCGGAAATCAGAGGTGCAAAGACTTGGGAGTCCTTGTGCAGGATTCCCTAAATGATAACCTTGAGTTGGTGGTGAGGAAGGCAAATGGAATATTTGCATTCATTTCAAGAGGCGAGAATATGAAAGCAAGGATGTAATGCTGAGGCTTTATAAGGCATTGGCCAGACCACACTTGGGGTATTGTGAGCAGTTTTGAGCTCCTTATCTAAGAAAAAATGTGCTGATATTGGAGAGGCTACAGAGGACGTTCACAAGAATATTCCCGGGAATGAAAAGGTTAATGTAAGAGGAGTGTTTGATGGCTCTGGGACTATACTTGCTGGAGTTTCGACGAATGAGGGGGAACTCATTGAAACCTATGAAATATTGAAAGGCCCAGATGTGGAGAGAATGTTTCTTGTAGTGGGTGAGCCCAGGACCAGAGAGCTCAGTCGCAGACTGGAAAGATGTCCCATTAGAACAAATATGAGGAGGAATTTCTTTGGTCAGAGGGAGGAGATTTCTGGAATTCATGAACACGCACATGGATGAGGATGCCAAGTCTTCAAGTATATTTAAAGTGGAGGTTGATAGCTTTTTGCTTAGTCAGGGTGTCAAAGGTTACAAAGAGAAGGCAGGAGAGTGAGGTTGAGAGAACCATAGAACCATAGAACCAAATAACACTACAGCACTGAAAGCAGGCCATTCAGCCCTTCTAGTCTGTGCCAAAACTTTATTCCGCTAGTCCCTTTGACCTGCATCCAGTCCATAACCCTCCAGACCTCTCCCATCCATGTACCTATCCAACTTATTCTTAAATTTTAAGAGTGAGCCTGCATTTACCACGTCAGATGGCAGCTTGTTTCACACTCTCACCACTCTCTGAGTGAAGAAGTTCCCCCTGATGTTCCTCCTAAACCTTTCCCCTTTCACCCTAAAGCCATGTCCTCTCGTATTTATCTCTCCTAATCTAAGTGGAAAGAGCCTATTCACATTTACTCTGTCTATACCCCTCATAATTTTGTAAACCTCTATCAAATCTCCACTCATTCTTCTACACTCCAAGGAATAATGTCCTAACCTGGTCAATCTTTCCCTGTAACTCAACTCCTAAAGACCCAGCAACATCCTAGTAAATCTTCTCTGCACTCTTTCAATCTTACTGATATCCTTCCTATAGTTAGGTGACCAGAACTGTACACAATACTTCAAATTTGGTCTCACCAATGTCTTATACAACCTCCCCATAACATCCCAACTCCTATACTCAATACTTTGATTTACGAATGCCAGGTTGCCAAAAGCCTTCTTTACAACCTTGTCTACTTGTGATGCCACTTTCAGGGAATTATGTATCTGAACTCCCAGATCTTTTTGTTCCTCTGCCTCCTCAGTGCCCTACCATTTACTGTGTATGTCCAACCTTGATTTGTCCTTCTAAAATGCAACACCTCACACTTGTCTGCTTTAAATTCCATCTTACATTTTCAGGCCCATTTTTCCAGTTGGTCCAGATACCTCTGCAAGCTTTGAAAGCCTTCCTCGCTGTCCACAACGCCTCCAATCTTAGTGTCATCAGCAAACTTGCTGATCCAACTTACCACATTATTATCTAGATCATTGATATAGACAACAAACAACAATGGTCCCAGCACAGATCCTTGAGGCACACTACTAGTCACAGGCTTCCAGTCTGATAAGCAATCATCCACTGCCACTCTGTGTCTTCTCCCACACAGCCAATTTCGAATCCAGTTTACATCCTCTCCATGGATACCTAGTGTCTGAACCTTCTGAACTAACCTCCCATGTGGGACCTTGTCAAAGGCCTTACTAAAGTCCATGTAGACAACATCCACAGCCTTTCCTTCGTCTGCTTTCTTGGTAACCTCCTCGAAAAACTCTACAAGATTCATCAAACACAATCTACCACGCAGAAAGCCATGCTGACTATCCTTAATCAGCCCTTGGCTGTCCAAATACTTGCATATCCGATCTCTCAGAACACCTTCCAATAATTTACCTACTACTGATATCAGGCTCACTAGCCTGTAATTACTTGGTTTGCTTTTGGAGCCTTCTTTAAACAACGGAACAATATGAGCTACCCTCCAATCCTCCAGCACCATACCCGTGGCTAAGGACACTTTAAATATTTCTGCCAGGGCCCCTGCAATTTCTACACTAGTCTCTCTCAAGGTCCGAGGAAATATCACGTCAGGCCCAGAGGGATTTATCTACCTTTATTCACTGTAAGGCAGCAAGCACCTCCTCCTCTTTAATCTCTATATGTTCCATGACACTACTGCTTGTTTCCCTTCCTTCCATATACGCTATGCCAGTTTCCTGAGTAAATACTGATGAAAAAGAAATTGTTTAAGATCTCCCCCATCTCGTGAAGCTTCACACATAGACGACCACTTTGATCTTCTATCTAGGGAACCAATTTTGTCACTTACCATCCTTTTACTCTTAATATACTTGTACAAACGTAGAAACCCTTCGGGTTTACCTTCACATTATCTGCCAAAGCAATCTCATGTCTTCTTTTTGCCTTCCTGATTTCCTTCTTTAGGATTTTCTTACATATTCTATACTCTTCAGGTACCTCATTTGTTCCTTGTTGCCTGCACCTGCTATACACCTCTCTCTTTTTCTTAACCAGATCGCCAATATCCCTTGAAAACCAAGGTTCCCTGTGCCTGTTAACTTTGCCTTTAATCCTGGCAGAAACATGCAATCTCTGCACTCTCAAAATTTCAGCTTTGAATGCCTTCCACATACTGAATATCCCAATCCACTCTTCCTAGATCCCTTCTCATTTCTTCAAAATTGGCCCTTCTCCAATTTAGAACCTTAACTCGAGGACCAGACCTATCTTTATGTATAATTAACTTGAAACTCATGACATTATGGTCACTGGACCCAAAATGTTCACCTACACATACTTCCATCACCTGACCTGTCTGGTTCCCTAATAGGAGATCAAGTATTGCATCCTCTCTCATTGGTACCTCTATATATTGATTTAGAAAACTTTCCTGAACACATTTGACAGACTCCACGCCATCTAACTCTTTCACAGTGTGGGAGTCCCAGTCAATATGTGGAAAGTTAAAATCCCCTATTATTACAACTTTCTGTTTCTTACATCGGTCTGCTATCTCTCTACAGATTTGCTCCTACAAATAATAAATCCGCCATGGTGGAGCAGACTCGATGAAGCGATGGTCTGATTTTGCATGAAAGAAATAACCCAATAAATGGTGATTTTGCAGGTGATGCTACATTCTGCGAATAGATGAAAGAATAGAACAATCAAAGCGCACATCATAAAGAGCAAATGAAGCATAATCGCCTCAGTTTAGTGCATCCATCCATAAGCACCCTAAAATATCGAAAGCCCTTTATGCATTAATAACAATGGTTTGTACTGCCTTTCTTGTGGAGTGAATAAGGGAGCTCTTAGAGTTTTCCTAAAGTAAGGAAGAAGCATAGCAAAACAGTGTACATATATTAGCCCCTCTCAGTGGACCAGAGGCAGAAAGTCATCTCTCTGGAGAATGAAGAAGATCAAAGGTAGCATCAAAAACTAGGATGAGAGTCTTTAAATTGAATTGCTGGGACTTGGGGAGCCAGTGTTTCTTAGAGAGACCGAGTGTGAGGAAGAGTGGGTACTATGCGATTTTATAAGGAGAGATTGTACTGTAGAAGGCAGTAACTGTGTAGACAATTTGTGTAGATGGCTGATGCCCAGAAATGAATGATGAAAAGTTCATATCCATAAAGTCCCAATTTTACTATAATGATTCTGGTGTGTTGTACTACTGTCTTCCTCAGTATTTTCTCATAATAATTTGCATAAAGAACTTAAAAATATCAGGACAACTGAACCTTTGTGTCAACTCTTCAAATCCTACAATGTGAATACTACCTCTCATTCTCTTGTTTACATTGTTGATGAACATAATTTTATGTGATAAGTTAGTCTCTCACTTTTTCTGGTTCCATTCCTTTTTTACCTTTTGGACTTTTGACTAGGGATATGAACATAGAACAACAGGCCCTTGGGCCCACTATGTTGTGCTGATCAGGTAACCTAATCCAGAAACTGTCTAGAAATTCCCTTAACGCATAGCCCCTTAGTTTTTTAAACTCCATGCACCTATCTAAGAGTCTCTTAAAAGAGATATCCACCTCTACCAGTGTAGCTGGCAGCCCATTCACATACCCACCACTCTCTGTGTAAAAAACTTACCTCCGACATCCCCCCTTGTATCTACTCCCAAGCACCTTAAAACTATGCCCCTCATGCTAGCCATTTCAGCCCTGGGAAAAAGCCTCTGACTATCCACACGATCAATGCCTCTTGTCATCTGATACACCTCTTTCAGGTTGCCTCTCATCCTCCGGCGCTCCAAGGAGAAAAGGCTAAGTTCGCTTAACCTATTCTCATAAGGCATGCTCTCTAATCTTTTGGAGAAGCATGCTTCCAATTTCTCTGCTCTGCTTTGAAAGATTTCCATAAATCAGGCTTGTAAGTTAGATATGGATGTGATATTGATGGTACAGTATCATTAAAAGCCATAGGTCAATAACCTAAGCAATGCTT
Source organism: Mobula hypostoma (assembly GCF_963921235.1). NCBI lineage: Eukaryota > Metazoa > Chordata > Chondrichthyes > Myliobatiformes > Myliobatidae > Mobula > Mobula hypostoma. Next base: position 120,726,380 of record NC_086100.1, read on the forward strand.
CCAATAGATTATCTCCAGTAGAAAAAATCCTCTCCGTCTACTTTATACAGGCTTTTAAGTATTTGGAAGGTTTCAATATTAACAAAGTTAAACCTTACTGTTGTAATGCACATTAAAGTAATGATTATTGTAAGGAATAAGTTGTAAAGAAAAGGGGGCAGTGCACATCTCCTGTCTATATCAATGGTGTCAAAGTTGAGAGGATTGAAAGAGTCAAGTTTCTTGGTGTGAACCTCACCATTGGCCTGTCCGGGTCCAACTATGTTGATGTCATAGACCAGATAGCTCAGCAACGCCTCTACTTATTCAGGAAGCTAAAGAAATTTAACATGTCCCCATAGAACTTTACAAATGTTTATCAGTGCACCATAGAAACTATTCTGTCTGGATGCATAATGGCTGGATGGTACCGTAAGGCAACTGCTCTGCACAAACGGCAAGAAGCTACAGAGAGTTGTGGACACAGCTCAGCACATCACAGGAAATAGTCTCTCCTCTACGGAATTTGCCTGTACTTGCTGCCTCAGTAAAGCACCCAGCACAATCAAATACTCCACCCATCCCAGATATTCTCTCCTCTCCCCTCTCCCATCAAAAGCACATAACCACTAGGATCTAAAAAGTGTGGATTGGGACAAGTTGTTCTCTGGCAAGGATGTGATTGGTAGGTGGGAAGCCTTCAAAGGAGAAATTTTGAAAATCCAGAGTTTGTATGTTCCTGTCAGGATTAAAGGCAAAGTGAATAAGAATAAGGAACTTTGGTTCTCAAGGGATATTGGAACTCAGATAAAGAAGAAGAGAGAGATATATGACATGTATAGGAAACAGGAAGCAAATAAGGTGCTTGAGGAGTATAAGAAGTGCGAAAAAAAACCTTAAGAAATCAGGACGGCTAAAAGAAGACATAAGGTTGCTTTGGCAGTCAAGGTGAAGGATAATCCAAAGAGCTTCTACAGGTATATTTAAAGCAAAATGATAGTAAGGGATAAAATTCGTTCTCTTGAGGATCAGAGTTGTTGGCTATGCATGGAACCAAAAGAAATGGGGGAGATCTTAAATGGGTTTTTTGTGTCTGTATTTATTAAGGAAATTGGCATGAAGTCAATGGAAATAAGGCAAACAAGTAGTGAGGTCATGGAACCTATACAAATTGAGGAGGAGGAGGTGCTTGCTATCTTTAGGCAAATCAGAGTAGATAAATCCCCAGGACCTGACAGGGTATTCCCTCGGACCTTGAAGGAGACTAGTGTTGAAATTGCAGGAGCCCTGGCAGATAGATTTAAAATATCGGTATCTACGTTTTCTACTGAGGCTAGGGGAGGAAAAAACCAGAGCACATGGGTTAAGGGTGAAGGGGGAAAAGTTTAAAGGGAACATTAGTGGGGGGGCTTCTTCACACAGAGACTAGTGGGAGTGTGGAATGAGCTGCCAGATGAAGTGGTAAATGCGGGCTCACTTTTAACACTTAAGAAAAACTTGGACAGGTACATGGGTGAGAGGTGTATGGAGGGATATGGTCCAGGTGCAGGTCAGTGGGAATAGGCAGAAAAATGGTTCGGCACAGCCAAGAAGGGCCAAGAGGCCTGTTTCTGTGCTGTAATGTTCTATGGTTATATGAACATACGGTTCTAGCATAGCACCTATCCCCTTGTTATCAGACTATTGAACGGACCTCTTGCATGCTTGGACCTCACAGTCTACCTCACTATGATCTTGCACATTATTGTTTACCTGCATTTTTTTTTAAGTATCTTTTACAATTTATCCTGAATTGTTACTGTTTTATCTTATTCTGCCTCAGTGCACTTTGAAGATTTGATCGTATGAACAGTATGAAAGACAATTTTCACTGTATGTTGGTACACGTGACAACAATAAACCAATATCAATACCAATACCAGTACCAAACTGCTATCATGCCCAACACCATTTATTAGGAGGAGGAGTGTGGAAAGATGGTGCCAGTGGTTTTTGCAGACCCAGGCAACTTCTTTAGTTTGTCCACAAAACAGCTTCTTCTTCTTCTCTTACGTCTTTCCTTTCATTTCAAGGTGGTTGGTGTTCAAACTATGGTTCTTCAGAGTGACTGTGCAGCCTATACTTTACTGTCTCCAGAACTGGCCTAGAAGACATATGCCCTCGGGGAGCGCCCCCGTAGACGACCCAGTTCCTCGCCAATTTCACCGACTGAGGCGACGTGGGAGAATGAAACATCAAGATAGCAGGTGGTCTGTTTGCTGGTCGCTGGCTGCTGTCAGAAGAAGGTCCCTGTACTCGAGTGACGTCTCTCCCTCTCAATGGAGAATGAGGGCCACTCAGTCCTCAACACAGGGAGCTTGGAGAAGCGATGTGGAAGATTGTAACATCGGAGCAGCGAGCTGCTGGTCTTCATTCTTGACCTCTCACCCTCGCTGGAGAGAGAGATCCTCTCTGAGATACCAAAGTGCTGTGTCATCGAATGTAGTTTTGATAGACTGTGATTCATGGTCTATTTGGGGACCTTTGCTGCTGCTTCAGTGGTGGGGGGGAGGAATGTTCCATGCTTCAGGGCTTTGATGCTCTGTCGTTCATCCTCTGGGGTCTCTTGTTTCGTAGATGTCTGTGAAGAGTACGAATTTCAGGTTGTATACAGGGTGCATTCTCTGATATTAAAGGAACATAAATCTAATATTATTTGCCCACTGAAGTGATAATTTTATCTAACATAATCAACAGAATAGTCAACAGCAAGTGCTGAGAATGAATTTATGTGTATCATAGACTAGCGATCCAGAGGCCAGAGCTAACAATCCAGGCTGTAGTTCAAAGCTTGCCACACATTCTATCTCACAATAAGGGGCATAGATAGGGTAAATGTGAGCAGGTTTTTTTCCACTGATATTTGTTGAGACTACAGCTGAAAGTCATAGGCTAAGAGTGAAAGGTGAAATGTTTAAGGGAAACATGAACAGGGATGTTGAGAGTATGGACTAAGCTGCCGGCAGAAGAGGTGGATATGGGTTTTATTTCAACATTTAAGAGAAATTGGGACAGGTAAATGGATGGGAAGGGAATGTAGGACTAGGCAGATTAATAGTTTGGTTCAGACTTGAAGGGCCAAAGGGCCTGTTTCTGTGCTGTATGACTCTAAATAGAAGCTGCATCCCCTTTATCCGAAATCCTTGGGGCCAGAAGTAATTTTGATTCTGGATTTTTTTCAGATTTTGGAATCTGCATTATGAGCTTGGAATTGCCATCATTTCTGATTCTGAATTTACTGCTGTGCTACTGGTAAGCAGTCTTTGGTTTGGACTTGTTCAGCGTTGATAGGTACCTAACAGTAATAATTAATACATACTGTTCATATAGTAAAATATAATGTGAGCAGGGTGACAAAAGCAGCCTCGGGAGAATACCTGAATCTGCTGCTGAACAACAACAAACAACAGCAGGCTTTTAGCCTCCACCTACATTGCTGTGTTTTGATTAGAAGTTCACTATATTTGTATTTTACCTTTTTTCTGAGGTTTTATGTAAGGTATAAAGACAATCAGTATTGGAGATTTTTTTTTAAAACGCAAACAACAGGAATTCTGCAGATGCTGGAAATTCAAGCAACACACATCAAAGTTGCTGGTGAACGCAGCAGGCCAGACAGCAACTCTAGGAAGAGGTACAGTCGGCGTTTCAGGCCAAGAATTTAGTCTGGTGTTAGATTTTCATGATCAGCAGATGCTGTAAAAATTTAATGCCATTCCTTATCTTAAATTCTGCAACCAGACTGCTGAATATTCGCAATTACCTTCAATTTTTAGTTCATTGTCATAGATCTTTGCTTGTTTCACAATCAGCATACCACTGAGTTCACTCCCATGCTGACGATACACAATCGAGATCTTCATTTTTTCACTTTATGCAATGTTCTTCTATTTTTATTAAATTCTGTTCATTACATATGTGAGGTCACTTCTCAGAACTGTTTGGGGACACAGAGTCCTGCACATCACTGGGGAATCGTCCCAGTGTCTTGTGGAATTTTCCATTTGTGATATCGTGTCAGCATTCAAAAAATAATTGTACTTCAGAGGTTTCTGGATTTTGAGATTTCAGATAAGAGGTACTCAACCTGTTCTTCATTGTGTTCAGTACATGGAATTTGTAACCCACCTGGTCCATTTGCTCGTAGCTGTCCTCTGTAGAACCCCAAACTCACCGGTGTGGTTATCACAAGATCACAAGACAAAGGAGCAGAAGTAGGCCATTCGGCCCATCGAGTCTGCTCTGCAGCTCCCCCATGAGCTAAACTATTCACCCATCTATTTCCAATTTCCAGCTTTTTCCCCATATCCCTTGATACCCTGACTAATTATATACCTGTCAATTTCCTCCTTAAACACCCTCAATGATCGGGCCTCCACAGCTGTATGTGGCAATGAATTCCACAAATCCACTACCCTCTGGCTAAAAAAATTTCTCCTCATCTCTGTTTTAACTGGGCACCCTCTAATTCTAAAACTATGGCCTCTTGTCCTGGACTCACCCACCAAGGGAAACAACCTTTCCACATCTACTCTGTCCAACAGTTTCAACATTCGAAATGTTTCTGTGAGATCCCCTTTCATTCTTCTAAACTCTAATGGATTCAGTCCAAAAGCCGACAAACGCTCCTCATATGTTAGCCCCTGCATTCCAGAAATCATCCTGGTAAATCTTCTCTGAACTCTCTCCAACATCAGTACATCCTTTCTAAGATAGGGGGCCCAAAACTGCACACAGTATTCCAAATGAGGTCTCACTAATGCCCCATAGAGCCTCATCAACACCTCCTTATTCTTATACACTATTCCTCTTGAAATGAATGCCAACATAGCATTCGCTTTCCTTACCGCCGATCCAACTTGGTGGTTAACCTTTAGGGTATCCTGCACGAGGACCCCCAAGTCCCTTTGCACTTCCGATTTTTTAATTTTCTCCCCATCTAAATAATAATCTGCCCGATTATTTCTTCTTCCAAAATGTACAACCGTACATTTGTCAACGTTGTATCTCATCTGCCATTTCTTTGCCCACACTCCTAAACTGACTAAGTCTCTCGGTAACCTTTCCGTTTCTTCAATATTTCCTGCTCCTCCACCCATCTTGGTGTCATCCGCAAACGTAGCCACAAAACCATTTAATCCAGAATCCAAATCATCGATATACATCGTAAAAAGAAGCGGCCCCAACACCGACTCCTGTTGAACACCACTAGTAACCGGCAACCAATCAGAATAGGATCCCTTTACTCCCACCTTTTGCTTTCTGCCTATCAGCCAATGCTCCACCTATTTCATTATCTTTCCTATAATTCCATGGGCTCTCACCTTATTAAGCAGCCTCATATGTGGCACGTTATCGAAGGCCTTTTGAAAATCCAAATACACAACATCCACAGCCTCTCCCTTGTCAATCTTATTCGAGATAACCTCAAAAAATTCCAATAGGTTGGTGAGGCAGGATCTTCCCTTCATGAAACCATGCTGGCTTTGGCCTATCTTGTCATGCACCTCGAGGTATTTCATAACCTCGTCCTTGAGGATTGACTCCAATATCTTTCCAACTACCGATGTCAGACCAATAGGTCTGTAATTTTCTTTTTGCTGCCTCCTTCCTTTCTTAAATAGCGGAACTACATTTGCAACCTTCCAGTCCTCCGGAACCATGCCAGAGTCTATTGATTCCTGGAAGATCATTTCCAATGCTTCCACAATCTCCAAAGCCACCTCCTTCAGAACCCTTGGGTGCACCTCATCCGGACCGGGAGACTTATCTATTCTTACTCCACTTAGCTTCCCAAGCACTTTCTCTCTAGTAATCTTGACTGTACCTAATTCTATTCCCTGATACCTCTGGCTACCAGGTATATTGCTCATGTCTTCCACTGTGAAGACTGATGCAAAATACTCATTCAGTTCCTCTGCCATCTCTTTGTTATCCATTATAATTTCTCCAGCATCATTTTCAATCGGTCCTGTATCTACCCTTGTCACTCTTTTACTCTTCATGTATTTAAAAAAACTCTTAGTATCCTTTTTTAGCTAATCGCCAACTTCCTCTCATAATTCATCTTTTCTTTCCTCATGACTTTCTTATTTTCCTTCTGTAAGTTTTTAAAAGTCTTCCAGTCCTCATTTTTCCCACTAATTTTTGCTTCCTTGTACGCCGTTTCTTTTGCTTTTATTTTTGCCTTAACCTCTCTCATTAGCCATATTTGTGCCATTTTTCCATTCATGATTTTCTTTTTTCTTGGAATATATTTTTCCAGCATTTTTCTTATTTCTTGTAGGAATTTCATCCAATTCCGCTCTGCCGCCCCTCCATTTAGCTTACTTTTCCAATCGACTTGGGCCAGTTCCTCTCTCATACCACTGTAATTTCCCCGTTCCAGTGAAATATCAATACACCTGATACCAGCTTCTCCTTTTCAAATTTGAAACTGAACTCAATCATATTATGATCAATACTTCCAAGGGGTTCCTTTACCTCCAGCTCCCTAATCGCCTCAGGTTCGTTACACAGCACCCAATCCAAAACAGCTGATCCCCTGGTGGGCTTCTGAACAAGCTGCTCCAAAAAGCCATCCTGTCAGCATTCTACAAACTCCCTCTCCCGAGATCTATTACCTTCCCGACTTTCCCAATCCACTTTCATATTAAAATCCCCCATAATTATCTTGACATTTTCCTTCTGACACGCATTTTCTATTTCCAGCTGCAACTTGTAGTCCACATCCCAGCTGCTGTTTGGAGGCCTGTATATAACTGCTATTAGTGTCTTTTTACCCTTGCCATTTCTTAATTCTACCCATAAGGATTCTACCTCTTCTGATCCTATGTCCCTTCTTTCTATTGATTTGATATCGTTACTTACCATCAGGGCCACGCCACCTCCTTTACCTACCTTCCTATCTTTCCTATACACTGTGTATCCTTGGATATTCAGCTCCCAATCACATCCATCATTTAGCCATGATTCGGTGATGGCCACAATGTCATATCTTTTAACCTGCAGCTGCGTGCATTTAAGTACAGTACATTTAGATCAGTAGCTGTTGCCGATTTTGCTATATTTCTATTTTGCAGCAAATTATCCTGTATATTCTCCGGCCTGTCCTTCTTGCCATCTTTGCTGCACAGTATTTTTGACTTATTTCTGTTTTCCTCTTCCTCAACCCTAATACCTTGGTTTCCTTCCCCTTGCCAATTTAGTTTAAACCCTCCCTAACGGCTATATTAAATAATCCCACCAGGATACTAGTACCTTTTGAGTTCAGGTGTAATCCATCCTTTTTGTATAGGTCATACCTTCCCCAAAATAGATCCCAATGATTCAAGAATTTGAAGCCCTGCCCCCTGCACCAGTTACTTAGCTACACATTCATCTACTTAATTCTGCTAATCTTACCATCATTAGCGCGCAGCTCAGGCAGCAATCCTGATATTATCTCTGATGTTGCCTAACAGCTTATTCAGTTCAAGAGCAATAAAACTTAAAGCCTGAAAAATGAATAAAATATTATCTTCTAAAAGTCTTGGTTACTTCTCCCTCCCAATGTTATATTTCTGCAGGAAACAATTTGTGTAGACCTTCTGTGACTTCATGGAATCTACAAACATGTATATCCAGTTGTGAATGGTGTCATGAGTGAACCACTGAAATATAGAGAGATGTTATCTATAAAGGCATGGGTAGAGTAATTGTCAGAGTTTTTATTCCCAGTGAGCTGTCTGGTTACTATGGATATAAGATTATAAGACCATAAGACATAGGAGTAGAAATAGGCCATTCAGCCCATCGAGTCTACTTTGCCATTTCATGATAAATGATTTAATATCGCTCTCAACTCCATTCTCCTGCCTTCTCCCTGTTACCTTTGATGCCCTGAATGATCAAGGACCTATAAAACTCTGTCTTAAATATACGCAATGACTTGGCCTCAACAGCCATTAATGGCAATGAATTCCATAGATCCACCACCTTCTGGCTAAAGAGGTGCCTCCTCATTTCAGTTCTGAAGGAACGTTCTTATATTCTGAGGCTGTGCCCTCTGAGCCTAGACTCCCCTGTTATAGGAAACATTGTCTCCACCTCCATTCCAGCTATGGCTTTCAATATTCAATAGGTTTCAATGAGGTCCCTCCTCATTCTGCTAAACTCCAGTGATTAGAAGCCCAGTGCCATCAAACACTCCTGATACATTAACCCTTTCATTTCCAGGGTTATTCTCATAATCCTCTGCTGGACCCTCTTCAATACAAGCATATCCTTTCTCATATAAAGGACCCAAAACTGCTCACAATACCCATGTGTGGTCTGCTGAATGTCTTATTAAACCTCACCATTACATCAACAAACAACAGGAATTCTGCAGATGCTGGAATTTCAAGCAACACACATCAAAGTTGCTGGTGAACGCAGCAGGCCAGGCAGCATCTCTAGGAAGAGGTACAGTCGACGTTTCAGGCCAAGACCCTTCGTCAGGACTAACTGAAGGAAAAGTTAGTAAGAGATTTGAAAGTGGGAGGGGGAGGGGGAGATCCAAAATGATAGGAGAAGACAGGAGGGGGAGGGATGGAGCCAAGAGCTGGACAGGTGATTGGCAAAGGGGATATGAGAGGATCATGGGACAGGAGGCCCGAGGAGAAAGATGGGGTGGGGGGGAATCCAGAGGATGGGCAAGGGGTATAGTCAGAGGGACGGAGGGAGAAAAAGGAGAGTGAGAGAAAGAATGTGTGTATAAAAATAAATAACGGATGGGGTACGAGGGGGAGGTGGGGCATTAGCGGAAGTTAGAGAAGTCGATGTTCAGGCCATCAGGTTGGAGGCTACCCAGACGGAATATAAGGTGTTGTTCCTCCAGCCTGAGTGTGGCTTCATCTTTACAGCAGAGGAGGCTGTGGATAGATATATCAGAACGGGAATGGGATGTGGAATTAAAATGTGTGGCCACTGGGAGATCCTGCTTTCTTTGGCGGACACAGCGTAGGTGTTCAGCTTTGCTTTGCTTTTTTGCTTTGATTTGTTTTGATTACATCTTTGCTTTTATATTCTACTCCTCTCAAAATGAATGCTAACATTGCATTTGTCTTCCTTACCACTGACTCAACCTCCAAGTTAACCTTTAGGGAATCTTGCTTGAGAACTCTCTTTGCACCTCTGAATTCTGAATTTGCTCCATGTTTAGAAAATAGTTTATACCTCTACTAAAGTTGATGACCATACACTTCCCTGCACTGTATTCCATCTTCTACTTCTTTGTCCTTTCTCCTAATCTCCTAATTTATCCAAGTCCTTCTGCAGATTCTCTGCTTCCTCAACACAACCTGCCCCTCTACCTATCTTTGTATCATCCACAAAAATCTTGCCCACAAAGCCATCAGTTCTATCATCGAAGGCTGGAGAAACTCAGCAGGTCAGGCAGCATCAATGGAAATGAATAGACGATTGACATTTTGGGACAAGATCCTTCTTCAGGACTGAGAAGGAAGGGGAAAATTGTCCGAATAAAAAAAGTGAGGGAGGGGAAGGAGGCTAGCTGAAAGATGGTAGGTGAAGCCAGTTAGGTAGGAAAGGTCAAGGGCTTGAGAAAGAGGAATCTGATAGAAGAGGATAGCGGACCAAAGGAGAAAGGGAAGGAGGAGGGGATCCGGAGGAAGTAATAGGCAGGATAGAAAAGGTAAAATATCAGAGTGGGGAACAGAGGAAGAAGTGAGGGCGGGGGGAAAGAATTTGTTTACTGGAAAGAGAAATCGATATTCATGCCAACAGGTTGGAGACTACCCAGACGGGATATAAGGTGTTGCTCCTCCACTCTGAGGATGGTCACATCTTGGCACAATAGGAAGCCATGAACAGACATGTCAGAATGGGAATAGAAATTGGAATTACAACGTTTGGCCTCCCAGAGTCCCTCTTGTGGCGGGAGGTGCAGAGATGCTCGATGATGCGGTCCCACAATTTACGACGGGTCTCACCAATGTAGAGGAGGCGACACAATAGACCAGCCCAGCAGATACGCAGGTGAAGTGCTGCCTCATTCCATCAATCAGATCATTGACATATAACATTAAAAGAAGTGGTCCCAATACCACTAGTCACTGACAGCCAACCAAAAAAGGCCCCTTTTATTCCTACTCTTTGTTTCCTGCTAGTCCACCAATCTTCTACCCATGCAGGTATCTCTCCTGTAATACAATGGGCTTTTACCATGTTTAGCAGCCTCGGGTGTGGCACCTCGTCAAAAGCATTTTGGAAATCCAAATAAACAACTTCCACTGATTAGCCTTTGTCTATCCTCTCTGTTATTTCCTCAAGGAATTCCGACAGATTCGTCAGGCAGGATCTCCCCTTAAGGAAACCACAATGACCTCGTCCTATTTTATCCTTTGCCTCCAAGTACCATGAAATCACATCTTTAATAATGAACTCTTGCCAACTTCTAAGGTTAGGCTAACTGGCCTAACTTGTCTTTTGTCTCTTTCCTTTCTTAAAGAATGGAGTGACATTTACAATTTTCCAGACCTCCAGAACCATTCTGGAACCTAGCCATTCTTAAAAGACCATAACTAATGCCTCCACAATCTCTTCAACTACCTCTTTCAGAACCCTGGGGTGCATTGCATCTGGTCCAGCAAGACCTATATACTTTCAGACTTTTCAGCTTCTCCTTACTAATAGCGACTATTCTCACTTCTGCTCCTCGGCACTCTCCAATTTCTCACAGACTGCTGGTGTGTTCACTGTGAAAACTGGCACAAAATATTTGTAAATGTCAAATTGCCATTCCTTTGTCCAATGTCATTTTCCAGTGGTCCGATATCCATTCTTGCCTCTCTTTTGCTCTTTATATGTTTGCCCGATAAAACTTTTGGGTATCTTCTTTTTTATCATTGGCTAGCTTACCTTCATATCTCACCTTTTCTCTCCTTATGGCTTTTTTAGATGCTATCTGTTGGTTTTTAAAGCTTTCCATTCCCCTAGCTCATGCACATACACAGTGCAAGTTTCTTCACTCTTTCTCTCGCGCACACACACACGCACACACACACACACACAGGCACACTCAATGCAGCTACCTTACTGCTTTGACTTGGTGCACTTGACTGTATTCAGGAAGTCATCTTTGAGTCTGGATGAGTATCCACAGCTGTCAGCAACTCCATTAAAACCTGCATGGATTAGTGAGTGCCTATGAAAGCTTACTGTACATTCCCAAACCAAAGGCCGTGAATGAACCAGGAGGTTTGCACTCTAGTGAGGGCTAGATTTTAAGTCTGGCAACCCAGGTCTGTATAAGAAAACCAGATATGACTTGTGGAGAGCTACTTAAAGAGCCAAGAAACAATTCCGAGAGAGGTTAGAGGCATCATTGGAATCATGTCAATGTGGACAGGGTTTGCAAGATATTACTTCCTATGAAGCAAAACCCAACATCATGAATGGCAATGATGGTTCACTACCAGATGAGCTCAACACTTCTTATGCTTGTTTTAAAAGGGAGAATAAAACCACAGCTATAAGGATCCCTGCAGTGTCCATTGACTCTGTGATCTGTCTTGGAGGCTGATGTCAGACTGCCTTTTAAGAGGGTGAATTTTTGCAAGGTAGCAAGACCAAATGGAGTACTTGTAAGGATCTGAAAACCTGTGCCAACCAACTGGCGAGGGTATTCAAGAACATTTCTAATCTCTCACTGGTACAGTGGGAAGTTCCCATTAGCTTCAGAAGGGAGCAATTATACCAGTGCCTAAGAAAAGCCCATGATGGATCATGCACTTTGGTAGAAAAAATGAAAGGGTTGACTATTTTCAAAATGGAGAGAATTTTTTTTTAATGAGGAGCAAAAGGACTTGGAGCCTTTGTGCAGGATTTCCTAAAGGTTAATTTGCAAGTTAAGTAGTGGTGAGGAAGGCAAATGCAATGTTAGCATTCATTTCAAGAGGACTAGAATATAAAAGCAAGGAGGTAATGTTGAGACTTTATAAAGCATTGGTGTGGCCTCACATGAAGTATTGTGAACAGTTTTGGGCCCCTATTTTAGAAAGGATGTGCTGAAACTGGGGAGGGTTCAAAGATGATTCACAAAAATCATTCCAGGATTGAATGGCTTGTCATATGAAGAGAGTTTCATGGCTTTGCGGCCTGTATTCACTAGAATTCAGAATAATGAGGGGTGACCTCATTGAAACCTATTGAATGATGAAAGGCCTTGACAGAGTGCATATGGAGAGTTTATTTCATATGATGGGAGAGTCTAAGACTAGAGGGCACAGCTTCTTAATAGAGGGGCATCCTTTTAGAATTCAGATGAGGAGGAATTTCTTTAGCCAGAGAGTAGTGAATCTGTGAAATTCATTGCCACAGGCAGCTGTGGAGGCCAAGTCTTTATGTACAGTATACTTAAGGCAGAGGCTGATAGATATTAGATTGGTCAGAGCACGATGGGATACGAGGAGAAGGCAGAAGACTGGGCCTGAGAGGAAAATTGAATCAGCCATGATAAAATGGAGCAGACTCAATGGGCCAAATGGCCTAATTCTGTTCCTGTATCTTATGGTCTTCTGGTCTATGTGCAGCATGAGCTGCCTCAATGACTAATGCCCAACAGCACTCACATCTACAGTGATGAAATGCTTTGAGAGGTTGGGCATGGCTGGCATCAACTCCTGTCTCAGGAAGGAACTGGACCCACCGCTATTTGACTAATGCCACAATGGGTCTACAGCAGACGCGATCTCAATGGCTCTCTACACAGCCTTGGATTACCTGAACAACACAAATACCTATGTCAGCATGCTGTTTATTGACTACGGCTCAGCATTTAACACCATCATTCCTACGGTCCTGATTGAAAAGCTAGAGTACCAAGGCCTCTGTACCTCCTTCTGCAACTGGACCCTCGACTTCCTAACCAGAAGACCACAATGTATGTCGATTTAAAAATAACATCTCCACTTTGCTGATAATCAACGCTGGTGCATCACAGGGATGGGTGCTTAGCCCTCTGCTCTACTCTCTCTACAGCCATGACTGTGTGGCTAGGCATAGCTCAAATGCCATCTATAAGTTTGCTGATGATACAATCATTGTTGGTAGAATTATAGATGGTGGTGAGAGTGCGTACAGGAGCAAGATATACCAGTTAGTTGAGTGGTGCCACAGCAACAACCTTGCACTCAACGTTAGCAAGGCCAAAGAGCTGATTGTAGACTTCAGAAAGGGTAAAATGAGAGAACACAAAGTAATGCTCATAGAGGGGTCAGAAAATGAGAGAGTGAGCAATTTCAAGTTCCTGGGTATCAACATCTCTGAGAACCTAAACTGGACGTAACACATTGATGCAGCTATAAAGAAGGCAAGACAGCGGTTATATTTCCTAAGGAGTTTGAAGAAAGTTGGTTTGTCACCTAAAACAATCAAAGGCATCTGCAAATGTACTGCAGAGAGCATTCTGAATGGTTGTGTCACAATCTGGTATGGGAGGGGTGGGGGGCTACTGCACAAGATTGAAGTATGTTTGTAAAACTAGTCAGATCCATCATGGGTACTAGCCTCCACAGTATCCAAGACATCTTCAAGGAGTGATGCCTTAGGAAGGCGTAGTTCATCATTAAGGATCCCCACCATCCAGGACATGCCCTCTTCTCTTTTTTACTTTCGGGAGGGAGGTACAGAAGCCTGAAGCACATTCTCAGCAATTCAGGAACAGTTAATTCCCCTCTGCCATCCGATTTCTAAATGGATATTGAACCCATGAACACTACCTCACTACTTTTTTTATTTCTGTTTTATCTTTGTACTACTTATTTTAATATAACTATTTAATATATATATATATACTTAATGTAACTCAGTTTTTTTCACTATATTGATTTGCCATGTATTTCATTGTACTGCTGCCGTAAAGTTAACAAATTTCATGACATATGCCAGTGACATTAAACATGATTCTGAGTCTGGTTCTTTCTCATCCCTACCACCCCCCCCCCGCCCCTACACATCTACACATTCTCTCTCTCTTTCTCTCACACTCACAGATATAGTAGTTGTACCTCTCTCACACACCCACACCCACATTACGGTTCTCTCTCTCTCTCTCTCCTCTCTCCTCTCTCTCTCTCTCCCCAAAACATTTACTGTTTATTCATTTCCATAGATGCTGCTGAGTTCATTTTGTGTGTGTATCACTCTCACACTCTCTCGCTCACAGATACAGTAGTGGTACCTCTCTCACACACCCACACATACATTGCAGTTTTCTCTCTCTCTCATTTGCAGACAATACAGCTCTCTCTCACGCACATTCGTGCACATGCACACACACCCACAACCACACACACACACACACACACACACACACACACACACACAATCACCTTTTGCTGTAAATGGAGCAAAACGGCTTGATGAAATAGTTCCCCATTCTGTGTCGAGTCTCGCCGATGTAGAGGAAGTTGCACTGGGAGCACTGGATACATTAGATGACCCCCACAAGCTCACAGGTGAAGTGCTGCCTCACCTGGAAGGTCTGGTTTGGGGCCCTGAATAGTGGTGAGGGAGGAGGTATAAGGGCACATCTAGCACAGTGGGGAGGGAGGTGTGGACAATTAGGTCATGGAGAGTGCAATTCCTGTGGAAAGTGGAGAGAGGGAGGTGGGGGAAGATTATTTAATAGTGGTAAGATCCCATTTGAGATGACAGAAGTTACAGAGAGTGATGTGCTGGATATGGAGGCTCATGAGGTGATAGGTGAGGACAACAGGAGATCTACTCCTGTCATGACGGTTGGAGGATTAGATTCCTTCTTCTTCAGCCCTTTACCTTTCCCACCAATCATATCCAACATCATCCCTTCTCTTCCCCGAGCATGTACCTTATCTGTTACCTGGTTTCACCTGGCACCTGTGAGCTTGTGCTCCTCCCCTCCCCCGCCTTCTTATTCTGACATGCCCCCTTCCTTTCCAGACCAGAAGGAATGTCGACTGTTTATTCCTCTCCCGTGGATGCTGCCTGATTTGTTGAGTTCCTTCAGCATTTCACGTGTGTTGCTCAAGATTTGCAGATTCAGCAGCTTCAAGTTCCAGGACATCACATCTCTGAGGACCTGTCCAGGGCCCAACAAATTGATGCAGTTATGAGGGAGGCTCTACACCTTTGGGAGTTTAAGGAGATTTGAAATGTACAAATTTGGAGAGGTGTATGTCAGAGAGCATTCTGGCTGGTTGCATCACCACCTGATATGGAGGCTCCAATGTAAAGGATCACAAAAGGCTTCATAGGTTGGAGACTCCACCAGCAACACCACAGGCACAACCCTCCCCACCACTGAGGACCCCTTCAAAAGGAGGTGCAGCAAGAAAGCAGTATACATCACCAAGGACCCTCACCATTCAGTGTATGACCTCTTTTCGTTGCTATGATCAGTGAGGATATGAAGTAAAAACTTGTGCAGGTGGTGCTCATGATGTTCTGCCTTCACTGAGCAGTCACGACACCACTCCTTACAAGAAGCTTCAAGTTAGAAGATTCCCCTCAGGTCTGAAACTTACTTTGCGATGAAGAATTTTATGTAAAGGTGTTAATGGTCAAGGCTATTTCTGGCCAAGCATAAAACATACACATTAAGTAATGTATTACCTTATAGCAATGCCTACAATGCAAATTCAGTATATCCAACTCTTTGCTAGGAAAAGAAGACATTCTGATTGTGGTAATTTATCATATCTTTCCCGTCTTTTGTTGCCATATGACATATGCCGTCTGCAAGGCCTTATATCTCCATATCCTTCACTGTTGCTGCCATCTGTATTAGGATGTACGAACAGGTAATACTGTACCCATGCACAGTCCTCTAGTGATGACCATCATAGCTGTTTGGATTAAAAGGCCTCTGCCTTGCTCCTTTGCAGGTGATCTCCTTTCCTGACCATGGTACAGATCACTGAATCTATATGCCATCAGTGGGAACACATTCCATTGGGTGTCCAGTTGGGAAAGAATCCTATGCCTGTCCACTTATGACAAAGCTGCAGATCGAAAAACAAAATCAACTTCATTGACCTCTCTTTTAAGACTGAAGAAATGATTTATTTGACTTTGCTTGTAGAAGTGTTTCTTAGCTTCACCTCAAAAAGACCCGCTTAACTTTAGGAACCTCATATTAAATTTCACAAGAAGCAGAAATAATGATTTCTCAATACAATGTATCTAAAGTTTGAATCAAATCAACCCTGAAATTTCTATATTCCAGGAAATGCAATACTAATGTACCTGATTCCAACATAATCATCTTTTGGCAGAACACAACTAACAAAACAATATTTGAATCTTGTTGACTTTCTACTCTCTTCATGGAAACAATGGTTACTTCATACTCTCAGCTAATACAAACTACTTAAGGCCCTACTTCAACCACTGGAGAGGCCCAACCATTTACGTTAGCCTCACGCAATGTTCCTCTTGCATCACTATTATTAATATTCACTCTTTCTCCTTCCCCTACACCAACCCCCTCTTCCTACATGCTGGGCCTAAATAGGTTTCTCTTTTTAATAAAGAAAATAAACAGGATGTGTAACTCAAAAGAAACCTCAACCTCCACACATGCCACTCCGACATGTCACAGAAGAATAATTTCTACAATAGCTTGCAGTTCTGTCTAATGATGAACATTTGTTATGATTTTGTTTGGAGCTCCTCTTAGCTCTCTTAATACAATTCTTGTAAACCCTTCCTTTAAGATCAAACAGTTCCAATTTAATTACATTTCAATAACAATTTAAGTGTATCTAAAGATCAAATATTTGCTCATATAGATGTCAATCTGATGCTGTGTAAGTCTGAAATTTGTACTTGAAATATTTCAAGAGAGGTATGTTTTCAAATATCTATATTATGTTCCATTTCAAATGTTTTAAATAATTAAGAATTTTAATTTTAAATGTTGCCTAATACAAAATTAGTTTTGAAACTGAGCTTTCTAGTTCCTAATTTATATTAATCTTAATTTGAAAACAACTGAAATTAAATTATAGATTTTGGTTACTATAGTTTTAGTATTTTATAAATGGACAAACATTATTCAGTGGTGTTAACGTTTAATTTTTTTTGTATTAATTTCAAGTTCATATCGACAAGCATTTTGGATGTTAATATAGCTAAAATGTTAAAAATGTTTTCATCCAGCTTGTTATTGCAAAAGTAAATATAACTTTCTGTAAAATAAGCATTTCCACAACAAGATCAGAATGATGCTCTTTCCAGTTTTGTTTTTAAGTAGAGGTATTTTTTGTCCATCTAAGGCCTCTGCTTACCTATTCATAGTCTTGCCTATAAAAGATCAATTTCCATAATAGCATTGTACACATCGACAATTGAAAAATAACCAATGATTTTCACCAAATTCTTTTCAGTACTAGCTGCATCTAAGAATGAACTCCTTTCATAACAAGTAAAAAGGATCATTAATTATTCTGAAATGGTCACAGATGTGCAGATATGCAATGCAATATTGTATTGTTATCGTGTGGCACCAGCCAGCCACCCTCATTGACCAGTGAGAATGCAATGGGTGCTGTTGATTATTCAAGAGAAAATTAGTAATTACTGATTTAAATTCAGAGAGGTATAAAAATCACTGTCTGCCACTAAGTCACTCCATCATTCTTCTGAAGATGCTCTGAGTATGATCATCACAATGCAAATTTAATTTAAGTGACACACACATAGATTGCCTGCAATCTGGCCAAAGTATTGGATAGATTAGCCCAGGGAAGTATTATTATTCTTGTTTCATAACATAATTTTCTCTGGACTTGCATGTGCTACTGAATTACGTGCTTGGTCTTCATTGTCTTAAATCAGGGCATTAAAAATGAACAAAATAATTACAATCCAGCCACCATTCAAGTTCTTTTAATGGGTTCAATGAGCCGACTACGTGCTTTCTTCGGGTGCCTTTATTCACGTGCTAGCTAAGAACTCATGGATGTAAGAAGTCCAAGGTTGTGAATCATAACGAATTCTATTCAGTCCCTGTATAATGCTTGATAACATTATCAGATTCTGAAAGGGGAGTCAAAGTCACTTCAGTGCTGGAGGAGACTATGTGATGGAAATCACGTATGTATGGAGTCATGGAAACTTTGGAATCTAAAGTTAGTAGAGAACATGCAAATAGCAAAGAATACACATTAATACAAGTACAATATGCTTTATGGAACATTAAAGAAAAAAAGTTACATAAAAATAAAATAAAGGGCAAAGTCTTAAGCTTACCAATGATGAGCAGTTTGTAAGTAACAGCCAAATATGCCATTGTTATTTTCTCCAGTGGTTTCTAGCCCAAGTCATACAACAAGAACTGTGGCTTTCAAGAACACCTAATACTCCTCAAATAAAGTAACTTTATCCAACCCTCTATTCCTGCTGACATCACATCCTTCTTTTTTAAAATAGCCAACCAGTGCATTGCTGTAAGTTAGAGTGATGCAACAACAAAAATGATGACATTAATTTTGAGCTGTTTTTGCTGAAAACCGCAACAGGATGTTAAATGCCTTGCCGACACAGGTTTTTAACACAAAATCCTTCCAGTCAGAAAATTATTCTGTACCTTAGTTTCTAAAGTATTAAGTGAACATCTCGGTCAGTGAGCAATTTTAATAATTACAGAGTTCCCAAAACATCAATTTGAGGTGTCACCCTGAGTATTATACATTAGCAAGACACCAATTTATTGCATCCTGCTTGTAACATAGATATAAATCATTCTGGCAGCCTATTCAGAAACTGCAAAGTTTCAGAATTAGACAATAAGATCATACACTTAACAACAAGAACTTCTTCCATTAATATAGCATCCTTAAAGTAACAAAGCATACTAATGTGACAACTGAAAAAGGTTGATGCCATCTTGGGAGAATTTAAGATATATAACCAATAAATTAGGTTGTAAAGAACATAAAGAGAGATAGAGAGAATGAAAGGTTTGAGATGAATACCCAGGCTGAAGGCTTGCCCACCATTGTGGAGCTACTAAATTCAGAAATAATCAAGAAGGCAAAGCTGGATGAGTGTAGATATTTTAGACAGGTGTAGAACTGGAAGGACTAGAAATGAGGGGAGGGGAGAGGAGGAGAGGGGAAACCCATGGAAGAATTTATAAACAATTTCAAACTGAAGCCTTTCTGAACCAATACATGTCAACAAGTGCAAGGATACATGAGTGGAATGGAAGTGCTTTGGAACCCAGACAACAGTTCTGCAAAGTCTTGAATTTATTGGAACTTGACGTGCACTTGTGTTGAACCTTGAGTAAGACAATGAGATGAAGCAGCCATGAGAGAGAGAAACATCCAGTCTTGGATACATGTGAGGTTGGCACCATGTTTGCAAATGGTTTTATTTTAGAGTTAAAGGAGACTGCCAGAATCAAAAACATTCTCTGGGGGAATGCAATGGCTGGACAGCATCTGTGGAGGAAAATGGGCAGGCGATGATTGGGCTGAGGCACTTCAACTAGACTGAAACTGTTTTGGTATTGGAATTGGAACTGATATTGCTTTATTATTGTCATATGTACCATGACACAGTGAAAGGCTTGTTCTGCACATTTCATACACATCAGATAATTACATGGTACATTGAGGTAGAATGAGTTAAAACAATAAAAATGAAGAAGAAAGTGTTACCGCTAGTAAAAAATCAGCTACAAGATCATGCCGAGGTTTATAGTGAGGTAAAGAGACAAGTAGAGGAGATATGGACAGTTTGAAGGAGAGAGGGATGAGAGGTCGGGTCATACCTGTCAGCTGAATCCAAGTGAGGAATGGTAGACTGTCAGATGGAATCAGGCGGAGGAGTGAAAAGTGGAGATAGTGACACAGACTGCAAGGTGAGAGGTAGAGGCAACAAAGGGCAGTGGATGATGGAATCTGATGAGAAGGGAAGGTGATGAGTGAAACGACACAAGGGGAGGACATTGAGCAGATAGTAAAAGTAGGATCAGAGGACCCAGTAGGGGAAGTATGTAGGTGTTGATGAAGTTGATGGTGGAGGAGAAAGAGACTTGGTGATGGGGGCTAGGGAGGATGTGTTTTGAAAGAAGGGTGTGTGGGCACCCTGGTAGAAAATGAGGTCAGTGTGGTAATGGAATGGGGAATTAAAATGACTAGCAACTGGGAGATCTAGACAGAGAGATTGCAGGTGTCCTATGAACCAGCCACCTAGCCTGCTCCTGGTCTGAACAATGTAGGGGAAGTGACATTTAGAGTACTGAATGCAGTAGACTGGGTAAGAGGAGGTACATGTGAATCTCTGTCTCACCTGGAAGGGCTGTTTAAGACCTTGGTCTCTGTTCTGTCTAAGGGTAGGCAGAAGAAGTGCAGAAGTCTGGGCAATGGAAATGTGGATGAGGGTTCCATCAATCACAGTATGGGAAGTCATGGTTTCTGAAAAAGTAGGACATCTCAGATAACCAGGAGTGGAAAACCTCATCTCAAGAATAGCTGAGGCAGAGATGACAAAAAATGAGAAAGGGAGATGGTGTCCTTATAAAAGGGTGTGAGAAGATAAGGCCTAGACAACTGTGGGAGTCAGTGGTTTTGCAGTAAATGTCAGTGGATAGTTTGTCTCCTGATATGGAATCAGATGAATCATGAAAGGACAGAAAGGTATCAGAAATAGTCCAAGTGAATTTGAGGGTAGGATGGAAATCTGTAGTGTAGTTAATGAAATTGAGGAGTGCAGGAAGCACCATCAATGCAGTTGTCAATATATTGGAAGAGGTCCTCAGATTGGTGCCAGAGTGCGTTTTGAAGAAAGTCTGTTCGATGTAGCCAATGAAAAGGGAATTGTCAATGATTTGCATCAGGACTGAAAGAGGAGCGGGGAAAGAACCAGTATAAAGGAGAGAGGGGGAGTAGTGGGACAGGAGCCAAAAGTGATTGGTGGACTGAGGAGGGACATCACCTATCACTTCTCCTCAGTCCAGCAATCACATTGTGGGAATGATTGCAGAAAGCGGGTAAGACTTGACTGGAGAAATTTTGCTGGTGCTGTCGGGGTGCCTTTAAACTAATATGGCAGGGGGATGGGAACCCACACAGAAAAAAGGGAAGTGATGCAGAGACCAAAGCTAGAGTTAGTGAAGAAAAAAGTAAGAGTAGAGTGCATAAAAGTAAACAGCAAAAATCACATAGATTACTAGATTCTAAAAGGACAATGAGTATAAAGGCACTTTATCTAAATGCCCGTAGTATTAGAAACAAGTTTAGTGAACTTGTGGCACAGATCAGTACCAAGGCATGTGATTTAGTGGCCATTGCAGAAACCTGGTTGCAAGGTGGAGATGACTGGGAATTAAATAACCAAGGGTATCAGGTAATACTGAAAGATAGGCAGGAAGGCAGAGGAGGTTGGGTGGCGCTCTTGATTAGGGATAAGATCAGGGTGATTGTGAGAGACGATATAAGATCTATGGAGCATAATGTTGAGTCCATCTGGGCAGAGATTAAGAACAGTAAAGGGAAAAAAATCACTGGTGGGTGTTGTCTATAGGCCACCTAATAAAAATATTGCAGTGGCAGAGGCGATTAAGCAAGAAATAACTGAGGCTTATAAGAACGGAACAGCAGTTGTCATGGGGGATTTTAACTTCCACATAGATTGGGTGAATCAGGTTGGTCAAGGAAGTCTTGAGGAGGACTTCACAGAATACATCCATGATAGTTTTCTTGAGCAGCATATTAATGAACCTACAAGGGAAAATGCTATCTTAGATCTAGTCCTGTGCAATGAGACAGGTAAGATTAACGATCTTGTAGTTAGGGATCCTCATGGAAAGAGTGATCATAGTATGACTGAATTTCGCATTCAGATGGAGGATGAAATAGTTAGATCTAAAACTAGTGCATTATGCTTGAACAAGGGAGACTACAACAGGATGAGGGAGGAGTTGGCTAATGTGGACTGGGAGCACAGGCTATTTGGTAGGACAGTTGAGGAACAGTGGAATACTTTCAAAGAGATTTTTCACAGTGCTCAACAAAAGTATATTCCAGTCAAAAGTAAGGACAGTAAGTGTGGGGAGAGCCAGCTAACTAACTAGCTAACAGCTAACTAAGGAAATAAAAGATAGTATCAAATTAAAAGCTCATGTGTACAAAGTTGCAAAGAGTAGTGGGAGACTGGAGGATTGGGAAAGCTTTAAAAAGCAACAGAGAACAACAAAACAAGTAATAAGGAAACAGAAGATAGAGTATGAAAGTAAATTAGCTCAAAATATAAAAACAGATAACAAAAGTTTTTATAAATATATAAAGTGGAAGAGGATGGCTAAAGTCAATGTAGGTCCCTTGGAAGACGGTAAGGGGAAATTGATATTGGGTGATAAGGAAATGGCTGAGGCATTGAACGACTATTTTGTGTCGGTCTTCACAATGGAGGACACGTCTAACATGCCAAAGAAGGATGTTATGGACAAAATGGGAGGTGAGGATCTTGATACAATCACTGTCACTAAAGAGATAGAGATGAGCAAATTAGAGGGCCTGAAGGTAGAAAAGTCCCTTGGTCCTGATGGGATGCATCCCCAGGTGCCGAAGGAATTGGCGGAGGTTAAGGTAGACACGTTGGTAATCATTTATCAAAACTCTTTAGACTCTGGGCAGGTCCCGGCAGATTGGAAGACAGCAAATGTCACGCCACTTTTTAAAAAAGGATGTAGGCAAAAGACGGGCAACTATAGGCCAGTTAGCTTAACGTCTGTAGTCAGGAAAATGCTTGAAGCTGTCATTAAGGAAAAAATAATGAAACATTTAGAAAGGAGTGGTTCCATTAGACGGATGCAGCATGGATTCAGAAAGGGCTTGTTTGACAAACTTACTGGAGTTCTTTGAGGACATAATGAGTGCCGTGGATAGAGGGGGCAGGAGGATGTTGTATACTTGGATTTCCAGAAGGCGTTCGATAAGGTGCCGCACAAGAAACTTATAAATAAGATACGGATGCATGGAGTCAGAGGAAGTGTATTGGCATGGATAGTGGATTGGTTAACCGATAGAAGGCAGAGAATTGGTATAAATGGATGTTTCTCCGGTTGGCAGTCGGTGGTGAGTAGGATGCTGCAGGGGTCGGTGCTGGACCCGCAGCTGTTTACCATTTACATTGATGATTTGGAAGAGGGGACTGAGTGTAACGTAGCAAAATTTGCTGATAACACTAAACTGAGTGGAAAAGCAAATTGTACAGAGGATGTGGAGATTCTGCAGAGGGATATAGATAGGTAAAGTGAGTGGGCCAAGGTCTGGCAGATGGTGTGAGATCATCCACTTTGGAAGGAATAATAGAAGAGCAGATTATTATTTAAATGGTGAAAGATTGCAGCATGCTGTTGTGCGGAGGGACTTGGGAGTGCTTGTTCATGAATCGCAAGAAGTTGGCTTGCAGGTACAACAGATTATTAAGAAGGCAAATGGAATGTTGGCCTTCATTGCTAGAGGGATTGAATTCAAGAGCAGGGAGGTCATGCTGCAACTATACAGGGTACTAAGTGAGGCCACACCTGGAGTACTGTGTGCAGTTCTGGTCTCCATACTTGAGGAAGGATATATTGGCTTTGGAGGCAGTGCAGAGGAGGTTCACCAGGTTGATTCCAGGGATGAAGGGGTTAACCTATGAGGAGAGATTGAGTCACCTGGGACTATACTCTCTGGTGTTCAGAAGAATGAGTGGGGATCTTATAGAAACAAACAAAATTTTGAAAGGGATAGATAAGATAGAAGTAGGAAAGTTGTTTCCATTGGTAGGTGAGACTAGAACTAGGGGACATTGCCTCAAGGTTCAGGGGAGAAGATTTAGGATGGAGATGAGGAGAAACTATTTTTCCCAGAGAGAGATGAATCTGTGGAATTCTCTGCCCAGGGAAGCAGTTGAGGCTTCCTCACTAAATATATTTAAGAAACAGTTAGATAGGTTTTTACATAGTAAGGGAATTAAGGGTTATGGGAAAAAGGCAGGTAGATGGAGCTGAGTTTATGGACAGATCAGCCATGATCTTATTGAATGGTGGGGCAGGCTCAATGGGCCGGATGACCTACTCCTGCTCCTATTTATGTTCTTGTGTTAAACACAGATAACCAAGTGAGCTAAGTATGAGGATGAGAGATGCAAAAAAATTCAGAAATGGGGCAGGATTTGAAGAGATGGGGTTCGAAGGGTTTCGGCCTGAAACGTTGACTGTACTTTTTTCCATAGATGCTGCCTGGCCTACTGAGTTCCTCCAGCATTTTGTATGTGTTGCTTGGATTCCCAGCATCTGCAGATTTTCTCCTATAAGTCAAAAGTTTTTTTGGTTTCCAGCAGAGGAATAATGACAACAGATTTTAGGGGGGGGGGGGACACAGACATTAGGGAATGATAATCATTGACAATCCCAATTAACAAGAATCCAGGAAGCAAGAATGGATGGTCTACATTTGTACGGCAATAGAAGATAAAATAAAACAATTCTCATCAGAGTACACCAATAGGAACAGCAACCTCGGGGGCGGGGGGGGGCATGGAACAGATTGCAAATATCCAGCCGTTCCCTCACCCATGTTTAAGCAAGGTAACCAGGGCCCTCAATTCAAAGAGAACTGATGACATTTCATTCTCTTTTGCCTGAAACCAGGTAAACTGAGTGTGGAACATTTTTTGGAATTGGGTCTTCTTCATGGAGCACGTTGCCACCCATTTCCGGTGTAGTGACTTGGTTTTAATCCACTATGTAAAAACCAACTTGTATGCAGATGATTATATAGATAAAGACCTGGTAGCAGACATGGGACCTTCATTCTGTGGTGGTCTACTCTGGCAGCAACAGTTGAGCCACTTTGTCAACTTATAAGGTAGCTGTTGGGAAATATAAGCCACTCACTGACGGCATAGCTGATGACTCCATAGCTAGGCACACATCTGCTACATGTTGCTGCCTTGCAAAAGGTTATAGAGCAGGCTACTTATGTTCACACAATGCTCCCATTGCCTCATTCACACCGGAGAACCCTATTGTCTTTAGATCATTATCAAGATTCAGTTGGCCTGCTGCATATCAAGCTTGCTACATATCACAGAAACTACAATCGCAGAGAGAACGGCCCCAGCCCTAGCCCCACCACAAGCTACAAAAGAAGCTGCAGAGCAGGTGGGTAAGAAGCATTAAGGAAGGAGGAAGACTAAACACCTGTGTGCTCAGGCTGTGCACTGGGGATTCAATAACCACATTCCTTTACCTTCTTCCACTGCAAAAGTGAAAACCACCATGAAAAAAAATAAACATTCCCGGAACAGGTCTATCATTAATCTCGTTCCATTTTGCAGTCAAAGGAAATCATCCTTATGCATTCTTTTGGTGGTTAGTTCCCCTGTCCCTTTCTCAATGACAATGCTCCCAGGCAGAACTAATCATGGGTAGTAGTAGGACTGGTGGAACGCTGAGGGCTTGCAGTGGAGGGGCCGGGAGCATCTTTAGAGAATGACATCCCTTAGTCCAAACCATGTTATTGTGTGAATAATGGGATTTTAACAGAATCCAGGGTCGCATGCCCTTTGAGTGAGTTGTAGGGCAGCTCTCCAATTTTACACATCTTCCAGCATATCATATTTGCTACCGGTATGACAGTCACACACTAGTTACCTGTTCTAAATGTCTCTGACAAAGACATTTAAAATAATTCTGATTACTTTAAATGATTAGCAACAAATAAAAAAGATTTATACGTTTACTTTATAAATTAGTAACATGAGCCATGACTTGTGGTAAGTAGTTCAAGATTTAGATGAGAGTGGGGCCTGTCAGATATTTCTGTTGAGCTTGAGATCATTTGGGCTATTAGGCAATTGGCAAGGGCCTATAAAAAGAAGTTAGGTTTGGTGGGAGCAGCCATTGTGGGAGTGGTCTAGAGTTAGAATGGGGAACTGAGGCTTTGACTCAAGAGGCTCAAGAGATGAGGTTGAGGCCAAGTTGAGGTTTCTATCAATTTCAGCCTGAGCAGTTAGAATGGATCCCAGGGTAAATGTGTGCTCCACTTGCATGATGTGGGAAACTTGGGAGACCTCTAGTGCCCCTAATGGCTACACCTACAAGAAGCGCATCTGGGTGCAGCTCCTTATGGACTGTGGCACGAACCTATGGCTCATTGGGAGTCAGTCACAGCAAAGGTGTATGAAGCAAGCAGGTGGGTGACTATCAGGAGAAGGAAAGGTGTAAGTAGGCAGTGCAGACTACCTCTGTGGGTGTTACCTTCAAAAACAGGTACACCACTTCAGATACTGTACAACGCACCAGAGGAAGGCAGCAGTGCTCAAGTCTCTGTCATTGAGTCTAGCTTTGTGGCTCAGAAGGAAAGGGAGGTGGAGAGAAGACAGGTGGTGATAAGAGATTTAATAGGTAGGGGAATAGACAGCAGATCCTGTGGATGTAAAAGAACCCCCTGAATGGTGAGCAGCCAGAAGTCATGGCATACATTGATACCAATGACAGAGGCAGGAAAAGGGATGAGGTCCTAAAAGGTGAATATAGGGAGCGAGGTAAGAAGTGAAAAGCAGAACTTCAAGGGTAGTAATCTGTGGATTACTTCTTGTGCTACGTGCCAGTGAGGGTAATAATAGGATGATTTGGTAGTTGAATGTGTGTGTGAAGAATTGCAGGGGCGAGGTTTTGGATTTGCAGATCATCGAGCGTCTTCTGGAGAAGATATGGCCTATACAAAGCCGACAACTTATAGCTGAATGCAAGGGGGGAACCAAGATCCTTGCAGGCTGGTTTGCTCGAGCTGTTGTGGAGGATAGGTTTGTCCGATTGAGATAGGGAAAGGATGGGACAGTGAAGTAACCATGGTTGACAGCAGATGTGGAATACCTAGTCAAGAGAAAGAAGGAAGCATACGTACTTAATGTTTAGGAAGCAAGGGCCATACAGTGTCCTTTAGAGTTATAAAGTAGCAAGGAAGGAGCTTAAGAAGAGACTTAGAAGAACTAGAAGGGGACATGAGAAGGCCTTTGTGAGTAAGGTTAAGGAAAACCCGGAAGCATTCTACATGTAGGGTATGTGAAGAATGGGAGGATGACTAGAGTGAGGGAGGGGAAGTCCATAATGACTACTTTGCTTCAGTATTTAGCAGCAAGAGGGACCTTGACAAATGTGAAGACAATTTAGAACAGTCTGATATGCTGCAATATGTCAACCATAAGAGGCTGTGCTGGAACTTTTGAAAAACGGATGGGATATACCTTAGGTTACTGTGGGAAGCGAGGGAAGAGATTGCTGCACCTTAGACAATGATCTTTGCATTCTTAGTCACCACAGGAGAAGTGCCAGATGATTGGAGGGTGGCAAATGTTATTCATGTATTCAAGAAAGATAAGAAGGATAATCCTGGAATTATAGACCAGTGAGTCTTACATCAGTGGTGGGCAAAGAACTGCAGAGGAATTTTTAGACGCAAACACGAGGAAATCTGCAGATGCTGGAATTTCAAGCAACACGCATAAAAGTTGCTGGTGAACGCAGCAGGCCAGGCAGCATCTCTAGGACCCTTGGATCTCGGCCAGAAACGTTGACTGTACCTCTTCCTAGAGATGCTGCCTGGCCTGCTGCGTTCACCAGCAACTTTTATGTATGTTGCTTGAGGACTTTTTAGAGACAGGATTTACAAGCATTTGGAGAAGGAGAATCTGATAGCTAGCATTACTTTGTAAAGGGAAGGGAAGGACAGGCCTCATGAGTCTGATTGAATTCTTCAAGGAAGTGGCAAAACAAGTTGATGAAGGAAGAGCAGAGAATGTGGTGTGCATGGGGATTAGTAGGGCTTTCAACAAGGTTCCTCATGATAGGATCATTTAGAAGGTCAGGAGGCATGGGATTCAAGGAAACTTGGCTGCATGGATTCAGAATTGGATTGCCCACAGAAAGCAGAGGGTGGTAGTAGATGGAACATCATAGAAACATAGAAAACGTACAGCACAATACAGGCCCTTCGGCCCACAAAGCTGTGCTAAACATGTCCCTACCTTAGAACTACCTAGGCTTTACCTATTACCCTCTATTTTTCTAAGCTCCATGTAGCCATCGAGGAGTCTCTTAAAAGACCCTGTTATTTCTGCCTCCACTGCCACCGCCAGCAGCCCATTCCACGCACTCACCACTCTCTGTGTAAAAAACTTACCCCTGACATCTCCTCTGTACCTACTTCCAAGCACTTTAAAACTATGCCCTCTTGTGCTAGCCATTTCAGCCGTGGGGAAAAGCCTCTGACTATCCACACGATCAATGCCTCTCATTATCTTGTACACCTCTATCAAGTCACCTCTCATCCTCCGTCGCTCCAAAGAGAAAAGGCCGAGTTCACTCAAGTTATTCCTGCCTAGAGATTTGTGACTGGAGGTGTTCTGTGGGCATGACGAGTGCCATTACTACTGCCGTTCTGTAGGCATCTGTTGTGGGGTACCTACTCTGTGATTTTTATAAATAACTTGGACGAGGAAGTAGAAGTGGAAGGTGGGCTCATAAGTTTGTAGATGACATGAAGGTTGGTGGTGTTGCAGTTAGACCAGAAGGTTGTCATAGTTGACAACGGGGCATGGATCGGATGCAGAGCTGGAGTTGCATCGGGGAAAGTGTGAAGTGATACACTTTGGAAAGTCGAAATAAAAGTCAGAGTACAGGGATCCCAAGATGCAGCTTTCTTTCCCAAGACATCAGAAATGTCATTCTTCTTCATAGAACAGGGTTTCCCTTCAGCCACTATTGGTGTTGCCCTCACCCGCATCCCCTCCATTTGCCAAATATCTACGCTTACCCCATCTTCCAGCCACCTTAACAGTAATAGAATTCCTCTTGTCCTTACCTACCACCACATGAAATTCCGTATCCAACACATCACCCTCCGCAGCCTCCGCCACCTCCTACCACTAAACGTATCTTTACCTCTCCAGCTCTCCATTTTCCACAGGGATCACTCCCTCCATGATTTTACTTGTCCATTCTTTTCTCCCTCCCAGCACTTATCCCTGAAAGCAGCCGAAGTGCTATACCTCCTCATTCACCTCCTCCCTCATCTCCATTCACGGCCCCAAACAGTCCACTTCACAGGTGAATCTGTTCAAGTCATCTATTGCGTCCGGTGCTCCTGATGTGGCCTCATCTGCACAGGTGAGACCCTTCATAAATTGGAGGACCACTTCATCGAGCGCCTCTGCTCCAACTGCTAAAAGTGGAACTTCCTGGTGGCCAAACATTTTAATTCCAATTCCCATTCCTGTTCCAATGTTGGTCCATGACTTCCTCTTGTAACACGATGAGGCCACCTTGGGGTTGGAGGAGCAACACCTTATATTCCATCTGGGTAGACTCCAACCTGATGGCATCTCCTTTTGGTAAAAAAAAATTCCCTTCCCCTCCCCTCTTCTTCTATTCCTCATTCTGACCTCTTATCTCTTCTCACTACCTATCACCTCCCTTCCTCCTTCCCTTTCTCCTATCAGATTCCTTCCTCTCCAGCCCTTTATCTTTCCTGCCCACCTGGATTCACCTATCATTTTCTAGCTATCCTCCTTCCCCTTCTCCCTACCTTTTTATTCTGGTGTCCTCCCCCTTTCTTTCCAGTTCTGAAGCAGGGTTTCAGCCTGAAATATCGACTATATGTTCATTTCCATAGATGCTGCCCAACCTGTGAGTTTCTCCAATATTTTGTTTCTGTTGCTTTGGATTTTCAGCATCTGCAGACTTTCTCGTGTTTATGTAGAGGGATAATAACAGGATTCTTAGCAGTGTGGAGAAACAGAGGGAATTTGGTGTCCACGACCGTGGATCCTTCAAAGTCACCATGCAAGTTGATAGGGTGGTTAAGAATGTTAATGGCGTACTGGCCTTCAGTAGTCAGGGAATTGAGTCAAGAGCCATGAGGTAATGTTGCAGCTCTATGAAACTCTGCTTTGACCACGCTTGGAGTAATGTGTTCCGATTTGCATGTGGAAGGTTTAGAAAGGGTGTAGCGGAGTTTTGCCAGGATACTGCCTAGATTAGAGGAAAGGTTGAGCGAGCTAGGGCTTTACTCTACGGAGCAAAGGAGGATGAGAAGTGAATTAGTAGGGATGTATAAGATGATATGAGGCATTGATAGAATGGCATCAAGAACCTTTTCCCAGGGCTTGAAATGGCTAACGTGATGGGCATCATTTGAAGGTGATTGGAGGAAAGTATAGGGGAATGTCAAAGGTAGTTTTTTTACACAGAGAGTGGTGGGGGTAGAATATGCAGCCAGTGCTGGTGGTAGTGACAGATATGTTAGTGACAGTTAAGAGACTGTTAGATAGACACATATCTGAAAGCAAAATGGAGGGCAATGCAAGAGGAAATCATTAGATTGATCTTAGAGTAGATTCAAAGGTCAGCATAACATTATGGGCCTAATGGTTTGTACTGTGCTGTACTGTTCTAAATTCTTTGTTCTAAGTTAATTAAAATCTGTAAGTGGTAATAAATTATTTGAAATATTAGTACAAAGTAAAATGCTCAAATGTTTTCCTGCAGATTTATTTTCCCAGAGGGTCAATGATGCCATTAATATGAATGGGGATGGTATCTAGTTGTCTGTGCTCCCAGCATAAAGCTGAGAGTCAGATGCTGCTACACTGAAATCATTAAGTATGAATTCATCTTCTGTTGTAATCCCTCTGCCTTGTTCAGGAGGCAATCTGATTTATTTCCAAATACATTTTCTCTTAGGGGTCTGAGGAGAATGGGGGATAAAGTTCAGGGATGTAATCCAGAATGTTCTCACCGTGACTATGTGGTTTTCCTCCAGGTGCTCTGGTTTCCTCCCACAGTCTAAAGACATACTGGTGGGAAGGTTAATTGGTTATTTCAAATTGTCCTGTAATTAGGCTGGAATTAAGTCGAGGGTTTGCTGGCCAGCACGGTTCAAAGTGCCGAAAGTGCCTATGCCGCATCATATCGCAATAAATAAATTAATAAATAATCTTAAAGGAAAACACTTTTTTCAAACAAAAGTGGAATTCTTTCCTGAAAAGATAAGGTGACTGGGATACATGAATGTTTTACATTGGATATTGATGGATTCTTGTTCTGCTTGATATTAATCATTACACTTTTCTTGCCTTTTGATTAGCAACTGCAGGTGCTGGATGTGCTAGAAATGCCCAACAGGTCAGATAGCATCTCTGGAATTAAAGACCCAGAATATTGACCTGAAATCAGAACATTCCTGATGAAAGATTGTTGACCTGAAACTTTAACATTAATTTTCTCTATGCAAATGCTGCTTTGGGGTATTTCCAAAATTTTTGATTCTTATCACAGACAATCAACTTTGCTCTGTGTTTTGATTAGTTAGTCAATTTAAATTATATATATATATTAATATCAACAGAATATTATAATCACCTTAAATGCCAGAAACTTAAACTTAATAATAAGCAACACACATCAAAGTTGCTGGTGAACGCAGCAGGCCAAGCAGCATCTGTAGGAAGAGGTGCAGTCAACGTTTCAGGCCGAGACCCTTCGACTGCACCTCTTCCTACAGATGCTGCTTGGCCTGCTGCGTTCACCAGCAACTTTGATGTGTGTTGCTTGAATTTCCAGCATCTGCAGAATTCCTGTTGTTTGAACTTAATAATAATTTAGTTTTCATAAATTAGCTCTATAAGTTATACTCTAAACTAAAAGAGTATAATTGTTTCAAAAGTTGTAAATATCAAATAATAATCTGGATCAGTAAACAACTGAATCATTATGTTGACTCAAAATTCGGACTTAAATTACAGTCTATTTCCAGGGTTTTGGGAATATAACAGTTTCCTGTTTGTGTGAAGTTAACGGCGGAAGATAGAAATTCTTCCTCTGCGTACTGTGATTGACGCACATTTGCACACATTGAATTCACCATCTGAAATTCCATTATGCTGATTTCAGAATCAGAGTTCAACATACATATGTTACTGTGCCACATAAATAATAGCATGCGAATCTCAACACCAAGTAATTGCACTAAACTAATATTACTTCGGTTATTTCAGGCAATATGGTTGATATTTGCAAATTAAAACATGATGCTTGTTGACATCAAAGGACAGTTTACGTTTCAACAATGAACATGCTCCCATCAAAAAAAAAATTAAATCTTTTGTATTTCTCAGTTCTGGCACTCTTGTAAATGTGGCGTCTACACTTGACTAAAGCTTCTTGACCTTGAACTCTTTCTGTCTAGATGAACATATGATAACATTTTGCATGTCAACTACAGCTTGATAGCACTCTGGAGCCCAAAACAAAGGTCCACTTCCACAGCCTAGCATACACAGCATGTAAAGCAAAACATCTGTACACACGAAACACAGGTCATAGGGCAATAACGAACTGACCTGTCTTTGACATGCATGCTGAAAATAATATGCTGTAAGATGGCAACCTCCAGGGCTAAGTTTTTGTTTTTGAGCAGGATCATGATGGGACAGATGTTCCAGGATCAAAGTCAATTCCTTGTGCAAGCTGGAAGTACTCCCCTCTTTCTGGTCATAGGAACCTAAAGTTGTTGTGCAGGAACACTATGGTTTATGTATATAGATCACAAAATGCAATTGATATGAGCTGACTGCTCAAATCCTCCTTGATGTTGACAAGGCCCATATTGTCAAATTGAGCTTGTACTATTGCTATGATTGGTAACAGAAAGCTGATTTGCCTGCACATCTTTAGAAGGACTCTTCTAAATCTACTTATCTGCTTGAAATTAAATGCCTCCCCTACTGTGATGCCCTGTCCACTCAAATTGTTTTGCAGATTAAACTAGGATGTTCTATGTTCCAAGGTGGAATCCAAATTCTCAACAGTCATGGTCTTAATCAGTCACTAGGAAAAGAATGCATCTGGTAAATATTATATTTCTCATGAACCTGGCAAAAAAAACACCATTGTTTCATGTTAAACATTCCAAGATCCATTCATTTAGCATTGTGATGTCATTATGAGAATATAGAAGCATAGAAACATGGAACTTAAATTGACAAATACGCATTTTTTTGATCAATTCATGCATAAATACAATTCTAAGGTGGTTAGGAAACTTTAGTGGAACTCAGCAGGCCAGGCAGCATCTATGGAAACGAGTATACAGTCGACATTTCGGCATCTTGATGAAGGGTCTCTGCCTGAAACATCAGTTGTTTGGTCTTTTCCATAGATGCTGCCTGACCTGCTGAGTTCCTCCAGTGTTTTGTGTGCATTGCTTTGGATTTTCAGCCTTTCTCATGTTAAGAAGCTTTAACAATTACTTCCAGGTGAAGTCATGTTCAGCAGGAAACTGACCTGGTGATGCTTTCCTGTCATGTGCACTTAACGACATCAGCTGTCCTGCAACATGGGAGTCCCCCACTGATGGCAGAGAATTGCATCATTTAGGTTTAACCTAGGGACTTCATATAAAATAACTAGTCAGACATTGATTTACTCTTTTGGCCTTTGTATCTATTTAAAGGGAAGCTGCAGAAATCAGACTGTGCTGTTGAGAACCCATTGCCTGCTCCTTAAACACCTTCCAAAGGTCACAGTGTGTGCTCCAACAGGAGAAATTTTCTTTAACTCTTTATTTTCTTTAACTCTGGCCTACCTGAGTTATAGGTGAATCAATGGTTACTGTGCTTGCAATACTCTATCAGTTAACCTCTCCCAGCTGGGGTTTTGCAGAACCTGCAGCAACATAAGTATCAGTCTTCTCTGCATACTGATGGCTCTTATTATTCTTAACTTGGGAGGCATTTGGCATGCTCAGAATTATTTAAAATGGGAAAAACATTAAATAATATACAAATAGTAAATCATATCATTTTTCAGAAAAAAATAAACACATTTCATTAAATCAAGTTTTACAAAAGCATATTGCTGCATTGCAATGTTCTCTGCATGATTAACTGTTGTGAGGTTGCTCCTTTTCACAGACGCTGATGATCCACGGTGGTTTCTTCCCTTGGATACATTGGCTACAGACAACAACCCAGGTCCAATTGTGGCAGCAGAGAATTTCACCTGAATACAGGGAACTTGGACATGCTGCCTGGCTTGGAGCATTTAAGAATATAAGATTCAACAATTAGAACATGGATGGCAGGCAATTTCTCAAGAGACTGAGCAGACAAGAACTCTACAAATCTGAGGGCACACTGACTTTAACTTCCAGGCCTGGAAATTAGGCAGATGAAAAATGTTGGTTCACTGATGTCTAGTCACTGCTGCCTTAATTTATCTCCATGGAGTCACAATCTGAGTATGATTCTTCTGAAGATGGAAAAGTGCATGTACTAGGAGATGTTGCCTTGCTGTGCATGTGGGAGATCAAGCCCCATGTTCCATATCATCACTTGCGTAGGAGTAATCTGTTCTCATGGAATATCTTTCTGCTTGAGCAGGATAACAATCAGTTCAATTATAGCATTGTTTAGTCTGTGGGGAATAGTGACCTGTTGATAGACAGCCTCCTTTGGCTTTTGGAGAACAGTGAGATTCTTTCTGTCCATTGAGGGGAAAAATCTACTTACAAGTGCTTAATCTCTTCACTGAAGGCAACAAGTTGCTCTCTGGTGGAATATTGCTCTTGCGATGCAAAGAACAGATCTCTTAATGGGACTGTATAGAAGTAGCTGTCACCTGATCCAATGGGTACTGTGTAGAAACAAAGAAACATAGAAAACCTACAGCACAATACAGGCCCTTCAGCCACAATGCTGTACCGAACATGTACTTATTTTAGAAATTACCTAGGATTACCCATAGCCCTCTATTATTCTAAGCTCCATGTACCTATCCAGGAGTCTCTTAATAGAGCCTGTCGTATCCGCCTCCACCACTGTCGCCAGCAGCCCATTCCACGCACTCAACACTCTCTGCATAAAAAACTTACCCCTAACATCTCCTCTGTATCTACTTCCAAACACCTTAAAACTGTGCTCTCTTGTGTTAGTCATTTCAACCCTGGGAAAAAAGTCTCTGACTATTCACACGATCAATGCATCTCATCATCTTATACACCTCTATCAGGTCACCTCTCATCCTGCGCCGCTCCAAGGGAAAAAGGCCAAGTTCACTCAACTTATTATCAAAGGGCATGCTCCCCAATCCAGGCAACATCCTTGTAAATCTCCTCTGCACCCTTTCTATGGCTTCCACCTCCTTCCTGTGGTGAGGTGACCAGAACTGAGCACAGTACTCCAAGTGGGGTCTGACCAGGGTCCTATAAAGCTATAATATTATCTCTCGGCTCTTAAACTGAATCCCATGGTTGATGAAGGCCAATACATTGTATGCCTTCTTAACCATACAGTCAACCTGCGCAACAGCTTTGAGTGTGCTATGGACTCGGACCCCAAGATCCCTCTGATACTCCACACTGCCAAGAGTCTTACCAAAATGAACCACTTCACATTTATCTGAGTTAAACTCTATCTGCCACTTCTCAGTCCAGTTTTGCATCCTATCAATGTCCCACTGTGACCTCTGACAGCCCTCCACACTATCCACAACACCCTCAACCTTTGTGTCATCAGCAAATTTACTAACCCATCCTTCCACTTCCTCATCCAGGTCATTTATAAAAATCACAAAGATAAGGGGTCCCAGAACAGATCCCTGAGGCACTCCACTGGTCACCAACCTCCATGCAGAATATGACTCTTTGCCTTCTGTGGGAAAGCCAGTTCTGGATCCACAAAGCAGTGTCCCCTTGGATCCCATACCTCCTTACTTTCTCAATAAGCCTTGCATATGGTACCTTATTAAATGCCTGCTGAAATCCATATACACTACATCTACTGCTCTTCCTTCATCAATGTGTTTAGTCACATCCTCAAAAATTCAGTCAGGCGCGTAAAACACAACTTGCCTTTGACAAAGCCATGCTGACTATTCCTAATCATATTATACCTCTCCAAATGTTCATAAATCCTGCTTCTCAGGATCTCCTCCATCAACTTACCAACCACTGAAGTATGCCTCACTGTTCTATAATTTCCTGGGCTATCTCTACTCCCTTCCTTGAATAAGGGAACAACATCCGCAACCCTCCAATCCTCCGGAACCTCTCCCGTCCCCATTGATGATGCAAAGATCATTGCCAGAGGCTCAGCAATCTCCTCCCTCGCCTCCCACAGTAGCCTAGGGTATATCTCATCTGGTCCAAGAGATTTATCCAACTTGATACTTTCCAAAAGCTCCAGCACATCCTCTTTCTAAATGTCTATATGCTCAAACTTTTCAGTCCGCTGTAAATCATCCCTACAATCGCCAAGGTCCTTTTCCATAGTGAATACTGAAGCAATGTATTCATTAAGTACCTCCACTATCTTCTCCATTCCCATTCACACTTTTCCACTGTCTCACTTGATTGGTCCTATTCTCTCACGTCTTATCCTCTTGCGTGATGGGACTGCTGCTGATAACTCACAAAGAATTTAGCGTTGCTTCCAAAACGTAGGTCGAATTCCCCGGTCCCCACATAGCCTCCAGTAAGATGCATTCCATCATGTTTCTTTCCATCCCTTGCATTTGCAGAGGCAAACTTCACATTTCAGTAGCATTCAACTGACACGTCGTGAAAGCATCACAATAGTTGTCCTTGTCTAAATCATCAAGGGCAACTCACCTGCATGAACCCTCCCTTCAGTGAATGCCACACCACTTCCCAATACCCAGTAGCAGGCAATAGAATCTAGTCCTTGATATCCCTGTCCTATGCACCCACTGAACTTTTTTTGCTTCTCCGGTATGAAGTCAATCATACCAGTGAGCTACCAAGGCCAATGGTGGATAGTGTTGTCATCATCGTCAATACCCTTGCCATCAGTCCTACAAAGCAACTCTTTAAACATCCTCATAACCCAAAGATTCACCACAATAATGGGAGATATGTCTAGGTGGCCATGTTCGAAATCATCATCATTGTCATTGCTGTCAACAGCAGCAACCATGTTTCTTTCTAATCTCACTTCATACCTTTTTCTGTCCCATCTCCTCGTCTGAGGAGCATGTTGAGAACCTTGAAAGGCAAAAGAGAAGGTGGTTGAGTTGTAAATTGCAGAGAACATACTATAAGAGTGATACAGCGATAGAGAAGATATGAAGGTGTCTACTGTTCCTTAAATGAAAGGAGACGTGTGATTGCCATGAAATAAAGACTGAATGAATATCACTGGCAGATGGTGTATTGCATTAGTAGATTGGAGCTTGATAGTTGATCTGACTATGAGGTAATACATTGTCTCCATCAAATAGATGAGGCATTGTGCTCTGGAGGACCTTCTTCAGTGAAGAACTTAGTGTTTTTTTTTGCTATCATGGCTTCAATAAAGCACACTTAATGATAATTAGTTGAATATCCTGGTGGTGATCGCTATGCAATGGGGGTATTGGGTCAAATTTTAACAGTGGTATGAGGGGAGGAATTGGTAAAAGGAACAGTAATCACATATGGAGGTAGCCATATATTATGTTCATGTGTACAGGCATCAGACCAAAAGAAGAGTGTTTCTTGTTGTTCTTTGTCCTTGTCTCTGTCTCTTTGTTTTAAAAATTAAAAACAAATTAGGGAAAAACATTGGAAATACTACATTCAGCAAGTCTCAGAAGAGAAAAATAGGAACAATATTTCAGAGAAACAATGTTAATATTTCAGTTCAATGGCCTCTCATCACAACTGAATTCTACCGAAAAGTTGCTAACCTGAAGCATTAACTATGATGAAACATTATTGGGCTGATGGGACGGGTGACATTTGAGGACATTTAAGGGAAGATGTTGGAGTCAATTGTTAAGGATGAGATTATGGAGTACTTGGAGACACAGGACAAGATAGGACATGGTTTCTCTAAGAGGAAATCTTGCTGATGAACCTGAGGAAATTACAAGTTGGATAGATAAAGGGGATGCAGTCAATGTTGCATATTTGGAATTTCAGAAGGCCTTTGACAAGGTGCCACACATAAGGCTGCTTACCAAGTTAAGAACCCATGGTATTACGGGAAACTTACTGGCAAGGTTAGAGCATTGGCTGATTGTTTGGAGACAGTGAGTGGGAATAAAAGGATTCTTGTCTGGTTGGCTGCCAGTGACTAGTGGTGTTCCGCAGAGGCTGGTGTTGGGACCACTTCTTTTTATGCTGTATATCAATGATTTAGATGATGGAATAGATGGCTTTGTTGCCAAGTTTGCAGATATGAAGACTGGGGGAGGATCAGTAGTGTTGAGGAAACAGGGAGGCTGCAGAAGGACTTAGACAGATTAGGGGAATGGGCAAGAGAGTGGCAAATGAAATATAATGCTAGAAAATACTTGGTCATGCACGCAAGCCTCCAAGCCCAATGACAAAGTTGTGGTCCTCTTAGGGGATGTCACAAATAAAGCTGATCTTTTTTATTCTTAAATATTACTCTGTTTCTCCATTGCTGTCTGATCTACTGTGTTTCCCTAGAACATTCTGCTTCTACTTCAAGTTTCTATCATCTGCAGACTTCTTTCCCCTTTTCAACTTGATTTTTGTATTGCATTTGGTTTGCAGCTAGGAAGAAAGTAAAGGAATTTCACACAGCTATATACACTTCTGTGGCAATGCATGTGTTGATACATCATTCATGGGAACCTCATTGAGGAGCCTTACATTTTGAAAAGCATCTTCCAAATTTCCACTTTTCAAAGTTCATGGTAAATTTATTATGGAAGTACATATGTCACCATATCTAACCCTGAGATTCATTTGCTTGCTGGCACACTCAATAAATCCAATAACTACAACAGAATCAATGAAAGACTATGTAGAGTAATGTAATGCATGAGAGATGACGCATATAGTTCAGAATAGAAACTGGTCTACATAGTTCACAAACACTGTCATTGAGTTGTTGTGTTCACTTTAAGAGACGGTGTCTGATGCAATGGCATCAGTGTAAGGTGACCGCTTTTGGTTTATTCGTAATGGAAATAAAGAGTGGTAGCTTTTGTTAAATACCTGTACATAAAATGGCTCCTGCATGCTTTATTCACAAAATCCTACGTTTGCGACGTTGAAACTCTCAGACAATTCCAGCATTACTCAATGACATATCACCCAACACCCAACACCAAACACCAAACACTTTGAAGCTGTTGGAATTTTGGGAGTTGCCGCTACCGCATGGTTTTCACAGGCAGAAGCCCAGTTTGCACTGCAAGATATCACCATTCACAAAGCCAAGTTTTACTATATCATCTCTAAGTAGTTCCACTGCTGCCAGAGTGGCGAGTTTACTAGAAGACCCACCTGCATGTGATAGCTACATCACTTTGAGAACTCACCTATTACAGACTTTTGGACTGTGTAAGTCTGAGCAATCCAAACAGTTGCTCTCCTTGCCCAGCCTGGGTGGCACTAGGGCTTAAAAACTAATGGACCACAAATTATTTCTCCTGGATAATCACCATCTTTGTTTTATTTTTAAAGACCTCTTTATGCAAAAAATGCCTGATCAAATTTGCACAGCCCTTGCTAATACACTTGTGAAGGACTGTAGGAAGCTTGCTATAATAGCCGATAGTCTACACTCAGCAAGGCAGACCTACATCAATCCTCCTCCTTTTCCTGTCTCAACAAGCCCTATCATCAGAGCCTCCAGCAGACTCACACCCACAGCTCCAAACCAGACAATACCGGGTCAAAGTTTTTAGCATGTTCGCTTCGGCCCAAACACCAAGAAGTGCCGACTGCCCTGCAGCTTTAGCAGTGCCAGTGCATCGGGACATCAGAGGTCTGTGAACTCCATAGGTTGCAGCTGCCAGGATCATCTATTGTTCATTACAGACACTTTCTCAGTACGAGGCTTCCTGTGTGACATGGGTGCTCAAGCGATTGTGCTGCCACTGATTATAAGGCAGAGCATGATGGGCCCTTGCTAAGGGCACCTGTGGTACAGGATCTGGACTTATGGGACACAACGCATGATGCCCTGCTTCAGTGGATGATGCTACACATGGGACTTTGTCTTGGCTAAAGTTGTTAGACCTTGGCACAGGTTCCTGTGCCCCAAAGAACTGTTAGTAGACCTTAAGAACTGTCAGCTTGTGGACGCAAAGGACTTTGGGTTGTAAATTTCCCACGACAACCCTGTATAGCACATGCACCACCAGATGTGAATACACTCACCCACTGGGCAAATTGCCAAACCTCACCAAGCCCACAATTTCTATTACAGTCACAAAGCATGGGGGCAGGCACCACATTTTCACAAGTGGCTCACTGGTCCATGCCCGTGTGTAAACACTGGACTCGGAAGAAGCTGGCCAGTGAGAAGGCTGAGTTTGCAAACATGGAAAAGCTTGGCATTTTGCGCAGGTTGAAAAGCCCTTGGGCCTCATCCCTCCACGTGGTTCCTAATCTCGATAGTAGTTGCTGTCCATGAAGTGATTACCACCACCTTAACAAGGCCTCCACCCCCAATCGTTACCCATCCCACATACTCAAGACTTTTTGGCACATTTAGCCAGAAGGATAATGTTTTCTAAAGTGGACTTAGTCAGAGGCTACCAGCAGGTGCTTATGTGTGCTGAGGATATCCCCAAAACTGCTGTTATAACCCTGTTTGGCTTTATTGAGTTTCTGTGCATGCCATTGGGGTTAAAAATGTAGCACAGGCTTTCCAGCAACTAATGGTCTCTGTGTTAAAAGAGTTAAATTTTCTCTTTGTTTACCTGAATGACATATTTGTCACAGTGCATCACCAAACCATATCTCCACATACTTAAGTTAACATGGGCTGATTATCAGCCCTACTAAGTGCCTGTTCAGGTGCTTATTATTAACTTTTGCAGCCACTGCATCTCTGCAGAAGGTGTGACAACCCTGCTGTCAAAAGTCACCACTGTT
Source organism: Mobula hypostoma (assembly GCF_963921235.1). Classification (NCBI taxonomy): domain Eukaryota; kingdom Metazoa; phylum Chordata; class Chondrichthyes; order Myliobatiformes; family Myliobatidae; genus Mobula; species Mobula hypostoma. Next base: position 120,767,341 of record NC_086100.1, read on the forward strand.
ATGGATTTTCCACTGCCCCGCACTACCAAAGTATTGCAAGAGTTTTTGGGTGTGGTGAATTTCTATCACCATCTTGTTCCACGAGCTGCTGAATTTAGCTCCCCTTGTATAGTGCTCTTAAAGTCAGGACCCCTAATCGTGTGCTTGAGTGGTCAGTAGACATGACCAGAGCATTTGATGACACCAAACAATCTCTTTGGAAAATGATCCTACTTGCTCATTTGTTCCCCATGCACCTACAGACCTACAGCCATCAGTACTGACACTTCAGACTATGCTGTGGGTGTCGTGCATGAACAGTTGTTTGGAGGCATGTGTCAGCCACTCGCCTTCTTCAGCCAGCAGCTCCACCACCACCACCAACCTCTCCACCCCCGAGGGGAAGTACAACATTTTTGACTGCAAGAATTCTTGGCCTCTATCTGGCTATCCACCACTTCATTTTCTACTAGAGGGTTGGCATTTCACAGCATTTACTGACTACAAACCCCTCGTGCATGCGATGGCTAAGGTGACTGACCCATAGTCGGCAGGGCAGCAATGCCACCTGGGCTACGTTTTGGAATTCACGGCTGACATACAGGAAAATAATGCTGTGGCTGACTGCCTCTCACAGCCCACCAACTAAGCCAAACATATCAAGGTTGACTCTACTAGCTTGCAGCCGACAAGTGTCAGGCCCAGAGGTCCAGGTTTACAGGACTACAGTCATGGGCTTGTATTTGGCCGAGGTCAAGTTTGGGGAAGTAGGAGTTTTTGTTCTATGTGATCTGTCAGCCAGTTGCCCTCGCCCCTTTGTGGCCTGCGCAAGTGGTTTCGCCATTTCCTAAATGCTACTCTAAGGGTCATCCTGATGGATGAGTGTTGGCAGGATAAACTCCTGTGGGTCCTGCTGGAGCTCAGAATGGCTCCTGCAGTCCTCCATAGCTGAGTTGGAGTACGAGCAGCCACTACAGGTGCCAGGTGATTTTTTTTCCAGACGCCACGACAGTCTGGTCAGTGTCTCAGCAGCATTCTGTCCTCCTCAGTAGACTCAATTCATTTACACCGATTCTTCCCTCCCATCATGGGCTACAGCAATCTTGGGTTTCACTTGACCCACATTCTACCCCATTTGTTTTTGTCCGCCATGATGAACATCAACACCCCCTTAAGCCCCCTTTAGGTGGCCTGCTCCACATTTTGGAACAGGGTTAAAAGACTTTTATTGTAGATAGGAATGCTAAAGCTGAAGGTATTTCTGTAGATCGCATTAAACTGGCTCACCAAGACCTGAATGGTACCACGACCATACCCCCTGCACTGTGACATGACCATGTCCGTGTCAGCACACAACTGGACAAGCCAGTGACACCAACCAAGGCACATAGGATCCGAGCCAGGCGGTTTTATGAGCTTCCGACAGACTCACAATATCAGTTTTGGTGAATTCTGCGGGATGCGTGTGTGGGGTAATATAATGGGTGACAGATGACATATATTGTTCAAAATAGAAACAGTTCTACACAGCTCACAAGCACTGTCATTGAGTTGTTGTTCCGGTTTAAAATGACACTGGTGAATCTCAGTGACTTCTGGCCGGTGGCTCAGCAAACAAGGAAATCTACTAAATGCTTTACTAATCACGCTTTTTCTGGCAAACAATCATCTCAAGTAATAGTCTGTAACTTCCCTTTGGACTTGGAGCCAATTCGATGTGGCAGAATCAAGGCAAGGCGAGGTGGCAAGCCCATTGTCTAGAACGAGGAAAACCCAAGGTTCTAGCATTTTAAGCACTGTGCCAAAGTGGAAAGGTCAGTTACAGGCCGAATCAAGGCAGTAAGGTCTGGATACCAGAGTGTACCGATTCGATTGGACTCGATGTCTGGATGGGGACTTAAATACTTTGCCGAATCAAGGAGGTCAGTTACAGGCCGAATCGAGGTGGTGAGACCCTGGCCTCAGAGCGTACTGAGGCCAGTGAACAATGTTTGGACGGAGACTTACGAGACGTGCCAATTTGGAAAGGAAGGGTACAGGCTGAATCAAGGCAGTGGCGTTGTGGCCACAGAGTGTACTGAGGCAAATAAACTCGATGCTTGGATGGAGATTTACGCCAGGCCAGTATTTCTTTAATTTGTGGCTGCCTGTTTGGAGACGAATCTCGAGGTTGTATAATATATACTTACGTTGATAATAAATGTGCTTTAAACTTTGAACTTTGTGTTTATTTAAGAGTTGGTATCTGATGTAATGACATCAGTCTCAGGTGACTACTTTTGATTGTTCATAATGGAAGTAAAGGGCTGTGGCTTCTGTTGAGCAGATAAAACGAATCTTACATGTTTTATTCACAAAATCGTACAAATGCACCAATGGGTGTACAACCAGTGTGCAAAAGAAAACAAATTGTGCAAATACAAAAAAAAAGAAATAATAATAATAAATAAGTAAGCAATATATATCTAGTACATGAGATGAAGAGGCCTTAAAAGTGAGTCCATAGGACATGGGAACATTCCCATGATAGTCGAACAATTCTGTAAACAAACACATCAACCTTGATCATATTTCTGAGCCAATACGGGCAAAATTCCTGACCACAATGCCCAAAGATTTCTACCCAGCCAGTCAGCGCCAATATTTCCTCCCCACGTCACAAATAAGTTTCCGAAATGATGTCCAATCAGTTGACTCAAAAGTAGATAAAGGCCAAGCATTCAGAGGACATGCCACAATCAACAGCGCACTGACAATATCTCCTCGCATGGTGATGAAACGTTTGCAAGTAAATTGCCAAGACTGGAGAACAACTCAACTCAACTATCAAACACCTGAGCTACACATCTACCGAATTATTTCCAAATGATAAACTGCTCCATAGATGTATTCTGTGAGCAAAGCACAGAAACCAACCTCCATTCACTTGATTTCTCCAAGGCAAAATTTCCACTTTCCTTTATTTAATATTCATTTGAATTTTTTGAAAAAATGCAAAACACACAATTTCCCATCTTTTAATTTTAACACAATGGATGGAAATACACAAGTTTTGGTGTGTGCTTCCAGTGCGCATTCAGGTTGTGGATCATAATTTCTTGTACTCAACTGCAGTGGATTCTGGTTAACTGGGACACACCAGGACCAATACATTTTGGTCCAATTAAATGGCTGCCCCAGTTAGCATGTTTCTGGGAAATAGGTCATCGGCTGGTGGTCTAGTGATATCAGCACCAAATGGTCCTGAGTTCGAATCTGGCTGGTTCCTTGCACGCTGGGACGAGCGTTGAGCTAGCAACTCAGCTCATAAAAAGTAGTCAAATGCTACAGAAACAGCAAAAATGTTACCTGACGCGCCAGAAGTTGCAAAAAGGAACAAAAAGGTCCAAACGAGTCCAGAACCAGAGGCCACAGTTTAAGAATAAGGGGTAGGCCATTTAGAATGGAGTTGAGGAAAAACTTTTTCACCCAGAGAGTGGTGGATATATGAAATGCTCTGCCCCAGAAGGCTGTGGAGGCCATGTCTCTGGATGCTTTCAAGAAAGAGATGGATAGAGCTCTAAAAGATAGCGGAATCAAAGGTTATGGGGATAAGGCAGGAACTGGATACTGATTGTGGATGATCAGCCATGATCACAGTGAATGGCGGCGCTGGCTTGAAGAGCTGAATGGCCTACTCCTGCACCTATTGTCTATTGTCTATTGTCTATAAAAAATGGAAATAGTTAAAAAGGTATTAAAAAAGACAAACTAATATTTATGAGTAACAAATGATGTATTTAAATGAAATACAGAAAATATTAGAACACTAACAATCATTCTACATTGCTATAAAACTGTGTATTAGTTCCTGAAATTTGTCACTGGAGGAACTCATCCAGTGTGTACGCTGCAGTGTTCTTTTGACTGATTGTAAATGAACAGGTTCAGCACAGGCACCTAGAGCAGATAATCAATCCATTGCTTTCTTTGAACCTGCTAGTGCTGCGTGTTTGTAGCCAATGAAACCGTTCAGCATGGCACGATAATAAAAGGCCTGTTTCGTTGGCATTGTAGATATCATCAGTACAAAACTTCTGAAGCAAGTTGTGGAGATTCGTAGATACCCATTTTTCAGCACTATCTTTCTCACCGTGGGCTTTCTTGAATTTAATGTGGAGCCAACATTTTTTTTCATTTTTAAATCTTTTTATTAATTATTATTGAAAATCAACAAAAAATACATTAAAGTAATCAAATCAACATATCAATATGCACAATAAAAGTTAAGCTATCAAATAACTGATTAACCAAACTAAACAGTATACCAATAATAAGAAGAAAAAACAAAATGTTAAAACTATTTTTTTGGTTGGAAAAAAGAAAGAAGGAAAAAAGAATCCCTGCTAACTAAAACAAAAAAATAATTCTACTAACCAAAAAAAGAGAAAAAAGAACATTGAGAGCACAGCCCTGGAGCTATACGCCATACAAGCTTCCATAAAAGAAAAACATCAATCCACCAACCAAATCCAATTACACACAAATCAGAAGGGGACCATCTTAATTAACTCAAATCAAATGATAGTAGCTGGCAAAAGAACCCTACCTTTTCTCAAAGTCACCAACATTTCTATCAAGACAACCAACCATATTTGTGACCTGCTTCTTAGCTAGCTCATCTGACTTTTTTTTAAACTTTGGTCCACTGACAAGCACAGCTTATCGAGTTAAAAAGGAAAACCTTTGACTGAGGTCCTCTTCAACATTTGGATCCTTACCCTCACACTTTCATTTTTGGGATGTTCCCTGTTGTCCTTTTGTAATGCTCAATCTTATTACAGTTAGTATTGCTGATATTTCAAACATGCAATCATAGATTTCAGCACCCCAGTTACCTCTGCCAGTTGACAATGAGTTGTGTTAAGCAGATAGTTTTTAATTTGGTACAGTAGGGTGACTTTTTTGACTAGAGTCAAATCTTTTCATGGTATCTTGACAAGGGTCTGAAAGTTTTTAAGTCAAAATAAAAAGAACTAAATGATCAAAAATCACTGTGTTTTGAATTGGCACCCATCAGCGCAAATGGATAACACAACACAAGTACATGCAACTGGTGCTATTTAAAATTGTTCTCTCTAAGCATGGCGTAGTGTCTAATGGCCACACGTGCGGGTGACTAATGCTAGTTAGAAACTGTTCAGCAACAGTCTCCTGTCCCAATTGAGTAGCATGGTGTCCCAAATAAACAAAGAGAATCCCAGCTATCTTATTGATTCGTTTTTGTTCTTTAAGAGTTGTCCCAAAGAAGCAGCAGCCCTGATGAGCCAATGGCCCAATTAACTGGAATCCACTGTATTTATAAAGAGGAAATAAAATCTGCTATGCCATTAGACTACCATCACAACATGATCAAAGTGTTCTTCAGCTAACTGACTGAATGCTTTACTGAGCAAATAGTGCATTGCCTTCTGGACTTAACTAGTGGCACAAAAACATATAGACAGCCTTAAAAGTATCCTTTCTTTTGCCCAACAATTGTTGAGATTGAGAGCACAACAATTTTCAGTTTTCAAATTTGTTGAGAGAATATGGTGAAATAGTTTCCAGGTTTTGCCCATCTTAATCGTAATTGAAAAAAAGACCTCCCATTAATCTTCACTTTGATGAGTTAAGGGCAAGTCACATTTTCCATCATTAGGTTAACCCAGCTGTGAGCACTTACTGCCAATGGTCTAAAAATCATAAATTGAGCCAATTATTTTGGAGAACTACAGTCAATGAAAGCAATGTTCCTACTCTAGTTACAAGATAATGAGGTGAATTGTACTTACAGCTAGCCAACAGTTCCACAAAGAACTGCCAGCTATCTCTTCCTCATGGATCAGATGATCACAGACTTCAATACCTGTCCTTTGGAAAAATGAACATGAGAGACCAATTATAGGTACCTACAACCTTCTACCCCAGCACTGGATTTACCATTGACTCCAGCGTGTTGACCTAAGAAACTAGATTCAATTCCAAGCCAGATCTTCAACTTCATACCAATCTTGGCTGTATTCATTTGAATGGGATCACCACCCTTGAATAAAAGGATAACTGGAAGCAAGTGGATTAAGTACAATGTTTTATGTTACCTTTATATTTCTATTTTATTTTGGTAATCTAAGGTATGTTTTATTTTTTTCCAATGATTTAACTCTTAATGATCTATTTTTTACATGACTTTTACCAATAAAGATATTTAATAATTACTCAAAGGCCTTTGAAACCAGTATGCTTGCTGCCAACAGGCCAAGGTCTTGGAACAGGGCCCCAGGTTCTGTCATCTGAAACCTAGTTGTTTCTCAGAATCACTCAGCCTCGTGGGATAGCAGCAGTCTCCACCTCTTCAAGCCAGTTAAGCCCCTGAGAGCAGCGAAAGGTAAATGAAGCTACAGGGAAACTGGGAGCGGGAATGGGTGGAGTGCCAGGGGGTGGAAGCTTAGGCCTCATTGAGCACTGTTCAGCCTGGAGTAACCGAGCCACTGCTCCAATGTATGCAAAGAGCAGAGACTGGAGAAATGGCACAAGGCTTCAGATCTGATTCTCCATTATCACCCCATTGGAGCATAGGCATCTGCTCAGAGTATGAACTTAGGGACTTTATACTTGAGATTGACACCAACTCCAGTCTTACTTACAAACTTCCAAATATAACATTATAAGGTGACTTCTGCAAGCTAACACTTATAAGTGTGGAAACTCACCTAACAAACTAAAAACTGAAGCAACAAACAATTTGCTGGAGGAATTCACCAGGCCAAGCAGCCTCCGTGGGAGGAAAGTAGTTTTCAACATTTCAGGTCAAACCTCTTCATCAGGACTAAGGGTGGAGATGGCAAGTAGCTAGAAAAAGAGGAGAGGGGCAGTGGTGAAGAGGTGAGTAGGGGTGTACAGGTGAATGGCAGACCGAGAAGGGGAGAAGGGCAATAGGCAGATTGAGCCATGTCAGGGAGGAGGAAAGGGAAGTATGGAGTTGTAAAATAGAATAGAAGAGATAAACAGAAACACAAACGCTGCCAGGTCTGATATCTGTTAAGTAAAAGTGATCATGGGAACCATAGCACTGGAAGTCTTCTGACATGTCGGTTCATGGCCTCCTCTTGTGCCAAGATGAGGCCATCCTCAGGGTGGAGGAGCTACACCTTATATGCCATCTGGGTAGCCCCCAACCGGAAAATCAATTTCTCCTTCCCATAAACAAATTTCACACCACCCATCCTCTATTTCCCATTCTGATCTTATACTCCTTCTCACCCTGCCAACTCTTCCCCCAGATCCCTTCCTCCCTTCCTTTTTCCTATAGTCCATTCTTCTCTCCTACCAGATTCTTTCTTCTCCAGTCCTTAACCTTTCCCACCCTATCACATTCCACCTAGCCTCCTTCATCTCCCCCCACCTTTTTATTCTGGCAACTTCCTCCTTCCTTCTCAATTCTGAAGAAGGGTTTCGACCCAAAATGATGACTGTTTATTCACTTCCATAGATGCTGCCTGACCTGCTGAGTTCCTCTGGCATTTTGTGTGTGTATGCTTGTGCTTTGGATTTCCAGCATAGTCTTAGTATTCCTGCTTATCACTCTCCTGGTAGTATTCACCTTCACTGTTCTGTTCCCCCACCTCATTCCAGCTACCTTTTTTAATGTCTGTCTCCATCCATCATCCACCTGCCGCTCTGTCCAAACTCCACCCTTCTCTCTTACCTACCTAGCTGAATCTGCCCATTGTCCTTCACACCTCCTTCACCACCAACCACTTACTAATTCCTCTCCTGGCATTCCAGCTGTCCTCTTTAGGCTGGCTAGCTTCGTTCTCCTTTCTTAGTCCTGATGCATATTTTCAATCCAAAACACCAACAATTCCTTCTCTCCTCCAATGCTGAATTTGTTTACTACTCTAGATTCCAGCACCTGCAGATCAGAACCTGACTCTGGAGCTCTCTGTACTAAGGAGGAACTCTCTTAGTTTTCCAACAGCTAAGATTAATTAAACATGGAAATGCTTGATTTAGTCTCCAATCAAATGACACCTGCAACAGGTATTTTGCCTTAAACAAGTTATGCTTAAAATTACCAGCATATTTGTAACAGCTATTTCCATTAGCCAAGGTGAGTATTTCCTTATCACATGGCTTATATATCAAACAATTTTGGTTCTAATTATCCCAAAAATCAAGTAAATGCCTTATTGATCACAGAGGTCTTAGGTGTTCCGCAGGAAATTATCATATTTCAAAATAATTTTCACATTTCATGGGTATAAAATGAAATACAACAGTTGTCAGTGCAGATGTTAAACCAGATGCTGGTATTTATTATGACTTTTTATCATGGAATATACTGTATTTGCTAACATTTGACAACTTTTCTGTCTTTAATTTTTTGTTAATCCCTGGATAAGTCCTTTCTTAACTTCTAAAATTCTCCCAATCTTTGTGTATACTGCAGTTATATTCAAGACTATTATTATTTTTCCTTTCAGTTTGATACCACTATTAACTTCATTAATTAGGCACATGTTCCATTTACACTGGCCATATTAGGCTCCATTCACAATGGAGTCTTTATTCCTTAATGATGGATATCATTGTTGAGAATAACAAAGCATTTCCTTAAATATTAGCTATTACTGTCATATTTTCGTGATGTTTGTAATTGTGCTTCCTTCATTTGGAACTTCTAATTTTGAGCCGACATTTGTCACTTTCAAATGAAATACTATATATCATTCAATCTTGTCCTGACCATTGTCTGCCAAAGGATATTTTGTTATGAGGTTGCTAATTAACTCTTCCTCGAGCACACAATCAGATCAAAAGTATTCTGTTCCTTTGTGGGGTCCACATTGTACTGCAATGCAATATTTCAAGTGCATTCCAATTGGCTTTGGCATTATTCCGGAGGAATGGAAAATTGCCAATGTCACTCCACTAGTCAAGAAGGGAGAAAAGCAGAAAAAAGAAAATTACAGGCCAGTTTGTCTGAACTCAGTGGTTGGGAAGATGTTGGAGTTGATTTTATTAAGGATGTGGTCTTGGGGTTCTTAGAGGCACATCATAAAATAGGCTGTAGTCAGCATGGTTTCCTTAAGGAAAAATCTTGCCTGACAAACCTGTTGGCATTCTTTGAAGAAATAACAAGCAGAATAGATAAAGGAGAATCAATGGATGTTATGTACTTGGATTTTCAGAAGACCTTTGACAAAGTGCCACACATAAGGCTGCTTAACAAGTTAAGAATCCATGGTATTACTGGAAAGATTCTAGCACAGATAAGGCATTAGCTGACTGGCAGGAGGCATAGAACGGGAATAAAGGGAGACTTTTCTGGTTGACTGCTAGTGATGTGGTGTTCCACAAGGATATGTTTTGGGACCACTTCTTTTAATGTTATATATCAATGATTTGGATGATGGTATTGATGGCTTTGTGGCAAGTTTGTGTACAATACAAAGATAGGTAGAGTAGCAGGTAGTTTTGAAGAAGCAGAGAAGCTACAGAAGAACTTAGACAGATTAGGATAATGGGCAAAAAGTGGCAAATGGAATATAGTGTTGGGAAGTGTATGGCCATTCACTTTTGTAGAAGAAATAAAACAGTAAACTATTTTATAAATAGAGAGAAAATTCAAAAGACGGAGGCACAAAGAGACTTGGAAGTCTTTGTTCCGGATTCCCTAAAGGTTATTTTGCAGTCTGAGTTGGTAGTGAGGAAGGCAAATGCAAGTCTCATTCATTTCGAGAGGACTAGAATATAAAAACAAGGATGTAATTTTGAGGTTTTATAAAGCACTGGCGAGGCTTCATTTGGACTATTGTGAGCAGTTTTGGGGCCCCTTATCCAAGAAAGGATGTGCTGACTTGAAGAGGATTCAAAGGAGGTTCAAGAAATTTATTCTGGGATAGAAAGGCTTCCCATGTGAGGGGCATTTGATGGCTTTAGGCTTCTATTCAATGGAATTGAGAAGAATGGAAAGTGACCTCATTGAAACCTATTGAATGTTGGAAGTCCTCAATAGGGTGGATGTGGAGAGGATGTTTCCTATAATGGAGGAGTCTAAGATCAGAGGGCACAGCCTCAAAATAGAGGGACTGCCATTTAGAACTGAGATGAGGAGGAATCTCTTGAGCCAGAGAGTGGTGAATCTGTGGAATTCAATGCCACAGTCAGCTGTGGAGGCCAAGTCAGTGGGTATGTTTACAACATAGAACATAGAGCATAGAATAGTACAGCACAGTACAGGCCCTTTGGCCCACAATGTTGTGCTGACCCTCAAGCCCTGCTTCCCATATAACCCCCCACCTTAAATTCCTCCATATACCTGTCTAGTAGTCTCTTAAACTTCACGAGTGTACCTGCCTCCACCGCTGACTCAGGCAGTGCATTCCACACACCAACCACTCTCTGAGTGAAAAAACCTTCCTCTAATATCCCCCTTGAACTTCCCACCCCTTACCTTAAAGCCATGTCCTCTTGTATTGAGCAGTGGTGCCCTGGGGAAGAGGCGCTGACTATCCACTCGATCTATTCCTCCTGATATCTTGTACACCTCTATCATGTCTCCTCTCATCCTCCTTCTCTCCAAAGAGTAAAACCCTAGCTCCCTTAATCTCTGATCATAATGCATACCCTCTAAACCAGGCAGCATCCTGGTAAATCTCCTCTGTACCCTTTCCAATGCTTCCACATTCTTCCTATAGTGAGGCGACCAGAACTGGACACAGTACTCCAAGTGTGGCTTAACCAGAGTTTTATAGAGCTGCATCATTACCCCGCGACTCTTAAACTCTATCCCTCGACTTATGAAAGCTAACACCCCATATGCTTTCTTAACTACCCTATCTACCTGTGAGGCAACTTTCAAGGATCTGTGGACATGTACCCCCAGATCCCTCTGCTCTTCCACACTACCAAGTATCCTGCCATTTACTTTGTACTCTGCCTTGGAGTTTGTCCTTCCAAAGTGTACCACCCCACACTTCTTCAGGTTGAACTCCATCTGACACATGTCAGCCCACTTCTGCATCCTATCAATGTCTCTCTGCAATCTTTGACAATCCTCTACACTATCCATAACACCACCAACCTTTGTGTCGTCTGCAAACTTGCCAACCCACCCCTTTACCCCAACATCCAGGTCGTTAATAAAAATCACAAAAAGTAGAGGTCCCAGAACAGATCCTTGTGGGACACCACTAGTCACAACCCTCCAATTTGAATGCACTCCCACCACCACAACCCTCTGCCTTCTGCAGGCAAGCCAATTCTGAATCCACCTGGCCAAACTTCCCTGGATCCCATGTCTTCTGACTTTCTGAATAAGCCTACCATGTGGAACCTTGTCAAATGCCTTACTAAAATCCATATAGATCACATCCATTGCACTACCCTCATCTACATGCCTGGTCACCTCCTCAAAGAACTCTATCAGGCTTGTTAGACACGATCTGCCCTTCACAAAGCCACACTGACTGTCTCTGATCAGACCATGATTCTCTAAATGCCCATAGATCCTACCTCTAAGAATCTTTTCCAACAGCTTTCCCACCACAGACGTAAGGCTCATTGGTCAGAGTCAGAGGTTGATAGATTCTTGATTAGTCAGGGCATGAAGGGATATGGAGAGAAGGCAGGAGATTGAGAGTGAGAGGGAAAGTGGATTAGCCATGATGAAATGGTTGAGCTGACTTGATGGGCCAAGTGGCTTAATTCTGTTCCTATACCTTATGGTCTCATGATCTAAATCAGGGGTCCCCAACCTTCTACACATCGCAGACCAGTTTAATATTGACAATATTCTTGCAGACCTCGCGTGCATTCAAGTTCAACAGTGGGCGTGACAGGGTAGGAGGAAAGGTGCAGCTGACTCATATCGGTTCATATCACCAAATCATACTGTTTCCTCACAGCCCGGTAGCACATGCTCGCAGCCTGGTACCGGTCCGTGGCCCAGTGGTTGGGAACCACTGATCTAAATTATCCTCAATGCTACCTTTTAACAATTAGTTTGCTAAATCTATGTGAAGATTAAAGTTATTCACAATATAAATTTACTTTTGTTACAAACTTTTCATATTTCTCACATCTGGTCTTTATCTGTACAATTATATACAGTAGCCACTGTTAGGGATCTATGCCCTACTTGTGCCAATAATGTATTCATTATTCTTTAGATTCATCCAGTCTGATTCTACTCTGATTTTCTGAACCAGGATCATTCCTCACTGCAGCACTGACACTATTCTTTATGATCAGATCTCCTTTGCCATTCCGTCTATCCATCTAAAATGTCAAGTAACTTAGAATATTCGATTTCTTAACTGGGTCTTCCTTAGTCACGACACTCTAATGCAGTGGAGCACAATATTTTTGCAATGGGGACCGAAATTACAGTTCAAGCCACCTCTAACGGCCATTCATAGGAAATACATTTTATGTTGTCACCATTACTTTAAGCATAGTATGGTTCCTTCCTTCCTTACCCAGGTTAACAAAAGGTCAAGCTGAACAAGAGTCACTGGTGCCATGGTTGACCCAGGGATTTAATAAGCAATGCATCTTTATTTAATATAGGAGCTGATCCTCTCTGCTCTGTGTTACAAGCTGAATCCTGTAACCCTGTAACTACCTCTTTGGTCAGTCCACTACAATCCAATCTGGCCTGACTTCTCTTGACTGAACAGGTGTCCATCCTGGCTGCAATCTCTGTCACGGTGGCTGCCAGCATTTGTAGGTGGCTTACCAGGCCATCTTTCCCCGACATCAGTTCCTTGTGTCAGAGACATCTTACTTTTAAAACAACATCTGGTGAATTATTATCTACAGGAACTGGAGTTTCCCCTTTAATCTCACGTTGTTCAAACCACCCCTCCGTCGGCATGAGCATGTTGAAATTCAACTTGATCTACCTGCACCTTATCTTTAGTCTACCTTGATATCTTCTTTTAGGCCTACATTGCGTTTGATCTAAATGTAATATCTTAAAACGTTAAATTAATTCAAAGAAAATGCGGGATGTCCAAAATACAGGTGTAACTTCATGTTTTAGTTTAAGTGAAGAGCGCACATATCATGTGACATCATGATGACGTATGCAACTAATACATTTTTACATATAACACATAATTAATTATTTAAAGAGCAAAAATGTTTAATTAAATAACAGATATACAAGATTACTCAAATATTATTGAAATATCAAATATGTGAAACTCCTCCCTGCTTGGCTATATACTCCAACTCAACAGAGAATTCATTGCAACACAATATACTATATAATGCAACAACTATAGATTACAGCACAGTAAACTTCAAATTGTCCCATTCAGAGCAAAAGATTTAATCACTCTGAAGGATTTCTTACTCTTGTGGGATAATGTCTTTCCTAACAAAAAAGGTCAATATGCTTGACAAGTGTGAATTGTGACTGTGAAACAATCTCAGGTTCTGGGGCCTCCTCTGTGCTGGTTGTAGGAGTTGACCCTGATGCCGCAGGAAGTAGTTCTGATCATGGCAGCCGCCTTTCTTTGTCTGTACATCTTGATCTTGGGAAGGTGATTTAGTTCACTGGGGGAGTATTACCTTATTAATTCTTCTATTGCTCCCTTTACAACCTGTTCTCTCCTCTTAGTTTCCTGATACACAACCTCATCTGATGAATCCTCTGCTTTTGTAACTCCATTGACTCCTTTCTTCTTGGCCTTCCATTCATCCAGCTGGGCTTTGATTTTTGCATCTACTTTTACTATCAACTTTTTGCTTCCCACTTGAAGTTCATTCAATAACTTCAATGCACACAGAGTAGATTTTGGTTCTTTATACTCACAGAAGTCGAATGCTTGCAACTTTCCTGAACCTCCTTGAACTCTCTTCCAGCTTAAAACCAAGCCATATTTCACAAGAAACTGCCTGATTACCCTGTCAGAAGCTTTCTCAGATACATCGCCTACACAGACTGTTGAACCACAATGGAGGAGGCCCCTGAACTTGAGATTATTTCACAGTCAGACTACTACGCTTTCACACTTCCTCTGACCAGCATGGTCCTTCCTTGATCCAACATGTTTTCTAACTGGAGGAACAGAGATTGACACCAATGCCCATTTCCCTTTGTAGGGCAACAGTAGGTGGTGAGACAGTTGTGGCATCATCCAGTACCTTTCTTAACTCACTTTCATGTGGTTTAATTGCAGGGTATGTAGCATGCAAATAGTGGATGGATCTCCAGTGAGGTTGTAGTAGTCACAGCCACTCACATCCCCACAAAGCTGGCCCTCATGTTTTTACTATATGCAAGCTCAAAGTGGCTTGTTGGTTTTGTATTTCACTATCACGATTGTCAATCCCACATTAATTATCTTTTCTCCAGTATAAATTCTTACTTAGATATCTGCAGGCTTCAGTTTGGTATCTTTGAAATGCCTCTCAAATTCATTATGTAGAATGGCAGAAACACCTAAGCCTGTGTTCAATTCCATTTTATTGTTTGTCTATTGTTAATTTTCACACTGTAGATCTCAAGGCTGGCCAGTCCTGTGTCACTCGAATCATTATCAGAATTTTCATTAACAGAATGCAGTTTAGTGCTCTTTTTGAAACTGCAACATGTCTTTTTATCTTTTTCTCTTCTCTGCACAGTTTGTTTATTTTTCTCTCCTCGATATGCTCTTTGTACGTGTCTGACTTTGTTACATTATTCTGCAAGTTTCACCTTTAAATCTGCATTTGTTTGGTGTATGTGAGCGCCTGCCACAACAGTAACACAATTATTCCTTAGATCCTGATTTCTGTTTAGATTATACAATTTTGTTCACTCTCACTTTCTTTCCTGACTGCGACTCAATTGCGTCTCTGTCTTCAGTTTCCATTGAAATAGCGATTTCCAATGCTTGCTTGAATGTAACTCTGCTTCAGTTAGGAACCAATTTTCAATGCTTTCTTTTAAGATTACACAAACTAAGCAATCTCTCAATGCATTATTAAGCCAATCACTGAACTGACCATATCTTCAATTCAGTCACATACACTGAAATGGTCTCCCCTTCCTTCTGATTTCTCTTACAAAACCTAAACCATTCTGCGATTAGCAAAGGCTTTAGTTTTAAACGTCCCTGCTGCATTACTTTTATAATTGTAGGAAAGCTCATTTCTACAGGTTTGATTAGAGCAATCAAATTTCAAAGTAAACTGTGCCTTTAAACCCAATGAACTCAGCAAAATTGGCACTCGCTTCTCTTTGGCTATTTCATTTCCTTCAAAATACTGTTTCAATAGCTCAGTATACATGAGCTAATTGCTTGTTATGTAATCAAACCCGTCAATCTTTCTGATATAGCCAGCCACTTCTGATTTGTTTTAATGATAAGTATCACCCATTACTCACAGTTTATGAACCTAAATTCTTCTGTTAACAGCTTTTAAATAAACTTGACTGTATCTTCCCCTCTGAATACTGTCTCTTTGTGTGCTGGGGTGCCTTTCTTGACTTGCCAATGCTCTCACTGCATTTTATTTTAGTTTGAACATCTCACTGCGTTTACCAAATCAGTAGCTGTCTTGGGTTCATTTTAAAATACCTCGTCGCGAATGTTATATTTTGTAACTTCAAAACATTAAGCTAATTCAAAAGAAGACACAAGGGTCTAGGAAAACAAGTGTAGCTCGAGTTTACTTTGAGCGAGGCACCCAGAATTCCTACAATAACATGATGACATATGCAATTAACATATTCTTACATATAACTCGTAATTAATTATTTAAATGAACAAGAATGCTTAATTAAACTATATATAGTATATATACATTATTACTAAAATATTATTGAAATATCAAATATACAACACACAAATAGAATTATAATTATATAATAATCTGGAAGGAGCTGGCATCAGCAAACAATGCAGACAAGGGCACATCCACCAGACAGTTCACAAAACTACTTCTCTCACTTCTTTTACATTTTTTCATTCGTGTAGTTCTGCTACTTTTGAAGCCTCATTTGGTGATGTGTTTTCAGGCTGATTAAGCAATCTGGCGCTTTGCTGTCTCCAAGATTGTTCCGTACAACCTCAAGCGAAGTATGCTGCCTTGAGGCTAAGAGACCTGGGTGCGGAGCACGAGCGCATGGTCGATTCAATTTTTTGCCGATTAAAGTGCCGAGCAGATTGAAATCATTGAGGTGAGTGTAGAAGGTGAGTGGATGCTCAGCAGCTTCTACCACCCTCTCACTTGCTGCTGCCAGAGGAAGGTGTTTTTTCATAGAGAAACATAGGAACAAAGAAATCTACAGCACATTACGGGCCCTTTGACCCACAATGTTGTGCCGATCATGTAACCTACTCTAGAAACTGCCTAGAGTTACTCCACCACATAGACCCCTATGTTTCTGAGTTCCATGTACCAATATAATGCTCTCTCTCTCTCTCTCTCTCTCTCCCTCCCTCCCTCTCTCTCTCTCTCTCTCTCTCTCTCCCTCTCCCTCTCCCTCTCCCTCTCCCTCTCTCTCTCTCTCTCTCTCTCTCTCTCTCTCTCCCTCTCTCTCTCTCTCTCTCTCTCTCTCTCTCTCTCTCTCTCACTCCATCTCGCTTGAAAGACCTTGTGGAAAGACCTTGCCTCGGAGGATGGTGCTGGATTTCTGGCTTTTGGGCAAGGTTTGATGGTGATGGTTTGTGGATTGGACTCTCTAGTTCACATTATGATGTGCTTCTGGTTTCTGATTACTCCTTTTTTTAGTTGCTATTTTGGGCGACTTCGAATCAAGACAGCCTGCAGATAGTGAACACTGAGCTGAACTGAATATGACTGGACTTTTTCGGTTTTGTGTTTTATGTTCCGTGTTTTTCACTCACCTTTTTGTTTCTGCTTTTTGCTATTTTTTTTTGCATGTGGGATGTTTTGATGTTTTTCTGTGAATGGGTTCGATGGTTCTTCTTTGTTTCGTGACTGTCTGTAGGGAAGACAAATCCTGAGGTTGTATACTGCATACATACTTTAATAATAAATGTGCTTTGAATCTGAATTCAGTTAGGAAATTGTAATCTCAATACATCATATGGTTGTAACTGAGTTCCATCACAAACAGAAAAGTAAACTTTCCATACTGCTACCTCTTCACTGCACCTTTTGAATGCACTGTTTTTATTCAATTATCGTAATAATCTGAGTTTACTATTCTAGTATTGCTGACAAAATGTCAATTAACAAACTTTAAACACCAGAGATTCTACAAATTCTGGAAATCCAGAGCATCACACATAATGCTGGAGGAACTCAACAGGTCAGGCAACATCTATGGAGAGGAATACGCAGTCAACAATTCAGCCCAAAACCCTTCATGAGGAAGGGGGAGAAACCAGAATAAGAAGCCAGCAGGGGCAGAGGAAGGAGGGAAGCTGGTAAGTGATAGGTGAAACCAGGTGAGGGGAAGGGGGAAATGAAGTGAGAAGCTGGGATGCGACAGGTGGAAGAAGTAAAGGGCTGAAGACGAATCTAATAGGTGAGGAGAATAGACCAGTGCAACCTTCTCTACATCAATGAGACTCGACGTAGATTGGGGAAGCTCTTTGATGAGCACCTTTGCTTCACCAACCATGAAAGTGGGCTTTCCCATTGGCCACCCACTTTAGTTCTACTTTCCATTCCCATTCTAGCATGTCAGTCCATGGCCTCCCGTACAGCCACAATGATGCCACTCTCAAGGTGAAGGAGCAACACCTCATATTCCATCTGTTTAGCCTCCAACCTGACCTCATCAACATCAATTTCTCTAGCTTTCAGTAATACTCCTCCCCCTCCTCCTCTTTCCATTCCCCATTCTAGTTCCCTTTTTATTCCTTCACCTCCCACTGGTGCCCCTCCTCATTTCCTTTCTCCCATGGTCTGTTATCCTCTCCTATCAGATTCTTTCTTCTTCAGCCTTTACCTCTTCTGCCTACCACCTCCCAAGCTTCCTACTTTATTCCCTGAACTTCATTCCAACGTGTTTTTGAACAACAGGGAAATATTACCAGAACTGGAGTGTAGCCGACAACATTCAGTGGTGCCAATACATCAACGGAATCACTGCTTATTACCTTATTCCTTGATAAAAGTACAATAGTTCACTGCACCTTAAAATTAGAAACACTTTCACCAATGGAACACTTGAACATATGTCACCTTAAGTTTCTTATATTTAATGTGCTGATGACAATCTCTCCTGCAAGACAGGAAGGTAGTGGGTTTTTGTCCCGCACCAGAGACTTGAACGCGTAATCTAGGCCAACATTCCAGTGTAGGTCTACAGAAGAAACATGTGCTTAAAGATATTATACTCAAAAAAAACATGCACATGTCATGCCAGTAGGTTTCATTTCTGGTCACTTATGATTTTTTGCAAGCGCCTCGCGCAGGTAACAGTGCCTTTTGGAAGTGTGAATCGCAATGTTTTCTCTATATTCAGCATTATATAATGTGAGTCACACTACCCACTGAAAGTAACCAATCACACATACAGTGCCTATAAAAAGTATTCAACCCCTTTTACAATATTGAATCGCAGTGGATTTCATATGGTTCTTTTTGACACTGACAACAGAAAGAGTCTCTTTGGTATCAAAGTGAAAACAAATCTCTACAAAGTGATCTAAATTAATTACAAATATAAAACACAAAATAATTGAGTGCATGAATATTCACCCCCTTCAAGTCAGTATTTAGAAGATGCACCTTTGGCATCAAATACAGTCTTGAGTCTGTGTGGTTAGGTCTCCACCAGATTTGCACATCTGGACACTGCAATTTTTTCCCATTCTTCTTTACAAAACTGCTCAAGCTCTGTCAGACTGCATGGAGATTGCGAGTAAACAGCCCTTTTCAAGTCCGGCCATAAATCCTCTATTGGATTGAGGACTGGACTCTGACTTGGCACTCCAGGACATTAATTTTGTTCTTTTTAAGACATTCCTGTGTAGCTTTGGCTTTATGCTTGGGGTCATTGTCTTGCTGGAAAACAGATTTTCTCCCAAGTCACAGTTCTCTTCCAGACTGCATCAGGTTTTTTTTCCTCCAGGACTTCTTTGTATTTTTTGCTGCATTAATTTTATCCTCTACCTTCTCAACCCTTCCATGGGCTGCTGCGGTGAAGCATCCCCACAGCATGATGCAGCCACCACCATGCTTCATGGTAATAATGGTGTGTTTTTGATGATGTGCAGTGTTTGGCTTATGTCAAACATAATGTGTAGTCTGATGGCCAAAAAGCTCAATTTTGATTTTATTAGGCAATAGAACCTTCTTCCAGTTGACTTCAGAGTCTCCCATATACCTTCTGGCAAACTCTAGCAAAGATTTCATGTGAGTTTTTTTCAACAGTAGCTTTCTCTTTGCCACTCTCCCATAAAGCTGCAACAGGCGAAACACCTGGGTAACAGTTGTTGTATGCACAGTCTCTCCCACCTCAACCACTGAAGCTTGTAACTCCTCCAGAGTTGTCACAGGTCTCTGGGTGGCCTCCCTCACTAGTCCCCTTCTTCCATGGTCACCCAGTTTTTGAGAAAGGCCTGCTCTAGGCAGATTTACAGCTGTGTCATATCCTTTCCATTTCCTGATGATTGACTTAACTACTCCAAGGGATATTCAGTGACACAGACATTTTCTTGTATCCATCTCCTGACTTGTGCTTTTCAATAACATTTTCACAGAGTTACTTAAAATATTCTTTTGTCTTTATGATGTGGTTTTTGCCAGTATACTGACTCAGCAGAAGTTGGACCTTCCAGATACAGGTGTATTTTTACTACAATCAGTTGAAACACCCTTGACTGCACACAGGTCTCCAAAAACAGATCTCCATTTAATTAATTATGTGACTTCAAAAACCAATTGGCAGCATCCAGTAATGATTTGGTGTGTCATATTAGGGGTATAGGGGGCTCTGGATAGAGGTAGTACCTTTGATGTCTGGCATGCTGCTCCCTACCAGACAGGGTGGACGGGCATCACCGGTTCTCATCAATCTCCTAAATTTCTCACGTGTTGGCTCCAAGCGCCATACCCCGGTAAACCGCTTCAGCTGGCGGGCTAAAGCACGTGAGGGGGTGGTGTTAACATGGCACCACTGGGTGAATGACTTCCATGATGAAGTCATCGGCCGGTGCGGGAAGGTTCTCAGATGAACTATAACGGCCACGTGTTCACGACCAAGACGAGCCACCTAGTTGGAGGAAATTGGCTGTGGTCAAACCTGGAGAGGGATGGGCTGTGCCATGTTTCAGATGCCCAAGACACGCCACATGGTGAGCACACCAAAAAGCAACTTCATACCGGATCGATCGCAGCCCGGGTTACCAATAACCGCGCTATCTGTCTCACACCAGGGCGGACGCGATAAATGTGCTACTGGTGATTCAACACAGAAGATCCGTGGCAGAGAGAACATCACAATCACCACATGGAATGTAAGAACGCTGAACCAAGCAGGGAAACTCAAGGAACTCACACATGAGATGGAAAGATACAATTGGCCCCTCCTCTGGCTCCGTGAAGCCAGATGGAAGAACGCTGGAGAAGTGCATACTGAGGAAGGACATCTACTCTATTATAGCAGAGAAGAGAACAGACATGAAAATAGTGTAGGGTTCCTAGTCAACAAATCCATCAAGAACGCTGTCCTAGGATGCGAACCAACGTCAAGCAGGCTCATAACCATCCACCTGCGAGTAAAGCCATTCAACATCACAGTGCCCCAACAACGGACTATGACATAGAAACATAGAAACATAGAAAATAGGTGCAGGAGTAGGCCATTCGGCCCTTCGAGCCTGCACCGCCATTTATTATGATCATGGCTGATCATCCAACGTAGAACCCCGCCCCAGCCTTCCCTCCATACCCCCTGAACCCCGTAGCCACAAGGGCCATATCTAACTCCCTCTTAAATATAGCCAATGAACTGGCCTCAACTGTTTCCTGTGGCAGAGAATTCCACAGATTCACCACTCTCTGTGTGAAGAAGTTTTTCCTAATCTTGGTCCTAAAAGGCTTCCCCTTTATCCTCAAACTGTGGCCCCTCGTTCTGGACTTCCCCAACATCGGGAACAATCTTCCTGCATCTAGCCTGTCCAATCCCTTTAGGATTTTATACATTTCAATCAGATCCCCCCTCAATCTTCTAAATTCCAACGAGTACAAGCCCAATTCATCCAGTCTTTCTTCATATGAAAGTCCTGCCATCCCAGGAATCAATCTGGTGAACCTTCTTTGTACTCCCTCTATGGCAAGGATGTCTTTCCTCAGATTAGGGGACCAAAACTGCACACAATACTCCAGGTGTGGTCTCACCAAGGCCTTGTACAACTGCAGTAGTACCTCCCTGCTCTTGTACTCGAATCCTCTCGCTATAAATGCCAGCATACCATTCGCCTTTTTCACCGCCTGCTGTACCTGCGTGCCCACTTTCAATGACTGGTGTATAATGACAGCCAGGTCTTGTTTCACCTCCCCTTTTCCTAATCGGCCACCATTCAGATAATAATCTGTTTTCCTATTTTTGCCACCAAAGTGGATAACTTCACATTTATCCACATTAAATTGCATCTGCCATGAATTTGCCCACTCACCCAACCTGTCCAAGTCACTCTGCATCCTCTTAGCATCCTTCTCACAGCTAACACTGCCACCCAGCTTCGTGTCATCCGCAAACTTGGAGATGCTGCATTTAATTCCCTCATCCAAGTCATTAATATATATTGTAAACAACTGGGGTCCCAGCACTGAGCCTTGCGGTACCCCACTAGTCACCGCCTGCCATTCTGAAAAGGTCCCGTTTATTCTCACTCTTTGCTTCCTGTCTGCTAACCAATTCTCCATCCCCATCAATACCTTACCCCCAATACCGTGTGCTTTAAGTTTGCACACTAATCTCCTGTGTGGGACCTTGTCAAAAGCCTTTTGAAAATCCAAATATACCACATCCACTGGTACTCCCCTATCCACTCTACTAGTTACATCCTCAAAAAATTCTATGAGATTCGTCAGACATGATTTTCCTTTCACAAATCCATGCTGACTTTATCCGATCATTTCACCGCTTTCCAAATGTGCTATTATCACATCTTTGATAACTGACTCCAGCAGTTTCCCCACCACCGACGTTAGGCTAACCGGTCTATAATTCCCCGGTTTCTCTCTCCCTCCTTTTTTAAAAAGTGGGGTTACATTAGCCACCCTCCAATCCTCAGGAACTAGTCCAGAATCTAACGAGTTTTGAAAAATTATCACTAATGCATCCACTATTTCTTGGGCTACTTCCTTAAGCACTCTGGGATGCAGACCATCTGGCCCTGGGGATTTATCTGCCTTCAATCCCTTCAATTTACCTAACACCACTTCCCTACTAACATGTATTTCGCTCAGTTCCTCCATCTCACTGGACCCTCTGTCCCCTACTATTTCTAGAAGATTATTTATGTCCTCCTTAGTGAAGACAGAACCAAAGTAATTATTCAATTGGTCTGCCACGTCCTTGCTCCCCATAATCAATTCACTTGTTTCTGTCTGTAGGGGACCTACATTTGCCTTTACCAGTCTTTTCCTTTTTATATATCTATAAAAGCTTTTACAGTCCGTTTTTATGTTCCCTGCCAGTTTTCTCTCATAATCTTTTTTCCCCTTCCTAATTAAGCCCTTTGTCCTCCTCTGCTGAACTCTGAATTTCTCCCAGTCCTCAGGTGAGCCACTTTCTCTGGCTAATTTGTATGCTTCTTCTTTGGAATTGATACTATCACTAATTTCTCTTGTCAGCCACGGGTGCACTACCTTCCTTGATTTATTCTTTTGCCAAACTGGGATGAACAATTGTTGTAGTTCATCCATGCAAGCTTTAGATGCTTGCCATTGCATATCCACCGTCAATCCTTTAAGTGTTATTTGCCAGTCTATCTTAGCTAATTCACATCTCATACCTTCAAAGTTACCCCTCATATATTCCAAGAAATCCTCTTCCTCAGCACCTTTACCAATTTGGTTCACCCAATCTACATGTAGATTGAAGTCACCCATTATAACTGCTGTTCCTTTATTGCACACATTTCTAATTTCCTGTTCAATACCATCTCCGACCTCACTACTACTGTTAGGTGGCCTGTACACAACTCCCACCAGCGTCTTCTGCCCCTTAGTGTTACGCAGCTCTACCCATATCGATTCCACATCTTCCCGGCTTATGTCCTTCCTTTCTATTGCGTTAATCTCTTCTTTAACCAGCAATACCACCCCACCTCCCCTTCCTTCATGTCTATCCCTCCTGAATATTGAATATGACGAAGAACACATGAAGAATTCTATAAGAAACTACAAGATGTTATCGACAAAGTGGCATCCGTTAGTCTTGCGAGACCATGGATCTGCGCCTGGAAAGTCTTCACTGTCCAGGGCGCAGGCCTGGGCAAGGTTGTATGAAAGACCAGCAGTTGCCCATTCAGCAAGTCTCCCCTCTCCACGACACCAATGTTGTCCAAGGGAAGGGCATTAGGACCCATTCAGCTTGGCACCAGTGTCATTGCAGAGCAATGTGTGATTAAGTGCTTTGCTCAAGGACACAACATATTGCCTTGGCTGGGGCTTGAACTCATGACCTTCACGTAGCTAGTCCAATGCCTTAACCACCTGGCCACGTGCCCACACCTGACATGATGGACAAAAATGATATTTTGATCATTCAGGGTGACTGGAATGCCAAGGTGGGCAGAGACACACAAGATGAGTGGGGGGATCTCATCGACCCCTCATGCAATGATACGTCCAATGAGAGGGAACTATGCCTGCTAGAATTTGCCAGTTATAACAACATGGTGCTGTCAAACTCACTTGGAGAGCACAAAGCATCCCAAAGATGGACCTGGCTGCCCCCAGTGGTCAACATCACCAGACTGACTACATCCTGGTGCAAAGGCGGCACAAATCTGGTGTGAACAGACCGAAGACCAGAACATTCCCAGGAACAGACGTGGGCAGTGACCATGACCTTGTCATGATGAACATCAGAGTGCGCTTGAGGAGAATCAACAAGCCAAAAAACAGCCGGCTGAGATTCGACCTTGAAAAACTGAAAGACCCCGCCATCTCTGAAGAATTTTAGGCAGCAATTGGGGGGGAGTTTGCACCAATACTCCTCTTTGACGAAGACCTCGAGACCACCACGAATAACTTTAACACAGTGATGATGGAAACAACAAGCAAGATTCTAGGGAAAAGCTGCTGCAGGTCAAAACCATGGGTCACTAACAGGATACTGGATATGTGCGACAGAAGAAGGAAATTAAAGAAAGAAAAACACAGCAGAGGGAAGAACAGAATATAGGAAAATCAACAAGGAAATCAGAAGGGAAATGAAGGAAGCAAAGCAAAGATGGATAGCCGAGCAATGTGCGGACATTGAACACAGCCTTTCCAACAACAACACAAGGAAGGCATTTCAACTGGTGATTACCAAAGAAAAACAAGCAAAAGTGAACAGCATCCAAGACAAAAATGGCAAAAGTCTCACAGAAGGAAAGGAAATAATGGAAAGGTGGACAGAGTACTGTTCAGAACTGTACAACTACCAGAGCAAAGGGGATCCAAGCATGCGGAATGTACAGGAATCTTCCAGTGAGGATGACTATCCAATCATGTGTGAAGAAGTTGAAGACACAATTAAATCCACTGTGATTCAATGTTGTAAAACAATAACACATGAAAACTTCCAAGAGGTGTGAAATATTTTTATGGGCACTGTACATCTCTTAAAGAAGGGGAAGTAGTGGAAGTGTAAGCTTCCAATCCAACCCAGAGCATTATCCAGCTATGGGTGCACTCAGAGCCACTCGAGCAATGTAGCACAGCTGCAGGTTCACTGATGCAGATTCTCTGGAAGAGGTGATTTAAGTCATCAACCTTAAATATCAGCCCTGTCACTTTCAAATGAAGTACTGTATGTGGACAGATGTACCAGCCCTGGAGAGTGCAAGAGGATGAAAAATACTGCAGGTAGTCCTCACGTTACGACAAGGTGAACAGTTCCTGGGAACTGTTCATAACCCGAACTTTTTGTAAGTCAAGAAAAGAACATAAACAGAGCATGGGATGGGAGAGGTTTAAAGAAGCAGCTGTGATAGGAGACTAAGCTGCTGCCAATCGCCTCACTTATTCACTGAACAAATGAGTGAGTCTGTTCCCAGTTCTGCTCAGCTCAAACCACCCTCCGGTGGTTGTGGCTGCAGGTGTGGGGAGAGAAGGCATGCTGAAATGCACCCATCCCACCCAGCAGAAGATGCCTGCAGCCCCACAGCATCAAGCAAAACCATTCCATCCATCTCCCAAACACTTATGTGTATGTATGGGGTGTCCTTAAGGCACACATGTGTCTGGAACCCAGGGAAGACCAGTACTGCACCTACCCTTTCCATCTGAATGGGTTGTATATGTGCTGACAGGTGGACTGCAGGCTGGTCAAGAGGAAGGGGTTGCTCATTATCAGTCACAGTTTTAACCCTGGGTTACAAAAGACAATAGAACTGCAACATGAGCAGGAATTTCTTCAGCCAGAGAGTGGAGAATCTTTCGAATGTGTTCCCACAGGTGGCTGTGGAGGCCAGGTTAGTGGGAATACTTAAGACAGAGGTTGATAAGATTTTTGATTAGTCAGGGCACGAAGGGATATGGGGAGAGGGCAGGAGACTGGGTTGAGAGTGAAAATGGATTACCATGATGAAATGGCAGAGCAGACTGATATGCCAACTGGCCTATTCTGCTCCTATATCTTATGGCCTATTTATGAATGAACCAGTATAAATTGCTGCCATTTTTTCCACAATGATACAAGTTAAAATTATCATCTTGTTCAAATTCCTGCTGCAAACCTTAGGCTTCAGATGGATAGGTAGCAGAGTGGTGCAGCTAATGTACTCATTGTCTCATGGTGCTGCTTCAATGTAGCAACATTATGACCATTTTGCTCTCCAACTGATAATTATTTGTTTTAATTGTGATTCTTTCTTGGATAATTTTGTTATGACTCACTTTTAACATATCTTATTTGTGAGTATGGTGCCTGACTCAGTGGGCACGTGGCCAAGTGGTTAAGGCATTCGTCTAGTGATCTGAAGGTCGCTATTTCGAGCCTCAGCTGTGGCAGCATGTTTGTGTCCTTGAGCAAGGCACTTAATCACACATTGCTGTAGTGTCTGTGTGAGGAGTGGCGCCCCACACAGATTTCCAATCTGTGCCTTGTAAGGCTTGAAAATGCCCTCTCATGGTCTGAGTCGACGTTCCCCTCCTTCCTATGTGTCACTGCTGATGCTACTTCTGTTTTTTGCTGCACCTGCATATACATGTACTGTGCATATGACAATAAACCTGACCTCGAAACTCTGCAACTTTTAACTCAATTCAATCCTGATTTCATATGCTATCTGCATGGAGCTTGCCCGTTCTCCCTGTGATCAGAATGGCTTACTTTAAGTGCTCCGGTGTCCTCCCCGAAGCTCAAAGGCATGCAGGTAGAGGGGAAAACGGCCCTAATGTGAAGTCTGAAGGCAGCTGATGAGAATGTATGGAGAAAAATATGGGATTAATGTAGTATTAGGATTGATAGGTTTTGGACAGCTAGAGTGAAAAATCGTGTGCTTCTGGGCCTGGTTTACTGTTCTATGCTCTAAGATGCCATTTTGAGCACATCTTGAGTGTCGTGGCACTACAATGGCTCCTTCTCTCCCTCTCCCCCTCTCTCCCCCTCTCTCCTCCTCTCTCTCCCTCTCTCTCCTCCTCTTTCTCTCCTTCTCCCTCCCTCCCTCTCTCTTTGCCTTCTTTTCTAATTTTTTTCTATCTAGCTAGCTTGCATAATACACACTTTTATAACAGAAACTTGAACTCAGTGCTCACTGAGACTTTGGACGTGACTTCTAAATAAGCCTTGTGTTAATCTTTGATCCTCTGAAATAGCACAAATGTAAGTTCCAACTGATTGATCAATTATATTATGCAAATTTAGTGAGGAGCATGAATAACATTTAAGAGATTCACTTTCACAGATTAGCCAGTAGTTCAGCCATGTACATGGAAAGACCTCAGGTCTGCGAGGTCTGCATGCCCTTCCAAATTTATGCTGGAGATACAGTGCTGAAATTTTGATTGCGGTTAATCCTTATTTTGCATTCGGGAAAATTGCTACACAGCTGAAGATCAGAAGTTTGAGTGCATCAGTAAACCTTTCACAGTGTGCTAGAAAGCTAAAATCTAATTTACGAGGAGTGATTGATACGTTTGTGGTCTAAGGTAGAAGGAGTCAATTTTAGAAAACCTAGCACATTTATTTTTCAACATAGTCCCCTCCTACATTTACACACTTAGTCCAGCGGTCGTGGAGCATACGGATCTTGGACCTCCAGAAAGTGTTCACAGCAGGGGTGATTGATAAGTTTGTGGCTTAAGGTAGAAGGAGATGAGTTATATAGTTCTCGTTACATTGAGGACTATGTTGAAAAATTAAATGTGCTAGGTTTTCTAAAATTGACTCCTTCTACCTTAGGCCACGAACTTATCAATCACCCGTCGTATATTGATGTAAAAATCCCACTGGGCTAGGCAAGCCTAGTTCACAGCTGACATATGGTTCAAAATGGGGAGAAAAGCTTTGCTAATTATAATAGCATCACATTTGGAATGAGAGAAAGTGGAATAATGGTGACTGAATAAAGTCTGTACCAAAAAATCTGAGAGTCTCATTAACATCGAGCTAATCAATGGTCCAGATTTTGCTGGCTCTCAGATTTGCGAAGGAATGTATATACTAATGCCTTGGGTTTTCAGAAACATTACAAAATGATTAAAGAATCATTTAAACATTGAAAATAATTATTGCACATTAAAAGTTAAATCACTTAAAAATCACATATACAAGTTAATACAGAAAAATAGGTTAATTAATTCAAAAAATTTAAATTGCGAGCTAACACTTCTCCAATTGAGCCATTGCTTTCCATTTAAATAAGTGAACTCACTGTTGTTACATCAGATCCAGGGTGAGATGGCTCAGTGGGCAGGGTGCCCAGATTAACTGGGAATTTGCCGTGCCCCAGCTCTGCTGCTATGTTCCATGAGGAGTCCAGTTTCAGAGCATAGTCAGGACATTGCTGGAGAGGCTCAGCCAGCAAGTTCAGGACTCCTGCATTATTACAGGAGTTTTGAATTTCCTGACATTCATGAAAAAAAATTGATGCTGGTAGGCCAATGCACACAACTGAATACACATTCCAGCCCATTGTAATGATCTCTGGATTTGATTTAAATTATTGTCAGTGCCCTTATAGCATCTGAATAGTTCCACAAATATTTGTCAAACACAGCAGAATACTTTTCCATCTCCATCTTTAAGTCAGACCTGCACTGTTACTCATGTGCTTCCACAATTCCTACTGTAACATGTCAATGTGCACTTAATAAATTTCTTGGACAGACTTCCTGCCTTTCCTCCACAAAGTCACCAAACAACAAAAAGGGAATATTGAGGGAACATATGTAAAGTTTCTACTAAAGAGGGGGTTTCTCATGATTTAGTAAACTTTTCCATGTTAAATGGTAATTGCTGTTACTTAGCGTGTCTATAATTTGGCTTCATTCATTTCAATGGCTTGATTTTCTTATGCACTGGCCTTCAGTGCAGAGAAATGGTAATATTAAGTACATGGCAATCTTCTTGGTCATAGAGAAGTACAGCACAGAAACAGGCCCTTCAGCCCATCTAGTCCATGCCAAAACCACTTAAACTGCTTACTCCAATTGAACTGCACTGGGATCATAGCCTTCCATATCCCTACCATCCATGTACCTATCCAAACTTCTCTTAAATGTTGATATCAAGCTTGCATGTACCACTTGTGCTGGCAGTTCATTTCACACTCTCACAACCCTCAGAGTGAAGAAGTTTCCCCTCATGTCCTCCTTAAACTTCACACCTTTCACCCTTAACCCATGACCTCTGGTTGTAGTCATCACCCAACCTCAGTGGAAAAAGCCTGCTTGCATTTACCCTATCTATATCCCTCATAATTTTGTATACCTCTATCAAATCTCCTCTCAATCTTCTACTTTCTAAGGAATACTGTCCTAACCTATTCAACTTCCCCTTATAACTCAGCTCCTCCAGACCCGGCAACATCCTTGTAAATTTTCTCTGCACTGATTCAGCTTTGTTTACATCTTTCCTACAAGTAGGTGACCGAAACTGCATGCAATACTCTAAATCAGGCCTCACCAAACTCTTATACAAATTCAACATAACATCCCATCTTTTGTACTCAATACATTGATTTATGAAGACCAATGTGCCAAAAGTTTTCTTTATGATCCTATCTACCTGTGACACCACTTTCAATGAATTATGGACCTGTATTCCCAGATCCCTTTGTTCTACCACACTCCGCAGTGCCCTACCGTTCACTGTGTAAGGCCTAACCTGGTTAGTCCTACCAAAGTGCAAAACCTTGCACTTCTCTGCATTAAATTCCATCTGTCATTTTTCATCCCATTTTTCCAGCTGATACAGATCCCTCTGCAAGCCAGGATAATCTTCCTCGCTATCCACTACACCCCCAATCTTGGATTTATCCACATATTTGCTGATCCAGTTAACTACGTTATCATCCAGATTATTGATATCTATGACAAACAACGAGGAACCCTGCACCAATCCCTGAGGCACGCCACATGTTACAGATCTCCACCACTCTCTGGCTTCTCCCACAAAGCCAATGTCTAATCCAATTTACCATCACATCTTGAATGCTGAGCGACTGAACCTTCTCGACCAGGCTCCCATGTGGGACCTTGCAAAATGCCTTACTGAAGTCGATGTAGACAATATCCTCTGCCTCGTCTTCCCTTCATCCACTTTCCAGGTAAGTTCCTCAAAAAACTGTGCTGCATACTATTGCAAAACATGCAAAAGAATTCAATAAGTTCAAGCCCAGCCACAGTCTGGGCTTCATGGGAACTGTGTCTGAGTAGGAGGAGGTTCCAATGGCAGAGCAGGAGGAGATTCTTGTGAGTAAGTAGCAGAGTTGAGGGGTTGATGCGGGGGTGGGACAGGGTTGAGGATGTATGTTGAGTGCTGAGGTCAAAGGGAGAATATTATAAGTGGCCATCACAAGTGACCAGTAGTTAGTACTGTAGGGATTATCTGATTCAGGTTGATTTGCATAGTATCTAATAATGTGATGCCTCACATTAAATTGATGGACACATGCTTTCTTGAAGCATTATAGAAGTTCAAATAGATCTCCATAGATCTCATTGGACAGAGGTTTGTCCATTTATCTTTCTTCTTTTGTCAATTTTGAACTCTAGATTTTTAAAATGATGTTCAAAGGCTATTTAGTTGACCGATGTGAAATGATCTCTACAGTCTGGAAGTGTCGAAGTATACCTGATTCATAATGTAGGACGAACTGCATTGCAAATTGTATGTGTTTGTTCATCCTGTACTCCATGTGCAGGTCAGTCCCGAAAGTATTAAAAGATGAAAGTTAACATTGCCATACAGTACAGACAGTATTGCTGTTTAGATTTAAATTTCAAGCTTTTTCACAATCACACCTCAGGGGAGATTATCACTTCTGGAGTGGGTGGAGAATGGGCTGTGTAGTATTTCAACAAACCCTTTAAAAGAAGTCTACAAAGAGGTATTTCTCACAGGTCAGCGGCAGTTATTTAAAAAGAGAGCTTCATGGGCGTTTGTCCATTGTACGGGGCCTATCAGCGGTGTCAACAAAGCTCTACAAACTAAATAAAAGTACAGGAGGGATAAGCAGGGCGGCAATTGTCGGGAGTAGGTCAGTGGAGAGAGTAGAAGCAACAGGCTTCGGCTCAAAAGAGGCGCTGGTTCTGTGTAAAGAGTCTGTTAAGGTTTCCGTTTTGTTTTTTTTCTCTCTTACTGTACCACTTAGGTGGCTGTGGTGTGTCCTTTGTGCTGGATGTTGGATAACTGGGAGACCCAGAGTCTCCCAGGGAACTACATCTGTGTGAAGTGCATCTGGCTGCAGCTCCTTGAAGACCGTGTTAGGGATCCAGAGCAGCAACTGGTTGACCTTCAGTCTGTCCAGGAGTGTGAGGAGATAATTAGCTCTACTGGTAAAGAATGGCTCAAATCAGTAGAAAGATGTGACATAGGATCAGAAGATGTTGAATCCTTGTGGGTTGAGTTAAGAAACTGCAAGGGTGAAACAACATTGATGGCAGTTATACACAGGCCTCCCAACAGTGGCTGGGAAGTGGACCACAGGTTACAACAGGTAATAGAAAAGGCAAGTCAAAAGGGGAATGTTATGGTAGTCATGGGAGGTTTTAACATGCAGGTTGATTGGGAGAATCAGGTTGGTAATGGATCTCAAGAGAGTGAGTTGTTGAATGCCTGAGAGATAGCTTTTTAGAGCACTTAGACCATAAGACCATAAGATATAGGAGCAGATGTAGGCCATTCAGCCCATCGAGTCTGCTCTGCCATTCAATCATGGGCTGATCCAATTCTTCCAGTTATCTCCACTCCCCTGCCTTCACCCCATACCCTTTGATACCCTGGCTAATCAAGAACCTATCTATCTCTGCCTTAAATACACCCAATGTCTTGGCCTCCACAGCTGCTCATGGCAACAAATTCCACAGATTTACCACCCTCTGACTAAAGTAATTTCTCCGCATCTCAGTTTTAAATGGACGTCCTTCAATCCTGAAGTCATGCCCTCTTGTCCTACAATCCCCTACCATGGGAAATAACTTTGCCATATCTAATCCATTCAGGCCTTTTAACATTCGGTATGTTAACAAGATCCCCCCTCATTCTCCTGAACTCCAGGGAAAACAGCCCAAGAGCTGCCAGACTTCCCTCATATGGTAACCCTTTCATTCCTGGAATCATTGTTGCGAAACTTCTCTGAATCTTCTCCAATGTCAGTATATCCTTTCTAAAATAAAGAGCCCAAAACTACACACAATACTCCAGGTGTGGTCTCACAAGTGCCTTATAGAGCCTCAGCATCACATCCCTGCTCTTATATTCTATACCTCTAGAAATGAATGCCAACATTGCAGTTGCATTCTTCACAACCAACTCAACCTGGAGGTTAACCTTTAGGGTATCTTGCACAAGGACTCCCAAGCCCCTTTGCATCTCTGCATTTTGAATTATCTCCCCATCTTAATAATAGTCTGCCCGTTTATTTCTTCCACCGAAGTGCATGACCATATACTTTCCAACATTGTATTTCATTTGCCACTTCTTTGCCCATTCCCCTGAACTATCTAAGTCTCTCTGCAGGCTCTCTGTTTCCTCAACACTACCCGCTCCTCCACCTATCTTTGTATCATTGCTAAATTTAGCCACAAATCCATTAATACTATAGTCCAAATCATTGACATACATCGTAAAAACAGCGATCCCAACACCAACCCCTGTGGAACTCCACTGATAACAGGCAACCAGCCAGGATAGGATCCCTTTAATCCTACTCTCTTTTTTCTGCCAACCAGCCAATGCTCCACCCATGCTAGTAACTCCCCTGTAATTCCATGGGCTCTTATCTTGCTAAGCAGCCTCATGTGTGGCACCTTGTCAAAGGCCTTCTGAAAATCCAAGTACACCACGTCTACTGCATCCCCTTTGTCTACCCTGCTTGTAATTTCCTCAAAGAATTGTAGTAGGTTTGCCAGGCAGGATTTTCCTTTCAGGAAACCATGCTGGCTTTAGCCTATGTTGGCATGTGCCTCCAGGTACTCTATAATCTCATCCCTAACAATCGATCGATTCCAACAGCTTCCCAACCATTGATGTCAGGCTGACAGGTCTATAGTTTCCAATCTGCTGCCTCCCACCGTTCTTAAATAGCAGAGTAACATTTGCAATTTTCCGGTCATCCGGTACAATGCCAGAATCTATCGATTCTTGAAAGATCATCATTAATGCCTCTGCAATCTCTCCAGCTACTTCCTTCAGAATCCGAGGATGCATTCCATCAGGTCCAGGAGATTTATCCACCTTCAGACCATTAAGCTTCCTGAGCACCTCCTCAATTGTAATTTTCACTGCACAAAATTCACTTACTTGACATTCTTGAAAGTCCGGTATACCGCAGACATCTTTCACTGTGAAGACTGATGCAAAATACTCATTCAGATCCTCTGCCATCTCTGCATCTCTCATTACAATATCTCCAGCGTCATTTTCTATTGGTCCTATATCTACCCTCGACTCTCTTTTACCCTTTATATACCTAAAAAAGCTTTTAGTATCTTCTTTGATATTACTCGCCAGCTTCTTTTCATAATTCATCTTTTCCTTCCTAATGACCTTCTTAGTTCCTTCTGCAAGTTTTTAAAAGCTTCCCATTCCTCTATCTTCCCACTAGCTCTGGCTTCATTGTACGCCCTCTCTTTTGCTTTCACTTTGGCTCTGACTTTACTTGTCTGCCACTGTAGTGTCCTTCTTCTCTTTGAAAATTTCTTCTTATTTGGAATATATCTGTCTTGCACTTCCCTCATTTTTCACAGAAACTCCAGCCATTGCTGCTCTGCTGTCCTTCCTGCAAATGTCCCTTTCCGGTCAACATCAGCCAGTTCCCCTCTCATGCCATTGTAATTTCCTTTATTCCACTGAAATACCAACACATTGGATTTTATTTTCTCCCTCTCAAATTTTAATGTGAACTGGATCATATTGTGATCACTGTTCCCTAAGGGTTCCTTAATCTTAAATTCTCTTATTACCTCTGGATCATTGCACAGCACCCAATCCAGCACAGTCAATCCCCTAGTGGGCTCAACAACAAGCTGTTCTAAAAAAACATCCGTTAGACATTGTACAAATTCTCTCTCGAGGTCCAGTACTGACTTGGTTTTTCCAATCCACTTTCATGTTAAAATCCCCAACGATTATCATGACATTGCCTTTCTGACATGCCTTTTCTATCTCCTGCTGTAATTTGTAAACCACATCCTGGCTGCTGTTTGGAGACCTGTATACAACTGCCATTAGGGTCCTTTTACCCTTGCCATTTCTTAACTCAACCCATAGAGACTCTACACCTTCTAATCCTATGTCATCTCTTTCTAATGATTTAATATTATTTCTTATACACAGAGCCACACCACCCCCTCTGCCTACTAACCTATCTTCCTGATACACCATATATCCTTGGATGTTCAGCTGCCAATGGCAGCCATCCTTCAGAGATTGTCACAATGTCATATTTGCCAATCTGTAGCTGAATTTCAAGATCATCTATTTTATTCCTTATGCTGTGTGTGTTCAGATATAACACTTTCAGTCCAGTATTTGTTGATTTCTGTTTTAACTGTACCATGCCTCTATTGCCCTGTAACTCATGCCACTGGCTGTGATTAAGCCTCATCTCCTGCCTGTTCTTTCTACAATCTCTATTGCAAGCTATCTTTGATTTATTTCTGTTCTCCCCTTCCTCAGCCCTATCACTCCACTTCCCATCCCCCTGTCAAATAGCTTAAACCCTCCCGAACAACTTTGTTAAATGTGCCTGCTTGGATATTGGACCCCTTTGAGTTCAGGTCTAACTCGTTCTTTTTGTACAGGTCGTACCTCTCCCAGAAGATACCCCAATGATCCAGGAACCTGAAGCCCTGCCCCCTACACCAGTCTCTCAGCCACACATTAATATGCCTGATCACGCTATTCTTGCACTCGTTAGCATGTGGCACAGGCAGCAATCCTGAGATTACTACCCTGGAGGTCCTGCTTTTAAGCTTCCTACCTTACTCCCTGAATTCTCTCTTCAGGACCTCCTCCCTTTTTCTACCTATGTCATTGGTACCAACGTGGACCAAGACTTCTGGCTGTTCACCCTCTCCCTTCAGAATACTCTGCACCCACTCAGAGACATCCTGTACCCTGGCACCCGGGAGGCAAAACACCATGTGGGTATCTTTATCAGGCTGACAGAACATCCTCTCTGCTTTCCTCACTATGGAATCCCCTATGACTACTGCATTCCTCATCTTCCTCTTTCCCTTCTGCACTACGGAACCAGGCTCAGTGCCAGAGACCCGATCGCCGTGGTTGTCCTCTGTCTGGTCACCCCCCTCAACCGCATCCAAAACGAGACAATGATTACTAAGGGTGATGGCCACAGGAGTGCTTTCTACTATCTGAGTTCTTCCCTTCGCTTCCCTGACAGTCACCCACTTATCTAACTCCTGCAGCCTCGGGGTGACTAACTCCCTGTAGCTCCTCTCTATCTCCTGCTCACTCTCCCTAATAAGCTGTAGGTCATTAAGCCGCAGCTCCAGATTCCTAACACGGTCTCTCAGGAGCTGCATCTCGGTTGTACCTAGCACAGATGTAGCCATCTGGAAGACTGGAAGATTCCCAGGATTCCCACATCCAACACCCAGAGCAAAACACTAACCCTATCAACATGCTCTCTATTCCTCAAAAAATGCAAAGAGCATCTACAAAGTAAATGGCAGGATACTTGGTAGTGTGGAGGAGCAGAGGGATCTGGGGGTACATGTCCACAGATCCCTGAAAGTTGCCTCACAGGTGGATAGGGTGGTTAAGAAAGCCTATGGGGTGTTAGCTTTCATAAGTCGAGGGATAGAGTTTAAGAGGCGCAAGGTAATGATGCAGCTCTATAAAACTCTGGTTAGGCCACACTTGGAGTACTGTGTCCATTTCTGGTCACCTCACTACAGGAAGGATGTGGAAGCTTTGGAAAGAGTACAGAGGAGATTTACCAGGATGCTGCCTGGTTTAGAAAGTAGGCATGATGATCAGAGATTAAGGGAGCTAGGGCTTTACTCTTTGGAGAGAAGGAGGATGAGAGGAGACATGATAGAGGTGTACAAGATAATAAGAGGAATAGATCGAGTGGATAGCCAGCACCTCTTCCCCAGGGCATCACTGCTCAATACAAGAGGACATGGCTTTAAGGTAAGGGGTGGGAAGTTCAAGGGGGATATTAGAGGAAGGTTTTTTACTCAGAGAGTGGTTGGTGCGTGGAATGCACTGCCTGAGTCAGTGGTGGAGGCAGATACACTAGTGAAGTTTAAGAGACTACTAGACAGGTATATGGAGGAATTTAAGGTGGGGGCTTATATGGGAGGCAGGGTTTAAGGGTCAGCACAACATTGTGGGCCGAAGGGCCTGTACTGTGCTGTACTATTCTATGTTCTATGTTCTTGCCAAAGCCTGTCGCATCTACTCTCGCCACTGGCCTACTCCCAACAATGGCCGCTCCGCTTATCACTTCTGTACTTTAACTTGGTTCATCAAGCTCAGTTGCTGCTGCTGATAGGCCCCGCACAGTTTGCCATTGAGCCTACCAGGGGATCAGCTATACCGGATTGGGTGTTATGTCATGAACCAGAGGCATTCAGGGAGCTTAAGGTAAAAGAACCAGTGATCATAATATGAGTTCAATTTGAAATTTGATAGGGAGAAAATAAAGTCTGATGTAGCAGTATTTCAGTGGAATAAGGAAAATTACAGTGGTAGGAGAGAGGAGTTGGCCAAAATAAATTGGAAGGAGATGTTGGCAGGGATGTCAGCAGAGCAGCAATGGCGCGCGTTTCTGGGAAAAATGAGGAAGATGCAAGGCGTATGTATTCCAGAAATGAAGAAATACTCAACTGGTAAAATAGTACAACCATGGCTGACAAGGGAAGTCAAAACTATTGTAAAAGCAAAAGAAAGGGCATACAACAAAACAAAAATTAGTGGGAACATAGAGGATTGGGAAAATTTTAAAAACCTACAGCAAGCAACTAAAAAAAAATCATGAGAAGGGAAAAGATGAAATATGGAAGCAGGCTAGCGAATAATATCAAAGTGGATAGTAAAAGTTTTTTCAAGTATGTTAAAAATAAAAGAGAAATGAGAGTGGACATAGGATCACTAGAAAATGAGGCAGGAGAAATAATAATGGGACACAAGGAAATGGTTGATGAACTAAATGAGTATTTTGCATCAGTCTTCACTGTAGAAGACATTAACAGCATGCCTGATGTTGTAGTGTGTGAAGGAACAGAGGTGGGTGAAGTTACTGTTACAAGAGCGAAGGTACTCAGAAAGCTGAAAGACCTAAAGGTACATAAGTCACCCGGACCAGAGGAACTGCACCCAAGGGTTCTGAAAGAGGTAGCATTAGAGATTGCAGTGGCATTAGAAATGATCTTTCAAAAATTGTTGGACTCTGGCATGGTGCCAGAGGAATGGAAAATTGGAAATGTCACTCCACTCTTTAAGAAAGGAAGAAGGCAGCAGAAACGAAATTATAGACCAGTTATCCTGACCTCTGGTTGGGAAGATGTTGGAGTCAATTGTTGATGAAACAGGTAGGCTGCAGAGGGACTTAAACAGATTAGGAGAATGGGCAAGAAAGTGGCAAATGAAATACAATGTTGGAAAATACATGGTCATGCACTTTGGTAGTAGAAATAAATGAGCAGACTACTTTCTAAACGGGGAGAAAATCCAGGAATCTGAGATGCAGAGGGACTTGGGAGTCCTTGTGCAGAACACGCTGAAGGTTAACTTGCAAGTTGAATCGGTGGTGAGGAAGGCAAATTCCATGTTAGCATTCATTTCAAGAGGTCTAAAATACAAGAGCAAGGATGTGATGCTGAGGCTTTATAAGGCACTGGTGAGGCCTCACCTTGAGTATTGTGAACAGTTTTGGGCCCCTCATCTTAGAGGAGATGTTCTGGCATTGGAGAGGGTCCAGAGGAGGTTCACAAGGATGATTCCAGGAATAAAAGGGTTGTTATAGGAGAAATGTTTGATGGCTCTGGGTCTGTACTCGCTGGAATACAGAAAGATAAGGGGAGATCTCATTGAAACCTTTTGAATGTTGAAAGGCCTAGACAGAGTAGATGTGGAAAGGATATTTCCCATGGTGGGAGAGTCTAGGACAAGAGGGCACAGTCTCAGGATAGAGGGGCACCCTTTCAAAACAGAGATGCGGAGAAACATCTTTAGCCAAAGGGTGGTTAATTTGTGGAATTTGTTGTCACATGCAGCAGTGGAGGCCAGGTCATTGGGTGTATTTAAGGCAGATATTGATAGGTTCTTGATTGGACGTGGCATCAAAGGTTACGGGGAGAAGGCCGGGTACTGGGGTTGAGGAGGAAAAAAAAAGGGATCAGCCATGATTGATTGGCGGTGCAGAATCAATGGGCCAGATGGCCTAATTCTGCTCCTATGTCTTATGGTCTTATGATCTAAACACTGTGTCCAGTTTACTATTCCAGTATGCTTCCCAATCTGATACTATAATTCTAAAGGGGGAGGGCAAACAGCTGGAAGTCATGGTACATATTGGCATCACTGACATGGGTAGGAAAAGCATGGAGGTCCTGAAGTGAGAATTTAGTGAGCCAGGTAGAAAGCTGAAAAGCAAACACCACTCCCCCCGCCCACCCCTTGTTAGCCATCTCTAGATTGCCAGCTGCTCCATGTGCCAGTGAAGGTAAAAATAGCTTGCTATGGTAGATGAATGCATGACTGAGAAAATGGTGTAGGGGACAGGGTTTCATATTTTTGGATCATTAGGATCTCATCTGGGGAAATGTGAACTGTACAACAGGGATGAGTTACAACTGAACCCGAGGGAGATGAATATCTTTATGAGCAGGTTAGCTAGAGCTGTTGAGGAGGGTTTAAACTAATTTGGCAAGGGACGGGAATCGGAATGATAGGGCTGAGGATTAAGGCTACTAGTTTACATGGACAGACAGTGCATAGTGAAACTGTCTGGAGGACAGCCCGCTGTTTGTGCAAAATTTCAGTCAGTGGGATGAGTTGAAGTGGAAAAGAGGGTAAAAATTGAAAAGGGTGATAAATACAGGACTGAAGGTGTACTTGAATGCATGCAGTATATGGAATAAAGTAAATGACATTGTAGTGCAGTTAGAGATCGGCAGGTATGATGTTGTGGGCATCACCGAGTCATGGCTGAAAGAAGATTATAGTTGGGAGCTTAACATCCAGAAAACACATTATATTAAAATGACAGGCAGGTATGCAGAGGGGGTGGCATGGCTCTGTTGGGAAAGAATGAAATCAAATCCTCAGAAACAAGTGACCTAGGATTAGAAGATATGTAATCCTTGTGGAAAAGTCGAGAACCTTCAAGAGTAAAGTGACCCTGATGGGAATTATATACAGACCCCCAAACATTAGCCAGGATGAGGACTACAAATTACAATGTGAGTTAGAAAAGGCATGTGAAAAGGGGAATGTTATAGAAGTCATGGGGGATTTTAATACATTGGGAAAATCAGGTTGGTTCTGAATCCCGAGAGAGTCTGTAGAATGTCTACAAAATGGCTTTTTAGAGCAGCTTATGGTTGAATCTACTGGAGGATCAGCTATTCTGAATTGGGTGTTGTGTAATGAACTGGATTTGATTAGGGAGTTTAAGGTACAGGTACCCTTAGGAGACAGTGAAAATAATATGATAGAATTCACCATACAATTTGAGCGGGATAACCTAAAGTCAGATGTATCAGTATTACAGTGTACTAAAGGGAACTACAGAGGCATGAAAGAGGATTTAGCCAAAGTTGATTGGAAGTGGAAACTAGCAGGGATGACAGCAGAGCAGCAATCTGTATAGTCTGGGAGCAATTTGGAAGGCACATGATAAGTAGATACATCCATCCCAAAGAAGAAGTATTCTAACGTCAGTATGATACAACTGTAGGTGACAAGGGAAGTCAACGCCAACATAAATTAAAAGAAAGGGTATATAGCAGAGCAAAATTTGGTTGAAAGTTAGAGAATAGGAAAACTTTTAAAAAACCAACAAGTGTAACTAAAAAACCATAAGGGGAGGGAACAATGAAATATGCAGGCAAGTTAGCCAAGAACATCAAAGAGTATACCAAAAGTTTTTAGAGACATATAAAGAGTAAAAGAGAGGTGAGATTAGGTATTGGACCACTGGAAAATGACGCTGGTGAGGCAATAATAAGGGACAAGGAAAAGGCAGATGAACTGAATAAGTATTTTGCATTAGCCTTCTTTGTGGAAGACACTAGCAGAATGTTGGAAGTTCGAAAGATTTAGGGGGCAGAAGTGAGTGCAGTTGCTATTTATAGGGAGAAGGTGCTTAGGAACCTGAAAGGTCTGAAGGTAGACAGTCACATGGACCAGATGGACTACACCCCAGGGTTCTGAAAGAGATAGCTGAAGCGATTGTGAAGGCATTAGTAATGATCTTTCAGGAATCACTAGATTTGAAGTAGTCCCGGAGGACTGGAAAACTCCAAATGCCAGTCCACTCTTCAATAAGGAAGAGAGTTAGAAGAAAGGAAATTATAGGCCAATTAGTCTGATCTCAATGGTTGGGAAGATGTTAGCTATGTTTAAAAGGAAGTTAGATATGGCCCTTGTGGCTACAGGGGTCAGGGGGTATGGAGGGAAGGCTGGGTTCTGAGTTGGATGATCAGCCATGATCATAATAAATGGCGGTGCAGGCTCGAAGGGCCGAATGGCCTACTCCTGCACCTATTTTCTATGTTTCTATGTTTCTATGTTAGAGCCGATTGTTAAGGATATGGTTTTGGGCTACACGGAATCAGAGGCGGAGGCCACCGTCAGTCAGAGTTGACTGGATATTGCATCCTAGCTGTCCAGATACACAAGCCTGGGCAGTATGATATGGAGCGCAAGCTGTTGCCCATGTAGCATGCTCCCCTTCTTCACGCAACTGATGACCCCAAAGGAACCAGCAGCATCACAGGAGTTGCCAGTCAGCATTGAACTCAAAGTTGGACTGCCTTAGGGACCCAGCTCCAGACTTTTTCCCTTAGGGTTTACTCTTGAAGCCGTCCCCATGAATATGTAGAGCCGCAATGCAGCGGAGGTTTGAGATCAGAGACTTCCTTCTCCTAGATGAGCTGCCAGACATGGCTGATGAGCTCTATCTGCCCGAAGTGGTTGGTTTTAAGGCACCAGTAACCTGCCTTTCCTCTTCTCCTGTCAGCAAAAGCTGTTTCGCCGGGCTTAGTAGCTAAGCCACACATGAAGGCCAGGAGGTGGATTAGGTTGTCAGAGGCTGTTCGAGGCTCATGCCATTGGGAGGATTTAATAGGTAGTGGGAGCTTGTCCCCATTACCACCCCCAGCTATAACTTCCTTCAGGAACCTGGGGTACATGGAGACACATGATAAAATCATATAAAGTCATGATAAAGTCAGCATGTTATTTTAAAGGAAAATCTTGTCTAAAGAATCTGTTGGAGTTCATTGAGGGAATAACAAGTAGGACAGACAAAGGAGATGTTGTGCACTTGGATTCTCAGAAGGCCTTTGACAAGGTGCTGCACATGAGGCTGCTTAACAAGATAAAAGCCCTTTGTACTACAGGAAAGATATGAGTACGGATAGAGTATTGGCTGATTAGCAGAAGGCAAAGAGTGGGAATAAAAGGAGTATTTTCTGAATAGCTGCCAGTGACTAGTGGTGTTCCACAGAGTTTGGTGTTAGGACTGCTTCTTTTTATACTGTATATCAATAATTTGGATGATTGAATTGAAGGCTTTGTGGCCTAGTTTGTGGATGATATGAAGACAGGTGGAGGGCTAGGTAATTTTGAGGAGTCAGGGAGGCTGCAGAAGGACTTGGACAGATTAGGAGAAGGCATAAAGAAGGTGACTAGGGAGCTTAAGATAAAAGAAGCCTTAAGAGGCATTGGTCCCAATATGATTGAGTGCAGCTTGAAATTTGATAGAGAGAATGTAAAGTCTGACATAGCAGAGTTTCAGTGGAGTTATGAAAAATACAGTGGTATGAGAGAGGAGTTGGCCAAAGTAAACTGGAAGAAGATGCCGGCAGAAATGACAGCAGAGCAGCAATGGCGCGAGTTTCTGGAAAAAATGAGGAAGGTGCAGGATAGATGTATACCAAAAACAAAGAAACACTCAAATGGCAAAATAGTACAACTGTGGTTAACAAGGGAAGTCAAAGGTAATGTAAAAACAAAAGAGAAGGCATACAACAAAGCAAAAATTAGTGGAAAGACAGAGGATTGGGAAGCTTTTAAAAACCTACAGAAAGCAATTAAAACAAGTATTAGGAGGGAAAAGATGAATATGAAAGCAAGCTAGCAAACAATATCAAAATAGATAGCAAGAGCTTTTTCCAAGTATGTAAAAAATAAAAGAGATGAGAGTGGATATAGGACCACTAGAAAATGAGGCCAGAGAAATAATAACAGGGGAGAAGAAGATGGCAGATGAACTTAATGAGTATTTTGCATCACTGTGGAAGACACGAGTAGTGTGACAGATGTTGAGGAGTGTGATGGAAGAGAAGTAAGTGAAGTTACTATTACAAGGGAGAAGATGCTCAAAAAGCTGAAAGACCCAAGGATGCATAAGTCACCTAGGCTAGATAAACTGCAACCTAGGGTTCTGAAAGAGGTAGCAATAGAGATTGTGGAGGCATTAGTAATGATCTTTCAAAAATCATTGGACTTTCAAAAATCATTAGCATGGTGCTATAGGACTGGAAAATTGTAAATGTTGCTCCACTCTTCAAGAAAGGAAATTGTAGACCAGTTAGCCTGTCCTCAGTGGTTGGGAAGATGTTGGAGTCAATTGTTAAGGATAAGGTTATGGAGTACTTGGTGACACAGAACAAGATAGTACAAAGTCAGCATGACAAACCTGTTAGAATTTTTTGAGGAGTTTACAAGTAGTATAGATAAAAGGGATGAAATGGATGTTGTATATTTGGATTTTCAAGTGCCACACATGAGGCTGCTTACCAAGTTAAGAACCCATGGTATTATAGGAAAGTTACTAGTATGGTTAAAGCATTGGTTGATTGCTAGGAGGCAGCAAGTGGGAATAAATGGGTCCTTTTCTGGTTGGGTGCCAGTGAATGGTGGTGTTCTGCAGGGGTTTGTGTTGGGATTGCTTCTTTTGTGCTGTATATCAATTATTTAGATGATGGAATGGATGGCTTTGTTACCAAGTTTGCAAATGATACAAAGGTTGGTGGAGATGCAAGTAGTGTTGAGGAGGTGGGCTGCAGAAGGACTTAGGTTAGGAGAATGGGCAAGAAAGTGGCATATGAAATACAATGTTGGAAAATGCATGGTTATGCACTTTGAAAGATGAAATAAGTGTGCAGACTATTTTCTAAATGGGGAGACATTCCAAATATCTGAGATGCAAAGAGACTTGGGAGTTCTTGTGTAGAAGAACCTAAAAGTTAACTTGCAGGTAGAATCGGTGGTAAGGAAGGCAAATGCAACATTAGCATTCATTTCAAGAGGTTTAGAATACAAGAACAGGAATGTGATGCTGAGGCTTAATAAGGCACTGACGAGTTCTTACCTTGTGTATTGTGAACAGTTTTGGGCTCCTCATCTAAGGAAAGATATGCTAGTATTGGAGAGGATTCAGAGGAAGTTCACAAGGATGATTCTGGCAATGAAGTGGTTATCATATGAGGAACGTTTGACAGCTCTGGGTCTGTACTCACTGGAATATAGAAGGATGAGAGGTGAAATCCTTGAAATCTTTTGAATGTTGAAAGGCCTAGACAAAGTAGATTTGGAAAGGATGTTTCCCATGGTGGGGGAGTCCAGAACAAGAGGACACAGCCTCAGGATAGAGGGGCATCCATTTAAAACAGAGATGCAGAGAAAGCCAGGGGGTGGTGAACTTGTGGAATTTATTACCACAGGCAGCTGTGGAGGCCAGGTCCTGACTGGACATGGCTACAAAGGTTATGGGGAAAAGGCCGGGGAGTGGAGTTGAGGAGGGGTAAAAAGGATCAGCCATGATTGAATGGGGGAGCAGACTCAAGGGCCAAATGGCCTAATTCTGCTCCTATGTCTTATGATCTGGAAGTGGAAAATAGAATAGAGTCGGGAAGTGTAGAGTTGTGTACTTTAGTAGAAGGAATAAAAGCATAGACAATTTTCTAAACGGGGAGAAAATTCAGAAATCCAAGGTACAAGGAGACTTGGGAGTTCTCTTGCAAGATTGCCTGAAGGTTAATTTGCAGGTGAATCGATAGTGAGGAAGACAAATGCAATGTTAGTATTCATTTTAAGAGGACTAGAATATGAAATCAAGGATGTAAGGCTACACTCACAACACGCTGGAGGAACTCAGCGGGTTAGACAACATCTGTGGAAAAGATCGGTCAACGTTTCGGGCCAGAACCCTTCGTCAGGACCGTAGAGGGAAGG
Organism: Mobula hypostoma; assembly: GCF_963921235.1. Lineage (NCBI taxonomy): Eukaryota > Metazoa > Chordata > Chondrichthyes > Myliobatiformes > Myliobatidae > Mobula > Mobula hypostoma. The sequence goes on from NC_086100.1 coordinate 120,811,586, forward strand.
GGCAGAAGCCCTGTAAAGAAGGTGGGGGGAGGGTGGGAAGGAGAAGGCTGGTAGGTTCCAGGTGAAACCTACCAGCCTTGACGACTACATTGATGCTGTTTCCTGCACCCATGCTGAGCTCGTCAATTTCATCGATTTTACTTCTAACTTCCACCCAGCCCTCAAATTCACTTGGTCTATCTCGGACACTTCTCTCCCCTTTATCAATCTCTCGGTCTCCATCTCTGGAGACAGACTGTCCACTGACATCTTCTACAAGCCCACTGACTCTCATAGCTACCTCAACTATATCTCTTCCCACCCTGCCACATGCAAAAATGCCATTCCCTATTCCCAGTTCCTCCGTCTCTGCCGTATCTGCTCCAAGGATGAGGTTTTCCATTCCAGGACATCTCAAATGTCCTCCTTCTTTAAGGATCATGGTTTCCCTTCTGCCGTCATCAATGATGCCCTCACCCGCATCTCCTCCATTTCCCGCACTTCGGCCCTCACCCCATCCTCCCGCAACCACAACAAGGACAGAGTTCCCCTTGTCCTTACCTACCACCCCACCAGCCTCCGGATCCAGCACATTATCCTCCGCAATTTCCACCACCTTCAACAGGACCCCACCACTAAGCACATCTTTCCCTCTCCACCCCTCTCCGCCCTCCACAGGGATCAGTCCCTCTGCGACTCCCTGGTCCACACGTCCCTCCCCACGGATCTCCCACCCGGCACTTATCCCTGTTAGCGCAAGTGCTGCACCTGTCCCTACACCTCTTCTCTTGCCACCATTCAGGGCCCCAAACAGTCCTTCCAAGTGAGGAAACACTTTACATGTGAGTCTGTTGGGGTCATCTATTGCATCTGGTGCTCCCAGTGCGGCCTCCTCTACATCGGTGAAACCCGACGCAGATTGGGGGACCGCTTCGTCGAGCACCTCCGCTCCGTCTGCCACAACAGACAAGATCTCCCAGTAGCCACCCACTTCAACTCTGCTTCCCACTCCCATTCAGATATGTCCATACATGGCCTCCTCTACTGCCATGATGAGGCTAAACTCAGGTTGGAGGAGCAACACCTCATATACCGTCTAGGTATTCTCCAGACCCTTGGTATGAACATAGAATTCTCCAACTTCCGGTAATTCCCTCCCCTCCCTTCCCCATCCCTATTTCACTCTGCCCCCTCCTCCAGCTGTCTATCACCTCCCTCATGTTTCCGCCTCCTTCTTCTACTACCCATTGTGTTTTCCCCTATTCCTTCTTCACCTCACTGCATCCCCTCCCCCACCCCTTTATCTCTCCCCTTACTGGTTTTTCACCTGAAACCAACCAGCCTTCTCCTTCCTACCCTCCCCCCACCTTCTTTATAGGGCCTCTGACCCTTCCCTTTACAGTCCTGACGAAGGGTTCCGGCCTGAAACATCGACCGATGTTTTCCACGGATGCTGCCTGACCTGCTGAGTTCCTCTAGTGCATTGTGAGTGTTGCTTTGACCCCAGCATCTGCAGATTATTTTGTGTTAAGGACGTAAGTCTGAGGCTTTATAAGGTACTGGTGAGGCCTCGCTTGGAATATAAAGAACCAAGTGATACGCACTGGGTCTTTTATTTAAGAAAGAATGTGCTGACATTGGAGATGGTTCAGAGAAGGTTCATGAGAATAATTTCAGGAACAAAAGGCTTAATGTTTGAGGAGTGATTGATGGGCATTTACTCAGTGGAATTTAAAAGAATGAGGAGGGAATCTCATTGAAACCTATTGAATGTTGAAAGGCCTTGATAGGGTGGATGTGAATAGAGTATTTCCTACGGTGGCAGAGTCTAGGACCAGAGGAACCTACATCAGAATAGAGGGATGTCCATTTAAAATAGAGATGAGGCGGCTGTGAACAATTGGCCTATAGATGTATTGAATACAGAGGTTGATAGGTTCTTGATTAGTCAGAGTGTCAAATGTTAATGGAATAAGGCAGGAGAATAGGTTTGAGAGGGAAATGGATTAGCCATGATGAAATGAAGGAGCAGACTAGATGGGCTGAATGGCTGGGTTCTGCTCCCATGTCTATAGTCTCATAATAAGAGTTGCACACCAATGCTTATATTTAAATACATTCCATCTGATGTGAGTCTGGAATGCAAGTCATTCAATTAATGCCAAAGAGTGACTGTAGAACAACATATACAAAAGGCTATGGGAACTCGTGAGATCAGGCAGCATCTATAAACTCAAGGATGGCAAAGACCCTCCTTGAGTTCCACCAGCATTTTGTGTCTGTCATTCAGTTCATGCACTTGTGTTTAACTGACCCAAAACAATTCAGGCTAAAGGTTGCAAGTTTAGTCCCTTTGTCAGGAGTGCACGAGACTGGTAAATGGACTGGTCTGCCTGCAGTAGTTCAGAATTCATCTGAGAGACTATAGTCTCAATAATTATCATAAATTACCAAAGATACTGTACGCTTCTAGGCATCCCAACAAATGATATGCCTTAGGATGGAATTAGGTTAGAAGCCGGGGTGGGGGCGAGTGTGGTAGGGGTGGTAGAGGGTTCCTCAGTAAGTGTGTACATGTTTTGCTAGTAGCCAAAATTTTTAACAGCAGTTGGAAATCCCGGGTGCTTTGAATTATGTTTATTACTATGAATCAATGGTGCTGTTTAACAAGCAAACAATGTTGGAACGTTGAGCCAGTTGTACCTCCTCGAACTCACTCCACAGTTAAGACATGCAGCACACACTCCAAAACCAGGCGTCATTGTTGACCTTAGAATCAGCCTTCTGCTGTATGACTGAGACCGTTAATCATCTGGGAGAAGACCAATTAGCTTCACGACTTCTCCTTTGTTTGCCAGCAACATTCTGCAGAACCTTCACATGAAAAATGTTTCCAAATATCCTTACTGCTGTAAAAATAGGTCACGGAAGTGGAGTCAGTTTTCTATCGCTCGAGCTACCAAGTTATTTAGAGGTAATTTGATTGGCATTTGCTTTGTCCTTTGTTTTCACAGTGTCTCTGTCCACTTGAGTGATTATCTGTGTGACAGACTCGAGGCTCAGCACCTTAACATTGTAATTACTTTGTCCAACGAATTTCAGCAGCAAGTTGAAGGCATGTAGCCTTCTCACTTCCTAAGTATTCCTAATTTTTAATCCAGTTCTCTCTTCCAGTGTTGCCATGAGAACTTAGTTCTTAAAGTAAATAAATCCAACATATAGCTGGTGTATTGTCTTAATATTCAAATTATTGGTCTAGAAATGCAGAAACTGAAATTAATGATCAAGAAACATTTGTTTAAATTGCACCACAACAATTAGGATTTTAAATTCAGTTCATCTGTAGACACAGTAATTAAACTACAGGGTTGTTAAGAAAAAGACCTATTGATTCATGAAAGGCCAGTACAGAAAATGTCCTCCATTCATACCTGATCTAGTCACTATGTCACTCTGGACCCATGATAATTTTTGTTCTAATTCATTTTTTTTTGTGAGCTAGTCATTGATGACAAGGCCAGGATCAAATTCATTCTTTTTGCATGAACTGGTTCTGCACGCTGCCCTGTGACTTTTACCCCGCTCTTTGTTGCACTGAGGCTGTGGGCCTGCTCGGGCTGCTCTCGGCTTTGTGGCTGAGGACTCGCCTTTCGTTCTAAATGCTATTTGCTTACTTTCATTGTTTGCACGATTAATTTTTTTTCATTCTCTCTGCACATTGCTTGTTTGATGGTCTTCTTCTTTCAGTGGGTTATTTTGGGTTTCTTGTTTTGCGGCTGCCTGTAAAGAGATGAATCTCAAGGTTGTATAATGTATGCATACTTTGAGAATAAGTGTACTTTGAACTTTGAATTGATGATAAGGTCAGGATTAATTGCCCATGTTTAACTGTCCTTGAGAAATTGGGAGTGAGACACCTTTTTGAAAAGTTGTTCTTCTGGTGAAGGTACTTCCACGGAGTTTTCAGGCGAGGGAGAGCCTTGATGTAGAACCAGGGGATCTGCAGGTACTGGTGTTCCCGTGTGTCTGAAGCCCTTGTCCTTTTTGGTGGTAGAGGTCGCAGTTTCAGTCTCGCTCGTCTGAAAGTGTAAGTGAGCAATCTAAATACTGTGCATTTTGTAGCTGATAAGCACTACAGTCACTGTGAATACTTAAGGTGCATAGATGAGGAACAAGTATTAGAAAGGTCATAACGATTAACTTTATTTCACACATGCACATCGAAATATCAAAACATACAGTGAAATGCATCATTTGCATCAAATCAAATCAGCAAGGATTGTGTTGGACAGCCTGCAAGTGTTGGCACATTTCTGGCGCCCACATAGCATGCCTACAACTCACTAGCTCAAACCAGAAGTTTTTTGGAAAGCTGGATGAAACCAGAGCACCTGAAAGAAACCCGTGCAGTCACGGGAGAGTGCACGAATTCCTTACAGGCAGTAGAAGGAATTGAATCCCGATCAGTGATTTCTGGCGCTGCAATAGCATTACATCAACCACAAACGAGCTACCTTTTTTGGGTGGTGTCAAGGTTCTGGAGAGTTGTTAGCTCATCCAGGCAAATGGCTGATTTTGCCTGGTAAATGACAGATGGGCTTTGAGGTTTCAGGAGATGAGCGATGTGCTTGAGGATACCCAACCTGTTCTTGCAACCACTGTCTTTCTTTGGCCAGTGCAGATGAATCTATGATCAATGTTGACTCCCAAGGTATTTGATGATAACATTACTGAATATTAAGGGAAGATGGTGAGACCCTGTTGCTTTTTGGCACCTCTGTGTTGTGGTGTGTATCTATTCACCACATATCAGCCCATGGTTGAATATTGTCTGGGTCTTATGTATGTAAATAAGGGCTTCCTCATTTGCTGAGAAGGTCCAAATGGGATTCAATGTTCCCATTATGATAGAGGGAGATCATTAATGAAGCAGATGAAGATGGCTAAACCTAGGACACTGCCCTGAGAAACTCACACAGTGATGTCTGAGATGGGGATGATTGACTTCAAATGATTACAACCACCTTCCTTTGTATGAGATAGAGCTGCAATCATTAGAATATTTTTCCATTTATAGCCACTTTCTTCAGTTTTAGCAGGGTTCTTTGGTGTCATATTCAATCAAGTCATGCTCTTCTTTTTGTGTGATCCCTGGGATCGAGGGTCATTTGCATACTCTCAATTTTGTGGGTTCTGTGGTGATATACGATGCCAAGGTAGGAACCTCAAGCTCTCCTGCAGATGGACTAACGGGGTGAGATAGGGTCTAATGAGTTTGTGAGGTGATGCAGATGGGCTGCACTTCATTCTATTTTCTCTGCAGAGTTTCTGTGAAGTCCCGATGTCTCGAGGCTCATTATACCATCCTGAATGCTTTCATGCCAATTTACTTGGTCATGTGCCTGAGGTTTACAAGAGTTATTGGAGCAGGTGCACTTCTTCAAGGAAGCTTTGAGCACATGCTTGAATCTTTTTTTTCCTGTTTTCGTGGTGAACTCTTCACATGACAAAGCTTGGAATAGAATAGTACTCCAATGATTTGGGAGCCTGGTATATGGCATGTGAAGGGCAGGTTTTGCCCAACACAGCTGACTAAGTGCACCTGGGGCCTTAGTGCTGGGGATATAGCCTTGGCAGAGATGCTAATATCAGTTCAATTATCTTCCCAATGAGGAGTTTGCAGAGACAGCATTGGTGGCATTATTCCAGTATCTTGAGATGTCTACTGTTAGTGGTCCAGTCTTAGAAACAGATAGGAGGCTAGAGATCATTCCATCCAATAGACAAATGAGTCTTGTGCCAAGTTTGAGGTCTTGAGTTTCAAACACCCTTTTTCTCAATTAGCTGAAGGCTGTTCTAGCACACTAAAGGTGGTGGTGAGTTATATCATCAATACCTGTCTTCACTGAGGGATGGATTCAGGAATAGGAAAAGCAGTGCATGTCACATAAAGTCAGGTTCCATTTGTGCTTCAGGAGTTTTGCAAGGTAAGAATACCTGTGTAAGGCTATTTAGAATGGGGCAATGGGAGGAGTCAAAGAGTTGCACTGGTAGAGAGCTCACACAGATATGTTAGGCCAAATTTCTGCCTTCATGCTGTAAACAAACTATCTATCATTTTATTCTGTTGACAACTTTTACTGGTACACATGGATGGTTCTCTGAAGTGCCTGGCAAACCATCTAGTTCAGGGATTATCGGTATAGGAAATTAATATTCTCCTTCCCAAAGATGCAAACATCCAATAGTCTGTCCTCCCAAAAGGCCTCATACAGCAATGAAGAATAATTGCGGGTACCTTTTAAATTAAATTTTTTGAAAGAAATATATTAAATTCAACTTAATGACGTGTAGGTGTTTTCCCAATTTGAACTATTTCATTGCCAGAATAAACAATTTAACTCCCAGAATGGGTGCTATGGTAGTGTAGTGATTGGTGCGATACCATTACAGCACAGGGCTTTCCAGAGCTCGGAGTTCAGTTCTGGGTAGGTTAATTGGTCATTGTAAATTGCCATGCGATTAAGTTAGGATTAATTTAGTTTGACAGGGGTGGTAGGGGCTTGAAGGGCTGGAAGGGCCTCCTCCACACTGTATCACTAAATAACTAAAATAAAATATTACTTTATTCATTTGTTTATTCATTTCCATTGATGCTGCCTGATCTGCTGAGTCCCTCCAGCATTTTGTGTGTTGCAATAAAATATTATAATTGGTTTGCACTTTGCAGGGTGAGCTATGTAACATGAAATTTTGAACTAAATAGGCAGTCATGTAAAATGCAGCTGTGCCTAATGTAATACAATCATCACCACTGTAGCAGATTCTGCAATCAGTGGGCGAAAGAGTTAAAATAAAAGTGTGTAGCTCTATGTCAACAGCACTATAAATCACCAAGCCACAAAGAGGCATGCACATTGAAATCTAGCACCACTGATGACTCTGTGGACCACCGTGTGTGTGGCTTTCCATTGAAAACTAGCTTGAGTTGTGCCATAACCACAAACCGTCGTGTGTGTGAAACAGTAGAGTTTCAATTCAGCATGAGTAGAGTTCATGAAGCAGCATCTAGTGACTGATTGGCTGACAAACAAATCCTAACACGCTTTTCCACTAAACATACGACATATCATAATAAATAAGGTTTATTTAATGCAATGAATGCTTTGCGAGGCTTACAGCTCTCATGTGTTGTAAATGGAATGGATCAAACCAATCACGGAACCCATACGTTGGTGTGCCAAATGAATTAACCATCAATGATGAGATAAGATTCAGACTGAAACAAATTCTCTGCAGCTTTGAAATTCAATATAGCCTAAAATACCAAAGAAATTGCTTCCAAAGCACTGTCTTCTTTCTCATCTGTGCATTCTGCTTACCACTAAGTCAGGCAACAAAACCTAATCTGTCTTTCATGGAGAGGATTTGTTTTAAATAAGCACTAATTTAATTTTTAACCTAGCTCTGACATCATGCAACTTACTTACATCTGATTAACTCATATATTCCAATCTGTATATTACAATACTGTTAATGTATGACCACCAACTTTCAACAACTTTTCTTCAAATCCTTCAACCTCTACGTGCACCACTATGTTCAATTCCTTTCACACTGGTGTTCCCTCAAGATTAGAAAATCCCAGGAAACATCCCACAAGATGCTTTCTGTTTTCTACCATCTGTCTTGCACTGCGAGGTGCTCAAAAACATGGAGATATTTATCTTTATACACTAAACTCCTTCTCCGACAAGAGCATATAAGCATGATTTTACGATTAGTGAGTATGGTATGGTACAATGCCAGTCTCAACATTTTGGTTACAAGACCTTTCTCGGAAAGACCATCCACCCAGAATATTAGCTCTACTTCTCTTTGCACTCATGCTGCCTGACCTGCTGAGTATTTCAGGCATCATCCGCTATGTTTCAAATTTGCAGCACTCGCTGCATTTTTGTTACTTGGAATTGAGAATGAAGTTGCTAAAATTTGCTACTTTGGAATATAAAGTAGTCAATTCAATCAATGAATAATTGTTCAGTATTTCAGATAGAACTGACATCTTCCCGTCATCTTTTAATAACTGTTTAAATTCTGCAGGATGTTACATTTATTTCCAGTAGAATTAGGATCTTTTCTTGCATTATTACATAGTTATTGCAACTGGAACCTTATTTTATATTAGATTACATTATTAGATTATGAGGACACTCAGTCCTCGTTTATTGTCATTTAGAAATGCATGCACTAAACTGGCATTAAACATAAACATGCATTCCTCCAGTATGATATCACAGCAACACAAGACAGACCAAGACTAAAATTGACAAAAACCACATAATTATAACATATAGTTACAACAGTGCAAAGCAATACCATAATTTGATCAGAGCAGACCATGGGCACGGTAAAAAAAAGTCTCAAAGTCCCGATAGCCCCAACAACTCACGCAGCCGGTAGAAGGGAGAAATTCTCCCTGCCATGAGCTTCCAGCGCCGCAAACTTGCCGATGCAGCATCCTGGAAGTACCCGACCACAGTCTGACTCTGAGTTCTTCCAAAAACTTCGTGACTCCGACCAGCCCTCCGACACCGAGCACCGAGCACCATCTCTGCCAAGCGCATCGACCCCACCCCGCACACCAAGCAATAAGCAAAGCTGAGGATTCGGGGCCTTCCCCTCCGGAGATTTCGGATCACACAGTAGCAGCGGCAGCGAAACAGGCATTTCAGAAGTTTCACCAGATGTTCCTCGGTGCTCTTACGTCCGTCTCCATCAAATCAGAATTGTGCATGGCATCCTACTTGACAGATAACAGATATTCATCACCGGAGAGGCAGTGCACGCTGTGTCGTGCCGCCATCTTATCCTCCTCCTAATTTTGTATTAGCTTACAAAATTAGTGTAACTTTGATAACATTAAGGCAAATCTGTATTGCAAACCACACAAAATGCTAGAGGAATTCAGCAGGTCAGGTAGCGTCTCTGGAAATGAATAAACAGTCAACATTTCTCGCCGTGACCCTTCTTGAGGTTTGTGTGTTGTTACTCTGGATTCCAGCATCTACAGAATCTCTTGTGTTTATGTACTTACAATATCATTGAGTGTCTAACCAGCTTCCCCTGACATTTAACACTGTATCTCCCACCATCAATATCATAGGGAGAGTGGGGTACTCTGGAGGAGGTTAAAATTCAGTGCTGATCAAAAACGTAACAAGATTGACCAGATAAATAACATAACTAAAAAAGAAGTTCAAAGCTAAATACTTTGTGACAAGTGACTCGCCTCCCTTTTTCGCAATGAGTTTCGACACCTCTAATACATTTTGGAGCATAATGAAATAGACTTGACTCCCCTAGTTAATTATAGCCCCAACACACGAAACATGTCATTATCTAGATGGAGCATCATCCTACATCAGTAGGATGCTTCTCTAGCAACCCACCTAAAGCTGTAAATATTAATTTCCCCCATCACCTGCTGTGGGCTGTGCCAGTTACAAAATGCACTGCAGCACATTGGTAAAGCTATGTGATAGCACTTGCCACCTCAAAAGAAATAGGCCGGGGGATGCTACAAATATTCCATCAGGTTGTATTTCTTCCTGAGTTATACATATCCCTATATCATGCAAGTAAATGAAAGAAAGTGAAATAAGTTTGAACCAAGAGTCTGAAATCTGAATTTAATGTGCTGCTGTGTTTTCTGGCGGGCATTTAAGGGAATTTCCAGAACTTCATAAACTGTGCATCTCCAAGCCAACAGATGTGGGAGACTGTTTTGTTGCTTACTGCTTATCTCGTTGAGAGCTCCCTAGCCTCTTGGCTGCAATCGGTGGTCTGATCCCACACTGTGCCCTCTGCAGGGCATTAGTGGCACCTGTGCCAAGATTCTCTCAGATTCTTGAACTGAGTTTGAACAATCCTGAGGGAAACATGGGAGAAATTTGTCTCTGGTCACTGAAGCTCACATGTGCACAAATATCCCCTGCTGGTTGTCCTCACCACATAGCTGACTCCGGACATGCAAAGGTGAATACACTCGTGTCCAATGACTGTGCATGCCTGAGCTGTGAGAGCAAGACAACTGTTTAACCCCACTGATTCTGTTGCAGCGAGTACAAAACTAAACACAAACATTCAATTTTAACTTCTTACAATAAGCAAAATAAAGGCTCTGAAATTAAAGTGCATTAGTAGGCATAAAACAAAGAGAAAAGAAGTAATTTTTTTCCAAAAAGTTCCAACCCTGATTAAATTCTAAAGAATAAGACTTTTTTCACATAAAATCACAGTTTTGAAACTAGTGAGATCGTTTGCTAACATTTACATAGAACAGTACAGCACAGGAACATGCCCTTCAGCCTGCAATGTTGTACCGAACAGCTAAAATGTAATTTGAAAAAAACTAATCCCTTCTACCTGCACAATGTCCATATCCCTGCATCTTCCTCATATTCATGTGCCTTCTAAACATCTTTTAAAAGTCTCTAATGTATTTGCCTCCACCACCATACCAGGCAGCACATTCCAGGAATCCAACACTCTCTGAGTAGAAATCTCACCCCTCATATCCTCCATGAACCTACCCCCCCCCCACCTGCTATTAGACATTTCAACCCTGGGAAACAGATACTCCCTATCTACTCTATCTATGTCTCTCTCATAATCTTATAATTCTCTGTCAGGTCTCCTCTCAGCCTCTTCTGTTCCAGAGAAAACAACCCAATTTTGCTCAGCCTCTCATGATAACACATGCCCTCTAATCCATGCAGCGTCATGGTAAGCCTCTTCTGCACACTCTCCAAAGCCACAACGTCCTTCCTTCGCAGCCATTGATCAGTTACTATTGAAGATTCACTCACTCTTGAAAACAGCAGCTTCCTTGCATACTTAGAGTGTAGCCACTAGGTAAGGACATCAACTTCACATCATGGTATTGATTTGTCAGGACTGAGGAGAAGCAGGGTATATCCAAAACATCCAAATTTTATGGATAATCACATTTACCTATATACACTATACATGTATAAACTCTGTGGTCACTTCATTAGATGCACTTGTACACCTGCTGTAGAGTAACTTCATAAAACAGTGACCACCTTATTGTTGTTACCTGAACGAAATCCAGGCCATAATATAACAAGAAACAAATTATATAACTTAGTCATCTTCTATAGTTGGGCATTTGGAGGTCATTAGGTAGGAAAAGGAACGTTCACTTCTCTGTCCATTTTTTGAAGATTATTCAAGCTGCAGCACTATTCTAAGATATTGAAATACCAAATTTAATTATGTTTAAATATGACGGTAAAAAAACAGCACATGTATTACACATTCATAAAAATATATAGCACAGAAGGAGGGTATTTCACCATCATTCCTGTACCCACTTTGAAAGTGCTTTGAGAGTTAACCTCTTCTGCTTCCATAAGACCATAAGACATAGGAGCAGAATTAGGCCATTCAGCCCATCAACGCTGCTCTGTCACTAACATTGCTGAATTATTATCCCTCTCAACCCCATTCTCCTGCAATCGCTTTGTCTTGATGCCCTAATCAATCAAGAATCTATCAACCTCCACCCAATTACTTGGTCTGCACAGTCATATGTGGCAAAGAATTTCACAGATTCACCACCCTCTGGCTAAAGAAGTGTTTCCTCATCTCTGTTCTAAATGGATGTCCCTCTATTCTGAGGCTGTGCCTCTGGTCCTAGACTCCCTTGCTATAGGAAACATACTTTCCACATCCCTCTATCTAGGTCTTTCAATATTCAATAGGTTTCAAAGAGATCCCCCCACATTCTTCTAAAATCCAGCTAGTACAGGCCCAGAGCCATTAAACACTCCTCATATGTTAACTCTTTCTTTCCTGAGATCGTTCTTGAGAACCTTCTTTGGATCCTCTCCAATGCCAACAAATCTTTTCTTGGATAAGGAGTCCAAAAGAGATCACAGTACTCCAAGTGTGATCTGACCTATGTCTTTATAAAGCCTCAGCATTACATCCTTACTTTTGTATTCTAGTCCTCTTAAAGTGAATGCTAAGATTGCAGTTGCCTTCCTTACCACCGACTCAACCTACAGGAGGACTCCAAAGCTCACTTGCACCTTCAATTTTTGAATTTCCTCCCCATTTAGAAAATAGTCTATGCCTTTATATCTTCTAGCAAAGTGCATGACCGTAACTTCCTTAAGCCCATCTGACACTTCTTTGCCAATTCTCCCAATCTGTTTTAGTCCTTTTGCAGACCCCCTGCTTCCTCAACACTGCCTGCTCCTCTACCTATCCTTACATTGTCTGCAAAATTGGCCACAAAACTATTAATTCCTTCAACCCAATCATTGGCATTTAATGTGAAAAGAAGTGGTCCCAGCACCGACCCATGTTGCACATCACTAGTCATCAGCAGCCAATGGGAAAAGGCCCTCTTTGTTCCACTCTTTGCCTCCTGCCAATCAGCCAATGCTCTATCCATGCTAGTATCTTTCCATTAATACCATGGGCTCTTTATCTTGCTAAACAGCCTCGTGTGCGACACCTCGTCAAAGGCCTTCTGAAATTCCAAATAAACAACTTACACTGACTCTCCTTTGTCTGTTCTGCCTGATAATTCCTCTAAGTATTCCAACAGATCCCCTTAAGGAAACCATGTTGACTTCAGTCTATTTTGTCATATGCCTCCAAGTACCCCAAAACCTCATCCTTGATAATAGACTCAAACATTTTCCGAACCAGTGAAGTCAGGCCAACTGGGCTATAATTTCCTTTCTTCTGTCCCTCTAACTGACAGAGGAGTGGTTAGAGAAGAGAAAAGACTGTTAGCCAAGAATAGTTGTAAATCAGAGTTTTCAGGTTGCTGGGCTATTACATTGGGTGCCACAGAGATCAGTTTTAAACCCTCATCTCTTTATAACTTAATACAATGATGTGAAGGACAGTTGAGAACATACACAAGTGAGAAAGAGCTATGAGGCGGACTAAAGAGCTTGCAAAGGAAAGTAAACAGGAGGCTAGGGTGAAAGGTGATGTCAGTAAATGTGAGGTTCTGCAGTAGGGAACAGAAGTACAAAAAAGATTAATTTTTATAAAGACACTGATAAGTTGGTAAATATAGTTGTGCCTTGGTGGGCGGGGAAGGAAGTGGTGGAAAGGGAGGGTAATCTTGGTGTGCTGTTCCTTAAAAATGCATATGTAGATATGGCGTGATTAGGAAGGCAAATAGCATGTTGCAAGAATGCTGGAAGGTAAGAGTTATCGTTGTATGTATACAGAGCTATGCTGGTACCCCAACTGATCACTCAGGCCATGAATAAGAGTGACGGTCTCACTTCAACCCAAGGTTGTGATTGTGGGAGACTTTAGTTTTCCACACATAGACTGGGAAGCCCATTCTGTAAAAGGGCTGGATGGTTTGGAGTTTGTAAAATGTGTGCAGGGTAGTTTTTTGAAGCAATACATAGAGATACCAACTAGAGAAGGGGCAGTGTTGGATCTCCTGTTAGGGAATGAGACAGGGCAAGTGACGGAGGTATTTGTTGGGAAGCATTTCAGGTCCAGTGATCACAATACAATTAGTTTCAGTGTAATTATGGAGAAGCAACACACATCAAAGTTGCTGGTGAACGCAGCAGGCCAGGCAGCATCTATAGGAAGAGGCGCAGTCGACGTTTCAGGCCGAGACCCTTCGTCAGGACTAACTGAAGGAAGAGTGAGTAAGGGATTTGAAAGCTGGAGGGGGAGGGGGAGATGCAAAATGATAGGAGAAGACAGGAGGGGGAGGGATAGAGCCAAGAGCTGGACAGGTGATAGGCAGAAGGGAATACGAGAGGATCATGGGACAGGAGGTCCGGGAAGAAAGACGGGGGGGGGTGACCCAGAGGATGGGCAAGAGGTATATTCAGAGGGACAGAGGGAGAAAAAGGAGAGTGAGAGAAAGAATGTGTGCATAAAAAAGAGTAACAGATGGGGTACGAGGGGGAGGTGGGGCCTAGCGGAAGTTAGAGGTCAATGTTCATGCCATCAGGTTGGAGGCTACCCATACGGAATATAAGGTGTTGTTCCTCCAACCTGAGTGTGGCTTCATCTTTACAGTAGAGGAGGCCGTGGATAGACATGTCAGAATGGGAATGGGATGTGGAATTAAAATGTGTGGCCACTGGGAGATCCTGCTTTCTCTGGCGGACAGAGCGTAGATGTTCAGCAAAGCGGTCTCCCAGTCTGCGTCGGGTCTCACCAATATATAAAAGGCCACATCGGGAGCACCGGACGCAGTATATCACCCCAGTCGACTCACAGGTGAAGTGATACCTCACCTGGAAGGACTGTTTGGGGCCCTGAATGGTGGTAAGGGAGGAAGTGTAAGGGCATGTGTAGCACTTGTTCCGCTTACACGGATAAGTGCCAGGAGGGAGATCAGTGGGGAGGGATGGGGGGGACGAATGGACAAGGGAGTTGTGTAGGGAGCGATCCCTGCGGAATGCAGAGGGGGGGGGAGGGAAAGATATGCTTAGTGGTGGGATCCCGTTGGAGGTGGCGGAAGTTACGGAGAATAATATGTTGGACCCGGAGGCTGGTGGGGTGGTAGGTGAGGACCAGGGGAACCCTATTCCTAGTGGGGTGGTGGGAGGATGGAGTGAGAGCAGATGTACGTGAAATGGGGGAGATGCGTTTAAGAGCAGAGCTGATAGTGGAGGAAGGGAAGCCCTCTACCTTGCCGAGGCACAGCGACAACTCGCGGATACCTCCTCTTATTTACCCCTCGATCGTGACCCCACTAAGGAGCACCAGGCCATTGTCTCCCACACTATCAACGACTTTATCCGCTCAGGGGATCTCCCATCCACTGCTACCAACCTTATAGTTCCCACACCCCGCACTTCCCGTTTCTACCTCCTACCCAAGATCCACAAACCTGCCTGTCCTGGCCGACCTATTGTCTCAGCTTGCTCCTGTCCCACCGAACTCGTTTCTGCATACCTCGACACTGTTTTATCACCCCTTGTTCAATCCCTTCCGACCTATGTTCGTGACACTTCTCACGCTCTTAAACTTTTCGATGATTTTAAGTTCCCTGGCCCCCACCGCTTTATTTTCACCATGGATGTCCAGTCCCTATATACGTCCATCCCCCATCAGGAAGGTCTCAAAGCTCTACGCTTCTTTTTGGATTCCAGACCTAATCAGTTCCCCTCTACCACCACTCTGCTCCGTCTACGAGAATTAGTCCTTACTCTTAATAATTTCTCCTTTTGCTCCTCCCATTTCCTCCAAACCAAAGGTGTAGCTATGGGCACCCGTATGGGTCCTAGCTATGCCTGCCTTTTTGTTGGGTTTGTGGAACAATCTATGTTCCGTGCCTATTCTGGTATCTGTCCCCCACTTTTCCTTCGCTACATCGACGACTGCATTGGCGCTGCTTCCTGCACGCATGCAGAACTCGTTGACTTTATTAACTTTGCCTCCAACTTTCACCCTGCCCTCAAGTTTACCTGGTCCATTTCCGACACCTCCCTCCCCTTTCTAGATCTTTCTGTCTCTGTCTCTGGAGACAGCTTATCCACTGATGTCTACTATAAGCCTACTGACTCTCACAGCTATCTGGACTATTCCTCTTCTCACCCCGTCTCTTGCAAAAACGCCATCCCCTTCTCGCAATTCCTCCGTCTCCACCGCATCTGCTGTCAGGATGAGGCTTTTCATTCTAGGACGAGGGAGATGTCTTCATTTTTTAAAGAAAGGGGCTTCCCTTCCTCCACTATCAACTCTGCTCTTAAACGCATCTCCCCCATTTCACGTACATCTGCTCTCACTCCATCCTCCCACCACCCTACTAGGAATAGGGTTCCCCTGGTCCTCACCTACCACCCCACCAGCCTCCGGGTCCAACATATTATTCTCCGTAACTTCCGCCACCTCCAACGGGATCCCACCACTAAGCATATCTTTCCCTCCCCCCCCTCTCTGCATTCCGCAGGGATCGCTCCCTACACAACTCCCTTGTCCATTCGTCCCCCCCATCCCTCCCCACTGATCTCCCTCCTGGCACTTATCCATGTAAGCGGAACAAGTGCTACACATGCCCTTACACTTCCTCCCTTACCACCATTCAGGGCCCCAAACAGTCCTTCCAGGTGAGGCATCACTTCACCTGTGAGTCGACTGGGGTGATATACTGCGTCCGGTGCTCCCGATGTGGCCTTTTATATATTGGTGAGACCCGACGCAGACTGGGAGACCGCTTTGCTGAACATCTACGCTCTGTCCGCCAGAGAAAGCAGGATCTCCCAGTGGCCACACATTTTAATTCCACATCCCATTCCCATTCTGACATGTCTATCCACGGCCTCCTCTACTGTAAAGATGAAGCCACACTCAGGTTGGAGGAACAACACCTTATATTCCGTATGGGTAGCCTCCAACCTGATGGCATGAACATTGACTTCTCTAACTTCCGCTAGGCCCCACCTCCCCCTCGTACCCCATCTGTTACTCTTTTTTATGCACACATTCTTTCTCTCTCTCTCCTTTTTCTCCCTCTGTCCCTCTGAATATACCTCTTGCCCATCCTCTGGGTCACCCCCCCCCGTCTTTCTTCCCGGACCTCCTGTCC